>NC_091845.1:16646977-17313763 GCF_037783145.1 Equus przewalskii
CACTCATTTTGCATATATTTAAGAGGGAGGGAGGCAATGTAACCCTATATGCTAAGGGATTTTCCTTAACCAAAATAATAGTATTTTAATAAACTCATGAAGGTATTAAAGAAAAAATTCAAATTCTGAGATGACAATGAGCTACTAATGGTGAAAATAAATGCCAACACTCTATATGTGATCAACTTACCCTTGGAACCAATTTCTGTGGATGAACTGGAGTCATTAACATGCTTTACTGAAATAAAAAAAAATGGAAGAAAAAAACTCACAAACATAATGGTAGATGCTAATACCAATAAAGAATGAAAGTCATATTTTTCTCTTAGGAAAATTACAAATGAGGTATAACCATGCTTCACTAGAACATCATCTTTGGGGATACAGTTGAAAAAATAATTATAATGAGCTTAATTTGGAACTACCACAGATAATTCCAGGTGGAGAGGATACAAATTATAGCTCCATTAAAGAGAATTGAGGCTGCTGAAAGGATGCTATAGTGAAGCCCTGGCATGGTGTAGCTACACATAACAATGAAAAAAAATCACAAACCAAATTAGACAATGGAATGGTAATGCCAACTTTTGACTCTAGGAGAGCCAATTATTCAGTCAATGAACTGTTGGGGATTATCTCTGCCCTTTGAAACTTATGGTTCTTTCTCCCACTAACGACTTTTTCACATTTGGGAACCCAGATTGGCGTCTGCAGAATCAAGTAGGGAAGAGAAGCAATTCAAACAACTGTGCCAATTTGAGGACAAAAACGCGTGGTGTGATAAAAATTGTAATGTTGTGTCTTTTTACTTTTGACTGTTATTTTCTCCCACATTTTCAGCCTGCTGATTTATCCAAGATCACAGTGAATCAAAGCCTGAGATCTGCTTAGAAAACTCTGGAATTTTGTTGTGTATTTCACCCACCGAAAATGACTAGATCCTGCAGACGTCAAATGAAATACATTTGTACTGTGAATTGAGATTTGATTTTCTGGCTGCGAGAGACAGAGCTACTGTAGATCTGTAGCTGCAGATGTCTCTTTCATCTGAATGAATTCTCTAGAGTTGAACTAAACAATGGTGGAGAATACCAACCCAGCTCTAACTGGCTTTGGCCAGAATGAAATTATAGACACATTTGTATTCAGCATTCGTGATGAAACAATAAATTATTTGGACTTACAACTGTTAACTGTTAGTTTCATTGGCATTTTCTGCACAATAGTCCTTAATCTTGGAAATGCAGCAAAGCAACAGTAATCATTTCGACTGTCTTTTTCTTCCACATTTGCGAAGTACAAATCTCCCTTTTGGCTCATGTATACTCTTTCATCTTGTTCAATGTGTTCTAATTCTGGAAAGAAATATCTTGTCATTAAAAGGGGTAGTTGTTCCTTATTGTGCCTCATCTCCCTTTTTCATTTTCATTTCTTTTATATTATTTCATTTTATTTTATTTTTCATGTCTGTTCTTCCTGTTCTTCTCAAGTTTGGTCTTACTATAGGAGCAATGAGTGTGCAAGAAGTAAAAAACAAACAACAACAAAACTCCTGGGAGAAAGCTTTTCACCATCAACCAAACAAGTCTACTGGTGGACAACCAGTCTGTGCATTCTAGCTCTCTTTACTATCTAGGACTCTACTTCTGCTCAATGGGTTTGTACTGGCTTATTTGAAAATTGGTCCAATTCAAATAACGGCCTAATTATTACTTTTATTTTCTTACAATCGTATTTCTTTAAAACATATCTCCCCAAAAGTTGTATATGATATATTAATCTCTCTTTTCTGGATGAAGCCTGGAAAGTTCTAGGGTAAATGGAGTCTGGAACATTTGGCTGCAGCCAAGAATAGCTTCTTTTTCTTTCTTCTGAGTACTGTACAAATATTATCATTTTTCTGTCTGAGCCACAATGAGAAAATATTTAGGGAGCACTATTAAGGAACATGCCAGAAGTGGGCTTTACAAGAAGCTGGAATTTCAACTTGAGAGTTAGTAAAAATTTTTAGCAAATTAAACACAAAGCTTAATACTAACTTCTCTGTGGGTCACTGTGTGTAGCGGGTGGAACGTTATTAAAATAGAAATATAAAGATAGCAACACAGACACAAGCCATCCTCAAGTTTAACATGCAAAATATCTCAAAGGTAAGTGAGTTGTTTGGATTATAGAGAGTATTTTCTTCATGGACATACTTTATCATATCAATAGCCTCTACTCTTTTCAGATATGATAAAATCAAGAGATATATTTAGTGGTTTTCTAGGGTTTTCATGTACACCCTTAAGTATATATTCAGGACTTAGAGGAGACTATTGATGGATTTAATTTTTAAAATCTATTTGATTCCACATTGATAACCTTGTGTTAATTTTTTATCTTTGGTTTTAGTATGTTATCTGACATGATGCAGGAAATTAAAATGTCCCGCTATTGATGGAAGCGAATGTTACTTACCAATATTCATCCAGTAAATGTGTAAAGGTGGGAGGCCTTTGGGAGGGTTGCACGGGAGGACAATTGCATCCCCCTCCTCCACTTCCAGAGGCTCAATTTTTTCTTTGGGGAATTTTGGAACATCTGGTATAAAAATCATTTTAAGACGTTATTTTAAAATTAACTTTTCTTGTCATAAGTAATATCTTAATGCATTCCTCTTTTTAAAAATCAGAGCATTTTAATAAATTCAACACCCCAAATCTTGGTTCCCTTATCTCCCCTACACAGGTAAATACTGGTAAGAATCTGGAGTCCATCCTTACATAACTTTAAAAATACTTCTGCATTTTGTAACGTGGACAACAAATATTTTCGCTATGTGACATCAATAAGGGAACAATATGCTTGTGCATATTTCTATGCAGAGAGGTAAGCCCTGAGTCACAGGATTTGTTCATTTTAAGTTTTGATAGATGTGAAATCTTTGTTCTCCAAACACTGTGATTTGTTTTTAGGCAGAGACATTTCTCTGTCTCTTGTTTTATTGTGAAGCCGTTGAATGGGATTGGCAAATATTCCATTCAGAGCATTAACCAAACTAAATGAAAAAATTCAAAGCCCATGTGGGGAAAATGGTATGTATACAAAAAGTCAAACATGAACACTTGAAATTGTGAAGAGAGCCATCCACATTGAAATCACTCCCAGTAAATAAAACTGTAAGGTATTTTCTTTTTTCCTTTGGCGGGGGGCGGGGGGGTGAGGAAGATTCACCCTGAGCTATTATCTGTTTCAATTTTGTTCTTCTTTTTTTTTCTTTGCTTGAGGAAGATTAGCCCTGAGATAACATCTGTGCTGATCTTCCTCCACTTTGTACGTGGGGTGCCTCCATAGCATGACTGATGAGTGGAGTAGGTCCATGCCCAATATCCGAATCGTAAACCCGAGCCTGCGAAGCAGAGGGCATGGAACTTTAACCACTTGGTCATGGGGCCGGCCCGCTGAAATTGCAAATGAAATGGAACTGATGTAGGAGAGGAGACTGCGATATTTCAAGGTATTGTTTCTTTCCCGTGCTGGATTCAGTTTCCTAAAAGAGCAACTCAGTTACAATGGTAATAAAAGTTGGAGTTGTGCAGAATTTGAAATCCAGCAGTAATATTGGATATTTTTATGAAATTATTTATAAAATAGTTTTAAGACTATTCGAAATGTACTCTGCCTGAACATTACATTGGTATCTTTCAACTTTGTTCGGGGAATTTGCATTATAGAATCACACAGGTTCTTATGGAAGAGAAGACCATTAAAAAGGTATTTACAATATTCCTGACTTGATGGAATTTATTAGGGGTTATTCCATATCTGCATTTCATTCTTAAACTGTGGTTCACAAAAGATTATCATTATTCTTAGAAATCTAAAGATATACTCATTTATTGTAAAATTTCTTCTTGAGCAGCTTTGTGAATTTCCTATATATTTGTTTCCTTGCCCCTCAATCCCCACTCCAATTCCTTAGTGGTTGAGAGAATTTGCTGCCCTTTCTCTTAACAATGTACCGGCTGGTTACAATGAATTGCTTTTTGTCTAAATTCAAGGACCTTTGAAGGCTTAACATTGCAGGGGACAGCATGGTTATTATAGTGCCTTTGCAAGTTCAGAAGGCAGGCTTCAGTGCTCTGTACACATTCAGTCATGTGATAGTCCTCAGTGGATCCCCCTTTGGTCTTTTCATTCCGGGAGATTTCCCCCGCAAGTCTGGAAACACATTTGAGATGGCAACTGTCTTGGAATCATGCTTTTGCTCTAGGCAGCTTGAAATTTCCATCAAAAGGCAGGAAAACATGTTTAGTACATTCACTACGTTAAGATCTTGTCAATAAAATATCAATGTCACCTATTTGAGAAAGCCTTAGCTTTGACTGAGAGCAAGTTATTATGTGAGTCATTTTGTAGAAAGTATACCTTATCCAAGTAAAGTGCAGTAACTTACAAAACCATTATGTACCCAAAACTCCAAATTCAAATCACTTGTTTAGTGTAACTTATTATAACTAAAGCCCAGTGTTCATAGGCATTGAAGTTAACAGTGTTGTTGGGTGGTTAATGTATCTGTTTACACTCAGATACAAGGGCCAACACAAGAAGGGAAACAGATGAGAAAATAGAAACAGCATGCAATCCTGTTCTATAACAAACAAACTTTAGTGTCCAATATGAATACATAGTTCCCCGGGTGATCTCTATTGTAAAGCAGCTAATTAATAAGATGTATAAAGTTCTCATTGCAGAGCTGCCCTCTCAGAGCATTCAGAAAAATCTAATGATTCAAACAGATAACACTGCCAGTGAAGCACTACCATCCTGCATTAATTAAATCTAGACTATAAAATTCTAATTCTGAAAATGTAAATATGTAATTCAACTGGCTTCTAAGCCATCAATAATAAAAAAAATTAAATTTATAGGTCTACCAAACCCTTTATCACTGCCATAAATCTTTGGAACAGCTTTTAACCAAAGATGAAATTAATATCTGGAAATAGGGAAGAATATTTATATATTTAATAATTTAATGTCTGAGAATAGATATTGCGAAGGACATTAATTTTTCAGATATTTTTAGGCCTTACTCTTTGACTTTGAAACCGTTTAGTCAGTCTGATGCCATGCTAGAAAATGAACATTTTAACATCCACAGGTAAATGTGAAATTTAATTACTGTAACTCAACAGCAGGCATGAAGTCTTCCTTAATCCAAACAAAGGAATGACTCCACTTAAAAATAACTTCAACCAATGACTTTTCATAATTGTGTTTCTCTGGTGATAAACATGAGCATTGTTGAGTTTGGACAGATGCAATATGCTTAAAAGTAAATTGTAAACAAGCATTTTTCTTTTGTGTGAGGCAACTACACTGCTTTACCTGGGCAACTTATTTCAAATGAGTACTCCATCAACACCAAAAACAGCTTAATTGTGTTTCAATGAGACTAGGCTTGACCATGGAATAACCTCTCTGTAAAGGGATCAGAATCTTACCTGTACATCAGCATCTACTTAAGTAGGACTTTAAGAATGTTTGGAAATCCCACCATAACCAAGTCTAGATGAAGCCAATTTCCTTTCTATATAATGTCACTACCAGACCATCTGCCTCAGGAAATAAAGCATATCACAGCAGCCATCTCTTTACTATTCTCCAACAGGCTTCCACAATTATTTTTCAGGGTAACAGATAAATTTCCGGTAACAACTCCAAAGGTATAGGCTCCTGAAAACTTCCCCAGTTAGAATCCGGCATGAAAAAACTTCCCTAGAGACAAGTGGGCTGCACACCAGCCTTCTTACTGGAACTATCAACACACAGCAAACCTACAAATCTCAAATCTTCAGGAGCTCTACAACTTGAGGTGTTGGCAATGAGTTCTGAAACACATCATCTCAATTCTTTCAATCTAATATACTGAAAAAATAATGTCGTCATATTTGAAATATAGAAGACTTCTGAGAAAAGATTTTTTATCTATAGGATTAACTGAGTTGTAGCCCAGAACCTAAAACTAACCAACTGGCTGTGTAGCTTCAGACTGATATCTTTATCTTTCTGTGCCCCTTTTACTTTTCTCTGGCATCCTAGAATCCTTTGAACTTATCTCTCCAGGCTCCTCAAAAGTCTCACTGGGTTAGAAGCTTCTTAAGGGAAGGGATACTATAAAATGTAAGCTGTATAATCCCAGCACACCAACAAGCTTAATAGTGAAGACTAATAAGGAAATGGCATCAGGGTAATTTAAATAAATATAGATCATGCTCACTAACCACTTCAATAAAAAATGTACTGACAACATAACGACTACCAAGTTACGTAACTCTACAGATTATCTTTCTCTGGCACTCAAGGAATAAAATCAAGTCTCCCTATGTTCCCCTACCTATCTGATACTCTACTGAGTCTCATACTCTACTGACAAGGCATTTTTGACAGAGAAGTACAATGCTTTTCAGCTCATCTGCCTTTCAGCTCATCTAGATGATGTTACCTGAATGATCAAAGCATAGGCGACACTGTATAGTTATACACGTGATCTCTGGAGCCAGCCACTTGGGGCTAAATCCCGGCTTCATCACCTACTATGTGACCTGCATCTATTACTTAACGGCTTCAGTTTCCTCTTTCATAAAATGGAAACTGTAATAACACCTAATTCATTGATTTGTGTCAAAGTTTAAATAAACCATTTCATATAAATCAATTAAAATAGTGCCAGGCACTTAACCATCACTTGCTATATATTGGCTATTATTCAAATATTTTCACTTGGCATGATACATCCAGCCACATGGTATAGAGATGAGATGGGCAAAGGGACAGAGTTTTCTTCTACTGCTGTTTGTGATTTTCCCTGTAGCCTCTATTCTAACAACTACATCAAAACAACTCTAATTTTATGCAAATATTTGGAATTAACTTTTTCAAGAGGAGGTAGGCAGGGGGTCAGAGAGGAAGAAATACTATGTATTTCATGTAGAACCTATCATTTGTTTAATGAATTATTTCCCCTCCCCTCTTCATTAGGTTAACCTTCCTATGTCAAAGAACTTTATCTGTTTTGACTTCTCGCTCTGTTTACAGGACTGGCCTGGTGAGCTTTTAAGTGCCTTACATTTCCCTTCAATGTACTGGCAAATTGCTTACAGTCTGGCATCATTATCATGAATGCATGCTACTGAGCTCACATGCTGTATCACCCCTAACTCGTTTCCGTCTGTAAAGAGATTTAATTGATTCCCATTTCCTATAGAGTACTCCATTAATCCACTTAGGACAACAGAGAAATAACATTGCCTTTCAGTCCATGAGCTCATAATGAATTCACACTAAGCAAGGATGCCCAAATCAGCCCATTTCATTCTAGTCATTCACATACTCTGACGGATGAGAGCAAAATCCTCGGCCTTAATTAAACCTTTAAAACTCAAAGCTGCACTCTCAACTGAATAAACTGATCTTCTTTGGTTGGTTTGCATATGTCAGCAGAAGAAATTAGCATATACTACTGGACCCTGCTTTTGCTATGCTATCCCACCCAAATCAGAGTAGTAAAGAGTTGGTGTATGTTTTAAGGAAATTGTCTTCAGGAATCTGAGGAAGCTATACAAATGTAGAAACCCAGCAGACTAGTAATTCCAATTGGTTGCCGTTAAAAGAGTATATAGAGGATTTTTATCCCTAAGTCTGCCATTTCTAAGGTACTTTAATAGTGTGTGGAAATTGCATTTTTATTTTTATTCATTCTTTTATTCCTCAACCTATGAGGCAATAAATCAATCATTGATAATATGCATTTATGTGGTATCTACAAGACAATAGAGTAGAGGAAAAATAGGATAGCATGACATCTTTCTCATTTTTAAGGATGCGAATTGATACATACAACAATCAAAAGACTCTCCTAAACAGAATATGACTAAATGCCTTTAAAACTCCAGAGAATTTACAAGTGGATATTCCTAACAGAACTATTTGGAATAGAACAAAATTGGAAATAATCCAAATGGCCATCAACTGGCGAATGGGTAAACAAAATGTAGTATATCCACATAATGGAATATTATTCAACAATAAACAGGAACAAACTACTGATATGCTACAATGTGAATAAACCACAAGAACATGCTAAGTGGAAGAAGCTAGACGGAAAAGATCATATATTGTATGATTCCATTTATAGGAAATAATTCAGAAAATAAATTTACAGAGGCAGAAAGTAGATTAGTGATTGCCTGGGGCTGGAAGTGGGAAGAGAGAGTATCTACAAATGGGTACAAGGAATCTTTTGGGGATGACAGAAATGTTATATTGGGTTATGATGATGGCTATACTGAAAATTTTATGAAAAAGTCACTGATTGTGCACTTACTATAGGCAAAATTTACAATGTATAAATAATACCTCAAAAAATTGTCTAAAAAATCAGAGAAAAGGAAAATCAGTACAGGCTGAGATAGACTGGGAATGCTAGGTGGAGAAGAATAATCTCTGCCCTGAAGGATGGGTAGTATTGAGTAGCCAAAATGGAATTATTTATATCATCATTTCAACACTACTGACTGTTGTCATAATGAAGGCTAGGAAGCAGCTTACCTTCTCCCAGATCCACTCACCACATCCACAGGATCTAAGTAAGGAGCGTCTTTGTTTTGTTCACTGCCCTATCTCAAACTACTAGAAAGTAGCTGGCACATCAAGGGAACTTAAGATTTGTTGAATAATTCACTAACTCTCCATGCCACATCTTAGAAATCCATTTAGTTAAACAATTTTTCCTGTGTTTGAAAACAGTATGCTGTGTTTGATTGTTTGTTTCTCTTTCCTTTCACTCTTTCTCTCCCTAGAAAACTCAACTATAAAATTGTTGAAAGCAGAAAACTGAACATTGCGTATAAAGGTTTCTGTTTGTAGGGAGTAATAATCATAGATTTTCAGCTACTGTACTCATGCAGAAACTTAAGTGGCTAAAGCCTTTAAGATTAGTCTAATGAAAACTTTAAGAAATGAGAGATATAAACTCCAAAACTTGAATCACAAAGTTTCCATCAATATAAAAGAAAAATCAATTCTCTACAGCTTGAGAGAAGAATCAATTGGTCAAGGTTGTATGAAGCTTTAAATGATCTCTGATGTACAAACTCCTAAGAACCAGGGTGGTGGTCCTATTCAAAATATAAATGATTACAGAAAGCTGTTATATTATGAAGTAACTTCCGGAGAGACTGGAAATGATGCATAAGAAACCTAATTTATTTTTCTCTTTCCTACAGCAGCAGAAAAATGAAACAGTTAGCCACCACACAGCTCAGATCCAGCTCTTATCTCTTAGCTACAATACTAGCAGATTCTGGCCAGAATTTACCTTATATTGTTCATGTCTTCACTTGGTCTGCTTCGATAACAAGAGAAAATATTTTTTTAAATCCTTTAATTGCAGAATCCTCTACTAAATTGTGCCGCTTCCTTCTCTGCAATAGGTCTAGCTACCACCTTTTCCTTTGTGTCTCCATAGCAACCACTAGAAGGCAGATTGGGGATCATTCTAACGCCTTGTCTGCTACAACAGGTTTTTAATCTCTCTCTCTCACTCTCTCTCTCATATCTTACTTCAGTTAACTTATTTCAGATAGATAAATAGACAAACAGACAGATAGATAATGTCGTTTTATTATTCCCAACCACAATTTTCACGGTAATACTTTCTGATCCAGAATTCATGAGCATTTCCTATTAAAAGTCATGTCAAATCCAAACTCCTGTGACTGATTTCCAAGCTTACATGTCGCTGCTCTGTCCATTACTATGCTATCATATCTTATTTAATAATCCAGTACATCTAATTCAGACAAGTCAGTATGCTACATCCTTACTAATTTTGTGTATATAAAAAGAGTATTTACAAAATAAAAGTAAAGAATAAAAAATGAAAGAAATACAACTAAGACTTTTACCCACCAATGATTACACAAAAATGTAACATCACCATTATCTTTCTGGCTGGTGTAGATGCTATTCCCTCCCCATTCTACTACAGGTAACTAGAATCCTGAACTCTGTTTTTATCCTTCTCTTGTTTTTCACTATAATTTTCCCACATAAAAGTATACTCCTAAACAATATTTTATTTATTTTTACATATTTTCAAATTATGTAAATAAAATCACACTATATTTCTTCTTCTAAAATTTGCTTTTATGGTTCAATGTAATCCTAAGGTTCATCAGTTTTCACTGGTGAGTAGTGTTTTTGTATGAATATACCACAACTCATTTATTCACTCTACTATGGGTGGACTCATGTTTTTTCCAGTATATTTTTTAATATAAACAATGCTACCACAAATATTCCTGATGCACATGGACAAGGGGTACATGCACATGGGCAACGAAATGGAATTGCTGGGTCATAAGAGCATCTTCAACTAAGGAGGCAATGACAAAATGTGTCCCACAGACCAAGCAGTAAACTATACTCTCATCAGTGTGGATATGTGTTATGACGGCTGGAAATTCCCACCTAAAATTGTTACTCTCAGACTTTGCTATATTTCCTAATTTTGTGGGCTCAAACGCTGTTATTACCTGGGTTACAACTGATCCATTTCTGATTACTAATGATACTTAGCACATTTTCATATACTTATTGGCCATTCCAGTCAGAGGTGGAAGTTTATGTCTTTTTCCACTTCATTTTCTGATTTCTTCTTAGAGGTTGGTAAAATTATTTACAAATACCCATTATTATTTTTATTTATATTCATTGACAATGATTTTTCTGGCTTGTGTCTTACATTTTCACTTTCTTCTTGAGGTCTTTCAATGAAAAGAGGATCTAAAGATCAAATGAAGTCAAATGTATCCTTAATGATTTCCTCCATGGAGCTTTAATATGTCTTGTTTAAAAAAATCTTCCCTACTTCAAGGTCATCAATACATTGTCCAAATCATTTCCTAATTTTTGGTTTGTATTTTTTTTTTGTGAGGAAGATTGGCCCTGAGCTAACAACCTTTGCCCATCTTCCTGTTTTTGCTTGAGCTAACATCTGTGCCAATCCTCCTCTATCATATGTGGGACTCTGCCACAGCGTGGCTTCACAAGTGGTGCCAGGTCCATGCCCGAGATCTGAATCCTTGAACCCCGGGTCACCAAAGCTGAGCACACAAACTTAACCACTATACCACCAGGGTGGCCCCCTCTAATTTTTAAAAATAGTTTTCCCTTTCACAGTTAAGTCTTTAATCCCCCTGGAATTAATCTTTTATATGAGGTGAGGTAGGACTCCAAACAAATGTTTCCCTATGTGGATAATCAGTTGTTCCACATCACTTAGTTTGAAAAAAAGAAAGAAAATCCATGCTAGCTCTTTCCGACATTTTCAGATATGAGGGCTTGTTTCCAAGTTCTCTGTGCTGTTCCACTGGCCTGCGTGTCTAACCCTGCACACAGCCAGACTTGCTTAATTACTGGAGATTTACATTGAGTTTTGTTATCTGATAAAGCCTAATTCCACTGACTTGTTTTTATTCTCCAAGAGTTTCTACCAAGCTTTGCCCTTTATTCCTCAAATATACCTGTGAATCAGTTAGTCACATTCCACAGACAGACAGACAAACAAAAAACAAACTATAGACATTTTGATTTCAATTATTCTATCTATCAATTCATGGAGAATGACATGTTAGCATTCCTGAGTCCTCCAGTCCATGAAAATGATATTCTCCCATTTATTGAGATAATTTTGTTTTTCCATAAATATGTATATTTTTCAACTACAAAGTTTTCACACCTCTTTGTTGGACTTGTTTTTTGCTCCTAGATTATTTTCTCCCTTCACTGTATTTCTATTTTGTTACCTTAAGTGAGCTCATTCATTTTCATCTAAAATTACGTTACCTAATAAGCTTAGATATTAATGTTCATCCTTGCTTCTTGTCTAATATGTTTTTAAGATGAAATTATCCCTCTACATAATACTTTAGGTGCCTCAAGCATGTCTTGCTATGTAGAATTTCTACTATTGTCACTTCAAAATATATTCTATTCTACTTTGCCATTTCTTATTTGACCTATGTGTTAGTTAGAAATACGTTTATTAATTTTCAAAGATATGACTTTTCTGGTTTTCTTTTTAGTACTGATTTCAACTTAATTGCATTTTGGTCATATTTTCTTCAAAGCTAATACATCATCAAATATTGAAAAAAATGTATTCTGCAGTTTTAGGTACAATATGCTATACATGTTCATTAGCTGGAGTTTGTAATAGGGTTCTTTAAATTTTCTACATGCTTACTGATGTTTTTCTCTGCCTGAGCTACCAAATAATGAAAGAGAGACGTTACTATCTCTTGTTATTATGATAAATTTGTCTATTTCTTCTGGTAGCTCTATTTTTGCTTCATACATTGGAATATAATATATGTCTTGTGACTTAATCTCCAGGAAGCCTTTTTAAAATAAAGTCTATTTTGACTGATATTAATATAGCCATACTTACTTTCTTTTAAATAGTATTTTTCTGGGATATCTTTTCCATCTTTTTAGTTTCAAAAATTCTATATCCTTATGATTTAGGTGTGTTACATTGCAAATAGTCTACAGATTTTTTTTTTAGTTTGGAGCATTTAGTCTACTCACATTCATCATGAATTAATGATATATATTTGGATTTATTTCTACATTTTTTCCTTTCTGCTTATCTCGCCTTTCTTTCTTTTTCTCTCCTTTCTTATTTTTTTCTTCCTTTTCCTCTTACCACATAGGTTGATAATCATTCACATTTTTTTTTACTTTTAGTGTAATTACTCTATAATTTTAAGATGTATACTTTACTTGGAAGAGTCTAAATTTGATCTGTATTCTAATTTAAATCCAGTCTCCTGCCCCAACTGTAAGGATAAGGCACATGTGCTTTTTATTGTTTGTTTTTCTGAAGTTTGTGTACATTCTGCCCCCCAGCATAAAGTATTCACATCCTGTGACATCTATGACTTTGACTTCCTTCAATGTCTAGAACTCTGCAAGAAGAAATTTCCAAATAGAAGCTAATGACAGTCTTATACATAGGAATTTATTCTGTCAAACTTCAGTTAGAATCATGTAATGCTAGCTAGCTTAAGACCAGGAAAAATAAATGACCAAATATGGAAATTGGTCATCAGAGATCCCATGCACATAGGCCAAATATGGTAATGGTGAAGTCACTTACTCTTGGTGACAATTATTGATAAATAACACCCTTAATATTAAAGTAGTTTACAGTTTTCCACGATTATTCTGTACAGAAGACATTATCAATATATATCAATTACTGGTTCTCCTCTCCTAATGGGCACTCATAATACTGAAGTTAGGTGGGGCTATGTGACTTGCTTTGCCCTACCTAACAAAACTTTGAAAGAAGTTGCCAGTGTAACTTCTCATTGGAAGCAATTTTCCATGCTGTTTGCCTCAGATTCTTGGCCATGGTGACACGAGTTTCATATGATACAGTCACAGGATAATGCTATCTCCATCAGCTTGGATCACCGAGGAAGCTGCCTGGAGAATAGCTGCCCTGAAGAGCTGCCAGACCCACAGTTAATCCCACAATCAAGGAATAAGCTTGTGTTAACACAGGGGCTTGGAGATTACTTATTGCTACAGTATAACTTAGCTGAAGCTGACTGATAATGTATGTAACTTAATTCCTATCCTATCAGGCAAAGTGGATATTATTTTTCCCCATGTGAGATATAAAGTTACTGAAACACGACAAAATTACCTCACTTTCAAGGTCATCCACTTCTAAGTATCAAGACCTGGAAGAGAATTTCTCTTACAAATAAAATTTCAGGCACACATAAGCTGACTAAATTGACAATGTGTCATTTCGTTAGAGCCCAGTATAATTCCTACTTAACACTTCACAAAAATGTTTGTAAAACAAAATCTCCATTGTAATACTTACTTGGAACTATAAATTCTATTTCTTCTGACACAGCGACTCCGAGTTTATTAGAGGCAAAGCAGCGGTATTTCCCTTGAAAGTGAGATATGTGCCCCTCATTTGGGATCTTGAATGTTCCTGAGTTGTTAGATACAATTATTTGAGGATCAGAGAGGTTAAAAGGCTTGTCATCCTTAGTCCACGTAAATCTGTAAGATAAAATGAAACTTAATAATCTTGAAAAATCGTAATATATTTCTTAAAGTATTGATTAAAAAAATGTATAGAAATGACAAAACCAAGACAGTTTATGGTAAAAAAAAAAAAAAAAAAAAAACCCACATATATTTAATGGAATATAATAAAATACAAATAAGGGCCTCAGAAGAATCTGAGAAATGTTACCAGCTCCTGTTAACTGAAACTTCACGTTCCACTAAAATTCATATGTTGAAGCCTAACCTCCAGTGTAATGGGATTAGGAGGTGGGGCCTTTGGAAGGTGATTAAGTCATGAGGTGGAGTCCGCATGAATGGGATTAGTGTCCTTAGAAAAGAGAGCACTCTTACTGTCTTCCTCCACGTGCTATGAACCAGGAAGCAGCCTTCACCAGACACCAACTCTGCTGGTGCCTTGATCTTGCATTTCCCACCCTCCAGAACAGTGAGAAATGAATATTCATTGTTAAAGCACCCAGCCTGTGGTATTTTTCTTATTGCAGCCTGAATGGACTAAAACTCAAGCCATAAAAAAGCTGTTACAGGGGCCAGCCTGGTGGCGTGCTGGTTAAGTTCGTGCACTCCACTTCCGCGGCCCGGGGTTCACCCTTTCGGCTCCCGGGCGTTGAACTATGCACCGCTTGGCAAGCCATGCTGTAGAAGGCATCCCACATATAAAATAGAGGGAGATGGGCATGGATGTTTGCTCAGGGCCAATCTTCCTCAGCAAAAAGAGGAGGATTGGCCACGGATGTCAGGTCAGGACCAAACTCCCTCAAAAAAAAAAAAGAAAGTTATTACAAACTGGAAGAATATAAGTTGAAGGCAGGCTTTGTTCTATTTTTAAATTAAAGTTATTTTTTAATTTTTCCAATTAGAAAGATAATGTAGGACTTTTACTAATATTCTGGAGACTATAATAAATATAAATATGTAATGTGTGTGTATGTGTATGTATAAAGATCACACTCAAAATTCAAAAACACACAAGTACTATTAAATTCGATCACATTTCCATCAATATTTTTAGATATATTTGCCACATATTTGAGACCACATGAATATATAATTTCAACAATTGAGTTTTTCCAGTTATTACAATGCTAGTAAAGACAGTTTTTATGACTATATTATCTTCTGTCATATGGTTACTATTTAAGTTGCTTAACCATTTTCATTTTTTCCCTTTTATAAGCAATACTATGGTAAACAGTCCCACATATTTGTTTTTTGGTGCTTGTCCAAATAATTCTCTAGGTCCAAACAGTTCTTCAGGCCAATTCCTTAAAAGTGAGATCAATAAACCAACAACATAAGAAAATTTTTATAGCTTTTATAAATGCTGCAGAATTGTTTTCTGGAAAAAATATACACAGTTAAATTCCCACTCCAGCATGTGACACTGTCAGATTTATGGATTGACAAGGCTGTAAAAAGCCTTTTTTAATCTTTATCAATCTAACAGACAAATAACGACTTCCCAGTTTGATTTTATTCAGCATTTTATATACAAGTGTGACCCATGTAAATTTGGGTATGTTTCAGGACACCAATTCTTACGCTGATGTATCTGATGATTCTTTCAACAGGAATAACAAACCTCCATGGGATACATGTATATCCCTGAGCTAACTTCTGTTGCCAATCTTTTTTTTTTTTCCTCAAATATTGGCACCTGAGCTAACAATTTGCCAACCCCTTTTTTTTCCTTTTTCTCCCCAAATCCCCCCCAGTAGATAGGTGTATACTTTTAGTTGTCTGTCCTTCCAGCTATGGCATGTGGGATGCCGCCTCAACATGGCCTGATGAGTGGTGCCATGTCGGCGCCCAGGATCTCAACCCACAAAACCCTGGGCTGCCGAAGCAGAGCGCACAAACTTAACCGCTCGGCCACGGGGCCGGCCCCTGGGACATATATTTTTGTTAGGAGCATGCCTGCCTTCTCCACCAGCAACTTCTTTCACTTCTCTCTCTCTATGTTTTATGTTTTCCTTCCAAAAGGATATGTACAATCTATTCTTTTAAATTCCACTATGTTGACTGGGATCACTTCACATATACAGAATGTTACATCGCCTTTTCATTCATTCCAATCTTCTTTTGTGATCCTAGACAGAATTTTATGGACACCTCCCCCAGTTGAGATCCTACATAGCTCTTGTTACATAGTTTTAGATATTGTTTTTCTTGATGTTGCTGTCACTGTTGAGATCGCTCAATCTGTTCCTTTTGCTATTGTGATGGATATGTTTCTCTTCTTGTTTTCTAATTATTTTCTAACTACTTTGTGTAGCATCTAATTAAGCTTTTTTAAAAAAGATTTATTTATAATTGACCACTTAATGCAACACTTCGTATTTATAAAAGCTTGTTTTTGTCCAATGTATTTTCTTGGATTTTCAGATAGAATATCAAATTAATAATAATATAATATTATTAATCATATTTTCTTAATATTTATAGTCTTTATTTTATTTTCTTACACAATTGTATTGGACATGACTCTAGAAAAATAAATAATGGTGTTAATAGTAGATACTCCATTCTTATTTCTGAATTTATTAGACATGTTAGTACATGCTAGTAGTATTTCACAATTAAACTCGATGCTGGATATTGACATGATAAATACATTTCATCATTAATCATCTCTGGTGATTGTATGATTTTATCTTTTGATATAATAATTTGGTTAATTAATATTAATATAAATCATAATATTGATCTATATTCACATTGATTGACTAAATTCTTCTTCATTCTGTATAATTCTATCCATATTTACATACACTGATAGAATATATTCTATTTGGTAAAATACAGAAATAATGATAATATAGCATGTTAATGATACACTAAGAATGATTTTTAAAATATCAAATCATCAGGCAATAATAATGTTAGTCACAATACAATTTCAAATAGTCAATTTTCATTAAATATGTATGTTCTTAATGGCTATAAAATAATTAAGCAAATCAATAAAATTATGTAGCTTTGCTGCCCATTTTAGAATCACCCAGAACTTTAAAATCTGAAATTCTCCCCACAGCTTCTTCCTCGTCACTCTTAATAAACACACATTTCTTTCTCCCTTCCAAAACACAGGAGGTACTTTGAAAGAACTTCATCACTGGTTATGATCACCTAGAGTAACAATTATTTAATTTAAAAACCCTGGATAGTAATATACCACACAGATAGTATTCTGCCATCCGGGATGACCAAATATTTCTATAACAACTTAAAAAAGGTAAAGTAACAACTTATTCACTGAATAAGATATGCGTCACATTTAAAGATATGCAATAATAAATATGTATAAAATACCGTTTATAACCGTATTAACTTTTGGCTTAATAATTGCTACCTTTCACTAAGTAGAATAAAGGATCTCCTGTTTTTTAGCCACCTTGTTCACTTGCAAGGTAAGGAATATTTCCACAGTGCCGAAGCCTATGCTAAATATTTAACATAAGAATTTATTTTATGGTAAAAATAATTTTGACTGGCAGAAGAACATATGAAAAATAACCAAACTTTATTTTTATAGACATGGCTACCACTCATTTGGTAATGTTTACCTTTAATTGTGTATAGATTTATAGACCAACAAGCATATAATGGTCAGAGCGAAAAAGAAGCAAAAAGACTCTATACATTTAAACCACTATATTTTTGATGGATTACTCACGTAGGTTCTGGATTTCCTTTAGCTTCACATTCAATTTGAAAATATTCATCGAAGGGAAAGGCCACTTGCACTTTTGACTGTTTTATGATGGTTGGAACCTGTTGAACTAAATATTAAAATATGTATTTAAAGAAAATGCTCTTCAAAAACTGAGTGAGGTTAATTTAGCTATAACATAAATACTAAATATACTTTCTATATCGATAAGTAAAAGAACCGTAAAAGAGTAAAAATTATAGAACAAATCTGACTTCACTGCAAAATGTATTTAATTCTAATACACTTCACTGACATCATTTCATGTTGCCATATATGTTTATTTTATTTAACTCCAGAAAAATGTGACAATTTTTGAAGCAGAATAAAAATTTCCATATCAACTTTAAAATATCTATTTTTAAATTATTGACATTTAGTCTATGTTGATGAGTATATGCATTTTTACTTAGCTCAGTTATTTTGATAGTTCTTTTTTTCTTTATAGTTTTCCAAGACATTATAATTAATTTATTGCTATTCAATTATTTCCTTCCATTGATATGTGATAACTTATTTAATAATTATCTTATTATTGGACAGAGATTTTTTTTTTACATTTTTCTCTTTCCAGGTAACATGTACTTCAATAGACATCCTCCAGCATATATATTTTTCCTTTATTGATGTAGTGACTTACAATAAATATCCAGGAATGACGCAAATGGTAATCACTCTGGATAAATGTTAATATCATTTCATGGAGGATATTTACCAGAAACGAGATATGTACAATACAGTGGTTTCCCACATTCTTGTCACCAATGAACACTAGTATTTAAAAATGAGGGGCCAGCCCAGTGGCATAGTGGTTAAGTTCACATGCTCTGCTTCAGTGGCCCGGGGTTTGTGGGTTTGGATCCCGGGAGCAGACCTACACACTGCTCATCAAGCCAAGCTATGGCAGCATCCCACATAGAAAACAGAGGAAGATTGGCACAGATGTTAGCTCAGCAATAATCTTCCTCATGCAAAAAGAGGACAGTTGGCAACAGATGTTAACTCAGGGCCAATCTTCCTTACAAAAAATAAAAGTAAAAATAAAAATGATAAAATATTTTACTAATTATTACAAAGGAAAATATAACCTCCTCATTCTCTTTATTTTTATTTTATTTCCATTTATGGGCATTTGTTGATGAGTTTATTACTTGTCATTTCTCATTTATAAATTTCTCTTTCATATCTTTTTCCCATTTAACCACTGGGGACTTGAGGTTAAGTTTCTTCCCCCCTTATAGAATTTAACACTAATAAACATTAATATAAAAATAATAGCTGATAAATAATGGCATTTTAATAAAGGATTCTACATATTCAAATACCTCCTCACCTTGTGATAAACTTAGCTGGTATTTGACAAGTTAAGTAACCTTCAAGACCAATTTAAAAAGTGGAGATGACTTCATCTCTCATGAAGTCAAGCAGCTCGATGGAATTTCTGAGAACTGTGACTATTAAGTAAGTGTACTAATGCTGAAGACACAAATTTGGATTAAGTTTGAAATAGGGCACAAATCATGATATATATAAAGATCTCCTGTCAATGAGCACTCAATAGTTTTCAAATTGATACCTTCCCATTTTAGGACAGTTCTTACAACTAAGGGGACAGGACCGAATTCATAAGGAAGTCCAAATGGTTGAGAAGCACAAGCCTGTCTTTGGCAAAGATGTTTTGAGAAAAGCAATTTGGAGCAATGCAGTGAGCCTAACTTACATGAGTAATATTCCACAGTGGAGTTATGAATAGGACCCTGAACCCCGAGACACCGAGCCAGGCCCTGAACCACTCTGTTTTCTCATTTGTAACATTAGGGATTCAGGCTATATAAATTGCTCTTAGACTTCTTGGCCTGAGGATCCCTTTACATTCTTAAAAATTACAGGCGAGGGGCCAGCCTCAGCTTGAAAAAGGCTGAGACATTTTATAGTCATTTCTGATGACTGTGGATATTGTTGTTGGATACTACAACAAAAATCAACAAGTGGTAGTTTCTTAAACATTTTTTGCAATATGGAATCTAAAACCATTTTAATAAACTTTTCATATTCTGCTATAGTAAAATGTTTTATCCATGGGTTCTTTTTAATCCGTACATGATTTTGTAACATCACACAATAATCATCAAATATTGGTTCTTTGAGTTATGCAGATCTTCCAAATACTGACACATTTCATTATATAATATCAAAAATTCACATTTGTTAGTATCTTCACTGATCTAACCAGAAAAGTCTTAAATGTGGGGAAGCTGTGAAGCTCCGAGTGGAGAATACAAGTTCTCCACAATTCTAATTTTTGCTTAAACACTCAAATTTTATCATTGACAACACATATTGCCAGTTGTTTCCCTTGAAGTAACAGGCTCACTTGGTTCATTTTGGGGAAAATATCTGCCATAAACCTGTCAGAGTAACCAAAATCTGTCTGTCAGTTGTACTTTTAAGTAAAAATGGCATTCAGCTTGGTGCTCAAACAATGACACAATCAGGGAACAGAGACTATCACAGGACTTTGTCACACAGCAGAATTACTTTATGTATATTTCCCAGTTCATCTCACAGAACATGCGTTAAGAAAAATATACTCAAGGATGGATATGTAAGAAAATCAATAATGTTTAACTGCTTCAACAAGGGTAATCTTAAGCAAAGCTATTTTGTTTTTACTTTTGTTTCTGTTTCACCGTGAGTATATGTCCGTGGAAAATACCTTGAGTACTGGTACATTTTGGTACCAATGTCTTGATCTGAGCTGGGGCAACAAGAGCTTTCCCACCATTGCTTTAGTGACATCAGTGCAAATGTCAATCCAGTGAAAGACAAAAATGGCATCATAGTATTATTATGAAATGTTTGATGTCTTAGACTGCCTGAATGAGTCTCTGGGACCCTGAGAGGGCCACAAATCACATTTTGAGCATTGACGGCCAGCCTAGAATAATAACTACATGCCATTGTCAATTTTAAAATTCAATTTTCTTTACCTTTCATCTGATAATTGAATTTTACTAGCTTAGGGACATTAGCCCAAGTTCAGTCTTTATCCCTTGGATATTCATAAACATTTTAACAACACGCAAAAACACTCCGATCTTCATTGACATTTACCTTGTTTCTGATTACTACTATTTCTAAGTAGATCAGGTCTTAAGCTTACTGTAAATTCATATTATTTAAATTTTACTACAGTTATAAATGGTGAGGGATGATGCACAATAGCAACAGTCCCTAAGATATCAGCTAATAACTTGTGAACAACTTGTTTATTAGAACATTATTCTTTCTGAAATTTGCTAAGGTTGTAAAGTCTCAGCAATAGCTAATTATTCAGGGGATGGAGCTAATAACCTTTGGGTGTTTATAAGAACATATATTCTACATTAAATCCCTTCTTCCATAATTAGGCCAATTACAGAGACACTAGCCTCGTTGACATTCAAATTGGATACCTGCCTTAGTTGCATTTGCTAGTGTGTGCTCTAGAGTACTGAAATAAATGGATAATATTCAGTTGTTCTGAAAACATGTCATTAATATTTTATAACAATTGTTGTCTAAGGACATTACTGCATGAAAATGCATGAGTAACTGAGACAACCAGAATAAAAATGTCTGCTATGGATTAATACACAATTTCACACCCTTCACCATTGATGAACTAAATAAGAAAAGACGGAGAGAAAATGTATATTCTAAGATTCTAAGAGAATATGGTCAGGAATCTCAGTGCATCTTTGTTGCTACTAGGGAAAAAAAGGTAAAATTGTTAACCCCTTTTCGCAAGGATCACCAAGAAACTTGCTCTTAATTTGTCATTGCATAGTCAAACCAAAAAAATCTATTAAAGATGAATTATTTCAGGGTCTTGGCCAGAATTTCGATAACTAGGCTGCTATATATTGTGTGTAGGCTAACAGAGTTCAGCTTGATATACAGAGAACCTTAAATCTGTACATCTGTAGAACAAGGAAGCAGAAATCCTGAAGAAGTGGGAATATTGAGACAGAGACTTGACCCTCTGTCAAGGATGGTAGAGAAGGAATTCTTAACTTGGGGTTGAACTACTAGTGCAAGGTTGCCCAAAGTGTGTGATGTGAAACTGCCACATCAAGTAATTTAAGGCAGCCCTCAGAAGACACATTATATTATACAGTAAGAGGGTTACTTCCCTTTCTATTCACATTCAGACTGTCTGAGTAGGTCAGAAGAAAATTTCAGTTCAGCGTTAGCACTTCTTTAATGTTTACTCAACCTTCTGAGGTCATGACTAACTATCCAGAATAGAGATGATCTGAAAAGATTATTTCCAATGCTAAAATTCTAATAACAAATGCCTCTTGTATTATAACTCTCTAAATTATATATGAAAAAGACGGTAGGGACAATATTTGAACTATATGGATAAAAATATCTAAATAATCTCTCAAGGGTCTTTTAGATCTCATGTACTTATAACACAAGAGAAATTCCCCAAACCTCAACATGACATAGTTGATACACTATTACAGAAACTGTGTTTGCAGATGTCTTATATTTTGAACTTTTAATTACTGTAACTTATTCAAACTGATTTACTATAGTTAAAGGTCTATATCCATTTTTACCAACAGATGCTAAGATATATATTTCCATAAAACCACTGACTAACCTCTTGATATGAATTCCCACTAAAGAATGCTCTGGATTTTCAGTAGATATCATCTTATACTTTCAGTTGTGTACTATAAAAATGTTTCTAAAATATTTTTCTAATTCCTTGTTTTCATTCTTAAATATGTAATCATTTTGAAAAAGAATACAAAGATTATTCACTTTCTTTTTGTCATTATTTATTGAATACCAGTAATTTCTGAATCACAATTCTCCTTAAAATAAACTAACCTGAGTATGTAAAAGTAATAGCTGTTGGTAATATTGCAGACTATCTTACATGGCAAAATACCACCTGGTCTATAGATTATGTGCCAAGTTTGCATGAGAGGCAGAAAGATCGAGCTGCAAAATAATTATAGCAAACAGCCAAATATAAGCCATCCAAAAACGGAAAGAGGCAGAGATGAATTCTGATGACAGATAGCTGGAAAATACATGGAAATATGATAGAAAAATCACATTCTCAATCTACAAGTATTCTACTTAAAAATTAAAATGCAAATATGAAATTCCATAAAGTAGGTATTGAATGCTGTCACTTTACCTGAAAGTGGTATTTCAATGGCTGTGGAGAATTTTAACAGGAAGAAAATTAGAGATATGATTAATCCTCTTCCACTTAATAGCATCTCCATTGCTCTTCAAGAAGGAGGCAATCCAGAAAGAATGAAAATTTAAAATCTCCTTGCACTTTTGGTTTCAAGTTGAGGAGAACGTGGTTAACCTGGAAACTCAAAACACAAACAGAATAACATACTCTAAGTTTATATATTCTAAAAAATACCAACATAATGAAAATTAAATACGTTTTTCTGTTGGCGTTAATTTTCCTCTTTATGAAACTGTTCTCTAATAACTCCACATAAATGTAACTAGTTTTTTCTCTTTATTTTTAAGGGACAGTTGATATATGCCATCTTATAAACCATAAACCATTCCAATGAATCGTTATGTTTCAGTCAGAGCAACTTTTACTCGATGGCACTCTAGTACACGCTAACGAGTGTCAGTGGCGATGAGAATAACTTCATTTAGTCCATTTCATTCAAAAGGTGGCTCTTTTTCAATCAACTCTTTATATCAGATATCTAACCCCATTTGAGTCATTTACTAAGCATCACGAATTTAATCTTTGATTTTTCTGGCAAAATAACTTTTCATGTTCAAAGTTTTCACACTAATAGAAGGTAAATATGAGCTATAAGGAGTAGAAGAATGAAGAACAAATGAATAAGGACCAGCCACTTTAAGCAGAAAATAACGGCATCAGTCGCTTTCCACTTAAACAGGTTTATTCACACCAAAGTTTGCAGAAGTAGAATAAAAATTAAAATGTCGATTTTCCTTTACTTTCTCTTAAGCTTTCATTTTTTTTCTGAAACACTGTGATACTAGACTGAAATATTGTTTATAATGTATTCTTAAAAATGAATTTGCTCCCAAATGTGATAATTAGTTTTTCAGGTACATGATTTTCTTTTTCCATAAAAATCAATTACTCTATTTATTCACTTAGAACTAGTGAAAAAAAATTAATTAGTATAGAGTCAGACAAGCCATTAAATTTATATTTAATGCCAAGTATTTTGGCTTTACTTATTTCAACTCAAGTTGCATCAGAAGAGATTATGGACGGGCTTCTTTCACATATGTATACAAGCAGGTCAATTTTAAAGTAATAACTAACACTGCTGTTTTATTTTATAATTTTGAAAGCCTGAAGAGACAGTAATCCTATTTATATTTTAATTTGAAAAAAGTTATACTGATCATAAAGAAAAATAATCCCATCCCCATCTCCAAAATAGGTTGTGAATCTTTGTTCTTGAATCAGAGTAATGACATTACTCTACTGTGATCTCAATTGATCTGTCTGTAAAATGGGAATAGGAAAGAAATTATCCTTGTGTGGTTCAGAATATTTCCTAAAATGACAAATAACTTACATTGGTAATTAAAAATATTTTCAAATGTGACATTATGTTAATTGACACCCACCTTCCTGATCAAATGAATTATTCCAAGCAACAAAATAAAATGTGGAAAAAATTGCTTTCATTATAAAAAGCAGAACATTGCCTAACTATAAAAACTGAGTTCTACATATTTGTACAAAGTTGGGGGACACTGAACCATTTAGCTATTTATAAGATGTAAAGTTAGGAGAAAATATTAATGCCTTGTCCTTTGAATTTCCCTTTTCTTTCTCTCTTCTGAAACACTTTGATAATAATCTAAATTCATTATCTATAGTTATATGTTACTCTTTATCTGCAATCTACTATTTAATATTCTGTTCCATTAATATGCAGTGATGATTTCTTTAAGGGTATCTCATGTATTTGTTTAATGAGCTGTCCTCTATTTGTAAGGAGAAACGCTTTCAAAACCATGATGCTGTTAGGAGACCACATTTCCAGATTAATCTATCATCCTACCCTGATATAGCAAATAAAAGTACTAGACAGTTGAATAAGTGAGAACAGGCTCAATTTCAATTAATCTCCTGATTTAGGCTAGTCAGCTCAGTGGTCCCTAATTGTCATAGTAAAATAGCTTGTAGATACTAATTGTTCAATAGTGATGATCTGACTTTTGGAACTTTAATAGTTTTAACTACAGAGTCTTGATCCAAGAAATTCTCACCCATCAAAGGATGCCACATTGAACCCTGGCTGAAAATGAGACTATAAATTAAGAGATATAACAAACACTGGTGATACCATCAGTTTACAAAATATGAATAATGGTTAATTCTACTGCTGACCTTTTCTGCTGCAGAAATTAACTTCAATTTACCTGAGACTTATACGTTAAGAGGCTGTTACATAAAAGTTATTGGAAGTTAAAATGTGAACCCCTGCAAGCAAGACTCCATTATATGATGACAACAGACGGAAAATAGCTTTCAGATTGAAAAGGGTGAGTCAGTCATAATTTCATTGTCAGAATGTATAAAGGGCATACTGTTTAGTAATTATGTTTTGCAATAGAAAGATAGCAATAAAATTATATTCCCATTTATCTTTCTTCAAAGAATATGAGTTTAATGCCTCACACCAGACCTCAAAGATATAAGCACTTATTGAAATTCAGGATGGAGCTGACACTAAGACAAGAACAAAATATACTAACATATTTTTGAGGCCTAGTCACATAAAGCTGATGTCTGATTGCTTAATGCTAATGACATAATTCAAACTCAAATAGAATCAATGAATTTTCATGATCAGGACAAACTGGGTTAAATCTTCCTACTATCCTAGCTCATCCTTGGAAAGAAAATCCTCCTTGACACCTAACTCAAAAGGAAATAGATGTCTTAGTGTCATTAACAATTGAGGCTTCCTGAGTACCTCAGCTTCTATAGTACGAACAGTGTGATACAGATTAACAACACACTGGCTTCGAGACAGAAAGAGAAAAATGGACAGGTGTGCATACCACATGGGACTACTCCTAATACAACAATACGAAAATAAACCTCTTTGTTTCTCTAAAACAATAGCCTCTAACATACATACATCATCAATATTATAAATTGACCTCATAGATCCCTCTGATGTTCTTAACTGGGTTCTACTGGGGTAAATCTAGAAACAATTTACTCTCTTCACTTAAATTCATCTTCTGCTTTAAGAAACGGAAAAGAGAGTTGGCTTAACCTTTGTCCATTCTACCTGACTTCCCAAATAAATGCAAAGCTATTGTGGCCTGCTGACCAGTTAACAGAAGAGAGTGATGTGTACTGCATAAGATTATGGAAAATGGAGTCAGTATATAATGAGTTCAAAGCCATCACTTACTAACTATCCAACCTCTCACCCATCTCTACAAATGAATGTAAGAGTTGCTGCCCTATAGCACACTTACGAGGGTTAAGTGAGGTAATGTATGTTTGGCACAGAATAACAAATGAAATTTACTACTAGTAGTGACAGTGATGGTATTTTTGTTGTTGGTGGTAATTAGGATATAGCCTCTAGTAATAATATTCCGATCAAAAGAGTATGGTTAACTTGTATGGCTTCTATTAGAGTTACTAAATTGTAACAACTTAATAAATAAAAGACTATTCACTAAAGTACTTAGTAGTAAAATTGTATTAATTGATTAAAATACTCTAAAAAAGAAAAAAAGGTGGGGTGGGGGGAGTGTGGTAGATTGTTCACAGAAAGTCTTCAATTCCTCTTCCCTCGTATCCACATGCTTTGCAGTATGACTTTACTGGTCCTCCCAACGAGAAGCTATTTCCTCATGTCTTGAATCTGGCCAGTCTTTGATCAATAGAATGAGTTTGAGCTTAGGACTCAATCAGACTTGCAGGTTTTTATTCTCTCTTTGGAAACCCTGTGCAAGTCTAGAGGGCACTAGCCTGCTAGAAGTTGAGAAACGATGTCCCGTCACCCTCTGTAATCTTGGTCAACAGCCAGCCAGCCACCAAATGTGAAAGGTCACCATCCTAGACGAGCCAGCCCCAGATCACCTGCCTGCTGAACACAGATGCATGAGCCAGCCTGGTCAGCAGCAGTCCGGACTGGCTAAGGTCAGTAGAATCACCTGACAGAGTTCAGGACATACTATCTCAAAATACAGCACCTTGGGGAAACAATAGAAAGAATAAATGAATGGGACTTTATCAGACTAAAGAGTTTCTTCAAGGCAAGGGAAAACAGGATTGAAACAAAAAAACAACCCACTAATTGGGAAAAAAATATTTGCAAGTCATATATCCAACAAAGGGTTAATCTTCATAATATGTAAAGAACTCACAGAACTCAACAACAAAAAATCAAACAACCCCATCAAAAAATGTGCAGGAGACATGAACAGACATGTTCAAAGAAAGAAAGAAAGAAAGAAAGAAAGAAAGAAAGAAAGAATCTTCTTTCTCCAAAGAAGATATACGGATGGCCAATAGGCACATGAAAAGATGTTCATCATCACTGATCGTCAGGGAAATGCAAATCAAAACTACACTAAGATATCACCTTATACCCATTAGAATGGCAAAAATAACCAAAACAAAAAGTAACAAATGTTGGAGAGGCTGTGGAGAAAAAGGAACCCTCATACACTGCCGGTGGGAATGGATACTGGTGCAGCCACTATGGAAAATAGTACGGAGATTTTTCAAAAGATTAAAAGTAGAGATACCATATGACCCAGCCATCCCACTGCTGGGTGTCTATCCAAAGAACTTGAAGTCAGCGATTCCAAAAGTCCCATGCACCCCTATGTTCATTGCAGCATTAATTACAATAGCCAAGACGTGGAAGCAACTTAAGTGCCCATCAACTGATGATTGGATAAAGAAGATATGGTATATATATTACAATGGAATACTACTCAGTCATAAAAAAGAACAAAATCATCCCATTCGCAACAACGTGGATGGACCTTGAAGGAATTATGTTAAGTGAAATAAGCCAGATAGAGAAAGACAATCTCTGTACGATGTGACTCACACGTAGAAGTTAAACATGTAGACAAAGAGAACAGAATAGTGGCTACCAGGGGAAGAGGGGGTATGGGGGGCACAAAGGTGAAGTGGTGCACCTACAACATGACTGACAAACAATAATGTACGACTGAAATTTTACAAGGTTGTAAACTATCATAAACTCCATAAAAATTAAAAAAAAATACAGCACCTTGGCATATTGAATATTTTAAGGCGAAGGAATTTTACAAATGGCAGATGTGGGAAAAACTCTTTGATCTTCCCCTGAAGCAAGTCATAAAACGCTCATGTAAGAGGTTTTCCTCCTATCCATGCAAGAAGAGGAGCTTCCTTATCTGCGAAGATGGAGGGACGATTTACAGAATCTAAACAAATAGACCTTGCCAAGCTTCTCACAGGTTACTACACTTAGCTCAGACCCCTTTTGTTCTACTGCATTTTTCCATGACTTTTCACTCCTCATCAAACCTAGCATAAAAATGCTTCAGGTTTTCATTTCTTCATGAAGGCTCCTGTATCACATAAAACTTACATTAAATAAATTTCCAAGCTTTTCTCCTGTTAATCTGCTGTTTGTTACAGAGACCCAGCCTAGAAGGGTAGAAGGAAAAAAGATATTTTTCCCTCCCCTGCACATCTGACGAAACAGTAGAATTAGGGATAATAGTAAATGTTTCCTGTATTAAATCAATCTGTTTTGGCGTTGTTTGCAAAGCAGAAATAACCAATTGATGCAGAGAGGACAGAATAAAACAATTGATAAAATATTGATAATTGTTGAAGCTGTGCAATCAATATATATATATATGGAGGTTCTTTACACTAATCTATTTTAGGGTATAATTTAACATTTCCATAATACAGACATGTTTAATGTCTATTCAGTGTATGGAAATAAAAAACAAGCCTAAAATATTCCAACAGCAGTAAGGAGATTCCGTTAGGCAAAAGGTGGGCAAAGTCATGAGAATACCTATTGCCATACTTTTAAAACAAACAAAAAGGACAGAAAGACTCCCTTATGGCTACTGTGTTATCCAGCCTCTTCTGTGTGAACCAGATTCAGAAAATTTGGGGTCCCTTTGAACATAAATGTATGTATTCACTAAAACAAGGATTTAATTTAACACAATGTTTGCCCCTTATTGCTTTATAGGTCCAAATAAGTAAAATATAAGCCCAATTTATAGTAATTATTTAATTCTGAGTAGCTGATAGTATATCCTCTGGATGTCTTTTGATAGTTCTTTCATGCTTTGATCCTTAATTCACCGATTTTGCATTACGTTTCCATTGGAGTCCGCTTTAAATTTCAATAATAAAGTACAGAAAGGCAAAAAGGGATAAAATGGGTTAAAATTACATTGTCACTTTGGACTATTATGCATATATATCCCACCCTTCTAAACTGAACAGAAACACAAAGCATTTTAAAATCAGTTTAAAGGTCTCCAGCTATTAATACATTCTGAACAATAAACATTCCCTAATAACCACTTTTTTTTTATACTTAACAGTAATGGTGTCGTATTTACTCAAAACCTTTGACACTAAGGTTCTCTAATTGTCCTGTTGAATTGTAAACACTTCTTTTTTCCTGTGGGCAAATAATATAACACAAATTTATATGCCTGAATTTCAAAATAAAGAGATTTCTACTTTATTCTAAAAGGAACAGAATCTGACCAGTGTAGTGAATGGATCAAAAGCAACTAAGAAAAACAGCTAGTTTGGGACAATTTTACCTTAGTGATATTATTCACATCCTTGGCATTTTCTGTCAATAATTATTCATAAATACGTTCAAGTCAAATTTCTAAAAAGAAACTCTAACAAGGAAAGTCCAAAGAAAAAAGCACCTCTGGTGATCACTATTTTTAAAACGCTTATTTCTTTGGCTGCAGTTACACAAAGCAGCCATGTCAGCGACAGTCCATCTGCCATTTCTAAAGAAGGCACGGAATGTAAACAGCTAAAAGAAGTGCTGTGTTGACATTCCTCTTCACTAAGAAACAGCATTAAGTTGTCTCAGCCGCCATGAATTCTAGAGATCAGAATTAACTTCGAGCATGATAATCATTAAACAACATTTTTCTACTCAGGAAGCTTGAAATAGATCAGCAACTTTTATTATCGTCAGCAGGAATGGAGATACTATAACACTGGCGTCCAAATTGTAGTTTTAAAAATAACTCAGTGGATTTGTATAACAGTCTAGGACAGTGATATAAGTTGGAATTGTGGAAATTTTATGGTTTTTTCCACACAATAAGGGCTTAAGAATCACTGAGCTGCAACAAGCAAGTGTCTTTCATAAGGTCATTTGACATTTTCATGATGAGTTGGATGTCACCTTCACTTCCTTCTGACCTCAAGTGTCCCTTTATGAAATTCCTTTTTATGCAACCGTCAGGCTATTCCCCTGATTCAGGAATTAGGTCTTAAGGGGAAGAAGTCCAGCATATTTCCATATTTCCATAAGCCTGAAGTATGATCTGAATCACTTAACACCTTGAAACTGGGAAAGGATAAACACAAAGAAAATTAAAAGCCTTGTTAACTCGCCTGCTTAGCTAAGACCATAAATCAATTTACAAGTATCATAAACACGGTAATCCTGAAATAACTGTTAATGGCTTTTCACTCTGAAAACAAAAGCAGTATTGCACATTATGGCCATCTCCATTCAAACTCTTTCATGTCACTGAAGTGACAAGACAAAAGAATTGCTTAGAGTGTTAATTCATCCTCCCAGCAGAAGATCAAAGAAATGTAAATTTTATTATAAGCAAATTGATTTTATTGGAAAAATGTCAGCTTTAATTAATAATTATGTTGGCTAAACTAATATCATTAATATACCATTTATTAATTAAATAGCAATATACTGTGGTTGAGCTCTGACAGGAATATAACTTAATCAATCTTCCTTTTGTTTTGGTTTTCCCCTTTGTTTACCTGTGCATCCAAAATTCTTACCAAGTAGTATGCTATAAAGACATCTAATTCAAATACTTTCATAATAGAGGAAAAGGAAGAAAAAGTACCAAAAATCAAGATCATTTTACTGCAGGGATGGAGAAAATGATCTTACATCCCGACACATAAGTCGTTCTGAGTAATTTCTCACAAAACACCTTAAATACCAGTGATGATCATCTTGGGGATTTTCTTTTAAATCGAGGTACATAGAAGTACTAAAATACACAAAACTTAGCTGTGTAGTTCAGTGAATTTTTACATAAGTATAAATCCATATAACCACTTCTCAAACCGTTAAAGAGTTTTAGTCACCAAAAGCATTCCACTATCTTCTTTCCTAGAGGATTTTAGATGGCCATTCAAAAGAGAGCAAAACTTGTTTGTATTCCTCTAGCCTACTGGATTCCAACCAGGCTGGTATCTCTCCCCTGGGGGATGTTTGTATTATGTGGGGGTCAGTTTTGGATGTCACAATGACTGGGGAGAGCTATTGGCATTTAGTGTGTAGGAATCATGGATCCTAAATGACCTGCAGTGCTCAACACAGTCCTGCACAATGAAAAATTACCCTGCCTGAAAAGTGCCCCTACCTTCACTGTGAGATACACTGGTGTTTAGCGTGCTTGGTGAAAAGAAGGTTATGTGGTCAATGAACTGGGGACATGCTATATGCACTGCTATATGTACCTCTGAAAATTTTCAATGCACATTAGCATATAAAGGCTAATAATCTGATTTTGCTTAATCTAGGACTTCACAAACTTACTTGACTATGAAAATCTGTGTATCTCTGTGTGTATAATTTTTATCAAAATCCACACATGGAAGAAACTGCTTTATGAACCATCACCAACAAATGATAACTGCTAACAAAAAGATATCAATACTAATAATAGCTATCAGCCTGTAACCTTTATTGAACAATTTTTATGTGTCATAATTGCTTTTCCATATAAACAACTCACTTAATTCTCATAACATCTTCATGATGTAGATATAATATTACAATAATGATGTGGAAGGGGAAGACAATATGCCACCCCAATATATGCTTCTTTGGCATAAGGTTTATTTTGAGCTGATTATATTCAAGAAACAGAGACACAGGAAAAGCTTTGAAAACTTAGTAGAAGTTACCCTCTGTAAGAGACATTTACATTTGCTACAGAAAATTTCCATTTGTATGGATGTCTCCCTCTCTGTTCCAGGAAGAGAAGTATGACTCAAATGCTAAAAATGCTCATCAGTAGAGAAGGCAATGACTTAAATCTGCCTAAAAACCTTACTTTGTTTACTGTGCTTTTCCCAGTCACCGTCCATAACTGCCACCCCTCCCCTAATATCTTCTTCTGTCTTTAGCTGGAGATGTTATTTAAGGTGGTGGCTTGGGCCATTTCAGGAGTTACTCAGTTTTCCTGCATATCTCTCATGTACACAGGAGTTATACATGTTACTAAACTTTTGCTTTTCCCTTGTTAATCTGTCTTTTTTATTACAGGAGGGTCTCAATCAAGAACCTAGAAGGTAGAGGGAAAATTATTTTTCCTCCCCCACAGTTTGGCAACTGGACCTGCTAAGACACCATATTCACTCTAGAGCCTGCAAATGGGATCCTGGAAAACTGGCAGAAGTGGCGAAAGGTAAGAATTCTTACCACTCAGCTCTCCTGGATCCCACTCTGTAATGCCCCACCAAGAAAGGAAGGTAAAAATTTCACCATGTCTCCTCCTTTCCAAATTTAGATTAGCAGGAGAAAATAAGTGTGTGAAAATTAGTTGCTTAGGTATGGCAACTTTGGTAACGATTTTTGTTATGAATACTCCTGTTTTCTGTTGATCCTCTTCCTCCCAGAGATGGTCATTGTTTTCTTTTGTCTCTGTGTTTTGTGTCATCTGTTATAAAAGGAAAAACACAGGTCTGATGAGGTCTTCCTTTCATCTTGTTCTGTGTCTTGGCGGCTTGGCTTTGTGACTAGTGGGAATATTCTCTCTGGTCTCTGCCAGCCAGAGGATGCATGTACTGACATGCATCTGGCACACAAACAGGCTGTGGATCCAAGATGAAGTATTCACTTTGTCTGACTATGCCAGCTTTCAGGGGAGTTTGTCATAAGTGCTCCCAGTTCATAAGAAGCCTTTGTCATTTCAACCTTCATTGTGTCATTCTTGCTAGAAAAGTCCCATTCCAGTAGTTCCTGCCCCATGTCACAGATTAGCAGGTCTGTGACTGGAGGTGTCTCAGGTTCTCATGGGAAACCAGAGACACCATATTCACTACATCATTCTTACCACCTGTAACAATGAAGGTCTTTACTTTCTTAGGCTAACCTTGAGAGTGAACTTTCTGGATCTTTTGAAGGCTACATGTTTTGCATTCTCTTTGGGGAGGCCCCTGGTGTCCATGATTAAGCCATAAAAGGCTTATTGGTTTGAGTTGCTATTGAGATTAATATAATATCCTACTTGTCAATGGCCAGATGATGGATCCTTTGAACTGGAAAAACATCTATATTTGAAAAAAACTTTTTCAGAGAGCTCTAATCCTAAATAATTTTCTTACTGGCACATATGGAGAGATTAAATGGAAAAGAGGAGTATGGTGGCTAGCCTTCAGGGCTCCTTTACCAAAATGAAATTATAAAACTCTTTTTACCTCCAGTTTCAGAAGATCCTATCAAATTTAGGAACGAATTAGAAGGAACAGGAAACATTCACAACCCCACTCACAGAGACCTTGACTGGCTGCTGAGGGATATTCCTCCCACACATAATTATACTGTAGTTAACAGACAAGACAGATGACCCCTGTGGAAAATGCCCCCCTTCACAGAGAAAACAGATTACCAGAATTTCTCCCAGGCTTTTCAAAAGATGATCAGGAAATGGATCAGCTGGCAGCTGATATTCAGAGGCTGATAGAAGCAGTAATAGAGGCTTTCTCCCTAAGGTGAATTGGTCTTAGTTTGAATTGTGCACTCAAAGAAGAGCATTCAAAGGCCTTTGTTGAAAGCCTCATACAGACTGTTTAAAGGCATGCTGCATTAAAACCTAAAGCTCTAGGGGCAGGTCCCATGCCCGAGTGGTTAAGTTTGCATGCTCTGCTTTGGCAGCCTGAGGTTCACCAGCTCTGATCCTGGATGCAGGCTTATGCACTGCTTATCAAGCCATGCTGGGGTGGCATTCCACATAGAAGAACTAGAATGACCTACAACTAGGATATACAACTATGTACTGGGGCTCTGAGGAGAAAAGAAAAAAGAAAAAGAAAAAGAAGATTGGCCACAGATGTTAGCTTAGGACCAATCTTCCTCACTAAAAAAGAAATAAAACCTAGAGCTCTAAAACATAAGAATCTTTTGATTTTCTTATTGGTTAGAATGGAAATCTTCTCCCTGATATAAAGAAGCAAATTTGGTTGTATGGACAGGTCAGCTCCTTGATGTTCAGGTTGCAATCCAGTTCTTTGGGGAATGGGAAATAACTACCTTTTTCTTGCAAATCTTGGTAAAACCAGACTTGCAGCTCCAGAATCCATTTAAAGTCCATCACCTATCCCTTTTACCATCTCCAAGCCCCCACTATTCATCTCAAAATGCTTGTAGATATGGGAAAAGATTGAGACATTGGAAATCAAGCTGTCCTACAATTAAGGAAAACAAAGAAAAAGTTAAGTAGTAAGAACCCTAGGCCTCTGATATTAGACAAACATATTCCAAAACTCCTTGAAGAAAACTTAGACACTTTCTCTTCTTTTGTGATATAGATTTGCTAAGTCATCTTCTCTAGGAACTAAGAGCCATTTTTCAAAATGCAAACTTTAGGACAATGACTCTCATCAGGAATAACAAAAAAAGCTACTTGGAAATTGGGCAAGAGAAACCTTAAGTATCTTCTCCACAATTATTATTAAAAAAAACTTTAGCCATCTGAGCAGGTACACTTAACTTTTTGCAACTGCCAGAAATAAAATTTGTATCCACCTGATCTTTTATAAACTAGTGGGTTTTATATTATTGTACTTGACTCATGGCTAAACTTTTATGATGACAGCTATAAGGTCTCTGTTTGCATCTGTCTGTATGCTCACAGGTGTCTATATATGTACCTTGTAGATGTGCAACATTTTTCAACCTCCAGATGGTATTTCCAAAATTAATTTTTAAAAGAGCTATATTTAATTGACTTAAAATAAGTGCTTACAGGAATTAAGTATTTCTAAACTCAGAAATATAGAAACGAATCCAAATGCTTTCCAAGTTAACATGATCTGAGATAATCTTTGGTAACTAATAGCCAGGTTAAATTTGTTGGTTTAATTAAAACAGACGTTTTCAGAGTTATCAGCACTAAATACATGGCAGACATATGGCTTTGATTTTATCTAGGATTATTAGTCAAATAACTTCTTTTATCTCTGTTACAAAATTTGTCAGCAAGGAAAACAGCTTGGGATGATGGCTGACTTTGTCTCATGTTTCACGAAATTTTTGTGGGTAGTCTAAACATAATTGTTGAGAATAAGTGATTTAGAAACAAGTAAGTAAGAGTTTTTACATGAACTTTTCAGCAATAATTATGTTTTATGTTATGGGTACTTAAAAAATAGCTTTAAAAATCTTTACTTCCACCCTTAGAATCTTGCTCAATTAAGGTAAATGATGGAAATTTATTGATTATCTAGATTATTTCCAAATAAGATAAAATACTTAAACATTAATTATTGTCCATAGATTTATCTACATTTGGCTTCTTAGCATAAAAGAACTAAAGATATTTGGATCTGTGAGTAAACATGCCCTGTTCCACAGTGAAAGATTGTCCTATGAAGAAACATACATTTCTAGAAATTATGTATTCATATATTTCCCAATCTAAAGAATGTTATTGTAACATGCAGGTCACAATTGCTTACTTCTTAGTTTTCACTAGAAATTAAGGGTTCTAAGGGTTAAGAATTCTAAGTAATATTGTAATTAAAACTACTAGAAATAATAAGGGAAACAACTCAGTATGCAAGGAAACTAGGAAGTGTTTTTGGCTAAGAAAAGGTGTGAGGTATGGAAATACATTTTTGTTAAAGAAAAAGAAAGTAAATTTAACAAATTTGACCTAACATAAAACTGGTTACTCGGAACTGGAAAGAGAAGAATAAAGGGAAAATGGTATAGAAAGTTGGGAAGAGAGAATCTTACCTGTGTGGTCAAGCTGGCTAACATTGAATTGTTATTATAAGGGTTTAAAAAATAAGATTTAAGGGTCAGCCCCGGTGGCCTAGTGGCTAAATTCAGCATGCTACACCTCAGAGACCCAGGTTTGGTTCCTGGGCACAGACCTACACCACTCATCAGTGGCCATGCTGTGGCAGTGGTCACATTCAAAATAGAGGAAGATTGGCAACAGATGTTAACTCATGGTGAATCTTCCTCAGTAAAAATAAATTAATTAATTAAATAAGCTTTAATATCAAAAGTATATGTACATAAAACTGAAACAATTTTCTTTCTTTCTTGGTCTATCGGTCTGCTCTTACAACAGATTGTAAAAGGCTTTTCTTTACCTTTTAAGAAATCTGCCTAGTAGGCAAAGATTTTGTGTTTTATCAAAATAATTTCCTTGGGGCCAGCCCTATGACATGGTGGTTAAGTTCAGCATGCTCTGCTTCAGAAGCCCGGATTTGCAGGAGCAGATCCTGGGTGTGGACCTACAGCACTTGTCAGACATGCTGTGGTGGTGACGCACATATAAAGTAGAGGAAGATTGGCATAGATGTTAGCTCAGGGCTAATCTTCCTTAGAAAATGAAAAAGAAAACAATCCTGTGCTTCATGTTGTCTTTATTAGAGCTTTGAATATGTAAAGAAACTGAGTATTTTCAATATTAAAAGTTATGTTTTGCTCACAACTATGTAACTTTTATATTTGCCTTTAAAATATTTTGTCACTTTGGCTAAGTAAATAAGTTTTGTTTCATAATGATCTATGATCCTTTTTAGTCAAGTGTCCAAAACTTTCTGATATTTTTGAGAAACTTCCCCAAATCAAATCCTAAATGATGTCTTTTTGACCTGACTGTAACTTGGGCTTTTCCACAGGGCTCCTGGAACATCTCAAAATATCTGTTCTCTCTCTTTATCCAAAGAAAAAAAAAGGGGTGAAATGTTAAAATAATTAGGTTTATTTGATATGTTAAATTACATGGGAAGCATTGTCAAATAAGTGATGCTAAATCTTCCTAGTTTATATTTGTGTGGATATATGTTATTCACTTGTGTTCCCAAAATTGTATGAAATTCCTAGAAATCTGACATGCCCTGGTAAAACATTATCACTTGGAATTCTAGTTATTATCTTAAAATGTATGTCACAGAAATAACCAAATTTCCTTGTCAATAGCACTGTAATGAGACTTCATCAGATCTCTAACCATGGTCATTTTAAAATCTTTTGTTATCTACAGTTATTGTTTTACTCTGATGCTTTTGCAAAATTGCTTCATCTTCAAGGAGATTCATGGGAAGGACTCTGAGCTCTCTGACAAATAAAGTTTTCTGATAACTTTAAGATCACAACACTGAACTGGGTAAGAATTTCAAGAACTAATGGAAAAACTGAATTCAAGCAGAACAAGAATTAATTACATGGGATGAATGAAATAATGAGGATGATTATAATTTTTTATGAGTTTTTCTTTAAAATATTGCTGATTCTTTAATATTTTATTTTTCCAGATTTAAGCAAAATCTTTTCTCTTTTCTCTTCAGCCACCTATGACTTACAGTACTTTGGTAAAATATACCTAGGTGAACAAAGATGAAATAATTACTATTTCTCCCTACCTGATCCCCCCAGAATTTGGAAACTTAAAGAGTATTCTTTATGGCAATATAGTTATTTGCATAAGTTCAACAGGAATCTGTTCTCTTTGTAACAGGATACAATTGGAAACATTGGTTATATTATCAAGGGTTGGACTAGAATGTCATATTTGAGAATGATGTGCATAAAATAAGACATGACCAAACAGATTAGAAAACTAAAGTTGACTTCATGGAGTCAATAAAGGCCTTTAGAAAAATCAGCCTGGTAACTTGCTTACATGGTTCCTCACAGCCTTACCAGGTGAGTAAGGAAGGTCACTTCCAGGCAGCTACAGGAACCTCAGAAGGAGCTTGAGGACCTTGAGAAGAGAGGAATTCACTCAACCTATAGGTATTGCAGGTGATGTCTGGTGGCAAGTCCTTGGCTTGTCTTCCTAGCATTGAGAAGCTTTTAAAAGTTCAATCTGAGATTCCTTATGAAAAGTTCCAGGACAGCAGATTTAAAAGAGCCTATATGGCCAGCCACTATTCTTGCTGCACTTATGTAAATAATGTGGCCAAGTTTAATAAGACTAGACTTATTTTGCAAACAAATTAGTCTGATTATTATTATTTTTGATAGAAATGGATGACTGTAGAGAGAAAAATTATGTTTCAGTAGAAACTATATATAGCTTGTGGATATTAGATTCTAGTGCTGTTAATTGTCTTTGAGGTTTTGTTTTCTAACTGTAAACTGGACTGGATCCTAAATTTTTCTAGTTTCCTCAGATCTGGCTACAAATCTCCAAACTAATGTTTCCAAATTTCTCCCATCTTTTTGACACGGAATCATTGAAAACTAAAACCGCTGTTCTGTGAAGTCTTTCACAAACTGAGTGTGAAAGACTTGATATGAACTTCAGAGAAATCACCACAATAGCTCATGTTTAGACAATCTTCATGCCTATCACTGTATGAGCCATTCAGAAAGTTTGCCCAAACACCTATGACATCATCAGAGACATTCAAACTGCAAAATATGCTTCAACCCTCACATCTAGACTGGCTGCTCTCAGGATTCAGACTGGTTTATAATTTGCTCAAATCTTTAACCATTGCTTTTCTTTTGTTTCCATAGAAATGTCTCTTATTAAATAACCTGACTGCTTGCACAACATAGACCTAACTTTGGGAGCCTACCTGCATCTCAATGAGGCACAACTGTTGAACTGAACAGACCTATTCTCAGGACTAAGAGACTGGTTCAAGGAGATACAGAGCAATCTATCAACTCAGCTTTTGGACTGTAAAACTTATTTGAAGTTTCAAAGACAGGACTGAAGGGGAGCAGAATATGGCACCCCAAAATATGCCTCTTTTGCATAAGGATTATTTTGAGCTGATTACTTTTAAGAAACAGCAGTCATAAGAAAAGCTCTGAAAACTAAGTAGAAATTACCCTACATAAAAGACATTTACATTTGCTAAGGGAAATCTCCAGTCATAAGGGTGTCTCCTTCTCTGTACCAGGAAGAGGATAACTCAATTGCTAGAAACTCTTATAAAAGGAAAATGTAAAGACTTAGATCTGCATAACAACTTTACTCTTGTTTACTGTGCTTTTCCTGGTCACCTCCAATAACTGCCACCCCTTCCCCAACATCTTCTTTTGTCTTCAGCTGGAAATGATATTTAAGGTGGTGGCCTGGGCCACTTCAGAGAATCACTCAATTTTCCTGGGTATCTCCCAGTATACAGAAGGTATACATGTTATTAAACATCTGTTTGTTTTTCTCTTGTTAATCTAGAACCTAGAAGGGTAGAGGGAAAATTATTTTTCCTTCTACACAGTATCCATTTTATATATAATAAAACTGAAATACTGAATGCCCCAAATCTTACAACAAAATGTTGAGTTGAAGTTAAAACCAAAGGAATATGTTTCTAGAACTATTGTCCTTAACTATACCTACAACCATTTGGTAATAATAATCTTCAAAATTTAAAGATGTTTACTTACTATCAGAACAAAACACATCAAATTAATCAAGTAAGAAATATATGGAGCAACTACAAAAGTTTCCTACTGATTAATTCCATCAGTTCTTGACTAAAATCTCCTAGAAAAATTGGTCATGGTGCTGGACTGGTGGCTCAGCAGTTAAGTTCACACACTCTGCTTCACCGGCCTAGGGTTTGCTGGTTTGAATCCTGGGTGCGGACCTATGCATCGTTTATCAAGCCATGCTGTGGCAGGCATCTCACATATGAAGTAGAGGAAGATGGGCATGGATGTTACCTCAGGGCCAATTTTCCTCAGCAAAAAGAGGAAGACTGGCAGCAGATGTTAGCTCAGGACAAATCTTCCTCAAAAAAAAAAATTGGCCAAAATACACTAACAGAGCATTTTCTTCAAGGAAAAAAGGTTATCTGCAAGTAGATAATCGAGAACTTTATATCATTCAAAATTGTCTCACCAAGAAATTTGCATCACTTCTAATTTGAGTCTAAACATTTGTGGATTATATTCTCATGTAAAATAATCAAACAATAAACTTTCTAAAATTTAAGAATTTCCATATGTGTAAGAAAGAAATTATATGAGAGCTCTGAACTATAACCAATAATCAATTTCAGGAAATAAGTTCTTAAAGAAAGCACCCTCATAATTCTTTTTTTCTTTTTCCCGTCTCCCAGCCCTATTTCATAGTACTTAAAATTACAAAAGAATGCTAACAGCCTTTAACAAATAAACTATTGATATCCAGCTGGCAATTAGATCAAAGCTCAATTTTTAGAATTTCTTTTCTCCTTCTATACTTTTCTCGTGTCATTAAATACTATCCCCTGTCTTTATTCCCTCTTTACTTATTCCTGATATATTTCAACTTTGCCCAGTATCAAGAAAGAAATTTTTGAAAGGAAATAGGGTACTTCCAGGTAAGTTAAAAGTTCTCTTCCTTATTTCTCATTAATAGACCAATGACATAAAAAACATGTGAAAATAGCACTCATTGAGTCTAGAAACCAATGATAAAAATCAACCATAAGCAAGAAATTTGGAATTTTTTAAAAAGGAAGGCAAATTATCTATAAAATGTTTTATTATAACTAGTGATCACATTTTTAAATAAGTAGAAAACTGATTTTTAAAATATGCCTAAGTTTGGGATGGTTTTCATCTGTTTTTCTACTTTTCTGTATTAATCCAATGTTTTCAATGAACACATCCTACTTATAAAACTAAAACAAGGACTCGTGTCTTGCTTTTGCACCTGCCTTATGTACATATTTGTAGGAGGTAGTATGCCTCCTGGCAGGCACCAGATCCTATTCATAGTTATTGTGCCTATCTAAAATGTGGATGACACTCAATAAATCTTTCTGAATGAATGAATGAATTTCATACATATGCCCATAAAAGAATATATTCTGCATAAATGTAGAATGTCAATACAACTCAAAATTCTTTTTTTCCCATTCATCCAACAACAAATCAGAAATTAAATTTTCTGAATTACTTATTAAAGTAAATATGGATTTGAATATGTAAACCATTGATCTAAACATTGCTAGGCCTGTGGCAATAATAAAGGTTAATAGAAGTAGAACTTTCAATGAATGCGATTAATTTTGTTAGTATCTACTCGAGGCCAACTTTATTCAGAGCTTTTAGTGGTTCTGACAAGTGCCAACAGAAGCAAAATATTACATTTTCTAAAATTTACTTTAGAATACTTCAGCATAGACTGTGATAGTTACACAGATGTGACAATTTTAATCTATTCTGTAGTGAAGTTAGGTAATATTTGAAAGGTTTTAATCAAAACTCTTCCAAATTTCTAATTTCTAATCAAATGTAGCAGAATTGGCTACTACAAGTACTTCAGCTATGTTTCTTTTTAAAAATATCAGATGGCTTGTTAATCACCATAACAGAAGTTAGAAAAATCTTACATAGTAAAACAAGTGATGTTCAGGAAGCAGATGGATTTGCTAGAAATGTTCGTCCAGACATGCACAGCCTTGCATAAATATGGTATAAAAATCAAGCAAGCCTTACAGCCTATAGAAAATTTCATTGCACTCTAGACTTAGGATTCCACTGATTCCCGCATAGTGAGAGTTTTTTTCCTGACTCCGGTTGGAAGGGTAGCTGAATCCAGCAGCTAGAACATCATCTCATCTGCCTCTAGGGAAGCTTTCCTGCAGAGTTCTCTCACAATGCCTGAACGGTTTAACAGTTGGGACTCCATCAAACTGACAGAATACAGGGTACAACCTTGTGTATAGTGTGTGCACGTGTGTGAGCACATGTGTCTGACCACATGTATACATTTGATGGATGATAAATGTGTTTTAACCTGGGAAACTTCAGCCTAAGACTGTCCTTGTCACATAGCACCTGGTAGCCAGGCTATAAGAGAGAACTAAAACTCTCATCTTGCTCTAAGTCTTGGAAACTACCAATAAACACAAAAAGAACCAAATGATGAAAAAAATGAACAAACTGGATTAAGTCAGGATGTAAATATCAAGAAATGATTACATGCTGTAAACTTTCTATGCAGAGGCATTGTCAAAAAAGATATTTTTATAAATCTGAGTAAGTTATACACCATTAACCTTAACCTAAAGTCATTTCAAAGGCTTTAAGGACTGAATTTCAACAATTGGCACTTGAGTATGGTTTATTTTTAATCATCCAAAGGCACTTAAGGATTTTATTGTGGCTAGGAGGGTCAACATCACAATCAACTGCTAGTGAATATCAAGCACATGAACAAGACACTAATAGATTCTTTCAGGGAAGACAAGACTATGATGTAGATAATTAGTCCATAGTCTAGGGTATCTCACTTCTGATTTTCTGCCTACACTATTTAACACTTTTTGTTATTTTTTCATCTTTTCTGTTTTGTCTCCACATTTATTTTTCTATTCCCTGAGGCAAAAGCATCCAAGGCAATTTATTGGTTAAAAATGCTAATGGTCATATAGTAATACTAAAACCTTAGACTTATTTTCTCTTCAAATTTGTAGTTCATAAAAATATACTTCTTGTCAATTCAAAATTTTCAGGTGAAACATAATAAAGCAAACCAACAGTGATCAGTGAGATCTGGGGCATATTAAGGAAATAATATTTATGCATAAGCACAGTCTAGAAGTTATCAAAGTGGGATTTCTTTAGTCAAATTCATAAAAAAGGTATAGATATTTGTGTTACAAATAGTCTAATAGATGTATAAATGCCTAGGTATGTTAGATATTTTAAGTTTGCCACCGTACAAATCCTAAAAAGCAATGCTATTCTATTCAAGTTATATTATACAATGTATGATTTCTTGGTACTTAAGAGAAATTTATAAATAGCTTATAATCTCCACTCCACATCATCACTCTGATGATGACATTAGAGCTGACAAAGTTGATTGATCATCCTTTGTACTTTTATGAGAAGAATTAATGCAGAATCCTGGGCTGATGACCTAGATTTCTAAATACTTCACATCTTGTACTCACTTTCCATGAATAAGAAATAATAAGAAGAAAGCAGTATCAGCTTGTATGGCATTCTGAACTGATTTCCTTCTTTTATTTTTATAATAACCAGTTAGATACAATTTTCTAGGGTAGAGTTATGCAGCTTACTTAAATACATATGTTTACAAGATAAAATAATCTTATGCCTTTGATTCCAATATCAACAATATTTTTTAAACCATACTCAGTTTTTATCACATACCATTTGTTTTTTTGAGGAAGATTAGCCCTGAACTAACATCCACTGCCAATCCTCCTCTTTTTGCTGAGGAAGACTGGCCCTGAGCTAACATCTCTGACCATCTTCCTCTATTTTATATGTGAGACGCCTGCCACAGCATGGCTTGATAAGTGGTGTGTAGGTCTGTACCCCAGATCTGAACTGGTGAACCCCAGGCCGCTGAAGCAGAGTGCACAAACTTATCTGCTGTGCCATGGGGTCAGGCCCCATATCACATACCACTTTTAATTAGTTTTTATTTATTTTACAATAAAAATATATCCCCATAAAATTCAAAACGAAAATAAAGATATTAAGATATAAAATATTAAATATAATAATTAGATTAATAGGTAATAATTAGGTTAAAGATTACACATCTCCCCTCTCCCTCCCCATCCCCAGGTAACACTTAAGGCATGAACACTGTCAGACATTTCTACATAGAAATAAATAACACAGCATATAATTTATCTATTGTTACATAAATGTTATCATATATCTATGGTATTCTGTTAAGAGAAAAAGGCAAGTTATAGAGTGATATTTACAGAACTACAGGTAAGGACCATGGGGCCCTTCCTGGGAAAGTCACAAGTTATTAGTTCTTATAATTCCATTTCAGGAAAAGAATAATTGAAGGAAACCTGTGAAAGATAAACTTCTCTGGCTATAAAATTATCATTAGGACAGAGATCACTGCAAGTATTATGAATGTTCTTAAATTTTTCAACATTCCTAACATTAATTCATTCATTGGATATTTCTAGGTACAAAGAACATTCACTCTAATCCAGAAGAATTTCCTTTCACATTATATTTTATAACTCCAAAGATAATACTATATCCATTGAAATATCCTGAGTCATAGCAAGTGACAGTGACAAAAGTTTTACGTAAATCTTTCGATGAAACTTGATATGAACTAAGTGATTTTAGCCATGTTAATTTCCTCCTTGTTATAGAGATCTTTCTTTTGAATGAGAGAACTCAAACTTTCATTCTTTGCCACTAACATAAGATTAATAACATAGCATTAGTAAATAGCTCTAGAGATATTCTGTTTTCATAAATATTGTGGTTTGTCATGGATTCTGAATTCAACATAGCTAACAGGGTCAAATAGGAAGTAAAATGTATCCATGATCAGGTATAACTACAGTGTAATTTATTAGAGAGTAACTGATAAATAAAAGCTCCCATCCAGTCACCCAGAGTGATTTCCTTTTGGAAGAAGAGCTCCAGGCAAGGAGCCAATTTCCATATAGTAATTGCCTAATAATGGTTACTACTATATGGCAATGATGCATTTCCTTAGAAACAGTGATTTTTACAGATCGAATTCTACATTTTGTTCTTTATACTTTTAACTAGACAATGCTGAGTCTCAGCAAAGAGCCACATCATTGCAAAAAGATCTTCCTCTGAGCAGCCAAAACTCACCTCCATTCAATGGAGGATGATGGTACTCAAAAGATAACTGCTACAAGGGTGCCCACTTTCACCACTCCTATTCAACATAGTACTGGAGGTGTTGGCCAGAGCAATTCGGCAGGAAAAAGAAATAAAAGGAATCCTAACAGGTAATGAAGAAGTAAAACTCTCGCTGTTTGCAGATGACATGATCTTATATACAGAAAACCCCAAAGAATCCATAGAAAAACTATTAGAAATAATCAACAACTACAGCAAAGTAGCAGGGTATAAAATCAACATACATAAATCAGTAGCATTTCTATACACTAACAATGAACTAACAGAAAAAGAACTCAAGAACTCAATCCCATTCACAATTGCAACGAAAAGAATAAAATACCTTGGGATAAACTTAACCAAGGAAGTGAAGGATCTATACAATGAAAACTACAAGACTTTCTTGAAAGAAATTGACGACGACATAAAGAGATGGAAAGACATTCCATGCACATGGATTGGAAGAATAAACATAGTTAAAATGTCCATACTACCTAAAGCAATCTACAGATTCAATGCTATCCCAATCAGAATCCCAAGAACATTCTTCACAGAAATTGAACAAAGAATCCTAAAATTCATATGGGGCAACAAAAGACCGCAAATTGCTAAAGCAATCCTGAGCAAGAAAAACAAAGCCGGCGGAATCACAATCCCCGATTTCAAAACATACTACAAAGCTACAGTGATCAAAACATCATGGTACTGGTACAAAAACAGGTCCACAGATCAATGGAACAGAATTGAAAGCCCAGAGATAAAACCACACATCTATGGACAGCTAATCTTCGACAAAGGAGCAGAGGGCCTACAATGGAGAAAAGAAAGTCTCTTCAACAAATGGTGCTGGGAAAACTGGAAAACTGGAAAAGCCACATGCAAAAGATTGAAAATTGACCATTCTTTTTCACCACACACCAAAATAAACTCAAAATGGATCAAAGACCTAAAGATTAGGCCTGAAACAATAAGTCTTCTGGAAGAGAATATAGGCAGTACACTCTTTGACATCAGTTTCAAAAGAATCTTTTCGGACACTATAACTCCTCAGTTGAGGGAAACAATAGAAAGAATAAACAAATGGGACTTCATCAGACTAAAGAGCTTCTTTAAGGCAAGGGAAAACAGGATTGAAACAAAAAAACAGCTCACTAATTGGGAAAAAATATTTACAAGCCACTTATGCGACAAAGGGTTAATCTCCATAATATACAAAGAACTCACACGGCTTAACAACAAAAAAGCAAACAACCCGATCAAAAAATGGGCAGAGGACATCAACAGACATTTCTCAAAAGAAGATATGAATATGGCCAACAGACACATGAAAAGATGTTCATCATCGCTAATCATCAGGGAAATGCAAATCAAAACTACACTAAGATATCACCTTACACCCGTTAGATTGGCAAAAACATCCAAAACCAAGAATGACAAATGTTGGAGAGGTTGTGGAGAAAAAGGAACCCTCATACACTGTTGGTGGGAATGCAAACTGGTACAGCCACTATGGAAAACAGTATGGAGATTTCTCAAAAAGTTAAAAATAGAAATACCCTATGACCCAGCCATCCCATTACTGGGTATCTATCCTAAGAACCTGAAATCAGAAATCCCAAGAGTCCCTTGCACCCCTATGTTCATCGCAGCATTATTTACAATAGCCAAGATGTGGAACCAACCTACATGCCCAGAAACTGATGATTGGATAAAGAAGATATGGTATATATACACAATGGAATACTACTCAGCCATAAAAAAAGACAAAATTGGCCCATTTGCAGCAACGTGGATGGACCTCGAGGGTATTATGTTAAGCAAAATAAGCCAGTCAGAGAAAGACGAACTCTATATGACTCCACTCATAGGTGGAAGTTAATATATTGACAAGGAGATCTGATCGGTGGTTACCAGGGAAAAGGGGGGTGGGGGGAGGGCACAAAGGGGGAAGGGTGTACCCACAACATGACTAACAATAATGTACAACTGAAATCTCACAAGGTTGTAATCTACCATAACATTAATAAAAAAAAAAAAGATAACTGCTGGCTCCCTCAAGTAACTTTTGCTTACTTATTGACTTAGAATTGCCAGTAAGAGCCTGGCAATGAATTCTCTTAATCAGCAAAAACAGTGTCCTTTTGCATTCTCCTGATTTGTTTTTTTCTTTTTGTACAGCCAGAACAATCTAGTTTCTCCAGAAATGTGTCATCTGCCATCTGAAGCCCTAGATGATATAACAAAGTGGTCTGCAGTCTAAGCCAACAGTGATATTTGTGCATGCAGAAAAGCTGTGGCGACAGCTTCATGATGTTCAGCCCATTCTCAATGCAAACCTTCTGAGGAGATGATGAACCTCTCTTATTTTTGCTCTGGTTCCTCAGCCCTCCCCATCTGAACTGTATGATCAGGGTAAAGAAGATCTATGTCAATGATTTTTTAAAAGGAAAACCTTTAATGACATCTCACTCTTACAACACAAATAAAAAGGCTTACTCTGTTCCACAAGTTCTGAATGGTCTGGATCCTGCACACATCTCTCAGCACTCTCCCTCTTGCTCATAACTTCCCAACTACTCCAAACTCTTTCTTGCCACATGCTTGTCCCTTAGTCTGGAGCACTTTTCACTTCCATCACCTTTTGCCTAGACAACTCCTTATCTTTCAGGTCTCAACCTGGCTTAACTTTCTTAGGAAGCCTTCCAGTATCACAGGGCTTTAGTTACATTGTTTGCTTATTTATTTTTTCCTAGAAACAAGACTTTTCCTATCAAAACTGTGAAAATTAATAAACAGAAACCTCTTTAAATTGGAATTGGGAAGCCAAGCCCTACATCGATAGCAGAGCCCAACAGGAAGAAGAAAGTCCTCCTCTTCTTGGTAGGCAAGAAGCTCAGCCAATGAAAGACTGTCACAATCCAGCCAATGAAAAGCCACCACACAGCAAGTCTTTGTTTCCAATGGCCCTCCCAACTTCCTCTTCCCTTCTATAAAAGAATTTCTCCTCCTGTTGCTGGGAGAGACCTGCACATGGCTCACCATGGTTGCAGACCTCAAAGTGGAATTCTTGCTGATCCCAAAAAAACTCATTTTTCCTGGAGAGATAACTCACTATCTATTTGTTTAAGATCAACACTTAGTCCCCTGTGCTGGGATCCAGAGAGGATCCCCATGTCTCTGAGGCTGGTAAGTACACAGGTGTGGTACCTATAACAAAGCCCATTGAGCTCACTGCTTTTCTTGCCAACCCTAAAGTTTGAGGGTAAGTCTTTCTCTTGGATCTGAGCTTCTAGCTCTTTGCAATTTTAGGGCTTCATCCTTTTCTGGTTAAGGCCTTGTTTGTCTGTGAGTCCTCAGGGGGGACTTTGGAGTAACTCTTTGAATCAGGCTGTTCCTTGGAACCACGCTAGCCTTCAGTCTAATTCCTTTCGGAACTGGACAGTTTCTACTGAAACTGCACTAACCTTTCAAACTGTTTCATTGGAACAGTGCTGGTCCAGCCTTTGGCCTGACTCCCTTGGGAGCAGACTGTTCCTTAGAACTGCCTTGATCAATCTTCGATCCAACTCCCTTTGGAACCAGACTGTTCCTTGAAAGTGCGTTGATCTGACCTATAGTCCACCTTACTGAAATCAGACAGTTCTATTGGAACTGGCTGGTATGAAGTCTGCAGGCTGTTTGAGCTGTTCAAGCTGTTTAAGCTGTTTGAGCTATTTAGGCTATTTGAGAATTATTCCTTTGCTGTAGAGAAAAACCTCTAAGAAATGGGATTCCACTTATCTAAATATTTTGAGGGTGCCCTCCCCCACACCGCAGGGACTCCCACTGATTTACATTTAAAAACCGAGGTCATTCCTCATGTGCATTTCTAACTAAATGGACCGATTTAGCCAAAAGTAAGTTAGAACACCAGTGGCCATTGTGAGGAACTTTTCAACTCCCCAAACTTATTTATGTTAAAACCAAATTGGACTACCGCAGCTCTGTAATTTCCAAAACTGAATGGAACCCCTATTTTGATTGGTATTTTGAGGCTTCCAAATGTTATCAGGAGTCTAAAATTGCCTCTTTACAAAATAAAACTCTAAGGTTGACTGAGGCAAACAACTGATAACAGAAGGAGAAAATGGCTTCCAGAGCCTCATGTCCCTCTTCCCTGGCGTCTTCGTCTCAGGCTCCGCCTCTGGCGCCATCACGTGCATTCTTCCCCCTACACCCTGACTCCTCATGCTCAAAGCCCTGCCTCCAGCACCATCTTCCTCCTTCCCTTCTATACCATCTACACCTCCTCTACACCCTCAGCTCCCCCATGACAACTCTCTCTCTGAACTTCTCCTTTTCCCTGAACCTCTTCCCACTCCCTCTGCCTTTGAACCTATGAGAACCTGTCCCTTTAAAATTAAGCCTTCTGAAGATCCAAAGGCTAAACCCTTAATTTTTTATCTTCCCTGGACTCAATCTGAACTGCAAGGCATAGTGAAAGATTTTCCCAAAATAACTGAAGATGCTCACAGATTTGCTGAGGAATTTAACATAGTCATTCAAACCTCTCAACCTAGCTTCTCTGACTTCTGTCAGCTAGTTCATATGCTTGTCACTGAAGGCCAGACCCAGCAATGGACAAAAACCGCTAATTGGGAAACTCCTAAAAGGTCTCTAGAATTACAACAGAGAGTCCAACCCACTGACTGTTGTATAAAAAGCCTCAGGCAATCTCTAGATGACTTCATCAGCAATTCTGAGGGCTTTTCCAAAGAATGTTGATTGGAACAAAACTCAGGCTTGTGCACAAACACCTGATAAACCTATTCATGACTATTACAGTTGACTTCAGATTCTTTTTAAAGAAAATTCTGGTCTCCCTTCAGATGTTGGTTCCACCTAGGTAGCTTTTAACTCTGTTTATTAATGGGCTGAACTGGGACCTTTCCCTGCTAGTAAAAGGTCTAGGACGAAAGGGGCAACTATGTCCACTCCAGATTTAATCTTGCAAACCACTTCTTTCATACTCTCGATCTTTCTAAAAGAAAGATCACTAAAATTCTCAGTCTTCAACTCCAGCAGATGAAATCCCCTAAATAAAACAAAAAAACCTCCAAGTTTCCATTATTAGTGCAAAGAGCTAGGACATTGGAAACATGATGGTTATAAATTTAAGTGCTTCATGCCCCTTCAGCCCTCTCACTAGCCTTTCCAATGTCCTCCAAATTCTCAGTGACGGGGGCTCCAAGGAAATACAGGGGCTCTTCCCAATCTTCCCTCTTAATTAGTTTGGAGAAACATTTCTCCAGATTGGAGACGAATTGCTTTCTGTCCTAACTGACAGAGAAGCCACATTCTTGGTACTCAACCCCACTATTATAAAGCAGCCCCTGCCTCAGAGTACTAAAACAGTTCAAAGAGCGGAGATTTCTAATAAAACTCAAAAGGTTCCTTCTCTGACCCTATTCGCTTTTGTTAGGCCCTTTGAGAGATACACCCTTTTCTCCTTAGTTCCTCTGCTCCTATTCATTTATTAGGCCGAGACTTCTTGGAAAAGTATCACACTGGAATTTCTTTCTCCCAAAAGATGAAACTAATTCTAGAGTTTGACAGTAGCCTCAACAAAACAGCCAACCAGGTAAATTAAATTACCCTTCAACATCTTTTATTTGCTCTGTCTCTGATGGTACTAGAGCTGATTCTGGAAGCACTGATCATTTGTCCCTATTGAATCAGCTACCATCCTAATTTTGGGCAAAATCTTCAACCAATATTAGTAAAATTCAAGATTCCAATGGATGCCTCAAAACCTCTCCTCAGAATTAATCAGTATCCTCTAAGTAAAGAAGCCCTTCAAGGTAGAAAGCCCATAATAGAGGATTACAAGCCTCAAGGCCTGATTATTCTTGTACTAGTCCTGCCACTGATTAATTGCCCGAGGAACTCCAGGGTGGGTTTGGAAGCATTTAACTGTTTAAGAGCTGCAATCACCAATCACCCTGAACCAGACCAAGGCCCACCACAAGAGCAACACCTCTGACCTTTGCGTCATTTGTCACTTTTAATGATAAAGTCTCCTCTCTGGGAGGAGCTTAGGCTTTATTACCATAATTGGCAGTGCATGTGGAAGCATGTTTTCCAACTGAGCCTGCGCAAGCAAATGCCCACCTCTCCTTTTTGAATATTCATTCCCCATCCGAAATAAAAGGCCCCTTCTTTCCTGTGTTCAGGGACAGCCACAAATTTGAAAATGATTCCACGTGGCCTCCTATTTGCTGCAAATAAGTTGTACTTTGTGAGACAGCGACTTCTGGTCGGGAGTCTGATTTTAACTCACCAGGAGGCAAACCCCCTTTTGGTTCAGTAACAGGCCCTGTAAGAGTTCTTTTTTACCCAAGGAGGTTTGTCTGGGACCTCCGAGCAATAAACAACATTGTTATCCCTCAACACTCTATTCTTCCTAACCCTTATATGCTACTAACACCCATTCCCATTGGAAGCAAATTCTCTCCAGTAACTGATTTGTGTAGCGCATTCTTTAGCTTTGCAATTGATGAAGCTAGCCAACACCTTTCTGCCTTCACCCGGGAAGGAAAATAATTTGCCCGGACAGTAGTGCCTCAGGGATTTACTGAGAGCCCTTCTTATTTCTCACAAATACTGAAGGTTGATCTGGATGATATAAAGTTCCGTGGGGTTCTACTTTGTTGGAATACGTGGATGATTTGCTTCCTTGCTCGCCTTCCCAAGCCTCTTCACAGGAAGACAGCATCCACTTGCTAAAGCTTTTAGCCTTAAAGGGACACAAGGTTGCCAGGAGAAAACTGCAGTTTGCCCAAACCCAGGTTTGATTCTTAGGGCATCTTATATCAAAACAAAGGCTACACCCAAATCCAAATAGGCTTCATGGTGTCCTAAATTACCCAAAACCCAAAACTAAGTGCCAACTTCAAAGTTTTCTCGGGCTAGTTGGTTATTGCTGAAATTGGATTTCAAATTTCTCCCTTATGGCCAAACCTCTGTATGTTTTTTTAAAGAACAACAAACTCAACCCAATTTTATGGGAAGAACGGAATGACATAGGCTTCAAAGACTTCAAAGGAGAGTTTGATGAACCTACCTGCCCTTGGACATCCCAATAATCAGATTCTCTCTTTCCTTCTTGTAAATGAAAAGGAAGGGAATGCTCTTGGGGTACTCACCCCAAAACTCAAGTACCATCATTGAACCATAGGGTATTATAGCCAGGAACTGGAGCCTGTGGAACAGAGATGCCCCCCTTGCCTTAAAGACCTTACTATCACTGACCCTTGTAGTTAAGGCCACTGAGAAAATCACTGTGGAATCCCTTTAACCCTTTTTGTACCTCACGCAGCAGGAGCCCTCCTGAATTCTCATCACACTCAACATTTTACAGTCAGCTGCGTCACCTCCAATGAAATCTTTTTGTTCACTGCTCCTCATGGAACTCTTGTACATTGTAATAACCTTACCCCTGCTACTCTTCCTCCCTCCATTACCTACGAAGTCCCTCACAACTGCCTAATGCTGATCGATCACCTTCTGACTCCTTTTGATGATGTGCAGGAAATTCCTTTGGGTGATGCCAATTTCTCATGGTTTCTGATGGTTCTTACTCAAAATGGCAAATACTGTGTTGGGTATGCTCTTGCAACTCCTTTTGATATGGCTGAGGCAGCACATTTACCTATGGCTACTTCGGCCCAAGAGGCTGAATTATATGCTCTTACATGGGCTTGTACTTTAGCCAAGGGCAAAACGGCCAATATTTATAATGACAGTAGATGTGCTTTTGGCATAGCTCATGATTTTGGAATGTTGTGGAAGCAAGGTGGCTTCCTTACTTCCAGTAGAAATAAAATTAAAAATGGCCCCTCTGATCAGGAATTATTAGATGCTATACTTTTACTTCCCACTTTAGCTATCACTAAGATCCAACGGCATTCTAAACTTGACTCTCTGAAAGCTAAAGGAAATCACCTTGGTGACATTTCCACAAGGAATGCAGCCCTTAAAGGGACAAACAGCAGCCAAGCCTCTGTCATGGTCCTAAGGGATAGCTCCCCAAATGATAACTTTAAAAAACTGGCTAGACAAGCCCAATAATTTGCCTCAGAAAAGGAAAAATAAGATTATAAATTCAACAATTGTTAGTTTGATAGAAAGAGAAACCTCAGGTTTGGGCCAAATAATAACCCAGTCTTACTGGAGACTCTAAAATTCCCACACCTAACCACTGTACATGCATTAAATCATTGGTCTGTTGAGAAAATGATAGTATTCATGAATCAATCTTGGTGGAGAAATATTAATAAGGCTGCAAAAAGTGCCTACCTCACTTGTCCCACTGGTCCAAGATACAACCTAGGGAAGTTTGTTCTCCTGGACATTTTAAATTGCCTAATGAACCATCTAAGGTTTGGTGAAAGGATTTCATAAAACTTCCCCCATGCATGGATATAAATATGTTTTTGTCATGGTTTGTATGTTTTCTCACTGGACTGAAGCCTTCCCTTGCAAACAAGTCACTCCTCCTCTGTGGCTAGTCCTTTGGAAAGGATTATCCCCACCTTGGGAACTCCTCTCAAGCTTCGCGGTGTTTGAGCAACCCATTTTACCAGCCAGATACTTCGACAAGTCTATGCTGTTTGGCCAGTTTTACAACACTTTCACTGCACTTACCACCTTCAATCCTCTATTTTAGTCGAATGCACTACGATATTATTAAAATTCAATTGGCAGAAATTGGTAGAAACCCTCCAAATGCCTTGGCCAAAAGCATGGTTCTTGGTCCTTCTAAATCTCAGAGCCATCCCCTTTGGAACTCATAGGCTCTCACTCTTTGAGATAGTCACAGGATGCCCAGTGCACGTGTCTCCTGCCTCTTTCAACCCAAGCTGATAAAAGGACATAAACTTCAATACTGCAAAGGCCTAATTGCCTCTATGAAAAATAACCATGTTTGGGTAAGGCAGTCTTTCACAGTGCGCTCCAGGGAGACAGAGACCTTAAGCATCACACTTTGCACCCTGGACATTCTGTCTTTTGGAAAAGGCATCTCCAGAAGGACTCTCTTCAACCTTGCTGGAGAGGCCCCTATCAGGTGCTGTTAACTAACTCTTGTGCCACAACACTCCAGGCAACAGACTCTTGGATTCATGTGAAATAATTTAAGAAAGCACCAAACCTTCACTGGACCTGCACATCACCTGGTGACTTAAAAGTAAAAATTTCCTGGAATTAAAGCAGACGACATCTGGTGAGACAGCTTTTCCAAGGTGTTTTGGACCAAGCCTGTTGGAAGTTTGCCTGCCACACCTTTGATGATGACATAACACTTCAGATGATCTCCAATGCCTATGATCTTGATAACATATGGACTTTAGAAGAGGAAATTGCCTGAGAGTTCTCCTTTCTATCCCTCCTTGCTACTCAAATGTGACCACAGTAGATTTCCAGTCTGTTCACTTTCCATCTGATGTGGGACATGACACCTAGCAAAGGTTGTTCCTGTCATCAAGGGACAAAAGGCTGCTGAAAGCAGACAAACCTGGCTCTTGATGAGCAATACTTTCAGCAAAAGATCTTGATCGAAAGTGGGAAAATGCAGAAATTAATAAACAAAAATTTCATTAAATTGGAGTCAGGAGGCCAAAAGGGGGAGCTCTCACACCCTACATCAATAGCAGAGCCGAACAAGAAGAAAGACCTCCTCTTCTTGATGGGCAAGAAGCTCAGCCAACGAAAGACTGTCACAACTCTGCCAACGAAAAGATACTACACATGGAATTCCTTGTTAACAACAGCCCTCATAACTTCCTCTTCCCCTCTATAAAAGAGTTTCTCCTCCCCTTGCTGGGGAGGACTTGCACATGGCTTAACATGTGTGCAGACCCCGAATTGCAATTTTTTGCTGATCTCAAATAAACTCATTTTTTCTTGAGAAATAACTGCCTGTCTATTACAGTCAACAGAACATTTATCTCAGTTTGGAACAATACGCTCATTAGCATGAAATCTGACAATACTTATCTCCCTCACTAGACTATAAACTAATGAGAGCAAGGGCTGTTCAATCTTTGCTCACCATCATGTTGGCATTGCCAAAGACATGGCCATGCATTGGTAGGTATCCCAAGAATACGTGCTACAAGTTCTTCCTGTTGAACGTGCTCTCCCATTCACTCCCACAAAGTCAACTGAACCATGTCACTGAAATCCATGTCTTCCCCCCAGCACCTCTGTTTGCTTCACATGAAATTTCTGCTTGCCTATAGGTTATCTCCATCTGAAACACACAAACCTCAACATTCAGACTCTTTTAACTCAGCAAATCCAAAGATGTGTTTATTTCCTTATGGCAATTTCTATCTCAGCAGCATCACTACCTGCCTGCCAAACAGTGATCTCGGCTGAAAGCTTGAGTCCAGTCAATGCACTCAGAAGTCTTATCAGTTTTACTTTCTATCAATTGATCTATGATTGCCTCTCCAGATTCTCTCTTATTACCTCATTTCTGGAACACTACTGCAGGCATCTAACAATTTTCTCTAACCACAGATTCTCTAATCTTCCATTTTTCTTCAAATTCTTAATCAGTTTATCTTTCTGAAACCCAGTAATGATCTTCTTATTCCCCTACTGAAACCTTCAAGGAAGAGATAGTTAAAGACTGTGTGTTAAAGGGCCAGGAGCTTCAACCTGGATGGAATAGAGAGGGGAGCAGTAGCAGACTTGTTTTGATATCATATTTCCAAGCAAGTTCACTATTCTTAGGGGTATTTTTTAATTGTTGTTACTGTGGGTGTTTGCAGAGGCATGTAAATGTAGACAGGTGACTAATCATCCTCCTGAAGCCATCCATTGTTGCTGATGTGGTATCATTGCTTTCATATCAGGTTAGTACAATGAGCAAACCTCCAAGCCAACAGAGCTAACATAGTGCCATGGGGAGACAATGGGTTTTCAGTAACTTCTGGATGCAAAGCCTGACATCATATCTAATCAGCTGTTGGACTAGATTGTCATTTATAAAATCAAAATATTATGACTTCCTACTATGTTATGAGCATTCAATGACACCATATTTGTACCTAAGATTGTACCTGGAACATAGCAATTTCTCAAAAATTGGTAGCAATGTTATCTTTTATTATAGCTCATTCCTATTGGCATCATTTATCATCTGACCCCAGTCTACTTTTCTAGCACTTTCTCTCATAATCACCCTAAAGGGAACCAATGGTGAGTATTCACAGCTCCCATGCCCATTATGTTCCCTTATGACTTTGCCCATCTCACTCCCTTCTCCTGAAAAGCCTGTCATCTTCCTTCTTTACTCAGTAAGTGCTCATTCATCCCTCAAGATTTAACTTGTACAATGATGACACTTGCATTTCAAGAGGTCAAGTTTGCTGATCTCCTGAAGTTAACCATTAGATTTTTTTTAAGTATGCTTATCATAATATGCATTTTTTTAAACCTCTCCATCGCCTCTCATAATTACCTTATTCTTTATATGTGGTGCCAACATTTAAGATGCACTCTTTTAACAAATTTGAAGTATGTAATACGGTATTGTTAACTATTGTCACCATGCTGTACATTAGGTCCCCAGAGCTTATTCACTTTATAACTGGAAGTTGGGGCCCTTTGACCAATATCTCTCCATTGTTCACACCCCCAGCCCCTTGTAACCACCATTCTACTCTCTATTTCTGAGTTCAGCTTTTTGAGGCTCTACATGTAAGTGAGAACATAATCCATAGAAGTGAGAACAGTATTCATCCTTCTCTGACTTATTTCACGTAGTATGATGCCACGTGTTTTAATTATTTATTTACCTGGCTGTATCTCCTCCAAGACTCAAAGCTCATGGGAACCAGGAATTCTGTCATATTTATCCTCATATAGTGTGTAGCACATGGAAAATTATTCAGTAAGTGTCAGCAGAATGAATAAACCTGAAACTTGTACCAATTACAATATCTACTAAGACTTTACCCACCTCGTAATATTCAACCATGTTACAGCACTTTACCATTGTACTGTTAATGCTATTTCTTTTTTTAATATGACCATCCGGTTTTGTGTTACTCTCCTTAGATTGTAAAAATATTTGAAGACAGGGGCTGTTTTACTAATCTCTGTGTCACCAAGAAGGTATTTAGGAAGCATATGGCTAGGCAGCAGGTCTGCCATTCATTCTCTCCCTTTACCAAGGGACCACTCCCCTAAAAATAAAAAAGGTGATCTAGTCAAATCTACAGTTGAACACGACAATGACAGACTTACTGGCAAGTATGTTAATGGCAGTGATTAGTGAGAGAGTCTTTATCTGTGAAATCCTTACTGTCTAGCATTGCCCATGGTAAACAAATCTGTACTCTGTGGTTTATAGGACATCGTCTATTGGAAAAAGCTATGCAATTATCTGAATAGAAAATGGGGATTTTTTATGACCTAAATACTCTTTGTACAAATAATGACACATATCACTTAGAGACCTTGTACATAAAAGTGGGCCCAATGCATGCTCTGACGCAGTAAGACAGAACTGAGGATTTCACTGGGTTCAAGGACTTCTCCCTCAGGTAATCACAAGGCACAGGCAAAGCTGGGAGATTCGCATGGGCCCTGTGCCTCGTGGTTACCTGTATCCTTAAAATTAATAGTAAAACTGGATGCTGGGTTAGATCCATGATTCATGGGTGTCTGTTGGTAACAATTTGACCCATTGTATTATCTTGTCTCCAATAGATATTTCCTAAAAGAACACATTTCTATGCCTATTTAACAAAATGGGCGGAAATTCTGAGAGAGATCTCACTGAATATATCTAACCAACATTCATATGCTGCCATATTGTCTCCTTCTGGAGTTACAACTACTGAAAACAGTGAAGAAAATTGATTGTATGCACTCAGATGGAAATAGCAAGTCCACTCAGGAGTCGATTAACATAGTCACAGATGATTATCAAGTGGGCCACCTAACACCATCTACCTCTGGACCTTACAACTATACCAGACCTACGGAGTCAGGTTGTATTTTGAAGACTAATCCAGCCCCATGATCACTACCCCACTGAGATGGCCAAGATAACATTTCCTGCATCAGAGTAGAGAATTCACAGTATTAAAATCAATTTGGTTTCCTGTTGTTAACCAAGGGTCTGAGGGTCTGTTTCTTTAGTCCTGCAGAGATGAGGCAAGAATGGAGCTCTCTTTGAAGCTAACAAAAGCTTAAGGTCAGATCATCTCCATGGGATACAAAGCAAACCTAGGAAGAAGTAGCAGCCAAATAGTATTAGAAGCGTTCTATCAGAACAAGTACTTTTATAATACACACCATTCACGCATTACTGGATACAGTTTTGTTCTCTCGTCACAGCATTTGAAGTATTGGATGATTTTAAAAAATATGATGTTGTATCTTCCGTTGATTAAAAATAGCACTATTCTTTGAGAATGGTTATTATATTTTTTCATACCATATTGAAAGGCATTTATATATCTGAAATCAATTTTACCCACAATTCTCAAAGTATACCTCCTATTAATGCCAAAATGTTTCACGTGGCAAAAAAGAAAAAATGCAAAGACAATAATAATAATAATAATAATAATAATTAATAATAATAATAACCACTTGAATTTTCTCACCACAAATTACACTTTTCTGATACTTTCTCTTCCCTTATTATTGTACCTGTGTCATACTCTGTTCCCTTTCTCTCATTATCTCTGTCTCTCTCCCTCATATTTATCTCCCATCCTCTAACCAGGTTTCTCTTCTTCTGCCTTCACTTGGTGCATCTCCCATCGATGCTGCCCTTACCTACTGACTTCCAGATTCCCCACACTTCTGTCTTCTGTAATGCATGGTCTTTCATTCCCACACTTCTTATCATTTCCCTCTATCCCCTAGACCTCACTATGTACTTTACTGACATAACTATATGCATGTATATTTCACAAACCTAAAAAGAAATCATATGTACATTGGTTTAACTATTCTGCTCTAATTTAAGTCTATATTTTCCCTTACTGTGTTTTGTTCACGATATGGTGAATAACTATTATTTCTGTCTGCCTCCCCCTTCTTCCCATTTTTTCTTTTTCTGATGACTTCCCATTCATTTTGTCCCAGGAATGGGCTCATGGTGTAAGTTGCAGCATCCACAACATTTAACCTCTCCAGGTCACTGTGATAGGTCCAAGAGATGAATGTGTGACCCTAGTGTGGGTGATCAAAATGAGTCCCTGAGAATTTCCAAAGCTTCTTTTCCTCTGTGGGCATTAAACTATGAAAGCATGAGTCAGAAACTGCCAAGGATCATGGTTCTAAACTCATGGAACGTCAATAAAAAAAAAGAAAGAAACATACACAAAGAGAGCAGAGAAGGGTATGAGAAAGAGGTGAAAGCAATCAAGTCCTAGGACCAGTTATCTCTAAGGCCAAGTCCAACCATTTCTTCACAGTTTTCATATATGAAATAATAAATTTCATTGTTTGCATTAAATAGCTTGAGCTCAGTTTTCATCACTTGCAACATATCTACAAAAGGTATAAAATAAAAATGTATATATTGGAGTTAGAATAGAGGCCAGCCCTGTGGCCTAGTGGTTAAGTTCAGCACACTCCACTTCAGTGACCCAGGTTCAATTCCTGGGCACGGACATACACCACTCATTGGTGGCCATGCTGTGGTGGCAACTCACATACAAAATAGAGGAAGATTGGCATAGATGTTAGCTCAGGGTGAATCTTCATCAAGCAGAAAAAGAGGAACATTGGCAACAGATGTTAGCTCACGGCAAATCTTCCTCAATAACAACAACAACAAAAATAAGAAATAGCAAGTATTGGTAAGGATGTGGGAAAAAGGGAACCTTTGTACACTTTTGGTGGAAATGTAAATTGGTGCAACCACTACGGAAAACAGTATGGAGGTGCATTAAAAGATTAAAAATAGAATTACCATATGATCCAGCAATTTCACTTCTAGGTATTTATCTGAAGAAAACGAAAACACTAATTCAAAAAGATATATGCACCCCATGTTAATTGTAGCATTATTTACAAGATCCAAGATATGGAAAAACCTAAGTGTCCATGGATCAATGAACAGATAAAGAAATGTGGTATGTATAATGGAATATTATTTAGCCATAAAAAAGAATGAAATCTTGCCATTTGCAATAACATGGATGAACCTTGAGGGCTTTATGCTAAGTGAAATAAGTCAGACAGAGAAAGACAAATACTATATAATTTCTCTTATATGCAGAATCTAAAAATTAAAACAAATTAATTAAAATGAAAACCAAGGTTGTAGATACAGAGAACAGATTGGTGGTTGCCAGAGGGATGGGAGAAATGGGGAACTGTTTTTGGTGGGTTTTTTTACTTTAAATAAATTTTTTAAAAACTTTATATTGGAGTACACTCTAACTCAATGACAATGCCAGGAGTAATTTCTAATTTAGAAAAAAACCAAATAAGTGTCTATTAATTAAGTAATGACGTGCATAATAGGATGTTAAAGTAGAAATTTCAGCTGAGACACCAAGAGACTCAAGAAATACATTCCAAAGAATGTGCTAGATAAATCACAGCATTCACTAAGAAGGGGTCTAAACTCCTCCCCACATCAAAGATAGAAAAAGATGAAGAGTTGGATGGGAATTAGGAGAATTTCTTTGGAGAGAGTCGTGGTGTGATTCTAATTCCCACCTTCCCCCAGGAAGGAGGCTCCATCTTCTAAACTCAAACCAAATGAAATAGACTTAGAGTTAGCAGATGACTGCACAGATCTACTGACAATCATTGCTCAAAATGTCAGCCTGGGATCAGTGAAACAGAGCACACCTGTTCACTAGATAAGCAGTCTGACATTTGCTAAGTAGCAAATAGTTACTAGTAAAAGAAGCACAAAAGAAAAGCCACAGTCATTGCTTCACTTTATCAGCCTTTTTCATTTGCTTAGCCAATTGTGTTTAATTGACGTTATGATACTTCCAACTGAAACTGCATATCTAAAGGCAGAGAAGTGATTTTTCACTGTTTTAGAGTAGGGCTAACATTTTCCTTTATGTTTTTATTTAGGGATCCTGATAGAGACAGATAATTCAAAACAAACAAAAAAATACTTACTTTTGAGGGGAGCAGTACTTGCCACCCCAAAATATACCTCTTTGGCATAAAGATCATTTTAGGCCAATTACTTTTAAGAAAGCACAGACACCAGAGAAGCTCAGAAAATTGGGTAGAAGTTACCCTTTTGTAAGACATTTATATTTATAAGGGAAATATCCATTTGTAAATGTGTCTCCTTCTAGGTACCAGGAAGGGAAGGATGACTCCATATCTCTAGAAATTCTTTTTGTTTCTTTGTTTGTTTTTGAATGATTTTATTTTTCCTTTTTCTCCACAAAGCCCTCCAGGACATAGTTGTGTATTTTTTTTAGTTGTGGGTCCTTCTAGTTGTGGCATGTGAGATGCGAGCTCAGCAGGGCCTGATGAGCAGTGCTATATCCATGCCCAGGATTCCAACGGGCAAAACCCTGGGCCGCTGAAGCAGAGAGCGAACTTAAGCACTCGGCCAGGGGCCGGCCCCATCTAGAAATTCTTATCAATGGAGAAGGCAAGGTTTTAAATCTGCATAACAACCTTACCCTTGTTTACAGTGCTTTTCTTGGTCACCTCCCATAACTGACTTGCCATCCCTAACATCTTCTTTTGTCTTTAGTTGGAGATGGTATTTAAAGTGGTGGTTTGCGCCATTTGGGGGAGTTCCTCAGTTTTCCTGGGTCTCTCTCATGTACACAGGAGGTACACATGTTATTAAGCGTCTGTTTCTTTTTCTCCTGTTAATCCGTCTTTTATTACAGGAGATTTTCAGCCAAGAACCTAGAAGGGTAGAGGGAAAATTATTTTTCCTCTTCCACACTTTCAAAGAACAAAACATCTGATAATTCTGCATCCATGACCTCATTCTTATGACTTCACGCTACTTTTTAACATGCTTTTTGCTGGTGTTGGTGGCATTACTTTTGTTTAAGTCTTATACAAGTAAGTCACTTTCTGTTCCCCTATTCGGCACTTTTGCCCATTCGTCAAAGGGCAAGTAATGTTTAAGCAGCTGCTGCTTCTGTGGCTTTGGGGAACTAGAAACCCCCGCACAGTTAAATACTGTGTGCTCTTCGACTTCTTCCCTAGACTTTTTGATATGGTTTGGGGGACTGGTCTTGGCCACGCCAAGATATGTCTCTTTGGCATGAGGATTATTGGGCTGGTTGCTTTTGATAAACTGGGACAGGGAAGGAGGTTCTGAGGGTGGAACTTACTTGCCCTTTGTTAGGATACATTTACGTTGTAAAGGAAATCTCTATCTGGTAAAGGTGCCTCCCTCTCTGTGCGAGAAAGAAGCAAGGATGACCTTCTCTCTAGAAGCTCTTAATCAATGGGGAAGTCAAGGACTTAAATCTGCATTTGTTTATTGTGCTTGTCTGGTAACCTCTTGTAACTGACTCCCCCTCCCCAACGTTGGCATTTCTTTAAGGATTAAGCATCTTTCCTTAGGCTAGGAACTGATTACTACGCTCACCTGTGACCACCCAGCTCAAGACAATGACTTGCCTCCTGCTACGCCCTCCAAGATAGCAGACCCACTACCTGCTGTGTCCATCAAGTGCTGTGCCGACAGGGCAATCTTGCGACTATTGTGGGAGGAACATTTCAATCATGTGAAACATCCTGTTTGGGGGTATATAACCACTCTGTGCACCCCACTTCTTCGGTGCCCTTTCTTCCCTTGGGAAGAAAGGCCCCGGGCCATGGTCCTCATAAAGCTTTGTTTAATTTTCTCCTGCTATTCTGTCTCATGTGAATTTAATTCATTCTCCGGCCAGATGAACCCACATTAGGTAGAGGAAAAGTCTTCCTCCCCTACAATGGTAACACTTTACATAACAGAAGTCATTCTGCTGGACCTTTAGCTCCTTATCACTCAAATAGGCCCTCCCGTGAAATGCAAAGTCCAACTTTCTCTCCTAACCCTGTTAAATTAGGCATGGGGATCAGAAGGCAAATTTTGCCTTACAAACACAAATGACTCAGTGGAATCATATTTATGACTACAGCACACAAGAAAGGAAGAAAAAAAGGAAGCAAGGGGGGGAAGAAAGTAGGGGTGAAGAGATGGAGTGGCCAAGGGAGGAATGGAGGGAGAAAGGAAAAAAAAGCCAAAGTTTCATCTATCTATAAAATCTCATTTTAAAAACTACAATTACAATAATAATAATAATAAGTAATTTAAAATATCTCAGAACAGCATTATAGTGCCTGTCACACCGTAAGCATTCCATAAATGTTTATTGAATCAATAAAAAGGAAGAAATTAATGGCATGTAACTCTATGCCAATTAGGTATATACTGTCATCCATTTTCACTGATGAGTAGTTTGAAAGCTGAATTCTGTTCAACCTCACTCCTGAAGGTCAAGATGTGTTTCAACCAGGGATGTGGTAAATCAAACTTATTAATTATGTTGACTATACCAGTTTCCATTGTGGTGTACTGTTACTAACATAATGGTTTCATACTCATAAAAATAAGAATTATTTTAAAAAGATTTAGTGAATGACTACCTTTCAAAATCCAGTAACGATAGTGAATGGGAAAAAAAGAAAGAAAATAAAAGGATTTTTCTTTCATTTTTTGGTAAGGAAGATTGGCCCTGAGCTAACATCTGTTGCCAATCTTCATCTATTTTGTATGTGGGATGCTGCCACAACATGGCTTGATGAGCCATGTGTGTGGGTCCACATCCAGGACCTGAACCTGCGAACCCCAGGCTGCTGAAGCAGAGGGTGAAAAATTAACTATTACATCACCAGACTGGCTAAAAGGGTTTTTCTTAGTTGCCAAATATATAATGAGGAATCTTGGTGTAATTTGTTTGTGGTCATTGATTTTAGAATATCAGTCAAAATGTAATCCTAATTTGTTTGTTTTTCTAAGCACATGCAGTAAATATTTCAAGGGTAATATGGGTCTGATTAATTTTTTCTGGTTAATTCAGTGGACTCAAAAATAACTTCCTTGATTCTAACCTTTATTGTTAAAATCTTCCACAACCTTTCCCCATAATAGCAGTAGGAAGCACAATGTAACGCACATCAATGTATCTGACAATATCTTCAAGTCACAGCACTCGGAAGCATCCTTTGGAATCTTTGACAAGAGCACAGAGGTGAATGATGCAGCGGATTAGACAGTATCCCACCAAACATTAGGACATATCCCACCTGACCTTTGATTTCTGAATGAATATTCCCTAATTATTGGTTTTTGTTTGTTTTACATTTGCCTGTTTTTTCAAGAAAAGACGGGGAAAGATCCAGCTAGTTTAGAATTCAAGCTATTTCTTTTTTAGCTGAGCAAGTTTTCCTTTATAGTTTCTGCCTCAGCATTTCTAAACTTTAATAAATGCATAAATAGCTCATTATTTAAAAGGAGGACAACATTTATTTTACAAACTAACCAAAAGTAGTGTGATATATCTATGTATTTACATCCAAATGACCAACCAATAAACATTTATTTGGTCTTACTATAAACCCCATAAGTCAGGTTGATAAAAATCATTAAAAAGCATTGGCACTTCATTTAGGTGAGAATATCAATCTTTTCCCCCTAACAAGATTTACCTCCTGCGGTGTGGTGAAACAAACTTACTAATTATGTTAGCTATATTAATTTCCACTATGGTGCTATGGACAATGTTTCCAATATAATAATTTTGTATTTACAAAAGTATTATTTTAAAAAGATGGACTGAATGACTATAAAAGCTAATTCTTGATTCCCATAAGTAAAACAGCAATAAGTGAGTATATGATAGAGGCAAACAAAACTTTAGGATTAAATATGTGCCCATATTACTGATAGCCCCTCAGTGTCTAAGACATCGGGCCCCATTCAAGCAACAGTTGCCCTATTTGCAATAACAACACAGCCTTTTCCAGTCCTGACTTAAAGCATCTTTAATGAAAATCATATGTCTTGCCACTTAGATATGTTTTATAGGATTTAAAATACACAGTCAGTATTTCTGAAGTGTGAATTTGTGAGAAACACCTTTTATTATTTCCAGAGCTTATACATAGCAGAAAATGCAATAAAGAATGAGATACAAATAACAGATAGTTTTAATATTAGGAAAAGTGCAAGACAAATCATTGTCAGCTTTTCTTCCTCCTCTTTAATACTGATACCCAAATAAACACTTAGATTCACGGGTAAGAATAAATTGTGCCTCAGAAGGAGTTTTTCCAAACATGCAAAGGTTATGTTCATAAGCTGAGTTGCTAGAGACAATTTTCCTGCTGTGAGGCTCAACAGGACCAGTCGAGTCAGCAGGTTGTTAAAAATCCTTCTGCAGACATATGTTAGCAAAGCTGCTGGACGGGTCCAAGGCTCATTACATTTGCTGACAAGTATTTTGAAAAAGCATAGGCCAAACACCTCTAAGGCAGCCTATGCAAATATGGAGCAGTCAATATCTCAAAAAAGAAAACAAGCGTCCTTGAAAAATCTCTTATTTAAAGCGTAGTAGTATGTTATTGATTGAAAATAGCAATAATCAGAAGATTTTCCTACTCGACTCATTATTTATATGAACCAAATTATTTATTCTGTAAATTTATATCAGTGGTCGAATAAAAACACTACTACAGGAAAGTCCAGTGTATGGTCAGAGGAAAAGGGCTTCTTTCTACTGATGGATACTTAATTCCCTCTGAGGAAGAAACAGTGAAAAATAAACCCAAAGTCAACATGAGGAAAACTCTGTAGTTTACTTATCCAATTTGTTCTGCAAGTGACCACAAAAGTGAAAAGACCCAGGTAGAACATATTTATAAAAATAAGAAAATAGAATTAGGGTGATGTTTCTGATAATGTCTGTTATAAGTTTACATTTTGTGTTTCCAGGGGATAAATAGATACAAAAGTCTTTCCTCTTTGTTAACTACAAAAGTAACACAGTTCCTTTTGTTAACTGATCTTTCCTTCTGCCCTTGCATTAAGAAGTCACTAGTTCATTACTTCCGTTTAAACACACGCCTTAAACAGGCAGTCCCTCTTTTAAAGCAGAAAAAAGTCCTATGTTGATGTGTTAAACCATATATCATTTATAAATTAATCAAATTGCCAATTACTGCATTATTTAAGATAATTAAAATTGTCATCATAGCTAGCATTTTTTGTGCAGTTAGACATTTTTTTGAGCTAGATTCACCTTATTGGCATTTGATGCTCACACAAATTCATAAAGTTCCTCTTACAAACAAGGGTAGGGATCTGTACATTCGTTCAACAAGCATTAACTGAATGCCTACTATACTCTAGGTATAGGGCCAAGGGTTGGAAGCAGAGAGTGATGAAGACGTGCCTCCTTCCTAAATTACATTAGTCAGGCATGACTAATAGAATTTGTCACTCAATTAAGCAAATAAGAAACCAAGAGATGGAAAGAAGTATTAAACCAAGGTCTTTCATGGGCTCATTAAGTGACTAAGAAGAACAAGTTTTCTCTTTTCTAAACTAAAATTTATATACAGTCAGCCATTATTATTTGCATATTCCACATTTGCAAATTCACCTAGTTGCAAAATTTATTTGTAGCCCCAAAATCAACACTCACAGCACTTCTGCAGTCATTCACAAACATTGTACAGAGCCTTGAAAAATTTGAGTCACCTGACACACATGTTTCCAGCTGAGGTCGAAGAAGGTGATTCTCTGCCTCTTTGTTTCAGTTCTCACACTGTAAATCAGTGTTCTTTTCATGGCCTACTTAATTTTCCTCATTTTATGTCTCTCGTTGGTGATGTTGCTACTTAAAATGGCTCACTGTTTAAAAGTGTAGTGCTGAAGTGCTGTCTAGTGTTCCTAAGTAAGAAGGCTACGATGCACTTCACAGGGAAAACAAGTGTAAAAGAGAAGTTTCAGGGGCTGGCCCCGTGGCCGAGTGGTTAAGTTCGCGTGCTCCGCTGCAGGCGGCCCAGTGTTTCGTTAGTTCGAATCCTGGGCGCGGACATGGCACTGCTCATCAGACCACGCTGAGGCAGCGTCCCACATGCCACAACTAGAAGAACCCACAACGAAGAATACACAACTATGTACCGGGGGGCTTTGGGGAGAAAAAGGAAAAAATAAAATCTTTAAAAAAAAAAAAGAGAAGTTTCATTCATGGAATGAGTTATAGTGCTGTAGGCCTTGAGTTCAATGTTAATAAATAATCAATATATACTCTATGTGTTAAACAAGATGTCTTTAAACAAAAACACAAATAAAACAAGGTTATATATTGATCGGTTGATGAAAATGTTGTAACCAGAGGCTTGCAGGAACCTCACCCTGTATTTCCTCTAGGAGCAAGTTTCAGTATTCACTAATTCAGTGCTGGCAGCAACGTTATAGAACATAACTACCATGAATAATGAGAAGCCACTATAAATGCTTTTGCTTTTAGTTAGGTTTTATAACTTCTCTCATATTTGTGAATAAGTTTCAGAATAAAGCCACTTGTCCTAATCCATAATAGAAGATTAGCAAGAAAACCCAAGGATTAAGTAAGATATTATCAATAAGTACATTCACAAAACTAAAGATGATATAAAATTTTTATGTCTTTAAGGTAAAAAGAAATTAACTTGGCAACAAGTGCATTATTAATCCCCAAAGTATTATATAAACATTTGTTTCATAACTCCCTTTTATATGAAAAAGTGGGGTTTCTTTTAAAGAAAAAAGACCAAGAAATTAAAGCAAAGTATGACGTCGAGATATTATTTTTTTGGCTTGAATTCTATGCTTCTAGTTCACACATTTTCTCCTAGATCACACTTCACAGTGTCATTTGATCTGTTTTCCAAAGGAAGAGATATTGATTAAAGGTATTCAAAAGAATGGAATAGGGAAATAGAAACAAAAAGGAGGCTAACAAAACCAGAAAAGACTTGATTTCTTTTAAAAAAATGAAAAGTCTTCATCCAGTAAGATGAGACCAATTGAAGTTCCAAATATTTTCTAAAATACTTTTCAGTTCCACAATTAAGCTTGTCCCAAACTGTTTAATAAGAAGCTGTCTTCTCTCTATAAGATGGTCCTGATGATTTAAGAAACCTTTATTGTCCATCATGTGAACAAAGCCTGACATCTAGAGAATGCAAAGATGGAACACACCCCAGACCTGCCGTTGTCAGGAAAATGCTGAGACCCTTGACCAGTAGAGGCGGGCGGTTGGCAGGGAACCACTCACATCCTCCTACATGGCTCCCTCCGGTGACAAACAGCATTTGTGGAACAGCAGCCCAGGGGACAGGGTAGAATCTGTGGCAGTGGAACCGGGCCAAAAAATAGACTCAGAGGAATAGTAAATCTGTAACATTGACCTCATTAGCAGCAAACTGTAACCAATTGCTAATTGCCTTATGGCTATATTGTAAATTGTGCATGTATGTAAATTGTGTATGTATGCATGTAAATTCTCTATGTGTCTGGCACCTAAAATATGCAAGAATTTAATATGATGATTGGAGTTTGGGAAAGGAGATACCAGATTAACCAACGTCCTCTAATGGGAAATAAAGGTAAAATCTTTAAGTAGTGACCAACTTTCTGGTGGAAAATACACTAATTTCATGAAGTGTATTGACTTGGTCACCCCAATTTAGCTTTGCTTTCTCCTGTATCGTGAAGAGAAGAAAGTTCAGTCAGAACTCAAGTAAAATAAAACTAGCTAAAGGATACCAGTAGAGAGTATATCTATGTACTATAGTACCAGGACAAAAATGATCTTTTTTCAGTATGTCTGGCACTTGGAGGCACATACTAATAAATAGGATGCTATCAGTAAATTAAACAGTTGCTTATTAAATCCAGTCAGGTCCAGGTATTGTAAATATAGCCTAAAGGGTTTACTATACCAAATCAAAGATTGGCATTTATAATCTCTGTAGACGACATTTTAAAATAGACTCTAAGATTACAAAGAGGCATTTCCCTCATCTTCCCCAAAGCATGTTTCCATTGCAACAAATAACTACAAAGTCCCTTGCTTGCAGTGTCTCAGCACATGTTTATACAAGAGAAGATAAGAAGACAATTCAAGGTACAATCTACCAAGTGCCAATTGTGATTTGAAGGAAAAGAAAAGATCTTTCACAGTTAATATATACTGAGTGGCTATATGTGCCTGGCACAGAGCTACTACCCAAGGACAGTGATGAACAAGACAGACTTCATTACTGACCTATTGGAATTTGTATTCTAATGATGGCCAAAAGAAAATACAAATGAAAAAATGAGTGGTTGTGGTAAGTGTCATGCAGGAGACAAAATGGGTCCTGTAATGGAGAATAGGGTAGGCATGAGCATCTTAGACAGGGGCTTAAAGGAGGTCTTCCGTAGAAAGGGATTTCTAACTTGGAACCAGAATTGTGAAAAAGGGGTTAATGAACTTTATGAATTTTGTTCACTTATTGTTCATTATTATAATTATGTTCAATTATGAAAGTAGGAAGAGAAAAAAAACTTCCAGAGAGAAACGTAATGGGGAAAATTGAATAAAAGTCATCACAAGACTGGAAACACTGCTTCCTCTCATTGGAACCATTTTTCTTTCTTACCTCAAGCACCAAGGCAGGGCACAATGAGCTGTGACTACAAAAGCAAAGAAAAATCCTGGGGTTTCTATCGTTGTTGTTGTTGTCGTTAAGTCACTTTTGGAGGAGATAAACATCGTGAATACTAAAGCTATTGTTTATCAAGCATTAGCTACATGATATGCATGTTATATATAGTATTTCATTTAATCCTCACACAACCCAAAAGACCGGAAGTGTTATTACCCATATTTTGCAGCTGAGAAAATGAGGGAGAGTCTAAATAATTTGTCTGAGATTACACAGCTGTGGAAGAGTCGGGTTTATACTCCCACGCACAGTGGGACCTGTCAGTCTGTGATTTTTAACTACTATGCTGGAAAGCAAAATTAAGGAAAGAATTGAAATGATTATCTTGTCTGGCTCCCTTTCTTCATCTGATCACGTTCCCACTGACTGTACTGAATTTTGTACTCAATTACTTAATTGCAGTATAAAAATATACTTTGGCTTCTCTGGTGACATTACTTTTAAATGCCAATGATATTTACAGAGAAAATGGTGGGAGGGACTTCATTAGGTTTCACTGAAATACCCAAGTGATCCAGCTGTAATGCTGTCTTCCTCAAATAAGAACTATCTTATTTTGTAATTCATCTCTTTTCATTATAGAATAATGCATTTTATCAAGATGCTTAACTTGCGGCTCCAGTTTTGACTTGATCCAGCATCTAGCATAAAAGGTAAAGATAATGTGATACTGAAACCATTATTCTAATTAATATTTCAATCAAGTTTGCAAACAGCCTTTTACTTCCAGTAGACAAACCTGTTTTTAAAAGGCAAGCATATGCCAAATGGTTTATCTAGGATTTCCATTTATACAGAAAACATTCATGAGCATAAAAATCAGACTATATTATTGTGATTGGTCAAAGAGTGATAGAATAGATTCTACAACATTTTATACTTAATTTCATTATCTACTACTAATGGAATTATAAATGAATCTATATACTCAGAAATTTATAGTTGTTTTATATTGCCAACACTACATATAATTATCCAAAATACAAACCAATTTATTCACACTTATGCCTACCTTAAAACGGGTATCTCAATCCTATTCAAATTTATAGAAAAATTAGCAAGGTCTAATTAATATCTTTGGATTTAATAAAGTTAGAGAGAGAAGCTGTTCTCAAGATAAATATTATTTCTCTGCTTTCTTTTAAATATATCAGGCCAGGATTTTTCTTTCAGCAATTTCCTTTTGGAAAACTGACAGTTTTCTCTGGTGACTCCCATCTCCCCAGTGGTATATAACGTCATGAAGGTAAAAATCATATTTTTTCTACTTCAGAATAATTCCTAGTTCTTGTCACATAGGATATTTCAAGGTCTGCATATGTCACATTTGCTTCTTAATGGTCCAGTTTTCATGGCATTGTCACAAGAGTGAATCCCTTTACATTAGTAGGGCTCTACACCCTCATTAAAAAAATAGTGAGGGGGCCGGCCCATTGGCAAAGTGGTTAAGTTCACACGCTCCGCCTGGGGTTCACCAGTTCGGATCCCGGATCTGGACCTAGAACCGATTATCAAGCCATGCTGTGGCAGGAGTCCCACATGTAAAATAGAGGAAGATGGGCACAGATGTTAGCTCGGGGCCAATCTTCCTCAGCAAAAAGAGGAGGATTGGTGGAGGATGTTAGCTCAGGCCTAATCGTCCTCAAAACAAAAACAAAATAAGTAGCCAGACTTTCCAATTACTTTGGAAATGGTTTCCACACAAACACTCCAGGATTGTTCAAACGTATAGATAGATAAATCAATACGCTTCCAAAAGATCATCTCTTTACACTCCTAACATAAACCTTGTGTGCCATAAGAAATAAGTCAACAAATATGAATAATTCATTCACATCTCTGGTTGCTGTCCTTTTACTACTCATGTTTCACTTTAAATGTCACCTCAAAGAGTCCTTCCTAGTCTGCTAATGTAATATAACCCAATCATTCCCTCAAAACTTCCTGCTTTGTTATCAACAAAGCACTGATCAGTTATATTTTTTGTGTAGTTATTTGTTCATTTTTTTCTGGTTCTAATCAAACCTGGTAAACCCCATAAGAGCAAGGACATATAAATATATCCTACCACCTAGCACATTACTTGGCACATAATAGGTACACAATAAGTGTTTGCTGAATGATATATGAGTGCATGAATCAAAGAGCAAGAGAGTGAATACTTGGAAAACACCTATGTAGATATAGCCATTCATCCAATAAATATTCCCATCATTAGTCATTATTAAATACTGATTTTAAAGAGCATGCATATTACGATAAAAGAAGGAAAGAATTCCTTTATACCAGTGTTTTTCAATTGGGTTGGGGGAGGGAGGGATTTTCCCTCCACAAGATATTTTACAACGTCTGCAGATGTTTTTTGGTTGTCACAACTGGGAGGGTAAGACGGGAATCTATTGGATGGCTGCTAAGTAGCCACCATTGCACAGGATAGTCTCCTACAAAAAAGAATTATCCAACCCAGAATTTCGATAATGCCAATGTTTTATACTCATCTCTATTCCTCATATAAATTTAACACATACTTATTAGACAATTACCATATGCTAACATCAAATTGAGTTCCTGTGAAGAAAAGACATGTTATAGACAGATTGTAAACAGATTTACTAATAGATGGTTGGCTGGCTAGATTGATGGATGGAAGGATGAATTGATAGATGGATGGATAGATGAATGGGTAATTCATAGACAGACATATGCATACATAAATAGAAAGATAGCAGTCACAACACTCTGTGTGGACTAAAATAAACCATTTGTGATTGCTAATTGCAGGAAATTTATACATTTTCTCTTTTAAAGAGTAAACTATTGGACTGCATAAAAAAAACACAATGAACGTTGGTGAGAGACTGTAAGGTAATTTTGGCATCAAATGCTAATGATATTTGTGAACAGAATGGCTATAAGTAGGAACTGATCACCAGTTTTTAGTTAAGAGCCCCATGAAATAAATATAATAATGTCTTTTCCAAATAAAAGGCATGCATCCCTTTCCCATAAATGAGAATCACTGTGTCAAGTGAGAGGTGTGCTACCTGTGTACATGAAATGGTTCTGTATGTGATGAGATAGAAAACTGGAATCCAGGCAAAGAGTTGGAGCAGAAGCTGTTAAAAACAATCAAATGCCCAAATAGTAGGGCTTATATTTAGGTCATTGAACAGGAAGTAAAAATATTTTGTTACCTTGAAGAGGTGAGGCATTCTACATAGCATGTTCCATAAATTAAAAATAGCAAAGGCAGGATGTACATAGAGAGAGAGGCATAGGTTGCCTCCCACAAGTCTTCCTTATTTCTATTGTAGTTTGGAGGGACCCAGAGCGTTTTCTTTGACAGCACATATACTAAAATTGAAGTGATACAGAGAAGAATATCATGGCCCCTGTGTAAGCACGACAGGCAAATTTATAAAGTCTTCCATGTTTTTCAGCAGGATGACATATTCAAAGTGCTGATGGTCAAACAAGAATTATAATTATACGTCCAGCAAAACTGTCTTTCAAATTTAAGGAAAAATTAAGACATTCTCAGATAAACAAAACTGAATTTGTTGCTAGCAGATCTGCCCTACAAGAAAGTTTAAAGTAAATCCTTCAAGCTGAAATGAAAAGACACTAAACGTTAACCTAAATCTACACAAAGAAATGAAGAGCACTGATAAAAAAGAAAAATAAGACATCACATATGTGTTTTTGGTGACTCTCTTATTCTCCTATCTGATTAAACGACAATGCTATAAAGCAATCATTATAAAACTGTATCGATGGGCTTACACTGTATAAAGATATAATCTAGATGACAGTAACAGCACAAAGGAGAGAGGAAGTAACAGAGATAAATTTGAGTAAAGTTTCTGAATACTATTCAATTAACTTAGTATTAATCTAAACTAGATTGTGTTAGGTAAGGTGCTAATTGTAATCCTCTGGGCAACCACTAAGAAAATAATTTTTAAATGCAGAAAAAAATAACATGGGAAGTAAAATAATACACTAGAAAATATTTATTTAACACAAAAGAAGGCAGTAATGGAGGAATGGAAAAACGAAAATATAGGTATATAGAGGGACCAGCCCAGTGGCGCAGTGATTAAGTTCGCACATTCCACGTTTTAGCGGCCCGGGGTTCGCCAGTTCGGATGCCGGGTGCAGACGTGGCACGGCACCATGCTGTGGCAGGCGTCCCACATATAAAGTAGAGGAAGATGGGCAGGGATGTTAGCTCAGGGCCAGGCTTCCTCAGCAAAAAGAGGAGGACTGGCAGTAGTTAGCTCAGGGCTAATCTTCCTCAAAATATATAGATAGATAGATAGATAGAAAAAAATAGCAAAATACCAGACATCAATCCTACTGTATCAGCAATTATGTTAAATGTAAATGGCTTGAACATTCTAATTCAACGTGGAGACAGGAAGTATAGTTTAAAAAAACTGATCTAACTTTATGTGTCTAGAAGTGAAAAACTTCAGGTTCAAGATGTTTATAGGCTAAAAGTAAAATGATAGAAAAAAAATATACCTTGGAAAAAGTAACCAAAACAGATCCTGGGTGGCTAAACTACCATTAGGCAAAATAGACGTTAAGAAAATTGTTACTAGAAACAAAGAGGGACATTTTTTAATGATAAAAAGGCAATCCATCAGGAAGATATAACTGTTATAGACATAAATGTACTTAAAAATATAATCCCTAAAATACACTAGGCAAAAACTGACAGAATTGAAGGGAGAAATAGACAATTCAACAATAATAGTAGGAGATGTAAATACTTCATTTTCAATAATGGATAAAACAACTAAGCAAAACACCAACAAGGAAACGGAAGACTTGGAGAGATCTAGAAGTTTCCATGAACTTTTGTGGGAGGACACAGGCATAGCCGAATAAAAAGCTACAGGGCCACTACACCAAGATGGAGCAGATATGCACTGGTAAGAGTTCTCCAGAGAAATAGCACCAACAGCAGGTGTAGAGAGAGGGAGAGAAAGAGAGAGATTTATTTTAAGGAATTCTCTCACGCAATTGTCGAGGCTTGTTAAATCTAAAATCTGCAAGGTAGGCCAGCAGGCTGGAGAATCAGGGAAGAAGGCAATTCAAGTCCAAAGACAATCTGCTGGAATATTTCCTTCCTCTTCTTCCTCTGGAAAGGGCAGACTCTGTTCTATTAAGGCCTTCAAATGATTGGATGAGGCCCACCCATATCACAGGGGGTAATCTGCTTTTCTCAATGTCCATCAATTTAAAAGCTAATCTCATCCAAAAATACCTTCGCAAAAACAGTTAGAATCATTTTTGACAAAATATCTGATGACTGTGGCCTAGCAAAGTTGACACATAAAATTAACCATCACAGGACGCCATTACTGAATTGGATAGTTGATGTGACCAAGACTCCGAAGGGCCTAGCAGCAGTAGCAAGATCTGAGGTAGACAATCAAAAGGGGAGGATTTCTGTGCCCTGGTAGTCAGGAGAACCAACCTGTTCACAATTTTACCAATCTTGTAATTTACAAGGGGCTGGGATGGTGGTCATGACTGGGTGACTTTAACATTAAAGTCTAATAGAAGAGCATGGTGGTGAAGGCAAGGAAGGAACCAGAAGATAGCTCAGGCCTGAATACTTGGATATGAACCCCCTTTGTACTGCACTCTTGAAGTGATGTAAATTCCCAGGTTCCCAGGTAATTTCTTGGCAAGTAGAAATAGAGAAGAAAAAGTACTGAACAATTACTAGGGAGACTAAGTTACCTAAAATGGTTGCAGGGTTTCTCAACATGAACACTACTGAAATTTTGGACTGAATAATTTTTTGTTGTAGGAAGACACCTTATGCATTGCAGGATTTTCAAAAGAATCATTGACCTCCACCCAGGAGAGGCCAGTAGCACTCCTTGCCCCAAGTTGAGACAATCAAAACTGTCTCCGGACATTGTCAGATGTTCCCTGAGGGGCAAAATGACCCCAGTTGAGAACCACTGGCTTAGAGAATGTAATACTCTTAATTGGAAAATTCAAGTCAACAGTTTTATAGGGTGTGTGTGCACATGTGTTTGTGTGTGTGTGAGTGAGTGTGTGTGTCTGTGTGTTAATAGGGGCACTTACTAATAGTTAACTCCTAAAACCAGGGAGGAAAGATTTCCATTCTAATTACCCATGAGATAAGGGTATTTATTAAACTAACCATTCAACCAACAAATCAAATTTCTTCTAGTTCATCTCTTTACCCTTCACTGACTCCTCATAGAAAAAGCAATTTAGTTAACTTTGGTCCAAGCAATGGTTGAAATTGGTGGAACCTCTGACTCTTGCCTCTTGTGTCCATTCTTGAATGCTTATCTTTAAACAGATTCAGATTGTCTTTCTCACATGTAAGACCCTGTTCACAGGTAGTAAAAATACCAGAAGCAGATGTGAATCGGCTTTACCAGTAATAAAAATGTTTCAGCATTTTCATTGTCATCTAAATTATTTTGCAGGTCCTCAGTTTGTTTTTAATAATAAAATGATTTGCCAAAGATTGTTTGCTTTTTTTAAGAAGACTGATTTTCGACTTCCTTAACATATTTTGTTAGAAAATGGTTGATATACCATCCATTTCAACACCACAGGGTCTTGAAAAACCCTGCACAATCTCCCATTCTTTTAGATACATATTGTCATCACTGTTACTGGCATTAAAATAATAGTTTTAAATATGTTTTATTTTTAAATTTTGTCTTGATGCTAACTTAGCAAAAATATTCCATAAGACCAATATAGTATCAGTTATAGACCTCTTTTTACTTCTTTTTCTTTTCTTTTCTCTTTGGCAAGTGGAAACCTGATTTTATCCCAATATAACCATAATCAGCAGTTTAAAAAAATGTAGAAAAATAGGCCTATATTCTCATGTAATTGTTCTATACTCAGTATGGAAAAAAAAAATGCTTGGCAAGTAAAGGCATTAACACATTTTCAAGGGACTTCTCAAGTGCAATTTTTTCCCTTGGCTCAGCATTTCATTTTTACAGCATCTATTAATCAAGTTTAAGCAGCCTTTAAATCCTCAATCCCTCCTTCACATAATTTCACAATTGCTACCCTCTTCTCTCTTTGTCTCCAGTAGTATCTTCTCCTGCCTCCATTGTTTTAACTCAGCTCTTTGCTCTACTCCCTCAATCATCCCAACTCTACCATCCTTTGACAATAGCAGCCATCAATTTCTGAGACCATACAACAAGGACTAATGTTTATGCTTTCAAAGGGAATTCACCGAATAATAAAGACCATTTAAGAAATGCCAGGAAAAATTGATTACTCTGGAATTCAGAAAAACTAGTCCAAATTGGAGAGGAACAACAGCATTTCATCCTCAGAACTAACCAGCAGAGAGAAAAAAGGAAAAATATGACTAAATCCATCTTTGTTCTTTATTATATTTGAATATTAAAACTCACAGAACCTAAGAAGCATTTAACTGAATCAAGAAGAGAAAAAGAGAAGAGCTATAGAAAATAAGTCCCCCTCAATTAAAATAAACATTTTAAGAAGCTTAAGGCATATAAAAAGATATGGAAGATGATCAAAAAACCATATGGTGATGCAAGGAACCAGATAATTCCTTCATAGATAAATCATTACCCAAAACATTTTTCCTGTTTTACTAAGGTGGATATCCACAGACAAGTGGTTGACTGTTTTCTTCTCTGTCCTTATCCTTAAAAGTAACTGATAAATTGCTAAAGATCTAAAGGGTAAACATCATTAATCTATTTTTCTCAGATATGTCATAATTCTGAATGTTGTTATTCTATTGGCTCATTTTATGCATGTCACTGTAAGAACACTAAGTTCTGGGCATCAGAAATATCGAGAGAAGTCAGAAGAATCTCTGGTTACTTGAAACCATTTGAAAGTCAAGGGCAAACTCATATCTGGAACTCAGACTTTCTGGATTTTTCTTCCACAACAAGAATCAAAATAACATCATTCTTGCTTTGTTCCTATCCTTAAGGGAGTTCAGATACTAAAACATTACTTACTATCAGAAATTTGCAGACTGCCATTCAGAACGTCATAAAATACCACCTTTATTGAATAACTGTGTGCATACCTCTGCAAGGACATGGTCTGTTCATTAGGTCCCAAAATCATTAGGTCCCCATAGTGTCCCAAATCTACCATTACGCTTCTTGAAAGTGACAGTAAATTGCTTCCAAGTACAATTTCTTCTCATCCTTTTTATGTATATTGTAAAAACAAGGCAGCAAATCAAAGAGGAAACAGGTTAATTTTATGCCAATCACGAAACTTGGTGACAGGTGTCGCCATATGTTGCAACAAGATCTCTTGGCCATGGGTCATTGCTTTGAAAGGAACTAACGAATGGCTTGCAGTACTGTGACACACTGAAAGGCCCCCTGGGATCTCATGCAAAGATCTCATGACAGGTATGAAATTAACTCGTGGCATCATGGTATTTTCCAAACATGACAGCTCCCAGATCAGTTGCCACTTAGCGCAGTGGGGATTGTGGGAAGAATTGCAACATCTAGTAAATGATTTCAGTGGGATCTCCTCTGGGCAATAAGGAAAATCATCCCCAGAGAGAATATCTAGAGAGGTTAAAATCATAGAAGGTAGTGGTGAAATACATAGAAATTAAGGAAAATAATTCTGTTTGGATAGTCTTGTCATTTTAATTTGCTTCCTGGACTAATTTCCACAGAGAAGGTGAATAAATTATTCAGTATTATAATTTTAAAGAGCTCTTTATTTCTTCCTTGAATTAGAACAAGAGTTCAGTCATGAATTGAGGAAGTACTACAGCAACCATGCTTCCTCTCAACACACACGCACACACACACACACGCACACACCATGTCTCTGCCACATGAAATAAAACACAAATGCCCACACGGTAACTAAATTATATAATTGTATAACGTGCACAAATGTAAAATTTGTAAACAGTAACTGTAAAATTCCTCATTATAGAAAAGAAAGATGTTAAAAGAGCAAAGCAAAACATTTGCATCATATAATAAATGAATGTGTCAGAGGCTTCCTTTACTGACTTCCGAGTCAATTCTCTTTCCTGCACCAATTCCAAATGTCACATCAAAGAAAACACGAGGAAATGGGCAAACAGGGAAAAGGAAGAATAAGCAAATTTAGCATTTAGAAATAAAGTCACATAAACAAGGTTTTTATTTTCTTTGAATTCCTAATATAAAAACAACATGTAAGTTCTGAATGCCATTTTTAGCATAATTTTCACACTATAAGGTAAGAGAAATAAATCATAAGTACAGTAATTATAGTTTGAAATGCAAGCAATCTTTGGTCCTGAAAAGGATAAGAGTAATATGTGAATATGAATGTGATAGAGTAGAGAATGAGAAATTACACAGGATTCAATGCTATGTTCTTCTGCCAATAAGGAAATTAAGTGTATTAATGTTACATGTGCATACAGATATAGACCATTAAACTCTAGTTTCACAATCTGTGCACTAGTTAATTCTTGGTTCTTTATTTTGCTTTTTTAAACACAAATTTTCTCCAGAATTCCTTTATGATCCTAGCATGTGGACATTATCATTTAATTCTAGGACTGGGAATACCTTAATTACCAAATAATATCCTTCAATTTCCAAGCAGATGCTCAATACATTTTTTAAGATCAGTAAGCACTTAGCAAATATTACAAATGACTTCCTGAAATGACTATATATGTAACAAACACTATAACACATACTATGCGCCAGGCACTGTTCTAAGAACTTTACAAGTAATTCACTTAATCTTAATAATAACAACCCTGTGAGGTAGGTACTATTATTATTTCCAACTTTAGGATAAGATAACATAGGTACAGCGAAGATACGTCATTTTAACAAGTCAGCAGCTATTAAGTAAAATACTCTGGATTTGCAGCAGAGTCCATACTCAACCTCACACTGTGATGCTGTGGCATTCCTTTCCAAATCAATGTACGACAAATTTTCCAGTCATGAAGTTTTCCCTGGGACTTAAGGTCTTCTTGCTATTGCCTCCTATTTAAACCTCATGGTAAAAGACAATGGAGTCATTGGATTCCATTAGGTATAATTATACCGCCAAATTTATAAAACACCAACTTTTCCCAAGTATGCTAAACTCTGCCCTTTCCCATCCTCAACCCTCCAAAACTTCTCTGAAAGAAGGCTATGGCAATCTTAATGTTTTAACGACTCCAGCCTTCATAACTCAAGATGAATCATTCAACATATTTTATTGAGGATCTACAATGTATCTACATCATATATATTACAGCCATGCTCTGCATAACGTTTTGGTCATTGACAGACCACATATACAACAGTGGTCCAATAACAATAGTACCATAGAGCCTTGGTGTGTAGTAGGCTATCCCATGTAGCTTTGACTAAGTGCACTCTATGATGTTCACACAACAACAAAATCACCTAATGACGCAGTTCTCAGAACACAGCCCTGTCAAAGGATGCATGACTCTGCATGCATTAAATAGAGTGATGAATTAAACAGACATAATCTTTACCTTCACGACATTTTATATTGTTGGGGAAAATATAAAAGTAATCATGACAATGAATATATAATTATTTATTTTTAAAAGAATGGTATAAACAGATGATTTAGACTTTGGAGTCCAATAGGTCTTCAACCCCAACTCCTCTGATTACTCTTTTTTAGAACACGAGTTATTTCCTGAAACCTTCAAATTCTCAGTTTTTTCATCTATTGAGAGGAAATAATAGTGTTTTAAGGATTAAATGAACTAAAATATAAAATGCTTAGAAAATTGCTTGGCAAGTTTTTTATATATATACATATTCAGTTAATAGTATCTTTATATTATTGCTAATAATATTTACATTTTACACAAGCTGCCTTTTATGTAAGTTTATCTTTACACAAGTATTCTTTTTGGAATAAGAAGTATCCTTTTGAAAGTAGTAATGGCCTTGTTTCTATTTCAGCAAATAAAGATTTCTCATTATAGAACAATAGTAAGTTTATTAAATTCCCCATTCAACATTCTTATGAATACATACAAAATTAGACTACTGGAAAAAAAGCAAAACACCTGGTCCCTAATGTTCATTGTTCCCTGTCTATGACATCATATAAACCATCTGCTAGCTCTCTCTGCAGCAAACTACTAAATGTTTCACTACAGTTGACAAAATTGTGTCATTCTACATAGCAACTAACACAATTCAAAAGATATGCTTTTTTTTTCCAGAGAGATGAGGCAAACCTGGACCCACTCTTGCCATCAAAATACACCAACAGAAACAAGAAAGTAATATTATCAAAGTTAAAAACACCCACATATAACTGGAAAGCAAATAGGATATTTGCTTCTGTCCTGCAAATGATTAATTTATTTTCTCTATCTGACAATGGAAATCTGGCCAATGAATAGGAAGTTTAAATAACAATTTGTTTTAATATAGCAAAATACATTGATAGAATGTTAGTGTGATACTAGATAATGAATCAGGCAGTGATTGAGAACCCGGCCCAGCCCTATCACGCAACAGCTATGTAAACTGCGGCGATCGCTGATCCCCCCCTTCTAAGGAGCAGTTTCATTATTAGTAAATGGGTCAAATAAGCCCAACCTACAGGTTGTTGCAAGAATTAAGCACCTACTTTGTGCTTGGTGCTATGCTAGGCATTGAAGATACAGTGGTGAGCAGGACCAGACTGGAGTCCATGCTGACGGAACTTACTGCCTAAAGTACTTAGAATAGGGAGATACTGCTGCTTTTTCTTTTTTTTCAAGATTGGCACCTGAGCTAACATCTGCTGCCAATCTTTTCTTCTTCTTCTTCTTCTCCTCCTCCCCAAAGCCCCCCAGTACATAGTTGTATATTCTAGGTGTAGGTCCTTCTTGTTGTGCTATGTGGGATGCTGCCTCAGCATGGCTTGAGCAGAGCTAGGTCCATGCCCAGGATCTGAACTCGTGAAACCCCAGGCTGCCGAAGCAGAGCACGTGAACTTAATCACTCGGCCATGGGGCCAGCCCCAATATTGCTTCTTGTCTCACAAAAATGCTGAGGATAAGTTATATGGTCCACTAGAATGATAAATGAAGATACTAGAAAGATCACAGTGGTTTACATCAAAAGCATAAGGAGTTCAATAAAGCATCAGTAATGTTTCTTGCACATCAGCAATTTGGTAAATCCTCATGTAAATAAAAAAACACAAAGAGAAAACTGTGCATTGATTGAGGCAGAATATACCTTGTACTTCACAAACTGTGGCCAGAAATTTTCCAATTGCAGATGTCTTAGGTGCTCCTGAAAACAGTCAAAATTATTCTATTTAAATTTTGAAAATCAATGTTCGGGGATTTCAAAACCAAACCATGTACTGCTTACAATGAAAGGGAGCTATTAGTAACATAAGTGTCAGCCTACCTTGCACTAGAGTAAAATATTAAACCAAATGATGATTGCACCGGAAAGTTCTAGAGCAGTATCTGAGTTTAGAAGATTGATGAGCTTGAAAATTAGTTCTTCCCTCATTTAACTTATCTGGATAGTGGGCATATTCTGCTTATTTAAAGTTGGCTTAACAGTTTTGAATGTTCTAATTTGAGCATGGTTTAACTTAGGTAAACACATTTATATTGAAATAGTAATATGTCTGAATATCACCCAAAATGTGTGTGCGTGAGTGCACAAAGTTTTACAGGAATCAGGAATTGCATGTGGCACAGTACTGTCTAGATTTGCTCTTTACAACATGGTAGCCACTAGCCACAGGTAGCTATTTAAATTTAAATTAATTAAAATCAAATATAATTGAAAATTTAGTTTCTCAGTCCCACTAGTTACACTTCAAGTGCTCAACAACCACATATGGCTAGAGGCTTCCCTATTGAACAGTGCAGATATGGAACATTTCCATCACTGAAGGAAGTTCTATTGAGCAGATCTGGTGTGGACATTTATCCATTTATTTTCATTCATACATTCATTCTTACTCACTCATTTTTGTTTCTTCACACCAAATATTTCTTAAGTACCTGTTATGTGCTAAGCCCTGGGACACAACGGTAAGCAAATATAGATACTGTTCCAGTTGCCATGGAGCTTACACTCACATGGGGTAAACAGACATTCACTACATAATCACACAAATAAAGATAAAACTGAAAATATGATAAATGCTAAGAAAGAGAGGCAAGGGGTGCTATTTTAGAGGGGGGAGATCCATCTGCCTAGGAAGATGACTCTGATGAAGTGACCATGACTTGAGATAGAGGAGGATGTGCAGGAGCTAGCTGGGCAAAGAGGGAAAGAAGTGTAGTGGACACAGATAGATGAGCACATGCAAAGGCTCTGCGGTGAGGGGCAGGGCACAGAGAATATGAGGGAGGAAAAGAAGGTCAGTGGATGGGAGCTGGTGAAGAGAGGGGGCATTTGGTCAGAGTTGAGCCTGCAAGTGACTTGGGTCCTTATTATTGAAGCTCTGTAAACCATACAAAGAGCTTGTCTTTACTCAATGAGGAATGGAGAGTAATCTTAAGCTGAAAGGTGGTATGATCAATTTGTATTTCAGAAAGAATCTGTGGGTACAGTATGGGGAACTACTACATAGGCAAGAGTACATAAAAGTAGTTAGGCTACAAACCTACACATATTACCATCCTGCTACCTCTAGTTTAAATATAGTCAGGCAGATTATAATATAAAGACAAGAAGTATTCAGATCAATAGGGCTAAATTTTTTGAAAGAAGTTATGATAGAAAGCATGAACTTGACATCAAACTCACGGATCTGATAATTTCCTAACATATATTATTTTGTCCATCTACAGAAGAAAGTGGGAGAGGGAAGAGACAAGAAAGAATGTGACTATACTGAATTTAGCTCCAAGCCAATATTGATGAGGCTTAATGGCAAAACAATAAAGGTCCAGAGGACCTAGCTCCTGAATAAGATTAAAGGAGATAACAGAGGCTAAGGGAAAATAATTAAGTTTGGGAGTGATTATTATCTCTAAGAAATTAAAGAGTTTAAATACTTGTGGAAACAAGACTGCTAAACTAAAACATATTGATTCAGGTTTCCAGATGAGGAACTCTCTCTTCACCAGGGACGGGCAAACTAACCACTTTCAGAGGGTAATAACGTGGTCACAGGAGGCGCAAACTCTTCTTGGTCATGAAAAATCCACGGAGCAAATTCTAGCTATTGTACACTCAGCGATGCCCAAAAGACTGAAAAATGCACAAAACTTCCATTAAGTATCTAACTTACTGCAACTTCCTCGCCATTCCTAGGATATCTGCCAAGCTCTCTCTTTCCTAGAGTCCTTGCACCTGCTGTTCTCTTCATTTGGATGGCTCCTTCCCAGATACTCGCAGAGTTAACACTTCATTCAAGTCTCTGCTCCAGCGTCACCACTCCGGAGAGGCCTTCCTTGGCATTTCTATTTCATAGTGGCCCATGTCCCCACTTTTACTTTTCTTAATAGGAAATATCACCACCTGACGTTTTACTGCCTCTTTATTGGTTTGGTGTTTGTTATTTCCCTAGATTAGATTATAACACCTATAAAGGCAGAACTTTGTCTTATTCCTCTCTATATCTCCAGCACCAAATGCCTGGCAATTATAGGAGTTCAATAAGTAGGGAGTAAATGAATGAATGAATGAATGAGAGGATGAATCAAGTTGGGAGTACAAGTTGAGCAGTCAGTCAACTTTGGGATCATCTTTGGGATCATCTTTGGACCTAAAACCACAAAATGTGTTGATTGCTGCTTTGAACTATTTAAATATAACCTCTTCCCTGATCTAAATTCTTCTCCACAATTGAACAACTCCATAGTCTTTCTAGTTATGAGACTTAAAATTCTCTTTTGTCTTAGGCTTCTTGCAATTGCAAGTGTCATGGCTAATGCACTAACTTACAATATAAGCTACCTGAGGGAAGAACCTATGTCTAATTCATCTTCCTATTTCCATAGAACCAAAACATAGTATCTTGTAATGAATGGAGCTTGTTCTTGAAATGCTTCTGAGAAAGAGGAAAAGGGAAAGGAAAGAAGGCTTTAAATTTATGAATCAGAAATATATCTATTACTACATCTAAGACATGGAAGAAGAACACAAAGTTCATTCAGAAATGAACAGCGTATTGATAGGAATAAAAACAAACAAAATGTGAATTGGAAATATGTCTGTCACTACCCCTAAGACTCAAAAGAGAACAAGAGAGTGTGCAAATCTCATAAAGAACAAGGTAATGAGAGAAATAAAACAACTACAACAACCAAAACATACATACACCCTGAGATTTTCAAAAGAATAAATAATTCCCCCAATATTTTTGGCATGGCTACATGTGTTTGTATAAATGAAATATGTTTTAAATAACAGTAGCAATATTATGGTAAGGCACAAAAACAATGAAAATTTTAAAGTAATTAATGGATATAAGAATTCTCTGTATTCATAGCAACTGGTAAAATTATTTGTATGCATGTTATTTAGGAATATAAAAATTTCATTTATCCAGTTATGTTGAAATCCTGCTACATTGCAAAAAATGTCTACCATATGACTTCACAGTCAGCACATATCAAACCAGTGCTTTATCACAATGTGATTTTTAATAGCTAGAGATATGACTACCAAATAGAAATGCCACGAAAACATGATCTCCACTTAACATGAAAGATGACTTTTCATAAGACTGTTTCAAACACAGCATGCGTATTAAAAGGAAGACTACGATGCTTCCTCACACACAATACTCTTACTCACATTCATCAATGTTCTCTTTGATTTTCCTTTCCTTTCTCTATTGCTCCTCTGAATCTATTTGTCAGATAAGCATATCACATATTTCCTGATTTCCACAGCTTAGCATGAAAATATCAGCCTTTGCAGCTCTGCATCCCTGGCTCTCTATTTATGCCCATATCCATTCAAAATTAAAAATTTCTGGCAGTTTTTCTCCACCCTCACAAAATCCCTTCATTTCATCTCATGAGAATTTCCCTCGTGGGAAATATATCAAGCAGGTTTCTGCAATCTCCTGTCAACCTCTCTGCCTATGAGCGGCTAGAAATAATCCATGGGCACAAGGGTCTACATTCAAGAAAATAAAATAGGAGGCCTCGTGGAGTCCTCCAATCCAGCTGTAATTGGTTTATTGAGGATCCTCACCTCAGTTGGAACATCAGCCTGAAGTGACTTCATTATTTCCCTCAAACACTACTTTCAATACTATTTTGCCAAATTCTCCTTTCCCATCATTCTATGATATCTTGTCATTCCAAAGCCTCATGTGACTTTTTATGATTAAAACTCAGGCTCATTCAAAATGCCCTCTCCTTCCTCACATCTGGCCAGAACTATAGCTGGAATACAGCTGAGGAGAGGAATGTGGTCTCGTCTTATACTCCTCCTCTCTCTCTAGCATCTTGAAATTATAACCATCTCTTCTAACCTGGATATTCTGTTGGGTCAGCTCTTGCTCAAGTCGCAGGCACTTCTACCTCCACCCAGCTTCCATTCCTAACTGCAGATCCCAGAGCCTCCTGCTACTGGGGTCACTGTGCTCTTAGCAGTGGCAGCCCCTTAAGGTACTCCCTTAAATGAAGTACCAGCAAGACAGCTCAAGCCCGGCTACTTCATACCAGGTCTATTTGACCTTTGGGACATTCATTCACTCCTGCTTGACCCAATGGTGAAAGTGTAGTCTGCTCTACTGCCCACTCTACCATCTCTCCCCATTTTTCTCCTGCCTTGCTCACACTGGCACAGGAACAGGTCAGGAAGTCCATCATTGATTCAGATAACCAAACAGGGAACATACCACCTGTCTCTCATCCTTCAGGCACATCAGTCTGTACAAATGATTAAATTGGACCCCTTCACTTGACTTTGTGAAGGGAAAAGGGCTATAAAAGGAATCACCTCTTATCACAAACGATGCATGTTCCGTAAGCCTAAAAGATTTCAAAAAGCCGCTCTCACCTTCCTGCCCTCACATCTTTCTGTGCACAAGCTGGCAAACTGGGGTAATGGTTGGGCAAATCTGGCTGCTTCTTTTTTTTTTTTTTTTTTTTTTAAGATTTTATTTTTTCCTTTTTCTCCCCAAAGCCCCCCGGTACATAGTTGTATATTCTTTGTTGTGGGTCCTTCTAGTTGTGGCATGTGGGACGCTGCCTCAGCGTGGTTTGATGAGCAGTGTCATGTCCGCGCCCAGGATTCGAACCAACGAAACACTGGGCCGCCTGCAGCGGAGCGCGCGAACTTAACCGCTCGGCCACGGGGCCAGCCCCGTCTGGCTGCTTCTTTTAACGCTTAGGAAGCCTCTGAGGAAGGATTCTGGCCCTAAGATTCTATTTCTTTCTTTAATAAGCAATACACTAAATTAATCTCTGTTTTCAACTTTGTGCTCTAATTACCAATTTGGGAGTAACAACAACAAAAATACAAAGTCTCACTGAACATCTTTTTCACACTCAACATTACTAGAGAAGTCTAACTTAAGCTAATATTTTGAGCACCATCTGAAACAGCTTTTTCTTTATACCCTATGTTCTAGAACATCAGAAGAGGGGTTGAGTGAATTGTTTCCTAAAACTAACTCCTAATAATGGACACAGGATTTAAATCCTAATCTGTCTAAGTCCAAAGATTTTTATAATTGTTTTCGGTGTGCTTAGTAAAACTGTAAGATTTATAGCTGCCTCTGAGTACATAATTAATAAATTTGGCAACCTGTATTTATGGTGTGTATAGTAATCTTGGGTAAAAGAAAAGGAACGTGTACTAACAATCCCGTTAATTATGGAATTAAATTCAAAAAAGTCCTGAGAATACAAGCTAGTCATCATTTCTGAATATATTTTCCATGTCACTGCTATAACTTCTAGAAAATCTTATACTTTATTATTCCAAATTATTTTTACTCCCTGTTTGAACCAACTGTTATAGAGAAGCTTGAGAAATCTACTGTCTTCTCCATGCAAAGGATTGTATCTACTGAACATTTGTTGGGGCAAAACACGTTCTGAGCAAGAATAAACAGAAAACGTGATAATGACAACAAATATGCATTAATAAACTACCAGCTGTGATATAAAACCAATGAAAGGTTTTCCATAGGAAAGACACACCATTTTGATCAAACTCACGGCTAAATATGACAATATCAAGGCATTTCTATGATAATTGTTACATTTTCTCCTTCAAGAAAATGTACTCAATTTGATTTTAATTTTTTCTTGGAAATAGTTCACATTTTAAATCTATTTTATTAACAAACTACTTCTTAAATCATAGGGAGGATATTTGTGTCCAAAAAGCTATACAATACTTAGCATTTTTCTTGAGGTGTATACAGCCATTTAATGGAGAAAATCCACATGAATCTTGCCTTGGCTTTGAGATACACACAAGGGTTTAATTAGGTATTAATATTAAATCAGTGAAAATCATGAGATATAATGTATAAGGTGATTTTAGGGCCTCAAAAGAAGAAATTTTACAGATTATGCTTCTTTGCTTCTTGCAAAATAACAAAAAATGAAAAAGCTCATAATTTTAAGGTAACATAAGTCACTAGAAACTTCTCAATACTGAAATTTCTTAGGAAGTTAATGAAATTAAGGAGAAGTAAATAGGAACTAAAATATGAACATAAAATAGAGGAAACTGAATAATCCCAACCCACCCTAAGGCCTAAATCACCTCATGGTCATTAACTTCAATCTTATGCAAAGGAAGTTGCTACCAGGGCAAGGAAACAAATTCTCATTACATTCCGTGCCACAGGGAAATGATGGCAAGATGCTTCTTCTTAGCATAATTTTGAAAAGAGATCTTGCTGCCAAGTAAACCTGCCTTAATAAAAATGGTATCGCTTATTTGTTCAATTATTCAATAGGCATTTATTTAAATCCCACTGTATACAGTGAAGACGCACAAAGTAAATAGAGCATAGGGTCCTTACCACTGTGAAATATGAAATACATTCTGGAAATAACAAGGAATCAGATTCACCAATTATTCAATAGGCATTTATTTAAATCCCACTGTATACAGTGAAGACGCACAAAGTAAATAGAGCATAGGGTCCTTACCACTGTGAAATATGAAATACATACTGGAAATAACAAGGAATCAGATTCACCAATATGAAAAGTAATGAGGACAGATTATACAGGTAAATGCTGTGGAGGTGCTGACACATGATTTGTGATTAGACAGCTTCCAGTGGACTTAATTCTTAGAATTTCAAGTAGGGGGAGGGTGAGATGATTTCCTGGATGTCTCAGTCTGTTTGGGCTGCTATAACAGAGCACCATAGACCGGGTGGCTTATAAACAACAGAAATTTATTTCTCACAGTTCTCAAAACTGGGAAATCCAAGATCAAGGTGCTGGCATATTAGGTGTCTGGCGAGAACCCACTTCCTGGTTCATAGACAGCTGTCTTCTTCCTGTGTCCTCATACGGCAAAAGGAGTGAGGGAGCTCTCTGGCGTTTCTTTTATAAAGGCACTAATCTCATTCATGAGGGCTCCACCCTCATGACCAAATCAGCTCCCAAAGGCCCCGCTTCCCAATACCACCACATTGGGGATTAAGGTTCAACATATGAATTTTTTGGGAGACACAAATATTCATTCTATAGCACTGGACCCTAAGATAATCAGGGAAAAATTATGATAAGTAACTACTGTTTTAATAAATTTTGTTGTTATGATATGAAGTATAAACGACTGCATCTTAGAGTGTCTTAAAGTAAAACTCTGCGAGTGTTGCCTTGCTGATTTAGAGAACCTCCATTCCCACTCCTGCTACGTTCAAGGATACACGCTGTGCTCACATCTGTTCACAGACTATGCCATTTGCCCATTTGCTCTTACCTTATTTGTTCTAAATGAAAATCAAACTTTATCTCATCCTAACTTCTTTTTTTTTTCTTCTCTCCAAAGCCCTCAGGTACATGGTTGTATGCTCTACTTGTGAGTGCCTCTGGTTGTGCTATGTGGGATGATGCCTCAACATGACCTGATGAGCAGTGCCATGTCCATGCCCAGGATCCGAACCACTGAAACCCTGGGTTGCCAAAGCAGAGAGCACAAACTTAACCAGTCGGCCATGGGCTGGCCCCCTCATCCTAACTTCTTGTTGAAGGAAAACTACATAATCTCTATCAGATAGGTTGCTACTGAGGGGGAGCACCATATGCCACCCCAAAATGTCCCACCTTGGCATGTAAATTGTTTTGAGTTGAAGGCAATTAAGACCTAGAGGACTCACAAAAGCTTTTTGCTTCTCTGTTAACTGCCTAAAAGAATTTAGATAGGGGGCCTGTATAAGGAAGAGAGAACTATTATTAGAGGTAACTTTTTATATCAGAAAAGGAATTATCTGTATGGCAGGGCAAACATCTGTTTACCAAACATTTGCTCTTTTCATCTTCTTGTAAACTGTCATCCTCCTCTTTGAAACCCCGGACCCCTACTCCCTCCTCTTTATCTCAGGATGGTATATAAGTCTCAATTGCCTGACTGCCTGTGAGTCTCATATTTTTTTACAAGGTTCCTGTACATACTAAATTAAATTTGTTTCTCTTCTGTTAATCTATCTTACATCAATTTAATGATTAGACCAGCCAAACAACCTAGAAGGGAAGAAGGGAAAAGTTTTTCCACCCCTATTCCTCCATCCTGATGTTTCTGGCACCAAAGCCAGAGCTTAATGTTTTCACAAAAAAAGAAAGAGAGGCTGTGGTGCCAACCTGTACCTCAGGGAAAAGGGTTGATTCCCCTATAATTTCCACCAACTCCAAGACATCCCAAAGAAACTTATAATCTAAGTAAAAATAGCATGCCAGCTGTGCTATAGCTAGAGCTTCAAGGTCAGCCCCTAGCCCCCTTCTCACCAGATTGTTGATATTGAACCTCCCCTATGTAGAAATTCTGGAGTTGCCCCTGGTAAAGACATATCTTCATTTGCCATTCATTGGTGCCACCGCTGTAGGTGCCTACCAGTGCCACCTGTAGACCCAAAGAAATGGAGGCCTGAGCTAAGTCTGCTGCTCCTGTTGCTGTCACGGCTCCTGGAACCAAGACCGGACTAAGCTACATAATTCTTCAAAATGAAAGAAAAAGGGATCTTTCCCTAAGCATTTATGGTTAACTGAAGATACTGCACAACAAAGTTGGCCATGGTTACTAACTTTACTACATTTTACAGACCTTTTAACAACTGCCCCTAAGAATATGATCTACTCCTAGGAGACAAGTTGCGCAGACCGAGAAACACCACCTCCTTTCACAGATCCACTGGTACCATTTCTTTCTCTCTGCATGGAATTCCTGGTTGTTTGTTTGTTTTCCTTAGAAGGCTTGCTATTTTCACCAAGGTTCAAGAGGTTTCCAGAACTTTGAACACTGAGGAGAAATCTCTTCCATTCCAGAAGATTCCTAGACTGTTTATCCAAATTTACCACTTCATTTTCCATTCCACTCCCACCTTATAGTAACCATCAAGCTTAAAAAACCTTGAAATTCCACCTCATTAAATCTTGTGCTTCACTGTGAATACTCAAAAGATTCTGGCATTATATTCCCCACACCTCCCACACACAAGTTTTGAATGAATGTGAGGATAACATACTATTGTATGGAATTCTAGAAACATTTCAGGTGCAGGCCTATCTTCTTCCCTCCACTTATCATCCTTTGCCTAGGCTTTTGGATCAGATCAATCGGAGTCTGCATTTCAACTCAGAAACTCAGTGGGTTTTTTGGTTTGGTTTGGTTTGGTTTTTTTGGTAAGGAAAATTGGCCCTGAGCTAACACCTGTTGCCAATCTTCCTCTTTTTGCTTGAGGAAGACCAGCTCTGAGCTAATAACTGTACCCATCTTCCACTATTTTGTATGTGGGATGCCACCACAGCATGGCTTGATGAGTGGTGTACGTCCATGCCCAGGATTTGAACATGCAAATCCTGGTCTGACAAAGCGGAGCACATGAACTTAACCACTGCACCAACACACTGGCCCAAGAAACTTAGTAGTTTTTGACTAAAGAAGTTAGTATGAACCTCAATTCTTTATCTATAAAGTGAAGATAATGAGAAAGCATCATTCTTTTGAGTTACGGTGATTAGTAAGTGATATAAAGATATCACGGCAATTATTGAGTGATATTGTAAAAATGTGATAACAAACTTTCATTGAACGCTTACTATGTGTTCCAAGCACTTAGTGTATATTACCTGACTTAATCTCATAACAATCCATCAGGCCAATATTCCTATTGTCTCCATTTTACAGATGAGGTAATTGGGAAACAGAAATGTTAAGCAATTTGGCCAAGTTCACACAGCTAGCAAGTACGGCAGCCAGAACATGAACCTCAGCAGTTTGTTCCCAGGGCCCAATCTCCTAGCTACTTTGCCAAACCACGCCTCAATTAAATAAGGTATATTATGCAAATGAGAGAGAAACACAATGCCTGGCACATGGTAAATGTGCTGAGTAAATGGCTGTCACAGTAGTAGTATAGCAGCAGCAGTAGCAGCAGTGAACATTAGATAGAGAAGATGCTTCCATCACATGGTACAATGTCATTAAAAGCAAATTTACAACATAACTACTACTGAAGGCTGTACCTCACTTGTAGTTCTTTCCTAATACCCAAACTAAAGGCCTTTCAAAATGGTCAGGATTATGAACCAGGAAGCAGCGACTGGAAAAGAACGTTTACACAGAGTTCTAGATGTCTAATTCACTTAGCACTCTAGTCTTCTATGCAAACAGTCCATTATGAAAAAAGACAGAAGGTCTTTGTTTTCCAGAATGACACAGTTTCCCTACAACCCCAAACTGTTTTATTAATCAGAATGTCCTTTGTTAAAAGACCAAGGATCATTCATTTGTGAGCATTAGATACTGAGCATTGACTTTGAGCTTCCCAAATACCACCAAATTCTGAGTATCTCAAAGACAGGATGTGAGAATTTACCTCTGCAATCTTAATGTATAGCACATAGTACATCCCCGATATACATCCATAGCAGGCATAAATGATACAGGTCAGGGGCATTTTGCTAGTTTGACAGTCCTGAGTTATTACAGATGCAAATTGCCAGCAAGTGTTGTCACTGCTGTTCATTCATTGTTTTCCAAAACTACTTCTCCCTTTCTAAGTTATTTGCTTATTCGAAAAACTATACATTCTTATTACTACTGAGTTCTTATTTCTACTGGAATGCAAACAGGAGCTCTAGAAGTTCATTTGCAAAATGATTCCCTAGGTGTAGGAAAGAGCAATAAAGGCAGGGGTTATGCATGGTATCTTTTGCGGTGCGGGCTTGTTTTAAAAGTGCATAAAGAAATCACTCACTTGTTCTATTCATGTGGCAATGAGTTTAGTGTCATTTGAATGGAGTACATAAAAAGACCCATTCAATTCATTTAACTACTAATTGGTTATCCTTATAGTAAGGTCTGAATGAGAGAGCCAGAGCAAAACACCCAAGGGAGAAAGATACTACAACAAAAAAACTACAGGGAATTTCCGCAAATCCATCCTAAGACACTGACCAACCGAGCAGCCTATTGATACTATCCATCTTAGATAAGCTGATCACTGGAAAGGAACACACAAGAAAAGGTCATTCTTTTCAAGTCAATATTAGCACTTTGCACTACCACCATTTGGCTCTGCACATGGATATATTCAAAAAGCATAGCTTACACAATTGTAGAGTGGCTAAGAACAATGTAAAAATATGTGACATCATTAAAATCACTCTTTCAACATCCACTAAGCCAACACAGATGTGGTGAATGTTCTCTATGTTCAAGAATCATAAAAATCTAAAAGTAAGATATACAAAAGCAAAGACATGCATAAATCAAAAATATAATTCTTGTCTTGAGAAAACTGACTCAATAAATCAATTATTTGAACAAATCTTAGGTAGATACAGAAACAGATATATAGACAAGAGTGATTTGGAGCAATGACAAATCCAAATGGAAACAAGGGACCTCTTAGATGTCTTGTGTAGCACATCCAGTCACTGTAAGTTTCCAGTAACAAATGAACATTTCCTTTCTCTAAGACTATTCTTCCTTAAAAGAAAACAAAACAACAAGCAAGAAAACTGCCACAATGGTACAAAGAAAGAATTGGCAAAATTCAGAACCATCATGGTATAAGTGAGAAATTTTCAGTAAAATGCTCAGCAAATCCATTGCATTTTCTTTTCATTAACTACTCCAAGAGCCATGACCTCTTAATGCATCCATACTACCCTGGGGATGAGACTGAATTAGCTCTTCCAGAAGGAGAAGAGTTCATTTGATGAATCACCACTGGTCTCGGGGTACTAGAGTGGACAGAAGCGGGTCAATGGAGCAGCTTGTTCCCATTCCAGAAGAGCTTAGGAGCTGGGCATCCGGATTCTACTTGAGTGCAGCCCATTTAGCAGAGAAATCTAGAGAAGAATCTACTCTCTAAGTTTGCTTCACTTTGCACAGCATTTTGGACTGAATATTATATGGTCTTCATGTTTCAGGGCCATTCTGAATTCCACATGGAAGGACATTCTTTAAATATCTAAAGGAGATCATTAAAACACTGTCAGTAAGGATTGACAACTGATAGTAGTTCACCTGGTAGGTGAATGGGTAGAAGGCAACTCCAGAAATCCTAGAATCAAAGGGGACAAACGCTGCTCACAGGTGTTTTGTTTAGCTTACACAGCGACTTTTTTGAAGGCTTGAATTAGCTTCCATTTCTTAAACATTAGGAGTTTTAACATTAAAATTTAGATTTCTGTCCTTTCTTTAAAAACACAGAAAGTCTGACAAGACTAGTCTTGCTTTGGCACATGGCAATGTTCTTTCAGAGCTGAGCAGAGCTTTCCAGTTTTAGAACAGGCTGTATCCTTCAGTGCACAAGTCCCCACTACTCCCTATTGTCTTCTATCTCTCCAGATACCTCACCCTTTAGCATTTAAATATGTGATTCCTGCTCTCTAACTACTGTAGATCTTGGCCCTGAATATTCTCAAGCTATTAAAACTCTCAAACTAAATTACTGACTTAAAGAAGTTAATGAGAATACATATTGTTCAATTTCTTTTTATTTAAATATGAAAGGCTTAATTACAGTCCAGCAATAATTGTACTTCACAATTATTATTTTATTCAAAATTTATTTATTCTAATAAATACTGATTTAGCCCTTTTAGAGCCAATCTTTAATTTTGTGGCTTATATTTTTTGACACATTCTATTCTTTGTGTTTCAAATTTGACAGATATATTAAAAATCAGACCCATACAGTTTTTAAGGCTGAAATGTTGCTTTGTTATAATTCAGCTCCAATTCATATATTTTACAAGTAAGAAATCTTAATAAATTTGTGATTGTTTGAGGGCACAAGGCAGTGAATATGAAATTCAAGGATGGAATATGATTTCTTAATCTCGGTTCAATGCTTAATTTTTGTAGCAACTGGCCATACCTATTCCAGGATGCTTCATGAGGGAAAAATAACACCATTTTCTGAATATGAGAAGTTTTTTCCTTCCTCTTTCTCTCTCTATCCTTCTATTCTCTCCCCTTTTCTTTCCCTCCTTCCTTTCCCCTCCCTCCCTTCCACCTTCCTTCCTTTTATAAGATCCAAACATTTACTTGGAGGTAAAAATTAAATAAACATTACGCTAAGCAGATAATCTGTCAGTGGGTGGCTGCATGACTAATTTTTGTGTGCAATTTTGTTTCATTATGTTTGTATTATGCAATATTGGACCTTCTTTTACCAAACTTCCCCCATTTTTTTTTTCTGCCCAAATCCCCAGTACATAGTTGTGTATCCTAGTTGTAAGTCATTCTACTTCTTCTATATGGGATGCTGCCACAGCATGGCTTGATGAGCAGTGTGTAGGTCTGCGCCCAGGATCCAAACCAGCAAACCCCAGGCCACCAAAGCGGAGCACATCAACTTAAACACTCAGCCACAGGGTCAGCCCCTGAACCAGGCCCTGGACCTTCTTTTTGTACGATGCTCAAAAGTAGGAACCTGGGGTGTGTCCCGTCCAGCTAGCTGGGATGTAGAACTGAGTGACCAAACCATTGTGGGATTTAACAGCTTAGCTCATCATTCATAAGATTCTCATTTACTTCTGAAAAACAAATTAAGTGCAATTAATTTAATAAGTAAAAAATGGACCAGACAGGATGGCTTCTCAAACTGCCAAAAACCAGGCTGATTCCCAGCAAGCCGGTGGCTGCAGAGCTGCTGACGCCTGTGGAAAAGTCTGAGAAAAATAATTCCATTTAAAAACCATCTGGCTTTCCTAATCCTATTTGTTTCTTATTGCTCTTCTCTCTTATTTTATTAGTAATGAAGTGTATAGGAAAATAAGAATTTCTCCTTCTGTGGAAAGCCTTGATGTAGATCTTTTCTTTCCACCATCCCTAACTATTTAATTTCTTAGATGAGCAATTTGAACAAGTTTCACAAACTACAACCTTGCTGTGTCAATGAAGTAACTTTTAAAAATGATCTGCCCAGGTCTTGTTTGGTAAGTTCCAGTGGTCTGCAAGTACCCATACATGTACAGATCTTTGCTGTCATACTGTCCTGGGAATGTGATCTAGAAGGGGGATGAATCCTCAAGCTATGGCGGCATCACAGTCAAAACAGGATTTTATTAAGTTACTTTTATCTCTTTCAATAACAAACCTGAGTTACAGCAAATGTTATGGTTTGGGAGGTAGTGATCCCCAAGTGATCAGTAATATGAAAATGACTAAAAATCTAAGATGGAAATGATTCTATTCTAATGCTTTGATGCAGACTTATATCTTCTTTTAAGAATGAGAAGCAGGGTGGCCATTTTTTGATTTTTCAAACGTTTACTCTTTATACTTCATTTTGAACTTCTGTTGTATTGAACATTGTGTGTACTTATGAAAAAACAGTCATGCTAAAATTTTAGAATGTAGATAATCAGTAAAGTCCTGGGCCCTGCTGCCAGAAATTCTAATTCAGCAGGTCCAGAGTGGGACCCAGGGATCTGCATATGTATTAACAGCCCAAGTCACTCTTTTACTTATTTTTCAATTATTCATTTAACAATTGTTTATTGTGACCAATATTATGCTCTGTGCTAAGTACCACAGTGCTATACAGTGGTGAAAAACCAAAGTCTCTGCTTTCATAAAGCATTTTAATACACAAAGAAAAATATATAAAATGCTTGGTAGTGATAAGAACTATGAATAGAAATCGAAGAGGGCAAAGCAATAGCAAGCAATGGTGGATGTGATACCAAGATGAGAGATATTCAGGCCAGGCCTCTCTGATAAGATGTTGCTGACATAAATGGCTCAGGAACCAAACTTGGAGAAATACTCCCTTTAAGCAGACTAAGGAAAAGTAAAACTGATGCCTTGCTTTTCAGCTTGAACTTGGTGTCAGGTATTTCATATGTCTTCAAATTTCTAGTTTCTCTTAGTATTAACAGTTTATTCATATTTCCCTACAATTCCTATCCCCTCCACCACCCACAAACACACAACAGGCACATCTTACATATTTTGGTTAGAAAGAGGTTGGCATAAGTTTAAAATAAAGCAGGTGTGGTTTAATTGTTGAATTTTTTTAAAACAGACTTAGTTAAAGAACAATGTGATGAAATTGTCAAAAACTTGGTAATTGAAGGGTATAGTAAAGAAGTATAATATCTAGAATAAAGGATGCGATTGTCTCACTTTATTCCACTCAACACCTGGAACACCTGGAAAATTTTATCTAGGTCTATGTGCTTCAATTTAAATTGATTCAGACAAACTGAGTTTATTCAGAGGGGCGCTCCCAGATGGGAGGGGAGACTGACACTCTCTCATGGAAAGAAAAGTTGAAGGAACTGGGCATGTTTCCCTGGAAAAGAGACAACTCAAGTGAGATATAACATCTAAGGTCATAGAAAAGGGATTAGATTTAGATTTTGTTTTCTATGGTCCCAAAGGGCAGAATTGGGAAAAACAAATGAAAATTCCTGGGAGAGAGATTTGAGGCTTATACAAACATAACTCCAGGTTTTGAGTTATACAGATATGGACTTGGAAGCTTCAGGAAGGAGACATCTTGTTAGACGAATAAAGTAGAGGTGGATGACCACGTATTGGCATGGTAGCACAAAGGCCTTCAAGACCCAAAGGGATGATTAAATTAAAGGACCGCTGTGGTCCTACTGACTGAGAGAACCTATGACGCATGATTCGTAATTCCATGACTCATAATAGCATGATTGATTTCCCCATGAAACAATACGCCCTCTTACTCTCACAGTGCTGCCTGGACAGACAGCCATGTGGGCGGAAGTGCACATTTTAAGTTGATACACTGGGCCTTTAAAAAGTTGATACACCACACGTCCTTTCAGGGCTTCCCCTCCCCCCGCCCCCAGCATCCATCATCATCTCCCAAATGGCCTCCCCAGATGAATAACCACATCCCCAAACATGCTGCCTCTTTCCCAACCACCCCTGCTGGCCTTCCCCCAGGTTCCATCTTCTTCAAAGTGAAATAAAATAGTAATAAAATAAACAAATTCACTGTTTCTCAATCCATTCAAATGACACATTCATTATTTTTTTCATATCTGTGCATCACTTGCACTTATTTCTAATTGACCTGCTTTTCTATTTAGATTTAAATTTTCTTAAGATAACAGGTTCTTTCACTACTCTAAATGGGAAATCAGCACCACTTTACCTAAAAAGAAATAGACTGAAACCTAAACAATTAAATTCTAAAGAGATATTGTGACCAGTTGAATTCCTGATTCTGAAGTCTGCTCTCTCAACTCTAAGAAATCTTCCCCATTCCCTTTGAATCATAGCAACTGGAACTCTAGCCATTTTAATAGATAAAGAGATTTTTTTTTTTTTTTTAACAATTGACTAAGTCACATCCAATAGCTCAAAACATCCTTTTCTCCGAAAACAACTGCTTTTTGAGCCTATAATTATAGTAGGAAGCCAGTGAGAAGGTTAAGAATGAAACGGTCTATGAATAGCATTCTGAAAGAAAAATTGAATTCAAATACAATTTCATAGGGCAGAAAGGGGCCCCAAAGGGCAGAACCATTGTAGCCAAGACATTGGAAGGCAAATTCTGGTTCATGAATGGAAAGAAGGGTTCTAGAAACAATTGAAAATAGAAGTCTAGCTTCTTTGCATGGCTTACAAGGCCCTGCATGGTCTGGTGTCTGCCGCCCTCTCAAGCGTCTCTCCTCATAGCTAGCTCCCTGTGTTCCAGCTACAATGGTTATCTTTAAGACCAGACCATAGAAAGCGCCTAGCTCTTTCTCTGCTCAGACTTCAGAGCTATACCTTTCCCAGCTCCGATGAGTCTCAGCCCACTTTGCCTCCTCAGAGGCCTCGTCACTAGCTGGGGCAGGGATCTTCAGAAGTTACCATCGCAGGTCAGTTCCCCTGGGAAGCAGACTGGTCTATTAATGAGGGATCTGAGATCAGTACATGGGGAAGGGAGAGGAAGGAAGCTGAACTGGACAAAGGGAGAAGCTGAGCTGTGACCAAGTGTAAAGAGAGGCCTCAGCCTACCCTACAGGGAGTTCTGAAGTGGGCATGACCCTTAGAGCTATCCTGAGTTGGGCTGAGGGTGCAGAACTTTTATCCCTCCACATCAGGCATTAGATGTGGGCTGCCCTGGAAAGGAGACATGGCCTTGAGCAAGGGGGTACTCTCTTCACCTGGGGTTGGGGTGGGGGACATGTGAGTGCTGGTTGCTGGCAGCACTCCAAGTAGCAGTGGCAGCAGCTAGTTCTCAATGGCTGATGTGGACATGGCATTACAGCATCCACCATGAGTTTATCTCACCGCCTCTTCATTTTCTCATTTGTAAGATGAGGATAATACTAATGACCTCAAAAGGTATACAATACCTAACACAATGACTGGCTCAACATTAAGTTCTCAACAAATGTTAAATTTTTGTCTTAGCAACTCTATTCTGGAAAGGATATGGATGCAATTTTGATTAGGGAGGATTTTTTTAAAGGACTATTCCTTCCTTCTCCTTTGATCCATTTACTCACCCAATATTTACTGAGTACCTACCAGGTGGTAGAGATTTTCAAATACCAAAAGGAAAAACGTTGCAAGTTCTTGTCCAAAAGGAGCTCACATTTTAGTAATAGGAAGGAAGAAAATAACTATGTAAATACATAAGTAATAGGACACTGCTGGGAGTACTAAATGTTAACTAAAGGATGAAAAAATGTGTTTCTTAAGATATTGCATTATTGGATTTCATTAGTGAATCACAGAAACCCAAATCAAACTAACGCAATTAAGGGAAATTTATTAACCCACAAATAAAAACTATAGGAAGGCAGAAGGAGAACCAGCTCCAGAGACCTCTGGATTCTGGATCCCGAACACCATCATGGCTATCTTGCTTAGTCTTGTTTGAAGCATCATTCTCTAAGTTCAGCTCTGTTATTCAGCCTGAGTTCAATAAATCCCCAGGGAAGGACCAAAATGATCAAACTTCATTACCTGCCCCATCCTCTAAGACGATGGTACTAAGGGAGCATGACTAGCTCATAATTTGATATGTACACACCATTGTGGCCAGGGTAATAAAAGTAATAATAATAATTATGTAGCTTTTACCATGTATAAAATAAAGTCATGAGCCACATAACAACATTTTGGTCAACAAGGGACTGCATATAGAATGGTGGTCCCATAAAATTAGTACTGTACAGCCTAGGTGTATAGTATTCTATACCATCTAAGTTTGTGCAAGTACACTCTATGATGTTTGCATGATGAAAAAGCCTAACAATGCACTGCTCAGAATGCATTTCCATCGTTAAGCAATGCATGATTGCAAAATACACATTTAATTTTACCTGGTAAAAAATAAACTCTGGAAGGACTATTATCTCCTCTTTATTGTTGTGAAAACTAAGGCTCAAAGAGATTAAGTAACTTGCAAAAGCACACATTATTAGTAAGTATTGAAGGTCATATTCAAACCCACTTCAATCAGATCTCCAAAGCACATGCTCATAACCACTAGATAATTAGGCCATGCTAATGATGGTTACTATATAGTTGTGTTACAGTAAGTATAATTATTTCATTACCTTAATTAATCCATGCTAATCGGTCTTCCATCTAACATGAAGGCATGATAATTAGACATTCACAAATGAAAAGCATAACCATATAGAGGCCGACAAAATGGGAAATATTATAAGAAAAAGATAGCAAGGGAAATCAACATGAAATACCATTTAATGCTGTAATTGTTCGGGCCAATCAGACAACGACTGACCAATTTAACCAGGTCTAATTCACTTCAGGGGTTTGCATGCTTCCATTCAGTTGGGTGGGGTCTATGCTACATTGGAAATTCAGTGAGGCCCTGGGAAATGTATACTAGTCTAGAAGACAGGAGATATCTAGTTCTCGTTCAATAAATATGCAGTTGACCTTCCGTGAGTCAACATCTCAGTTTTCTAACCTATAGTTTAGAAACAGTAGCACCTGTGCTACCTATTTAGCATGTTTAATACGTATTCCCTAAGGGTAAAAATAAGGACAAATAAGAAAGCACTTACAGTATTCATCGTGCAAAACATGAGGGTGAGGTTTTAAAATGTCAAATAGAAAAAATATATATATATATATCCGTATTCTTCTTTATATCTGTGGCACTATCAAAAAAAGATTAAATGTCTAGCATAATTTAGTCAAAAGTAAACTGTAAAGCTGAAACAATAGTAATTTAAGTAAAGCATAAACAGATTAAGGAAGATGCTCCAATCAAACCAAATATTTAAGTATTTAAATAAATAGGTATAAATCATTTTCCCTTTTCTATGTTTACAAATGTTATAAAACTTTATTTTGACCAAAAGAATCTTAGAAGTACTCCTATGTATTTTACATTCAAGAAAGAAAACAATTTTCTAGTGGTCTTTCTAGATGTTGTGGTGGTTGAAAATTTTGGCCAGAGGCCTCATTTTTTATTATTTGATTTTACAGTCCTTGGATTTCAATTTCCAGCTCAGTTTGTTATTTTTAGTTGGAAAACTAAATTCATTTTAAATAAGACTGTAAAAATGTGACAATTACACAGGGAATGATTTGAGAAACCAATGATAACAAGAAATTAAACGTCCCATCGAAGTACCTTAAAGGCTTTTAGCAGAAAAAATACGCGCTAAAAATTTTTAATCTAAGATAATAGAAACTTCTAAAATTTGGATTAAAGAAATGTAAGTAAAGTGGATAAAAAGCGGAACTGTGCCTCTTCTCAAAGTCTACCTTCCTAAAGCGAAACTTTCCCTAACCTGCCAGCACACAGGCTTCCCGTCTCTGGATTGAAATTTCCAGCATCAAATTTGCAGGGGAAATCACAGAAAGTTAGAGCAAGAAGGAATCCTGAAATCATTTAATCCAACACCTCCCATTTTATACAAGTATGAAGGTGAAACTCAAAGTAATGAAATGGTATGCCTAAAATCATAGTACAAATCAGTAAGGCACCCCAAGATGATGGTGATGATGATGATAGCTAGCATTTATTGAGAGAATTCTTTGAGATAAGGATTATGATCAGCATCTTAAGTAAGGGTCAGAGAGATTGACTAATTTGCCCAAAATGCTCAACTGAGAAGTTGTCAAATTAGGCATGGAACTCAGATTTTTCTGGTGCTGAAATCCATTCTCTTAATCAGTGTACTGTCTATGGCACTGTTCTCTGCCCTGTAGCTGGACTGATTTTCCACCTCTGCTGCTCCCAAGAAAAATGAAAGCATAGTAAGAAAGTTCTCTCATCAAACGGATCCTTCTTACCTTCCCCTCTTGTCCAATTTACTTCCTATCTCTGATCAGCCATCAATTCAGGGAAGCCTTCTCTGACCTCCACAGGTCAAATCCCCATTTAACTCTCCTTTCCAGCACTTATCAGAATGGCAATTCTACATTTGTTTGCACAGTAATCTGATTAATATGTGTCTACCCTAATAGATTATAAGCTTCAGGAGTGTAAAAACTGTCTGTTTTAGTTTGCTGCTGTATCCTCGACTGACCAGATCTTACAAATTAAACAAAAATAATTGTAGAATAAATGATTTAAAAAAAAAAAACTGTGTAATTCCTACAAATGAAAAAGCATCCTATATTAGATAACGGGAAAGTTACTTACAACATTTATTTTACTTTCACTGTTATTTTACACACGGCACAAGTTTAAAATGTTATAAAATTTATAAAGTATGGATGACAGGAGAATGTCATGTAAAGGGATATTGTACACAGTTAAGGAACTGGCTACACTTTCAATATGTACTGAAACATCAAAAATCACCTAAGAGTTGATCAAGTTGGTAAGGAGAAGTTAACAATTAGCATGATAGCACGGACTGAAGTCTCTGACCAAACCTAAATTTAATAGACAACAATTTCTCAAATGGAAAATTATTTACCTGCTGTTCACAGTTGTGAAAAGAATCTTAACACAGCCATGGAACGGCTACACACAAGGGGAAGCAACTGCAGAGTAAAAGCACTGCCTAATGTCTCTTTGCAAATAAGTGACTTAAGTCAACAGTGCCAGTGACTGACTATTTCACAAAAGTAGAACTCACACATATTATTTAAAAAAATGATTCATTTTCATTTTTCTAATAGTGCATGCTGTCCTTAAGAAAGGAGATTATAATACACAGGGTTCTTAGCAAGCTTTGACGTATTTTTTCTTCTTCTCCCCTTCTCTTTCTTTTTTCCTCCGTGGGGTAGGAATATGTGGTATATGTGGAGGCACTAATCTTTGATCTTTGGGCATAAGGCTTCCTTCCACTGCAACATCATTTATGACAGGCTAAATTAGCCTTTGATAAGAAGCTTTGATTTACTTCTTAATTCCCTGCTTCATCACTAGGCTCTGAGATATGTCTGCTCCTGTTGCCCTCCCCAGTTCAGCTGTTGATAGCAGTGATGTATTTCATTGCTGTGCTTCCTGCCCAAGGCCTCAAATCTGTGCACGTGTGCAGTTCAATAAAATCTGCGGTTTAGGGGAGATGCCTATGATTTGTGTCAATGTTATACATGGCATTTTTACCCAACGTGGATTGCCTTCGGGCAAAAATGGCATTTTGTTGAGGAAACACAATTTTCTCTCTTCATTGGATTTACTCTCAGTCATTTGTTTGGTTGTGCTACATATTTTCATGGATCTTTTATTGGCGCACTATGTTACGTTACTACTTAAAAAGTCCTTTTAAATATCAATATAAGATACAAAGTGCCCATTTATTAAAAACATCACCCAAGTTTTACTGGGTTTCAGTCTCTTCATCTTTAATATTTTAATGGTCATTTTACTTGTCTTTTCTCTGCAATGCAATAGCAACTGTTTTCCTATTGATAAAGGACTCTGTCTTCTGAAATTGCAAAGAAAGAAAAAGTAAATAAAAAATTAGAAAATGGATATGAAGACTGAACCCAATCCTATTAAAATCTTAAAAACCAACAGACTGGCAGTAACAGGAAAAATCTGCAAAATGATCAAAGACCTAGGTTTAAAAAAAAATTCTTCACACAGCGCTCATTCTATAATCTTTTGATTTTGAGATGCCATTTCCCTAGTAATTTAAAATCTACCTGTAGCATTTTAACAACATATTTGTACATCTCAGCTTCCCGTTGGATCCCTCATTAATTTTCATGCCTTGGAGATTGCATTTATTTGTATACGTGATTTGAGTGAAAGCAACTTCAATAACACTCCAGTTGAAACAAACATATTTTTGGCACCTCAATACCAAAATTATGTATGCAAGTTGGAGGCAATCCAAAGAACAGCCGAGAATGATGAAGGGAGTGGAGGGCTTGGCTAAGGAAGGGATGCAAGGCTTCTGAAGGTCCCTAGAGTGGGTAAACACCAATAAAGGAACATAACAGCCCATAAATATTGAAAAGGTGTAAACATCAAATAGGGAGAGGGATGATTAATTCTGGGACAAGGGCATGGAGCTAGTTCTGATGTACTTATATCCTGGAAGAGAAAGAGTAAAAGGATACTGTTTAGTAGCATCATTTTGAAATATGAAACATTAATTATTCATTCAAAATATTCCAGCATTCTGTGGAATCTTATTGTCTCTGAATGTCCCATTTCAAGAGATGCTGAAAAGTTAATACAATTATTCAAGAGAGGGGGAACTTCTTTCCTAGGAGATCAATTTTACTTGGCTTCCACTTAGGATTTCTTGAGGAGTGATTTTCATTTTGCATAATACTCATTCGGCGGCAGTACTTCATGCTTTTACTTCCTAATGGTCCTAAATTTAATGAACCATAGGCCAACACCAACAACAAGACCAGGACCCACTTAGCCAGGTGGGGATATCAGAGAGAGGAGAGTTAAGGCAACATTAAAGTTCAGCAGAAACCAAGTTTAATTGAGACTAAAAACCCCTAGCAAGATTGCCTAGATTACAAAACCCAGAAAAGCAATCCAAGAATTTAGCACAGGTGCCCTACAAGCGATCTATCAAGACAATCTTTCCCTATCCCCGTTCTTCCTTTTCTTTCTTCCTCCCACTAACCCCTCATCCTTATAAAGCATCTAGTGTGCCTCAGGTTCTTGTTCAGTGGTAACAATGCAAATATATATTTGACATGGACCCTGCCCTCAAACACATATTCAGGAGACAAATGTGTAAATAATTAATTGAAACTGAATGTAGGGCATGTAAACAGAGTTAGAACAAGACAGAGGCAGGATCAGCCAAGCGAGTTCCATGTGTACAGTGTTCTCCAGAGAAACAGAACCAATAGGACATATATCTATATAAAGAGAGATTTATTATAGGAATTGGCTTGCACCATTATGAAGGCCAAAAAGTCCCACGATCTGATGTCTGCAAGCTGGAGACCTGGCAAAGCCTGATAGTGTGAATTCAGTACACCATCCAAAGGACAGAGAACCAAGAGCCCTGATATCTGAGCACAGGAGAAGATGGGGTCCCAGCTGAAACAAAGAACAAATTCACCCTTCCTCTGCCTTTTCATTCTAGTCAGGCCCTCACTGGATTGGATGATGCCTACTTGAATTTGTGAGGGCAATCTTTTTTACTCAATCTACCAATTCAAATGCTAATATCTTGTGGAGACACCCTCACAAACACACCCAGAAATAATGTTTTATCAGCTATCTGAGCACCCCTTAGCACAGTCAAGTTGACATATAAAATTCACCATCACAGGGGTTGGCTGGGTGGCACAGCAGCTAAGTTCATGCGCTCCGCTTCCATTCCAGGGTTCACCAGTTTGGATCCCGGACATGGACCTGCATGTCCCTTATCAAGCCATGCTGTGGCAGGCATCCCACATGTAAATTGGAGGAAAGATGGGTACAGATGTTAGCTCAGGGCCAATCTTCCTCAGCAAAAAGAGGAGGATTGACGGTGGATGTTAGCTAAGGGCTAATCTTCCTCAAAAGAAAAAAAATATATTAATCATCATATGTAGTACATTGCACTGAGAACATTTCAAAAAGGAGGAGCTGTTTCATGTTGCCCTTCCCAGAGTATTGGAGCCATGCTCTGATGTAACTAAGCATGTGAGTGTTCTCTGACAGTGAATGTGGATGTCATTGGAAAATAATCAATACCATTATGAAAACTTCACAGACCAGCAAGGGAAGGCAGCTACAGTCTTCTCTCACATGGTAGCACTTTACAAAGACTTAAATGAAAATACTACTCTCTCTTATCTCCTCTCAAGACATGCAGCCTAGTCTTTGATATAAAAGAACCCACCCAAATCCATAAATCAGTAGGAGGAGCCGTGTGTAGAGATAAGCACCATCAACCAGTCTCAGTGCATGACCCAAGGTGACTCACTATATTTAACAGAGCGCATATTTTCTCTGTGACCTTCTACTACAAAAACATAGTCTCTGTCACTCAACTTCTTAAGCCTTCTGTTAAGATGTATGGATAATATCATCTTTGGATAAATTATACATACGTGTGGGAACAATTGAAATGTAAAGATAAATCTATATTACTCTGCTATGTACAAACTCAAGCTCATCAAATTTCTGACACTTAAAGTGTAGTTGTGCTGTGTACAAGTTCAGATAAATTCAGGTGTTGAAAAAAATAACAGCAAAATTAGTATTCATATATTATAGTCTAATCAGAGCCTTGGGGATTGTTTCACTCTATTTTTTTAATTCTTGAGAGACTGTATTGGTGGGAAATCCCATCAAATGAAAGATTCTTAAAAGAAAATTAGTGCTTAAATATGAGTGTGAGTGAGTATGCATAAGTGAGTGTGTGTGTCCTAGGACTATGATTTCATAAATACTTCTGAGAAGTTGCACAGCTGAATTTCTCAAGCACCCCAATGAAGAGCAATAGCAAGGGAACTTGTTTTGTAGAATTAAATAACAATTTGATCAATCATCAAGAGGAACACAAGAAAATAAACATAATTCAATAAAATAAAGGAAAGAATGCATTGTTATGAGTGAGCAGTTGTTTTGCAGGTTGCCACCATTTTCATGATGTCAAAAGACAACTATTAATACATCATCTGACACAATCACACTTAAGGTTCCTCAAGGTAGATGATAACATCTTTTTTAAAACTTAATACCCTGGAGCCAGCCCTAATGGCCTAGGGGTTAAATTTTGATGCATTCTGCTTTGGCAGCCCAGTTTCGGTTCCAGGGCACAGAACCACATCAGCCGTCTGTTAGTAGGCACACTGTGGTGGTGGCTCACATAGAAGAACTAGGACTCACAACTAGAGCATACAACTATGAACTGGGGCTTTGGGGAGGAAGAAAAAAAATTTAATACCCTGGACATTATATTTCATTCTTTAATTTCTGAAAAGATTTACCTAGACTTCTTATGAACTAGAAATTCATTTAGGATGAAATCATAAAAGTGTTCTAATGGGATAAATGTACCCTTCATAACCAATCATCATCAAAGGATTTGATTAATCAGATTTCAGGAAGAGTTTTCTCTAAGAATATAAGCATATATCTCAAATGTCTTTTAATCTTCTAACAGACCTGCAGATTAACTGCAGGAGTTGGAAAGCTGTGCAGAGTAGCCCTCTTGAAGCAAGCTCCAAAGGGAGGGTCTAAATATAGTGAAGGGGCAAAAACACTCCATTGAATGAGACTAAGAGTGCAAAAGTTATGCCAGGCACACACACAGTTTGCTCATAGACTTATTCTTGCCCTCCCACCGGATTCATTTAGAAGGCTGCTCCTGGTTACCAGGCAGTAGGTATGCTAACAACAAGTCATAAAGTCAAAGTGTTCCATCTCTTTCCACCTTCTCTTTATTATTTCACAGTCGCTAAGGTCCCAGTTAACAGCTAGCATATAGAAAGATTATGCATGTACCAAATAGTATCTTAATTCTTCAGGAGTGCATATTCTGTTATTAATAAAATATGGTCTTGAGAAAGTAATAATATTATTCTTTCATTCATACCAATTTTTCCTCAAATCATTTTGTTTTTAAAAACTAATAATGATACTAATTGTTGACATTTACTGAACAACAGTATGGACTAAACACAGTGCTAATAAGCATTATCAAAATAATCTAATTTAATCTGAACCTACAGGCAATTACAACTATCATTCCAATTTCATGACTTACGAAATGGAGGTTTAAAGGGCTAAATAGCTTCCCCCAAGCCACATAGTTCTGTGTCTGGCCCTTGAAAGGAGAATTTTTCTCACTCTTCCAAACTCTTTGAAATTAGTTACCATTCAGCCTGGTACTGCACAAAGAATTTGAAAAAACTCCAAAGAAGGATTCAGATCAGATTTCACATGGATCCAAATCCAAGGGACAGTTACTGAAGTTGAAAGCCCTTCAGGCCATGAAGAGGTGAGCTCTTTTTGATGGATGAAACTACAGGTTTTATCACTAAAACTTCAAGCATCCTATGAAGCCGACCTTCTGAGATACTAACGGTGAAATTCATTTTTCTATTAAAAATGACACAGATAAATATCATCGAGATGCAGTTTTCACATATGCCAAGAGGTCAGCTAACAAGAGGAACAATTTTAGTTAAGCGTTTTGCTCTTTCAAAAATAAGCCAGCATTTTAATGGAACTCCAAAAAAACCAAACAAACCCTCAGTCTATTATATATCTGGTTCATATTCTGTGTCACTCCCTCTGGCTTTACTCTTCTATCATGCATTGCAATAATTAAATGCATTCAAGAATGTATAAAGTGACCAATTAAGCAAAATATTCTTACCAGTAAATTGTTCCCCTTAATTCCACTACGATGTGCCTGCAGTATTAAGACAGGGTCATTGTTTACAGTTTACAGCACCTACAGACACATTTGAAAGTTGTAATTTTAGAGATAATTCCTATCTAAAGAACCACTTTTAAATTAATTTTTACCTTTTCCCTGTTAAAAAATATTGATTTAATTTTTCTTTCTCCCTACCCCTCAAAAAAATTCCCAAATACCTAAACAATAGCATTGCTCTGTTGCTATAAAAAGGCATCTTGTAGATTTCTGTCTATGAATAAATGAAGCAGACAGGGCAGACACGCAGACAACAGCTATATAATTACACTTCTCATCGAAAGAATTATTGACATGTCCTCTCTCACAAATTCAAGTATTTTGCAACAGACCACAATTTGTAAGAATTGGTGGTCCTCCATGAACTGTTTTTCATGATAGCCACTTGCTTTTGTCTGATGCTGTGACCAATCTGCCAAAATAAAACCGTATAGACTAAAACGATGAGAGCTCTAACAGGAAGCACTCTCCAATATCAGAACTCTATGAATTACAGAGTTAGCGTAAGCCTTCAATTCAAGAGGCCAATTCTTACCCAGGTGTGTTATCTTCAAGCCTCCTATCTTTTTAAAAATCAATGTGTGAAATGAAGGAAGTGTTTCAACCAATATACACAATGCTCTTACTGTTAAATCCCATGATGTGAAGATTGGCTCCCAATGTCTAAAAGATTGCTTACAAGGTTTTTTCGGATGTTCTCCCACGAGTACACCTTTGAAAAGCTAAGATTTTCTGGTGAGCATAAGGACAGATGAAATAAGTCAAAGATTTTTTTGCATACCAGTTGTCCTAACTTAATGAGCATCATTCAAAAGAGCTAAGTTCTATCTGGTAATTCTAACTCAGTCTGGTAGAAATTGCTAATTAAAGAGATTTATGAAACTATAATATCTTTGGCCCTAAGAAAAAGAAGGCTGGCTAAAATATTCAAGGAACTCACTTCCTTTCTGTGCATCATTTGACAGTCTCTTTGGCCTTATTCCAGGAGCTGTTGCCAAGGAGTTATAAACAGATTGCAATGCTTCTGGTGAGAACCACACACCAATATACTGAAAAGAAAAATTCCACCCTGGCAAGTATAAGAATAGTCCCCACTGCTTTCCAATTGACCAAGTGACACACTGCTCGGACTGTGCCCTGTATACTTTTGTTTAGTGGTCTCATTTCAATCCCTTTAGGCCTACTTCTGGCACCATTATTATTTGCATTATTATAACAGAATTGTTTATGGACTACTAACAATGCGCCAAACAGCATTTAATATGGCTCCTAACCTGTGGGTCCATGACACACATTGCTTGAGTATATTGTGCTTATTGAGCTCTACAGATTAATAGAAGTTTTTTACCTAAGTAGAGGAATACAGAAACTCGCCATCATTTTGTTGTGTCTAGCATCCTCTATGTTTTACAATAGTCACTCAGTGGGGAAAGAAAAAAATGAAATGTTTGCACATGTTGATTCCAAATGCGATTTGCTGATTGTCCTGCCCCATTACTGAGGCTAAAGTTAAGTGATGTAATAGAGGATGTCCTTCATTTATCCTAATGATAAAGAATGTCAGAAATCGAGTATATTCTACAGCCAGGGAGCCACTTTTATGGTTCCAATCTTAAATCTCTCTAAACTGATCCATGTATACAGCCACTGCAGGTGGCTCTTCCCAATGGGTCCCACCTTCTTACCACTATCAACGACACCCATGACAACAGGGATCAGTGCCTGTGCTGAATTATCCACACTCTCGCTTAGCATTTTCAAGATTGCTGTTTGGCATTAAGCATTGAGACTGTAGCTACTGATCTGACTTATTTGTATGCTCACAGCAGCCGCATATGCCTGCTGAGCTCTCATCTGCTTCATTCAACTTTGGTTGGGAAGGCACTCACATTAATCATGGATATAAGCTCTTTGCTAGTAATCCAATCACTGCGTGTGTGTGTGTGGAGGGGTTGGGGGGGTGTTTGGTGTGGGTATATATGAAGAGTTATCTCTGGATTACTAGGTCTCCTTTATTCCTTTATGTTATAGGTGTATGAGCTCCAAAAAGGGGTAGGCAGGCAATCTTTTGGTATGCAACACATAATACTTAAACATATATATAATTGATATTAAAATATCTATGTACACGTATGTGTGTAAACGTTATTTTTATCTCATTATTCTTAATTTCTGTCTTCTTTTCTGTTTTCTTATAGTAAAGATTAGCACACTATATAACTATATAATTTGGGATATACATATATTGGCTGTATTGGCACAAACATTATCATGATAAGGATAGAAATATGCACACACACAAATTACACTACCGCAGTCTAACAAAATGTCTTCCTCATTCTACTTTTATATATTTAGCAAGACATATAAGCCTTTGAATTTGTTTAATCTGTAAGTTTTTACCCTTTCTTTCACCACCATCAATAGTGATACCAATATCTTATTTTCTAATATTTTCTATTCTTAGAGAAAAGTTTGTTTCTTTTTTCAAAATTCTAAGTTTCTGTTACATAAGAGATATGAATCAATATACCCACCAAATGCTGAAAGGAGAATCTGAAGAATTTAGAAGTGTGTTAAAGCAAAATGGGCCTTTGGGCTGTTGTTGGTTGTTTGCTTTTTTATTGAAGAAAGAAAAAAAGCATGACTTTAAGAAAATACAGTATAGGGACATCAAACTAATTACATTAAACTCTACTCACTTGAGGAAAAAAAACAAAGAGAAAAAAAGAACACTGGAGGGAGAAACTGAACTTGGTCAAGAGCAACAGCAATTAAAAATGGATGAGGGGGTCCACTCTGAACAGAGCACCCACGGCAGGGGTAAAACGGTAGCTCTGAATCAGCTGAACTCAGGTCCACATGCTTTCCTGATGTCAACATCTTGCTGCTCTGAGGTTCTTTAGTATTTGAAAATAGTATATTTCACAATGGGGCCCCTAAAAGCAAACCTATGACATCCTCAGGTGCTCAGCAAAAGACATGGTGATCTCTTCCCATGCTGGGGGAAAAGCTAGCTGCATAAGAATAATTTAGAGATAACATGTCATTTTTCTACATGGCACCTTCATAGGCTATTTTTAAGGTGAATTCTCCTTACTCACTAATTTACAACAAATCAATAAATTGCAACTGCATTCTAGATAAAATTAACCAGGGACCAAATGGCTCTCATAAATATTCCTGCTAGGTTTTACTCTGTATTTAATATAATGAATCTTGAGTTCCATAAGGGCATATCTTGATTGTTGCTGTAAGCCCAGTGCTACTGCCTGGAAACATAATGAAGCTTAATAAATGCATTTTGGATGAATTAACGATGGAACGCATGAAAGCTACACATATCAAAAAATAGTAGTACTTCACAGTTCCTTAACCTGACAATCACACAGGCGTGAATGTCACACTCTAATGGAGGAGGAGGAAGCATGTTACCACCACAGTATCTCTCAAAAGGGACATTGTAGCCTAGAGGAAAAAAAGACAGTGGAGCTGAAATGAAGTGAGTGTGCACTTACTGCTGTGTGATCTTAGGCTAATAACATAACCTTTCAGAACTCAACTGTCTCATGGGTAAATAAGGGATAATACTATCTACCTTGCAGGACATGTTTGAAGGCTATGACTACCGTGTACAAAATGCTTAGCTCAAGGCTGGGACCTAGAAGGTGTTGCCGGACCAGAGGGGCAGCACAGATCCCCATCATCACCCAGAGGCAGTCAATGAGGCCTGGAGGGACACTTGACCAGTCCCCACTCAAACTGAGCCAACAGGAAGAAACCACATGTTACTCCAAATGGTGACATAGGAACCTTGACAGCTGCCGTATAAGCCACATGTGTGGGCAGCTACATACCTTCTCCTCACAAGACAGAAAAGGATTTCTTCACAATGTTTTTTGCAAGCTTATGAATTCCTCAAGGCCAGGAAAAAAAAAAACTGTTTTATTAATTTTTGCCTCCTAAGTACCCAAGCACAGTGGCTGTCAAATTGTTAAATATTGGTTGCTTAATAAATGTAGATTGAATGAAAATGACTATTCTGTGTGTGTGTGTGTGTGTGTGTGCACGTGTGTGTATGTATTTGGAATCAAGAGTGTCTATTTTTTCCTTTCTCTTTGTTTTTTCTTTGAAAAATTGTACCTAATCTCAATTAATCTTTAAACACTGGAGATTTTCTAGTGATTTAAATAATAGACTGAGAGTATCTCAGCTTTTAGTCAATATTTGGATCAATATTCTTAACAAGTTGGGATTGAAAACACCTCTTTTTCTGTTATCAACTAACATTTACTTGGGAGGAATAAGCTCTTGATTCAAATCGTGGAGGTCCATACCCTCAAAATGTGTTCCCAGATGCTCAATTCAATTTTGCTGAATGAATATAGTATCTTTTAAAAAGGAAATTGATATATGATGTACACAATGCTCTCTAGAATATAAGGTGGCTGTACAGTAAAAATGAGCACACAAAAGAAATTCTTCAACACCCTAACGTACAATGATGTACAACAAAATGAGGACCAGAAAAACTATGATAAACAGTAAATGCTTGCTTTTAGAAATTATTTATAAGCAAAACTTTACACAAGTAAGATTTAGATGTTGAATTTGTTCCTACAAATACTCATGAAAGAATATTCTGAAAGAAAATAGTCCCTAATGTGATCACTAGTTACAGTATTTGTTTACTAAAAACAATTATTGACCCCTGTACTAAGGATCATATGTGAATTTTTTTCTAACATCAATTGAAGACATACTATGTGCTGGATGCTATGCTAAGCAATTTATGTATTATTCCATGTAACACTCACAACTGTCCTATAAGTTAGGTACCACTGACCATGATTTCATGGAAGATGAAATGAATTCAAATAGGTTAGGTAGCCTGTACAAAGTCACAATAAGAATGAATGTCAGAGCCAAGATTTGAACCCAGTCCATGCAACTACAAGCCCATGACTTTATCTACACTAGCCTGCCTTCCCTATGGCATCATTCATGTAAAGTGCCATGAGTTTGAGAAAAGGAGTCTATAATAATTATTTCTCTATCTCCTACTATGTTTTAAGATATACATTCAACTGTCTTAAGGAGGCTAATCACATAATATGGTGAAATCAGCCAAGAATATTCCAGGGTAAGACAAGACCTAATGAATTTTATTCCTAGGTCTATTATGAACACTGCCTATTAATAACAAGTTTCTTAACCAGTTTTGGGCTCAGTATCCTCATCTACAAAATGAGAAAGTTAACAATGATTTTTAGAGTTTATTTTTGCCTCAAAAGTCTGATTACAAGAAAAAAATGTCCCTGATAATGGGGTTGAAGGAGGTCCAGAGAATGGCAATCAAAATATTCACAAGGCTAGGATTATGAAATTCTTATACAGGGGAAGGCTAAGAAGATTAGAAATCTTCAGTGTGGAAAGATGAATACACAGAACAGATCAAAATAAATAAAATCTTGAAGGATACAGGATTGGTGAATATAATCATGTTTTCTACAACGTTGGACAGTTACAACTTGGAAGAGGGGAGATACCTCAAAACAAATTGAGGCAAATCATACACAATAAAATTCTATTATTATGACAGGTCATATATGTTAAAGAAACAAATAGCTTCCAGAAAAGTTGAGACATATTTTTGGCGAGTGGACTCAGTCTATTAGCAGAAAGGAGAATTTATAACTCACTATTTGAGAATATCGTGGAGAACTGGCATACCTTCTCAAGAACACTTCCCTTCTCTATAGATGGCTGACCTAGAAGGACTTGGATCTGACCAGTGATATCAATTACACTCAGGTAATTTGGGATTTGACTCAGCATCAGCCCGTAGCACACGGTAGGTAATCACTAACTATTTGCTTCAATGAATGAGCTCTGCCACTTGCTAGCTGTGTCACCCTGGGAAAATTACTTAACTCCTATTTTGTCTACAATCAAATGTGGATATGATTTACTCTATTGATTACCTGAGAGGTAAGAGTCTTCATGATTAATCTCTTATAGATCAGAGTCTCAGAGAGGAAGTTTTCTGACAAAGTTCCTGGGAAACCAGCTATAGCCAAGAGTTTAGGGCAGTTTTATTGTAGTAGAATTCCAAGGTGGTGAAGCAGGACTTGAAGCCACAGGCCGCATTCACCAGGCACAGACGCCTCATCACCCCAGCTGCGGTCTTCCAACCATGAATGCTAAGGTGGCAGAACAACCTTGGAGACCAAGTTTCAGCCACATTATGTAGCCAAACCACAAAGCTTGGACTCCAGCCCCAAGGTCACCAGAGGAGGAGCTGATGCTTTTCCAAACTATACAACTTAAAAGCCCCACAGCCCAGAGACCAGAGACTGTCTTCTGGATCTGCTATTTCCTTGTTTGTCACCTTGGAGTATGATGGGCAGGGCAGTCCTTGTTTTCTCAGCACTACGGAATGTAGTATGAGTATCAAAGGAAATCAGGTTTGAAAGCAATAAGCAAAAATGTCAATGTTTTAAGTTAAGAATAAATCAAATAGATAATCTTTTGGATCTCAAACAAGATCTAGTTCTGATTTTATATTACTTTCTAACGCAATTGGAGATTGCAATTGGAGATTGTCCCCCCAGGAAGTAGGAATGTCCATTACAAATCTGCAGTAGCAATTCTGAAAATAATTGATCGAGGAGCACTTTGCTTTTATATATCATCCAAAATGTATGTGACAATAATCTCATACATCAGAGAAGCAAGTCCCCTCTGACGAAAGCCTGATCAAATCAGTTCACTGTGGACAAGGTAAGGCAAGGGCAGTCTCATTTAGTGATGATAATAGGATATATTTATGTGGGGCTTGCTGTATATCAGGAACTGTTCTGTGTTTTATATTTTATCAATTCATTTTATCCTTACAACCCTATGAGGTAGACACTTTTTGTTTTTTAAAGTCCTCATTTTAAAGATGAGAAAACTAAGGTACAAAGAGCTTACATATTGTCTAAAGTTACAAAACCATTTTTCTAGACTGCAGCTTTATCATTTGGATAGCCTTAAATACTGCCAAAGGTATGATCGCAGCATCAGAACACTTTTAAAGCAGCTGCTTGTTCTCTGTGGCTGCAAGCTTAGTGACGCAAATATTTTCATCATGACTAAAGAATGGAATTACAAATCATTAAAACTCACATTGAAATATGTATGAAAACTGCCTGAGAATCTTTCAGGCACATTTAGGTATGAAAAGAGGTTAACATTGCTATTATTAGCACTTTCTGTCCCAAAGCATTGTACAAGGGGGTCTTTGTTTATTCATTCAAGTATTTATTACTTGACTACTCTGTGTCCGGCACTGTGGTCAAGGCACGCCCATGAATGGGGAGCCCTATGTCCCCGAAATAGGAACTTGTCTAAACAAATCTGATCCCAGGATATTATTCCCAATTTCCTGCTTGAACCATTCCACCTGCTGCTTTGGTCAGAGTATTTGCTCAAGCGGCTTTCAACCCCTGCCCAGCCTCCCCAGTTCTGGTACCATTGGCTTGTGGGCCTCAAAACTTCTGCTTCTCCCTTATCTTCCCAAAAGCACTCCCAGAGCTATACTTTCTGACTTTCCCTTGAAATAAGACTAAGTTTCAATATACTCTCCACACTCTCCAGACATTTTCAGCACTGTCACTATTTTAGTCTTGATAGCTACTTAAGGCCTCATGCCACAGTGAACCTCAGGAGAAAATTTGCAAAAATTTTCAAGTGGTATTATTATTCCACCCGCAAGAAACTCATTTCCTATCCATGAACTCATGTTAGAAAGGCTTTGTAGGTGATGACAGTTGGTTAAAGTGGAGAACTGTGTGGAGATTTTTGTTTCATTATGAAAGTAATAAATGTTCACTGTAGAGATTTGGTAAAATACAAATATATGTACACACGTACATACACACATATGAATATATATACACATACATACATATACATGTATATACACATATATAATAAAATAAAAATCATCTGTCAAACATAAATGCTACTAACATTTTAGTACATGCCCTTCTCCAATTAATATATCAATATTCAACTAATGCTATAGTCATACACACATATATATACGTATATATACACACAAATATGTGAAACTCATACACTGCTTATCTTTACATAACATTATGAACATTTTGCCCTATTGAATAATCTCACACACCATTTTATGCTCTTATGCTTGACCCAATATTCACACAAATAGAAATCTAGCTTGAGTTTAGATTAAGCATATTAAGATATGCTCAAACATTAACGTAAAATCATGTTTACTCAGTGTAATTTATAACAATGAAATTTGGGTAAAAACCTAAATGATCAGTAATAGAGAAATAATTAAGTATTCTGAATACAACTATGTATTAAAAAACTTTGTAGTTTTAAAAAAATGTATTTTCAGAGAATACTGACTGCTAAGAAATATTTCTTAGGTCATAATATTAGGTGAAATAAAGTACTACAAAATTTTATATGGAGCATGAGCTCAATTTTGCAAAAATATTCCTACGTATCTATATCTACCTGGGAAATACCACTGGAAGAAAATGCATCAAATTGCTAGCACTGCTTATGGAAAGAAAGGGGTAAGGAGAGATTGAAGATGATCTAATTTAATAGATATGCTCTTTAATGATCATGATTTTTTTAATCAAAATAAACGTGATAAGAAATAAAAACACTTTTTTTCCCAAAAGCTGCATAGTTATTTGAACTAAGTAAATACATGGCCCAGTTTATCAAGCTGAAAAAAAAGGGATGGCATTCCAGTTTGAGGGTAGCGGGTGGGGATAGCAAAAGAAGCAACTCAGAAGCCTAAGAAAGCGGGGCATAGTCAACAAGATATATGAAGTTGAGGGAGGCTGAAGGTGAGGGCAGAGAACAGACAAAATAGAGATGAGGCTGAAAAGTGGGACTGCAATGACAGTGTGAGGAGCCCCAGGGGTCATGCTTAGATAATTAAACTTCATCCTGCAACAGAAGACCCATTGTGGGTTTTTAGTAGGAAATGACAAGATCAGATTCATGTGTCAGGAAGATAACTCCAGTTTTACACCTCTGTATTCTCAGATAAACTCAAGGTTTCAAGCAGACTGGATGTCTTGATTCATTAGGAATGAAAGAAAAAAGGGAGGAAAGAAGAGACCAAACTGATTTTGTCTGGAATGGCTTAGGCTCAGCCCTTACCTTAGAGGAAAAATTTTAAGTGCTCCTTGGTTCCTTTCTGAACTTCTACGTCTTCACTTTTTTAATTGGGGTTAACAACTTCTGCCTCACCTCCCTCACAGAGGGCAATAAGAATTTATAAATGATAAACCATGTAACAGAGATAAAGTCAATGAAATCAGTATCACAAGGCAAACTGCATTCCTATGTTTACTGCAGCATTATTCACAACAACCAAGCTATGGAATCAACCTAAGTGTCTGTCAATGGATGAATTGATAAAGAAACAGTGCTACACCCACCCACCCACCCAGGAAACATTATTCAGCCATAAAAAAGAAGGAAATCTTGCCATTTGCAACAACATAATGAACGTGGAAGACATTATGCTATTGAAATAAGTCACACATTGAAGAACAAACACTGTTTGATCTCACTTATATGCAGAATGAGAAAAAGTCAAACTCAGAAGCAGAATGTAGAATGGTGGTTGCCATGGGTTGCGGGAGAGGGAAGTAGGAGATGTGGTCAAAGGGTACAAAGTTTGAGTTATAAAATGAATAAGTTCTGGGGATCTAATGTACAGGAAGGTGACTGTAGTTAATAATACCATATTATATACTTGGAATTTGCCAAGAGAGTAGATCTTAAGTGTTCTTACCACAAAAAAAATTAGTAACTGTGAGGTAATGAATGTGTTAATTCTCTTAATTGTGGTAATTATATCAAAATGTCATCTTTACCAAATGTATAGATATACGGATATCATGTATATCAAATGGATATCATGTATATCAAATCATCATGTTGTATACTTTAAATATACACAATTTTATTTATTTATTTATACCTCAATAAAGCTGGAAGAAAACCCAATACCTTGACTTAAAAAAACAGAGATAATGTCTAACATAATAATAATTATTATTTTATATACGCTCACTAGCAAACGGAAGATTTGTTCTGTAAAAAATACCTAAGCATAAAAACCTAACTTGTAAAACTGTGAGAAACAAATAGTTAAATCCGCAGAGCATGAATAAGTTACTCTGCTAACTGAAAGAAAATCTAAAACTGCTACAAAGAGCTATCATAAGATGTTCACAAATTGAAGTAGACTGTAGCTATTGATAGACTGTAAATATTAACTATTTAACTTCTAATTTATTATGATATGCTAATTCTTATTAATTGTAATACAGAACAAAATATGCAAACTCAATGGCAACGCTCAAAATATCTTTAATGAGAACCAAATCAAATAACTCTATATGAAGAGCTCCAGGGAACTGTGTGCAAGCAGAATGATATACAAACATAACTGTGTCACTCAAAAGACCAAATTAATAATTTGCAACAGCCTGCCAATCTGTAGACTGAAACCAATATTCCCCAGTGCCTCCTCACAACGAGTTCAGTACATGGTAGATGCCCAAACACTCAGTTAAAGAGATGAATATGTGAATTCTAAGCATAACTTTCTGATCAACTAACAATGGTTGCCATGACTTCCACTTCTGCCAAAACTTGATCAGCAAATCCATCAGAAATATGAGTGGGTCCAGAGATTTTTGACATGAACAGAGTAGAAAATCATTAGAGATGCTTTGAAAAGTATTCATTATGATAAAATTTACATTGGGCTAGGAAAGCTGAAAGTATAGTTGATGATCACCCCAACACATTTAGCATGAGATCCATTTGGGGTGATAGAGAATAGGACATAAAGTCTAAAGATACACTCCTAGTTGAAAATTTCAATTAATAGAAACTTTTTTAGATATTAAGTCAATATTTAGGAAAAGAACTATATTTAATGCAACTCTATTTTGCAAAATTTGAAACTTAGTTCACCTACGGCTCAGGCCTGTTTCAGCTCTCCATGAAATTGTGCATCTGTAGTTATCCATACATTTCAAGCAAAAGAGGAGGAAAACTTGGTGATGGTGGTAGTGATGGTGGTGGTGTTGTTAACGTAAAAAAAAGAGAGGAAAGGAAGGAGAAAAGAGAAAAAAATCTGCCTTAATTATGGGAAATCACCAAGGTAATTATTTATTTTTTAGAAATATTGGGGAAAGTTATTCAGATCTCCAGTCTGCATTGATTTTCTCCCCCAGGGAATCTGAAAGAGAGATATTCTGGTTCACAGAATTTCAGTTAGACAAAAGCACTTAGTAGGTATAAACCAATATCCTAATTTAAGTCTTCAGGTATCCAATACTACAGTAGTAGGACTACCAATTAATATGAAATGAAAATTGGTGATGAATGTCTAATTATGGAGTTCTTAACCCCATTAGGATCACAAATACATTTGGGAATCTGGAAAAAGCTAAGGATTCTTTCTCCAGAAACATACACACATCTTCATGCATACGATATATAGGACACAAGTACAATGGTTTCAAAAATCATCTCTGATTTGGGTCATTAAAATTACTCAAGACAAAGTTCAATGTAAAAAGAGAATGTTCAGCCTGAAAACAGAGAACATAAATCTGTTGTAACTGTTTAATCAAATTTTATTGCAAACTGACTATATTAGAACAATATAACATCTTACGTTTTACAGCACTCTGACAAAGATTCTTTTTTTCATTTAATCTTTGAAACAACTTTGTGTGTTAATTTTATTAGGTTCATTAATAAATGAGGAAAAAGAAAATTTAGAGGGTTAGTTACGCCTTAATGTCACACATAGCATGTGACAAAAGTCAAGTGTAGAACCCAGTATTGTGATTCCAATTCTAGTGCTTTCTCAACAGTGTCAGAACCCTACTTCTATGTCAAAAAAACAATGGTTTAAGGAAGTGAAAGACCTGTACACTGAAAACTATAAGGCATTGTTGAAAGAAATTAAAGAAGACACAAAGAAATGGAAAGATATTCCGTGCTCATGGATTGGGAGAATTAACATAGTTAAAATGTCCATATTACCTAAAGCCATCTATAGATTCAACGCAAGCCCTACCAAAAAAGAATCCTAAAATTTATATGGGAGAACAGAAGACCCCAAATAGCCAAAGCAATCCTGAGAAAAGAGAACAAAGCTAGAGGTATCACACACCTTGATTTGAAAACATACCACAAAGCCATAGTAATAAAAACAGCATGGTACTGGCACAAAAGGAGATATACAGAGGATGGAACAGAACTGAGAGCCCAGAAATAAACCCACACATCTATGGAGAGCTAATTTTTGACAAAGGAGCCAAGAATATACAATGGAGAAAGGAAAATTTCTTTAACAAATGGTGTTGGGAAACTGGACACACAAAAAAATTAAAGTAGACCACTATCTTACACCATACACAAAAATTAACTCAAAATGGATTAAAGACTTGAATGTAAGACCTAGAACCATAAAACTCCTAGAGGAAAATATAGGCAGCACACTCTTTGACATTGGTCTTAGTAATATCTTTTTGAATGTCTCCTTAGGAAAGGAAAACAAAAGAAAAAATAAATGGGACTACATCAAACTAAAAAGTTTTTGCATGGCAAAGGAAACCGTCAACAAAATGAAAAGACAACATACAAAGTGGGAGAAGATATTTGCAAATTACATATTCAATAAGGGGTTAATATCCCAAATATATAAAGAAAACTCATACAACTCAACATTTAAAAAAAAAAAACCCAATTAAAAAATGGGCAGAGAAGCTGAACAGACATTTTTCCAAAGAAGATAGACAGATGGCCAACAGGCACATGAAAAGATATTCACATCACTTAATTATTGGGGAAATGCAAATTAATACCACAATGAAGTATCACTTCATGCCCGTCACAATGGCTATTATTAAAAAGACAAGAAATAGCAAGTGTTTGAGAGGATGTGGAGAAAAGAGAACCCTTGTACACTGCTGTGGGAATATAAACTGGTGCAGCCACTATGGAAAACAGTAAGGAGAGTCTTCAAAAAATTAAAAGGAGAACTACCCTATGATCCAGCTGTTCCACTGCTAGATATTTATCCAAAGAACATAGAAACACTAATTCAAAAAGATATATGCAACACTATTGATTCACAATAGCAAGACTTGGAAACAATCTAAGCGCCCATCAATGAATGAATAGACAAAGAAGACGTGGTATATATACACAATGTAATACTATTCAGCCAGAAAAAAGAGGAAATCTTTCCATTTGGGACAACGTGGGTGGACCTTGAGGGTATTATGCTAAGCAAAATAAGTCAGAAAGAGAAAGACAAATACCATATGATTTCACTCATATATGGGAGATGAACAAACACCTAGATACAGAAAACAGATTGACGGTTACCAGAAGGGAATGGGGTTCAGGGGAGGGCAAAAGGAGCACATTTGTATGGTGGCCAACAGAACCTAGACTTCTGCTGGTAAACGTGATGTAGTGTACACAGAACTCAAAATATAATGATGTACATCTGAAATTTATACAATGTTACAAATCAATGTTACCTCAATAAAAATTTTTTAAAAAACAACTGGTTTAGACTTTGTGAAAGTGGACAGTTTAAAATGACACAAAACAAACGCAGTCCTTTACTGTGAAAGGAAAACATTTTTTCAAATCATCAGCCAGTGGTTTGTTATGAACCAGTGAACAAGCTGTGCAGCACAGCTTTCCTACTTAGTATCTTGTCAGTTTTAAGCCTTTGCTTTCATCTATTTCTGTTTAATGTGAGTGACACAAAAGCTAAAGAGAGCCACCACTCCCTTAGTCTCTCCACATAATCTGGGCATCATATAGGAGCTTAAAAGACATGTTTTATTCTCTTCATTACATACTGAATGGTCCGAATTTATTATACAAGAGATCCTTTGATCCTTCAGACACAAGCCCCTTTTTGAAGCTCTGGTAACAAAGTGTTTAAGAGGGTTTTTCCAATAGGGGCCAGTTGGTCAGTCAGCACACACTGAAAGTATTCACTTTGTACATCTCCTTATTGGATCTTTATAATACTGCAGAAACTTGGGGTGTGTGGGGAGTGGGGGAGGATTCACCCAAAGCAAAACAAAACAAAAGCAACAAAAACTAAGAAGGGTTCAGCTCCTTGCCTTGGAGTGACCAATGAAATGGAGAGAGGAAAATTTTATCTAATGAAGTCCGGGGTGGGGATAAGAGGAGGGGTGCAGGCATGTAATTGATTTCCAAGCTGAAAATGAGAAAAGTGTAAAGACTAAAGTCTAAATTGCATTCAGTCAACATTATTTTTTTTCTCAAAACCACACAGAAGATTACAAAGTATATCTGAACCCAGCGATAACCAATCCCATTGGAATCTCAAACGGCATTTTATAATCCAACAAAGAGTGAACAAATTAGGAGCTGAGAGCTGAGCTAATTATCTGGAAACTTCAAGCAAAAAATCCTTTACTCTAAACCTTCTATATCCACAAATATTTCAGGAAATACCAGGCTTTAGAGATCTACATATTCTAGAAAATGGACTCAGTTCTGAATAGTCAACTCTCCTTTGGACATTCACGTTGTTTTGGTTTGAGCACTGTAACATTCTCAGGTTCTTTCTTGCCTTAATTATTCACTTAGTCTACCTGGAGTGGATGCAACTGAATTTGCTTCTGTGTTCGAAGGAAAGATTTGTGGCCGCTTATCGATAGGGGAACGGGTTGGTCAGAGAACGTTTTGTGAATGGCATTTTCTCCTGTCATTTTTTACACATCAGTGCTCAAAATTAATGAAGTTTCTAAAGGACATAACAATTAGAAGAAAAGACTAGGAAAGGCTTTCAATAAATTGCATCGGGCATAAACCATGTTGGCAGAAATTATAATTAATAAAAAGTGAAATGGAACGCCACCTTAAAATAGAAAGCAGAATTTCCTTAGAAACAACACGCAGGGCTAATGCAAAAATCAATGTTCACTGTGCTGGTTGCTTGCAAAATTACACAATTAATCCTGTGTAAACTAACGTATCAGCAATGAGCACTGCAGGATTCCTGATAACTGTTAGGCTGCACAATGTATTAAAGAAAGAGAACTTTAATGAGATCCCATGAGATCCTAAAGATTTAAATCACTTTTTTATTCTCCCTAAAAGAACATTTTTATTCCACTTAACAGACATTACTTTCCATATCTGATACACATATGGTCAAATCCACCATTAAATCAATCATGGGGAACCAGAAGACAGCCTATCTTGATTCTAAAATATGCTATTGAGCTGATTTCAAAGTAATAGAGGATTTAGAAATCTACATGAAAAAGATGCCACCTTATCTTCCTGAATTTGATAGCAATCTATTGCTATCCTATGTCACTGGGCTCTCACAGGGGCTAATGAGCCATTCTAAAATTGTATTACCACGCTATATACCATGCGAAGATATGTAGTCCCGTGTGCATTCAATTTATGTAAATTATAATCTGCCTTATTCCATTACAAAAACAAATAGAAATAAAGTAACCACTTAGGTATAATCATTTTTAAAATATTTCCCGTTACACAGATACATATATTCATACAACTGAGTATATGAAAAGATGTCTACAGTCATGCGTAGGTATCCCATTGAACATTCAACATCTAAATAGACAATTTTGCACAGATTAAGCAGAACAATGGTTCAAATATTGTTCTGGTGATTGGGGTAAGTCTTTAAGAGACTTTTTTCAACTCTTAGATTGAATGCAATACCACCTGAATTGAGACTAAATGATTCTTCGAACACTCCTCTGTGCTTTTATTACATACTTAATTAAATTGAAATTCCCTTGAAGAAGAAAACATATTACTGTTAAAACTATACATTCCAAAAACATCATTACATGTGGTCTTAACTTCTTCTGAGTCCTGATTCTTTAATCCAGACAACAATCTCGTTATAGATCAAATGCATTCAGGTTTTGCTCGCCTCCATTGAAAAGCTCTATGCCAAAACAAACAGATTCAGGTATGGATCAATCGATCGATCCATCAACAGATAGATACTCAAGAACATTAATTGCAATAAGCATGAGAGAGAAAAAGAGAAACGCTGTCAATCATCTTCCTCGAGCCAGTGTGGACAGCCTGGAGAACCCAGCCTACGGTTACAATCCCTGCACCCACCCACACCCACACCTACACCCACGCGCACAAGTATTGGCTAGTTTCCTTTGCTTTGGCTCCACTGCTGGAAATATAGCAGAAGTGCAAATACTGTAACAAAATTGCTAATGGGAGGCCAAAAGCAAGGAGTGTCAGTATCTCAAGGAGCAGAAAGATAGGAAAAAGTGGGAAGAGACAAAAGTAGGAAAATCCAGGAACAGAAAAGAATGGCCCAGATGCATAAAGGAGAACAATTTGCACGAAAGGCTGGAAGGCTCCTAAGCAGTAAAGACAGCTGACATTTCTGCTGGGCTGTGTCGGCACTAAAACTATAGCAAGTGTTCACATGCTGTTATCTCCAGAATTCAGTCTATTTCTGATCACTTTTGATTTCTATCCTTTATCCACTTTGGCCTTTCATATCCTCTCTCTACACACATATCACCTACTGTTTTTCTAGATGATATGAGCCTTTTTACCTTTATTTTCATATAACAGTAATTACGAATGTTAGAGAAAAGACAAGGTTTTTGTTGTTAGTTTTTCTCATTTAGCTCAGAAGCACAATACTCTCCCATTTAGCCCCAGGAACTAGCACTGATATTTCAGCTTCATTACTAAACTGCACATGTACATCGTGCTATTCTAGACCCCAACCCCAGAAGGTCTACCTTCTAGGGACTAATATATCATTTCCTGTCTCCCTACGTTTCGTCTCATGTAGCTTTTCTATAAGAACAGTTAGACAGAAAAATACGAAAAATGGTTTACGAGACGATTCCCTGCTTAGTTTGACGAGATGAGCATTCATAGATGGTAGTTATTTAAAGTGAGAGATGAGCAGTGGGTGGAGATGGGTGGGTAACATTTACACTCCTTTTAAACCCTGGTAATATCTACACTTGCTACTTTCTTGTACAGCATAAACATTAATTTACCTATGAAGACTCCTGGTGAAATTATTTACCTGAAATAATAGGCATGAATTAACCTGACATGCATTTCAGCTTTCACCAAAAATTTTCCCTGTTCTCAACAGGAAAATATTTTGACAAGGACTAAGACACCCTTCTTATGCTGTTTTCAAAACTCTCCCATATGATGTCTACTCAGAAAGTTTCTTTACTGAATTATCTGCTAAGCACTGGGGAGAGGAGGAAGCATCTTGGAAAATGAGGGAAAACATAAAAATAATAAGAACCAGAGGGTAAAAAATTTTCTCTAAGTCATAGAACTATTTCCACTTTAAAAGAAGGCAGCAAGCACTAATCACATCCCTCATTACCAATTCTTCACTATTTCACTTTGGATTTTAGATATCTGGAGAAGCACAATTGTTGTTTAGTTCCTAGACAATGGTGGGATGTGTATGTGTTTGTGAGTGTGTGACTACCAGTGTGTATGCTTGTGTGTAATTGAACTATTTTGTGTTTGAGCCACGTTTCACTTTTGCTTTATGAGCTGTCTTATAAAGAGGAAAAAAAAGATATGCTTTAAGAATTAATTCAGGCTCCATCTTACTGGATGGCTCTCTAATTTATATTCATTTTCAGACTTCAAAGACGTTAAATTTGGTTTAACTCTAAAGATAAAATAAAGGACAGTCTGGTACCCTGCACAACTTCCATCCCAATGCTTATTATTCATCTATTAATCGTTTACCTACTGAGCCAGACCGAAGGCTCTCTGAGGGTAGGTCCAATTGCTCACTATTGTTCCTAAACTTAACAGAGAACTTGGTGTATACTCATTGCTCAGTATTACTTGTTGAATGAATAAAAGGTTTATAAACCTAATCTTCTGGTCAATTAGTACCTAACACAGTCCTTTTGAGTTGTTATAATCAATTTTTGCACTTTTCTCTCCCACTATATTCTGCAATTTGCTGTAGCCAATATGGTTTTCGATACTTCAATGGACAAATAATATTAACAATTGCAGAAAGCAAGTATTTAGCAGATGCTACATGCCAGTCACTGTTGTAACAGTTTTAAAAATAATACTTTAGGGGCCGGCTCCGTGGTTGAGTGGTTAAGTTCACGTGCTCCGCTGTGGCAGCCCAGGGTTCGGATCCTGGGCGCGGACATGGCACTGCTCGTCAGGCCACGTTGAGGCGGCGTCCCACATCCCACAATGAGAAGGACCTGCAACTAAGATATACAACTATGTACGGGGGATTTGAGGAGATAAAGCAAAATAATAATAATAATAATAATAATAATAATACTTTAGTAACCGCAACAATCTTCTGAGATATGTTCTATTCTTTACAATAATAGTACAATAATAGTAGTGATAGTACAAAAATAACCACAGTCTGAATAGTAGATTACTCCTTAAAAGAAAAAAAGGATGGAATAGGACCCACACAAAAGTTATTTTAACTCTATGTGTCAATACTTAGAGGAAATTTACCTTCTAATACTAACTTCATAATACAGATTTGTGTTCCCATAATACTTCCCTGAAGTATCACTGTTTTATATCATATAGTGATAGCGATGGACCACAAAGCTTTCACCAAGTTCACTTAATTTTAAGGATATTTCAACCAGAAAATAGTTTGAAGAGTGGTGTGGTTGGCTGAATAATGACTCCCAAAGACGTCCACATCCTCATCCTTACAATCAGTGAGTATGTTGCTTTACATGGTAAACAGGACTTTGCAGATGTGATTAAATTAAGGATTTTGAGATGGAGAGATTATCCTGGATTATGTGAACGGCTCCAATATAATCACAGGGTCCTTACAGGAAGAAGGCAGGAGGGTGAAAGTCAGAGAAGATGATATAAGAACAGAGCAGGGAAAGAAAGAGAAACTGGAAGATGCTACACTGCTGGCTTTGAAGATGAAGAATGAGACCATGAGACAGGGAATGCAGGTGGACTCCAGAAGCTAGAAAAGGCAAGGAAACAGGGTCTCCCCTAGAAGCTCCAGAGGGACACAGGTAGGACTTCTAACCTCTAGAACTGTACAAGAACAAATATGTGTTGTCTTCAGCCACTAAATTGGTAGTAATTGTTTGCAGCAACAACAGGAAACTAATACAGGTCATATAATACAGAAATGTGGTAGATAAGAGCTTATATTCCCATTTGGGGGGCCAATTTTGGGTACTTATTTTGGGTTCACACAAAATATATGCTGTCTTCATTCTAATTATTTTGCAAGGAGATGAAGTACTATTTTATTCATAAGCCTAAGTTAAAATTATGCTGCTTCTCATAGAAACTTAAGTCTTTAAATAAGATTTGTTATATATGCAGTCATATTATTATTGAGCATATAAAATATTTTCATAAATTAAGTCAATAAATATTAAGGTACAATGGATTAATACCTTGTATAAGTTAAGTATAGCATTGATAGTCTCCTTAACCTAATATTAAACAAATAATTTAAACTCTCTCTTCAACAATGTGTTCCTCTATATTCCAATGGTAAGAACACTTACAGAACTGATAAGAACATTGGGAAGATTACATGATATACTAAGTACTACTAATGTATAATGCTTTGCATGAATGTCTGGAGTACTGGAGTGTTACAATGTGGATTCCCTCTACTCTGGTGAAGAAGACATTGATATGACTCTTTGTCTAGTCTTTCACAACTACCACGATATCAAAAATGGAAAGACATGAGCTTTCTTTTAGATCTAAGCACAATGAACCTTTGAATAAGTTTAGGGTCAATTACATGACAACACTCTGACAGATAAGCATGGTAATTGGGAACTGAAACAAAGTTATACATAGTCTTCAGTGATAATGGTTCCACAGTTGAGGACTCAAAACTAATTCATTTGCAATTTTGCAATGTAGCTTAGGTGTTTTTATTTTATAAGGAAATTTAAATATAGAAAAAATAATATAAAAATACCTATATAATTGCCATTTAGAATTAACAAATTTTAACATTTTGTCATATTTGCCTCTGAACTCACTTTTTAAAAAATAAAATTCAAGAAATTAAGTTGAAGCCCCTTAAGCTTCCCTTCTGAATTCCATTTTCTCTTTACTCTCAGAAAAAACCAACACAATTAATCTAGTGTGTGAGCTATACATTTTTTCGACTTTTCTACAAAAACGATATAACGTATGAGTATTTGTAATTCACATAATTGGTATTGTTACAAACAAGACAACAGACCCCAAATGGAATGACTTACGCTAAGCCACACGTCATCAAACCCAGACTTGACTTAATTATAGTTTTGGCTTCTCCCAGAAATGACATCTTAAACCAGTCAATCAGGAATCACTAGGTCAGTGCTAGTGAGGTAATCTGCCTGATAGACCACTGCCATCCTCTAAAGAAAAGTGACCTTGGGGGGGGCCCGGTGGTGTAACGGTTAAATTCACCTACTCTGCTTTGGCAGCCTGTGGTTCGGCAGTTCAGATTCCAGGCACAGACCTATGCACCATTTATTAAGCCATGCTCTGGCAGCATCCCACACAAAAAATAGAGGAAGATGGGCACAGATGTTCGCTCAGGGCCAACCTTCCTCAAAAAAGAAAAAAAGGAAAAGTGACCTTGCCACAACCAATCTACGTTTTGCTAGTGTAACTTTCTTGTCCTGCTCCTTTTTGCCTATAAAAGTCTTTCATTTTGTACAGCTCCTCATAGCTCCTTTCTATCTGCTGGATGGGATGCTGCAAGATTTATGAATTGTTGAATATAGCCAACAAGACTTTAAAATGTACTCAGCTGAATTTTGTTTTTCAACAGTATCATACACAAGGTGTCAATCTGAGACTTGCTTTTTTCCCATAAACTGTTGTTTTCCAAAATCTACATTTAGATTTAGTTCATTCATTTGAACTGTTCTAGAGAAGTCAACATGTATATATTAAATATTTTAAACTATTCATCCCCTTTTGATAGACATGTAGGTTGTTTCTACTTTTTTGCACTTACAAATGGTTACATGGAACATATTTGTATATTTCTTCTTGAGAACATGTGTGAGTAATTCTCTTGTGTAATTATGCAGCAATAGAATGGCTGGGGCATCCCAGGGTATAAATATTTTCAGTTCTACTAACTATATTGTGAATTCCTCCTCCAAAGGGGGGTTATGTCACTTTTCACTCACACCAGCAGAGCATGAATGCTTCTATTGCCCGACTTCACAACATTCAGTTCTAGATGTTTTCATTGTTGTAGCCTAATAAATGTTAAACAGTTTCTCATTGTGACTTTTTAAAATCAGCTTTATTGGGGTATAATTCACATACATTAAAATTACCAAATTTAAACGTACAATTCAATGAGTATTGACAAAAGTATGGAGTTGTTTAAACATTACCACAATCAAGATATAAAATATTCCCATCACCTCAACACCCAACACCTACCCACCATCCCTGAAACCACTGATCTTATTTCTGTCCCTCCGGTTTTGCCTTTTCTGGAATATCATATAAATGAAATCATACATTGTTTAATATTTTGTATCTGACTTTTTTCATTTAGCATAATGCTTTTGAGTGTCACGTATGTTATTGCACATAGGCCATTCTTTGTGATTGCTGAGTAGTATTCCATGGTTTGGATGAACTATAATTTGTTTTCATTGTGATTTTAATTGCCATTGCCCTGATTATTTGTAAGGTTGAGTATCTTTACATATATTTTTGGCCATTTGAGTTTCTTTTTTCTGAACTGTGTTCTCTCTCTTTGCCCATTTTTAAATGGGGTTGTCTTTTCTTCTTGTCAATTTAAAAATTATTCTTTGTTCTTTAAGTCATTCTCTGCATAACTAATAGACTATATCTTTTCACATAAATTAGAAAATGAACATCCAAAGCCTAAACTTTAATCTTCCTAGAAGAAGAACACATTTAGCAGAATTTGACATGACTATCATACATGCCAAAAATTAGGGCAGGCATTTGGGTTAAAATCAATATAATTTATTTTCTGTTCAGTAAAACTTTAAATGAGAGAATGGTTCTTTCTTTGGGAAGGGGGAGGTGGGTAATGTGTTCTCTACTGACTTGAGGAAACTTAAATACAATACATTAAAATATAGCAAGGGAAAAGATATCCAAATTCTATTTGATACAATTATCTTGCCATTTCAATCAACACACATCACGCTTATGATCAATAATTGAATGGAAAGTGTCTTTCATCTCTAAACCTAACACGAAACCACTGTAAGAATTAATGAGCAGGTTCTCCCAGTGCAGTATAACTCTGTTCTTTCAGCATCACATGCCCTCATTCAGAGCAGCAGCTCGCTAAATGTCACTTGCCCCAGTCCTGCGCCCTCCTGGCGCTCACCGAACTCACTCTGCCACGAAGCAGCATGGAAACACATTATCTTAAACCTTGTCATCTCACAACTCCTTCGTCTTTGGTTGTTTCCTACATAGGTTTCCTGCTTGCAGGGTCTGTATGTCATTCCTTACAATAACCCCCAAACCACCCATATCATCTTATTAAAAATTCAATAAACAGTCTCACTTACAAAATCTCCTTTTTCACTACTTCATTCAAGTCCAAGTTGTTCTCATCTCCCATGTGGAATACCAACTGATCTTGCTCTCCATCGCAATTCACTCTTGATGCAACAGCAAACGTGGTATTTTTACAAACATAAATCAGGTCAAATTACTTAACTGCCTGGATTCCTTTGAAATTCCTATATTGTACTTAGAATCCTTATTCTCATCCATGACCTAAAAGGCCTTCCAAGATCTGCCCTAACCCGACCTGTGCCAATCTTTCCCAGCTCACTGCGCTCCAGGTCCTGGCCTTCTGTCAGTTCCAGACCACGCCAACTGCGTGCCTTCCACACTGCCTTGCCACTTGCTGCTCAGCACTCTGCCTGGAGCTCTGCTCTTCTGGCTCTTTTCCTGTTTTGCCTTCCTTTTCTGGCTCAGCTGAAAGTCACCTTCTCAGAGAGCCCTTTTTGAAGTCAGTTCCTCTTCTCATTTTTCTCTATCACAATACTTTGTCTCTTTCTTGGAATGATTTTATTTGCTTATTTATTGGCTGACATTTTCAGTAATGGTAAACTCTGGGAGGGCAGAGAATTTGTCTTCATCCTAATGCTTAGCACAGTGCCTGGGATTTATAAACAGCTCAATAAATATCTGATGCATGAATAAATGACTCCTTGGAATCAGAACAACACACACACACACTTCACTTGAAGATACAGTTCCTTCTTTCGTTGCGTATCTGAGAGCATAGCTACAGACCCATAAGTGAGTTTTTTCTGATATTGTTCTTTTCCAGCATGAATCTGGTCAAACCAAATTATTCAGGAGTTGCGCAGAAGGTAATTTCTTCCCCGACGCATGAAGGGCTAAAGGAAAAAAAATCAAGCTACTAAAATTTTCCTTCCTCTGCAGACTTTTAAACTGCTAATCAGCATAAGCAGCTTGTAGCAGATTGAGCAAAAGGTTGCTGAAATGCCACATAACAAATTCCAGGTGATTTAATATCTAACATTGCCCTAGTGAAAATATTGACAAAGAAGAAGAATATGATTTGGAGTCTTTCTGCACTGCTGAATTTGGTGTTAGCTTTTGAGCCTCTATCATGGCATTTCCATAAATTAACATCGCTGAAAAGGAAAGTCTGGGTGTGGCATCCAGAAACCACTGCTAAATGGGAAAAATGCTGGAAAATGGGAAAATGCTAGTTATCTGGGTATGAATGGCCATATGTAGCAGCTCTTTCCTGAAATCTATGGTCCACTTCGTCAGTATCAAAAGCAACCGCCAGCAATGTTCGTTGGGTGGCCAATGGCATCTTATGCCTAAGAAGGAACTAAGATTTCTTAGGTTTAAAATATCTCTAAAGGCATTTATTTCCACTCTGAACATTCATTATACCAATTTCCAAAGATTTAGGCTGGCAGTTGACAAATTTGATGAAACTGACCGATTTATGGAACCAATAAATAAGAAATGTTTAGAAATGCTGAAAAAATGCTTAGAAATGCTTAGAAAAAATTCAGAAATCATAAAACGGTAAGCTCAGAAGTAAATTTCACTATTGAATCTTTCAATAGATGGCAATGGCACCTTTGTCAATAGCCAAGTTGTAAAGCTTTTGAGAGAGATGCTTCAATGCACAGAACAGTTTTATAATTAATCACCTAGTATGTGGCCAAAAAATAGATGTCACTTTCTGCCCTTAATAAACATACAGTGGTATAAGCAAATCCATGATAATTTTAAGAGCTTTTCAGTTTGATGATGAATGCTTTTATGAGAAAGCATAGCCTAAGAGAGTGAATTCAACATAAGTGAGGTTATGGAGATTTGCAAAAAAAACAGTTATGTATACATACATATGTGTAGATGCATGCTATCTATTCAAATTCTCAACTTTATAGTTTCTAAATTATGCCTTGTCCTGTTACTTATTAGGTGTATGTAATTAATATTTGCAAGGAGTAACTTCAGAAGATAAAGTTAGAATATTTCATATTATTATACTATTACTTTATATACTCTAATAACACAAGCACTTCTTCCTATTGAACTTTGAATAAGTTATAGTTTCTGCATTTCTAGGTATAAATGAAAAATCTACAGCAATCAAAGACAGGGATGCATTATCCAAGGTGCTATCAGAAGCAAGAACATCCATCACTAGTCAATACTGTGGATATTCATTTCCATACCTATTTCAAAAAGTGACATTATGTACAGTTGTAAATGTAGTTAAAAGACACTGTATAAAGGATTCAACAAGTCAATTATTTAAGTGTTACTATGGCTAATAAGAAGGTAATATTAACAATGCAGCACATGGCTTCAGTGTCTTTTAGAAAATGCACAAAATATTTTCACTTGAAAAATGTAAGAAGATTACACAAATGTAAACAAGAGTTAAGAGAATCCTGATATTTCATAGTCAGATCTAATATTTGAAGTCTTTATGATTACTTTCCTTTTTTTTCCCTTTTTCTCACTTCACATGCATATCATGTCTAGAGAACCAACCACAGAATGGCCTTTTCCACATTATCTTAGATTCCAGGACTGAGAATCTGTCCAGAGAACACAGAGTTAGCAGTGCTCTGAAACAGAGAGGAGAAATTAACCCAAATGAAAAATAAGGAAGATGCTGTGCTCTTCTGCTGTGAGCAGCTGATTTCCTGGTCATCTCCGAATTGAAAAGCAGTTCACAAGGTCATTGGTACCAAACATCCTTATGATGGCTCTGGACGTCCACACCCCTGACCTCTCTGCCAATTAAGCAGGCATTAGGCTGGCTCCCTAAACACAGCTCCTGTGAAGGTACCCATCTTCCACCTATGTTTGACTTTCTCTAAGCCTACTCAAAATTAGGGAGGGCTTTTATTTTATAACACGTGAGAAGGCCTATTAGAACTCAAGAAAGGTATTCATATCACATTGCATCACACCAGAAAGTTTTCTCAAACAGCACTAGATTAAACTGTGACAAATATTGCTAAAAGTTAAGAGCTCGTTCAATAGGCTTGAACATCTATTTTGCTTCAAAGAAATGATCATTGATTTCTATGACATTTTTGATCCTCTGTTTTGCATTATACTTATTCTAGTACATGTCCAAGCTTTTTAATTAGACTGAAGGTTTGTAACATTTCAGGACTGTCAGTCTCCAAAAAATGCATATATGCTCATATTGACAATATTTTATGGGCAAGTATTCAGTGGTAACCCGTAAACATCTTCAGGCCAACAACTACGTCTAATTTATTTTGGAATTCACTTATTCAGCATCATGATTTTCGCACAGCAAGAACTTCCTAAATTTTCATTCAATGATTAAATGTAGGAATATAACAGGATAAAGAGAGAGGAGGAGTGTTTTTCTTCGGGGTGTCTTCACCCTCCTCGAGTGGGGCTGCATGTGCTAGAGCAGTATTCTCAGTACTGAGATGATCTGAAGAAGAGCTCTGGGCATGACATAAGTGAACATCCCCTCTGAATTCTCTTTTAATCCTCCTGTCTATAAAACTCTGAAAGTCTCAGGCAGGTTCTAATATATTATTAACAGCACTTTAACTTTACTAATCTCCCTATTTTATAAAGAAAGAGCATGACTCAAGCCCAGAACCTTTGGCAGGCAATAACACTAACTAGAATTTAACCACTTAGGGTTGTTTTCAGTGTATTGATATTTGTAGTTACCTTTCCTTGTTTCCCACTGACACGGGTATTTCACTGAGAGTAGTGAAATAAAATCTCCATTTTAAATCAATGTATTTTTTTAAAGTCAATTAAAAATTTAAGTAAATTATAGTAGATGGCACCATAATCATGGATGACAAAAATAGTAAAGATGGTGTGTTTCAGGGAGTATGGTCTTAGAGAATCAGAGATTATTGAGTGATCAGTTATTTTAAGAAGAAAGGACAGCAGGAAATCTGTCTGAGAAGCCAGGAGCTCTGAGAAGACAGGAGCAGCAAGTTGTTGAGTAAAAGAAGAGTGTCTCTAAGGATACAGGAAAGTAGAGGGGGATAATGAAGGCTGAGCCCAGTGGAATGTGGAAACCAAGTGTGACAGTTACTTGGCCTACAAAGCAGTGGGGAGCCAGAGGAAATTTTCAGGAAGTGACATCATGGTCAAAGTGACAAGCGAGAAAGGGGATTTTAACAGTGACATTTCGGTCTTAGTGGAGAAGAGTGACTATAAAAGGCAGAAATCCAGTGAGAAAAGGGTTGCAGTGGTCTAGTGATTAGAAGACTGAATAAGGAACTTTCCAGAAAAGCCCATGAGAAATAAATCTCAGTGTGTCAAGAGAAAGTTGAATCAGGCTTTGTGGTTGTTTAAAAGTGGAGAAAGGATATAGAGGGCAGAAAATGGCAAATTGCTAAAGTAAGACTGGCAGAAAGGTGCTCTCTGTTATAGCAAAAATTGTATTTTGCTATGCCAAAAGAAAACTGGAAAAATTGAGGATTGCTTGTATTTCAATAGCCCCAACAGTTTGGGTTTTTTTAATGCAAACACATTAGAGAACCCACAGTTTACTACCATCACCAATTTCTACCATTTCTTACCTTTTTTTCCTAAAATCTAAGAAAGCAGAATTGAAAATTTATAAGACTTTAGGTTATTTCATCTAAAAACAAAACTTGTTCAGAAAACTTGCATTTTTGGAATAAGGAAACCTTTTATCAGTGGCTAGATGATTTGTCATTAAGATCAGCTAAGTGAGTTCCAGCTTTACTCTCACACAAATGAGTTCCTTTAACTCTCTGAACAGGATTAACAACACCCATTTTGCTTAAATAGCCAGTTGTTATTAGTATCAAATTAAACGATATACACTCACTGTGTCTTTCATTCAAAAGCAATTTACAGCATTACCAGTATAGATTTCAATTCACCATAGCATTTTAGGATTATGTATATTGCATTTTGAAATCGTTTTTGAAATATGAAAAATATAGTGCAATATTCTGCAAGTGCTTTCGGCAAGACTTCAAAAGAAAAACATCTACTCGTGTATCAGAGGGTGGGAGAATGCTTCAGAGATGTGAGCATGACAGCATGCAGGGCTCCCAAGTGCCGAGAGAAAAGGACATGCCATAGAAGGAAGACTATGAGGGGAGGATTTGAGAAAATAAAGAAGTAAAGGCAATGAGAACACAAGTTGAACCCGCATCAGGCATGGCGGCAGTTTTCTTCATCCATTATCAGCGAGCATCTGAAGAGAAAGAAAGAGCCCAAGAAAGCTCCCCTGCTGTACATTCTTGACCGGCTTCTTGCTCTGAGCTCTCATAGCACTGCAGGAAGATATAAAAACGATGTTGGTACTCACTATCTATGAGCACCCCTTCATTATAGTCATGCTTCTGGACGGAGGCAAAGGAGGGCCACAGCCAAATGCATAATCATCATCTTGGGGTAAGAAGCCTGCATCCTTTGCTATCTGTGGCTGTAATGGATAAATAGAAGGAAATGGAGCAGCTTTTTTCTCTCCCTCCTCAAGCCTGGTGCCTTACACACTCTAGGTAGTCAACTCCCCATTTCCTTGCATTTGGGTTTCACATGGCCCTTCTCACTCTCATGAGGTACTCCTGGTTCTCCCAAGCCCAAGCCACCTCCAAGCTAAATGGAAAAGAGTAGGGATAAATGTAAATGGATCAGACAAATAAAGCATCAGAAAAGTCCATCCTGCTAAAGAATCTTAGCCAAAAGCATTCTCAGCCAACTTGTCACCCTCTTCTTCTCACTTCTACCCTCTCTCTCCAGGCAAACCCACAGGCACCTCTCGCTAGCCAAAGTTCACTCTCCCATCACACTCCTTTCTCAGTCATGTGTTCTCCTGGTGTTAGGATCCTTGGAAGTGGGGAAGAGAAAGAAGTTCCCCCTTAGAGCAGTGGGTGGTTCTACTTGTTCCATGTTTTTTTCCACTTTGTAAGTAACGATGTGGTGAGTATATGGCGTCACAGTGGGTTTAGTAATTCTGCTTATTAACATGACTTTCTTTTGATTTCTTCCTACCCTATCTACTAGAATCCTCCAGCAAGGTAGTTGCCTGAGTGCTCGCCTTGAATCTGGACTGATTTTTGACAGCTTCTATCAATGGATTACAGTGGGAAGGATGTTGTACCTGTTCCAGTCCCAGCCTCTAAGAGAAATGACAGTCTTCTAAGCTGGGCCCTTGGAGCCCTGAGCCATCATGTAAGAAGTCCAATAACCTGCTGGAGAGACCTATGCGGAGGCCATGTGATGACATGAAAAGGAAGAGGGGCCCAGATAAGCTCAGCCCTCTTTGCCACAGCACCAGACATGCAAGGGAAGCCAACTTGGGGCCACCAGCCCAGCTCAGCCCCCATGTGAACACTAGCATGTGACCCTAGTTGTCAACAGGTAAGGCTGAAGAAATCACCCAGCCCAGCCTGAATTCCTGACCACAAACTCATGAGCTTTCATGAAATGGTTGCTGTTTTAAGTTGTTGTTGAAATCATGGGTTAGTTTGTCACGTAGCCATAGATAACCTGAACAATGTCCCTTTACGTTTTACATAAATTGCTACATGGTCACATTTTCGAATCATTTTTCATCATTTTCCCTTTTAGCTACACATAAGCGTCCAGGTACTTTTCTTCCAAATGATAAGCAGCTTGTGTATTTCCCCAAGAATCTCATATGCAAAACACATACCTTCTGAGATCTTAAACAGTTTTAAGCCATATGGTGAATTCCCCATACACAATTCAACAAAATAAATGATGAAAATAGCATGAGCTCAATTTCAGAAGTCAATGGAATGGTGATAGTATTTACAAAGCATGGTCTCCCTAAGTGATAGTAATAAAAAAAAAATACACTGTGATACACTTGCAGTGGGTGATATAAAATCTTATCTGCAAACAATAATACCTTGGATAGTTAGTGCATTGCTTCTAGAAGGACATCTTGTAAAAGGTTTGGGGATTTTATTATTGCTGTTTTGTATCTGATTTCCTAGATCACTAGGAAAGAGGGTTTCACATGATTTTCAGATAAATAATCTGTATGTCTGTAGGTGATATACCAATTTTTTTTAACTAGTTCATAATTTGTTAATGACTCAGGACCACCCATATAGTCATTATGATTTCTGAGTTGTCTCTTTCTAGTCTTTCTGTGCTCCTCTCTTGCTGAAGAGAAGCTAGCTGTAACTTCCTTTGTCTGTGAATGAATCTGCAAAATTTCCTTCATCTGTTCTAACTTGCAGTTTATACTCTGTCATCCACTAAATTAAAACAGACAATTATGTTTATTAGAATGCTTCTAAATTAAGAGTAAATAGTCAGTGTAGGAGGAAGGTCTTTCCATAATGAAACGCTTGTGTTTTGGTGAATTTTTGCAGAGATAGAGATTTTGGTTGCCACAAGGCCTCTTTTGTTCACCTTCTAGATATTGGCCTAGGATTTAAATATGGAGGTACTGGTGAGAAAACTCCAATGTTATAGTTATCATTATAGTCATGATTTATTTTATATTTTTACTCTTCGTTGAGTAGTAAAACACCATAGGGGAACACGAGCATTATTTTGGCAATAGGTGAGAAATAGTTACACTACCCTGTATCATTGAATATTTTAGGACACCTATAGGTCAAAATACATTGGGATTAAGGAGATTTAATACTACGTATTAATTACAGATTGATAAACAACTCTTTATAATTCAAGACCTACGATTTTATTTTTTAATATCTGTGGATTGGGAATAGCTGCATAACTCCTTCCCACTTCAATTTTAGTATGAGTTGTGAGCAATGCATACAGCAACCCCCCCCCCCCATGCACGTACACACATACAACAACCCACATAAACTTGTTTTGTTCATGGAATCGGTTTTAAATAACCGAAAAGATATTGGAATGCAATCTTCCAAATAGTAAAAGCAATGTAAATCCAGTTGAATAAAAACCTATACCTGAGCATTCCGTTCCCTTCATAGGGCACAGAAGCAAATGTGCAGCCAAATTAACCTGCCATTAAGGACACAGTCTAGTTTTCAGATAATCAAAAGACTCTCCTCTATAAGCACCCAGTCTGTTAAACTCATTATTTAAATGAACTTGGGAAATGATGACACACACCTTTCTGTCCCTCCTCATCTGAATTTGGAGGGGCAAAGGAAGTGGAATGCATACTTAATTGAGGCAGTAAATACTAGGCTGTAGCAGATTGTTTTACTGTTAAATAAAGTAATGGGTTTTTAATGGCTGCTGTCCAAAATTACACTGGAGAAAAATGGTTTATTAGTAATAATAATAGCTGGCACTTTTATCTTCAAAGCACTTTACAAATATTAGCTCATTAATCCTCCAACTGCCACTGGGAGGCAGCGGTAAATGTTTCTATCCTCAGTTTACAGCTGGTGAAGCAGGAAAACAGAAGGTAGGAAGCAAGTTTTCAAAAGGAGGTTTTATGTGTGAGGTCAATTTCCAATTCAAACAACTGATATCAATTTTTATACATAATTGGATGGCATTCACACTGATGACTGCCAGCCCTTTTTTGAGGGGATAGTGGTTAAGGTCAAATCCAATTTATTTGAACTTGACTCACAGAAGCATAGATAAGTTGCACCTGAATTGCTCAATGCTGGTCCTTTAGCATTATTTCAAGCAAATCAATTGTGTTCAAAATCTATTCAGCCCAAATCAATTACATGCAGAAACTTGTATGCATAGAAAGAGCGGTCTCTTGAGACCCTTTGAAATCTAACTCCGCCGAGAATTGCTAGAGGTTACAATGGGGTCAAGGTCAAATTTAAACACCTTTATTTGGGCTTTCTGTTTTCATCCATTCACTCAGATCTCCTGTACGGTTAATAGCATATGTCTCAAATTAGTAAACAATAGCAAATAACCCAAAGCAGTCTATTACTAATTCTGGTGTAGTCTATAGATGTTAAAATTGTTATTTTTGTTTTTTTGCTTACCATTGTGGGCAGTGTGTCCAATTTCTTGCCATTGTATAATGCTTTAAGCAATCTAAGCTAACGAATGAATTCTCTGCTGTGTCAGCAGATGCATTTTACAGAACAAGTTTAGAAAGTCTCTGAATTTATAACACAAAAATAAACGTCTTTCTCGAGAAGCCAAGTGCTGTACTCTAGATAAGCAGGCATGGCTCAAACAAAAGACTTACAGCAAATCTAGTCCATATAGTCCAAGGAAATGGGATCTGCAGTCTAGCCAAAGCAGAAAGCAAACATATCTTTGCCACTGTTACGCAAAAAAGTCTTTTGGAGTCACTCAGCATTTGAGAATGCTATTTCTATTTCGCACATTACAAAAAACCTAACATTTGCTGCTAAATACCCCAAACCAGAAAACCAAATATCTCTCAAAAATTCCAAATATACTGACCATGCCTGGAATAGAGTTAATTTTGTTTCCTCCAAAGCCTTATCGTAAGTGACAGCTGCTAATAAAGATAGTGCCATCATTATGATGGGTGTCATTTTCAACAACAGTCAGGCTGGGATATGGTATCTGCCATTACTAACTTTTTCTATCCTAATCTGGAGTGGCAGATACTCACACCTTTGTGGAAATGCCAACCATGGAATATAATTGGTTACATATAACACCCAGATGTGAGGGAAATCCATGCATATTGATATTGTAGAGCATCAGAAACATTTCTGCCAAGAAATAAGAAATGGTAACGAGGGCAAGCAAAAGCTTTGGGGAGGGTGAAGGTTGATTTTTACATATACTGGTGCCCAGGGCCTGTTATAGGAAGAGTCAGACATCAAAGGCTTTTATGGCATGATTTTGGATAGAACACAAATGTCCTCCTCTCTCAATATATCTCCCACATGGAAGCCCCTCACAATGAATCCTTTGCATTAAGGATTTTAAATCCTCTTTTTCAATGCCATTGTTCCTTGGATAATATGCATTATTATGTAATACCTTAGGAGGAATCCTTTATGTCTCTTTTTCCACCTGTTTACCTGAGATAATGAGACACAGAACAGGTAAATCTGTATGGACAACAGGGATGCATGCTAGCCCTTGGTGAAGACCATAATTAGAGAATCCTGCTCATCAAGGGGGCACTGATGAACATTGCATGAGAAATCTGAGAGAGAAGAGAAAAGGTGTGCAATGGACTGAATGTTTGTGTGTCCTTCAAAATTCCTACGTTGAAACTCTACTCCTAATGTGATGTTATTTGGAGTTGCAGCCTTTGGGAAGTAACTAGGTCATGAGGGTAGAGCCCTCATGAACGGGATTAGTGCCCTTATAAAATGAAGCCCAGAGAGCTGTCTCGCGTTCTTTCTGCTATTCTTGTTGTGACCATACAATGAGAACTTAGCAGTCTACATTCTGGAAGAAGACTCTCACAAGAACTGAACTGGCACCCTGACCTCAGACTTCCAGTCTCTAGAACTATGAGAAATTTCTGTTGTTTATAAGCCACTGAGTCTATGGTACTTTGTTACAGCAGCCCAAACTAAGACAGGGTGCTGAAGGAGTATGGCGGACTCAAAGGCAGCACAGCGCAGCAGTTCAGGGCTTGCGGCTGGGAATCAAATACTTGAGTTTGAACTCTGGCTCTGCCACTTCCAAGCTGTACTATGTGACCTTGGCCACGGACCCCCCTATGTCTGTGTCACCCAGCTTTAAATGGGTATTAGAATAGTAGTACTTTCCTCAAGTCACTGATGCAAAGATTACAAAATACATCATAAACATTCACTAAGAGGCAGCTTTTTAAGCATCTGCCTGGCACAACCTTAGTCGTGTCTATAGCACAAAGGGGTTATTCAACAAAAGCTTTTTTAATGATTGGTCACTGTTAATGTCTCACACAACCTACAATCAATCAATCATCAGAGAATTAAGGAAGCTGTAGAAAATCTAATCTCCCGATCTTTGGGCAGGGCTACATTCAACCTTGGACAGATAACCAGTGAAGTTTTCGATATTTCCCCTAGACTCATTACATCCCTCAGTTTATTTGCTTAATAAACTAAACTAAAATAAAAACTCTGAATTTGCTTTAAAAAAAGATTCACCATCAGTGAATCTTTCAAATAAAGAACACTAAAAGCAGTAAAGTAGACTATGAACTGCATTATGAATAAGTATATCTGAGCTTTAATTTTGGTTTTACCACTGCCTAGCCAGCTATTTGATCTTGCTTCAGTTTTTTCCTCTAAAAAATGGGCTAACGACTGTCTCTGTTTGCTCACCATGTTATTGTAAAAAGTCAAATAAGATGATACAGGAAAACTCTCTAAAATGCTTAAGCACCCAAATAATGCAAAACATTACGGTTTTTTAAACAGAAATCTTCAAGAGTAATTTTCTGAATCGATGGAAATGCAATATCGAGTGTCATAGTCTCAGAAAAGGTCAATATTTATCTTCACCTTGAACCTTTGTACATGAGATGTTATTTCCTTCGAACACATCAGTATATGAGACATCCCATAATAAGCTGATACTCTGTCACTTTACATTTTTTAGCTAAGGTCTTCAATGCAATAACAAACTGAATTCACAATCAACTCTAATAGGATCAAATGATCAAAAATTGCCACATTCTTCTCACACACTTACCTTCTATTACACTGGGGGAACATTCCTTAGCCCCGGAAAACACAAATTCCTCACGTCAGGATGCTACCAACGCATCCCTGATCTATTTCTCCATCCTCTTCACCCTGCTACCGCTATGTCATCTACAGATCCAATTGTCCAGGTTACAGTGACTTTAGGCTGCCAGATTGCTATTGGAGGGTATCTCCATTTCCTAGGCATCTACCTGCAATCCCTAGCATTAGAATCGCCACTTTCAGCAAAAGCTTTTGTTAGACAGAAACCTCTGCTAAAAATACAAAATTGTTACCATAGAAGCCATAATATGCCTTTTGCATTAGTCTCTCTGCTGCATCAGCTCTCATCTTGGAAAGCAGCAATAATGCAAGGGAACAGACAAATCTATTTTGAAGTTTGGAGGCTGCAACTGAAATCCACCTCCGGGAAGGAACATGCCCACCTGGGGCAATGAAGCAGGGCAGAGAAAGAAATGACAAAGGAAAATGGGAGAAGATGGCCCCGAACGGAAACTTAATGATTCTCCATTTTGCCCCTTTGGCAATTTGAGCTTTGTCCTTTCCCATTCCCCACATTCCATAAATTTGAAGCTTTCAAGGTGTGCTGGATATTCTTCATTAAGAATTACCATTATAACACCAGATTCAGATCCATTCTCCATTTTCCTCTGTCCTGCTCTGTGCAGAGGCAACTGACCTCTGCAGAACACTTGGACCAGGCTCCCTTGCTCTCTGACTCCTGGGTGGTTCGGCCATTCTGAGGAAGGAGCAGCAGATCTCAGGACAGGGGGAAAGCAGTGTCCTGTGACTTGACAGTGGCTATGTTTCTACCAAAAGCTACAGGTCCTGTCTGGTAGCCCTTCCTCAGAGCTCTCTTCTCCCTGTAACCGCTTTCTATTGTCACATTGGACAAGGGACAGCAACAGCTCTGGGACTGCTTCAGCAGTTCTTGTTGGTTTCCCGCAGCCCTGTCCAAAAAGATGTGGCCCCTTCTTTAAACTCCCTTCCATTGCCCCTTTGAGTATGACCTATATATAAGAAAAAATCAAAGTGAAAGCAAGAGGAGGTCAGGTTTTACCCAGAGAACACACAAAACTTTGGGTCCTTTAAGACTGCCAAGAGGACACGTACCCGGTCCCAGCCTATGGTATTCTCTGCCACTGGGCACTCAGGTCCAATAGTGCAGGAACATCAAGTTTTTCAAGATAAGTCAGAAGTACGAATTTTTACGTGACATCTCCAGTTTTTAAACACTGGCTGAAATATTTCTTAAATATTCCTTAGGCCAAAGAAAACACATATGTAGGCTGGGTTCGGTCTAATTGACACTGGTTTGGATCCTAAATAGACTATGGTTCCTCTTCTTTAGAAAAAATAAATGCTTTTCCTTGCAATATATGATTATAACAAGAAAGGTAGAAATTCTCATCTACACAGCTCTTCCTTACACAATTATTTAGTCCCAAAACAATAATTCACCCTCCCTCATTTGAAATCACAAGGCAAAACACAGGAACATCCACAACTCGAAAGTCACAGGAATTTTAATATCTTAGGGCCTATTCTAAATGTATGAATCTAATCAAATCATTTAACTTCAGCATGGTTCACTCCATTCATCTGCAAAATCAGGATAATGACTGCTTTCCTACCATCTTCACAGAGATATCTGGCTGAAAAATGAAATAATACACAGTAAATGAAAAGCTCATTTGAGCTCTTCAGAGAATAAAGTGCTTGTTTAAACCAAAGGGATTAGTAAGAAAAATCTCAGAGGTTTGCCAAAGCTTTTTTTCTTCTCAAGCCACATTTCATGACACCAGGGTAACTATGAGTCAATGTCTCAGGCCAACAGAATCTTATAGAAGACCTACCCAAATCTAAGGTGCTGGTTCTCAACCCTGGCGGTACCTCAGAATCTCACCGCAAGCTTTAAAACATCCACATGCCTGGTCACCATCCCAGGGATTCTGATGACAGTCATCAGGATTGGTACTTTTGAAAAGCTCTCCAGGTGATCCTCATTTCAGCCAAGCCTGAGAACTACTACTCTTAGGATCTTTCAGAGATGTGAAACAGTCACAGCTAGTATATGTGTCTATAACTGATGTAGGTATCAACAGTTTTCCATTTGATTGCATCATCAATCACAGTTCACATTTATTCGCATACATAGGGATACACACACATCCCTATCTTTATCCATCCATACACTGAGTATGGAACAGAACAGTAATAACTATTATAGTAAAATGCCAGAACTTATTGAATGCTTAATAAGTTCTACTAAGCTGTCTACAAATATTGCCCCATATAACACTCACAATAAGGCACACGAGCTGGGTATGGATATCACCCCTCATTTCTATAGAAGAAATCAGTCTTAAAGAGATTAAAATGACTTAGCCAAGGCCACAAGCCAGGACTTAGCAGACTTAGATTCAGAACGCTGGCAACCTAATTATTACAAGCACTGCATTAACCACCACACCAGTTTGTTTCCCACTGTGCCAGACATTGTAAGGATTTACGACATGCGTAAAAGGAACGTGTGCCCTCAAGAATTTTATGATTGTGATGCATACTAAAATTCATAGGCTGAATAGGAAATGATAAATTGTAGTCCCTGGAGTTAGGGAGAGGTGATTTTAGAAGATAGGCAACGAATGGCTTTGCTGAGCTCCTTTGAAACTACAGGGGAACGAGCTGCACCAAAACATTGGAAGAGAGAATATAAGACCACCCAGAGAAGAAACCCTGGTCAAAGAATAGAGTGTATTTTTATATTTGCCAAATTCAATACATTTATTATTCTTATCATCATCTGCCAGCATCATTTGGATTGGATGTTTATGCCTCCCTAAATTTACCAAATTGTTACTTTAACCAGCATACCATGATTTTTGAAGAATTCATCTTAGTTCGAACTCTATTCCTGATTCTTACTGAAAAATAGTAAATAAATACACACACACACACACACACACACACACACGCTCCTAATCATTTCACTTCCAAAGAGATAAACAAGCTGTAATCTTTTGGTAGGAACAAACTAATGTGAAAATGAAATTAACATTTTTTACAGAAAATAAAAAAATTGAAAACAGAATATGCTGTCTCTTTGTATTTTTATTATCTAAACACAATGGGAAGGTAAGCAGGATCATTTTTTATCCACAATACATAAAATCTCAATTAGTTATGGTCTATTTGTGCACTGACTAAAAACATTCGTTAACAAAACAGAATTTTCTAGTTTACTGGATAAATATACCAGAAGAAATTGCAGAATAATGTTAGGTTGCCAAGCAACCACAGCTCTACTCCCACTTGTTTGTGATCAATCCAACTCATTCATCAAGCTTCTTATCCCAGTGCTAGAGAATTCCAACCAATTTGTTTCTTGGGAAAATTATAGTGACTTTCGGTAACACAATAACACTTTTATTCTCGGAAGATAAACTTGGATGTTCTCTTTATCAAAGGGATGTGTTAATTCATTATTCTCTACATGGTGCTAATGAGAAAGCTATAATTAACTAACTACACCATTGCAAAACACATAAAATAAACTGCAGTAATTAGTAATGTTTAAGGTGGTAACCAGCCTCCAAAATTAGAAAAATACAGAATCTTTCCTCCAATAGAGATAAAGAGAAAGGAGAAAGCACCATATCTAATTAAATTGAGAATTGTTTCCATCCCCCCTTAAAAACGGTGAGAAGCATGTGATCGCCAAAATGTGAGAGACGTCACTTTAATAGTCGAGAAAATGGCTCAATGCCAATTCTACTTGTAGGTAGACATAAAATGCTGGGGAATAATGTACTCTTTTCTTTGAAAGAACGCTTAGCACAATATTTTTTCAGGAATGAATAGAAAGAATATTATGCTTTCACTCATTAGCTGTGTTAACTTAGCATATTGTATGTAAATCACCATAATAATTGCATTCTCTTCAGACTGAATTAGTTAGTTAGAACGAAGCTGTAATCAAAATGTTCATAATTGAAAATATAGTATTCTCAGTCTCGATTTGAAAAAATAACAAGGAGCACTGATTGAATCAGATAATACAGCACATCATTGCAAACAGCCTTACTATAGAGACAAGTGGGTCCTCAAGATTATACCTTTACATGTCAGTTAGCTCCCCAAATTCAGACTCAACACTCCCCATCTGTCACGGTTTCCTTCTGTCACCTTTTGTCTTTGGCCTACCTTAAGCTTTCCATGTGCATCACTGCTTAGATTTTTAGGGAAAATACAAAATAGTGAAAAGCTAAATTTTCATTTCTAAAATACATTAGACTCTGTGGCACTGTTGGCTGTCATAAATCAAAGGGCAAAATAATTTCCAATAAATGAAACATTTAATGCCAATGCTCCTGGGAGACAATATGTAAATGATCACATGAATTTCAGGCAAGCTGTCACGCTAATTCCTCAAGGTACCTTTTAAAGATGACATATTCACTGTGAAGAATGGGGTGCTGTCATGCAAAAGTCAAACTTGAAGCAATATTCTGCTATCTGAATTGATACTCACAGGGCTTCCTGATGCTCATTCCTTCAAATCTGATGCCATTAGCCCCTCTATTACTTAATTTTCCTTTATGAGATAAAGACTAGTAGAATCCGAAATCAGTCTTCATCATTACTCTTATTTAATTCTCCATAAAAATGAATCAGCCTAATTATTGCAACAAAGTAATGCTGGCTCAAACAGCGTTCTAGCCTCAAAGATTTCAGAAGTAACACTACAAAATCAAGCTTCTGTCCAGCCAATATTTTCCTAGATGAGGTCTATTTTGTAAAAATTATAAGGAGCTTTGTGATGGTGACATGTGTCTGGTTGTACTTGCTTCAGATCCACCAAGACATGCCTATATTTTAATAAGCAAATGAGTTTTTAAATTTTTATTGAAAACCAGTTCATTTAATGGGTAAATTAAAGGTAACAAATATATTATATGCAATATCAAATCCTATCAGACCTGCAGTTAGTTCCATGGGGTGTGTAGTTTGCTTATGACCAGGTAAATTGGAGTATCTGTATAACCACGAGGCAGCAATAGACATCTACAGCCTTTTCTTTAAAAAGGAAAGGACCCATAAGTATATTTGCAACAGAGAACAATCTGGAAAGCATATATTAATCATCATAGTCCTGCACTCACGCAGTAGAGTGGATACAGACATGCCCCCAAAGAGATTTCTAATGACCTGCCATAGCCAGTACTCACACCTGCCCAGAAAGAACTTTTTGTCTCCATTTATTCATGGACAATATTCAGGAGCTTGCAAGGAATGATTATGCACTATGCTCTGCCATTACTGGAGGTAAATCCACGGCAGCACTTAAGGCCATGAAATGGAAAGGTGGTTTACACGCTAGATTCTAGAATCAAATTAAATTATGAAAGCCATAGAGTGGTCTACCACAAAGAGACTGAAATTAAGACAAATCCAACTGCAACATCAGCACGTGAAAGAGGAAACACAAAGTCTTACATACAAAGTCATAGAATAAACTCTTTTTTTTCCTGTCACTAAAAGTTTCTTCAAATAGCTTTCTAAGCTGGGGCTGGCCCCGTGGCTGAGTGGTTAAGTTCGCACGCTCCGCTGCAGGTGGCCCAGTGTTTCGTTGGTTCGAATCCCGGGCGAGGACATGGCACTGCTCATCAGACCACGCTGAGGCAGCGTCCCACATGCCACAACTAGAAGGACCCACAACGAAGAATACACAACTATGTACTGGGGGGCTTTGGGGAGAAAAAGGAAAAGAAATAAAAATCTTTAAAAAAAAAAATAGCTTTCTAAGCTTCTCTCTTAATCAATATACTGACAAGCCAACTTGACCAGGAGTTGGTCAGTTTGTATCTTCCAATCTGCTGCAATCCACAGTTCTGTAGGAGTTGGACTGGCCAGTAATACTAATATTAATTGATATTTTCTAAAATTAGAAAAAACTATTTTGCCTTAAATAACGATGCAGAGAATGAAGAACCCACCATATCTAATTAATTTGAGGATTAATTCATAACAGTAACACCATCAGCAACTATAACTTTTGAATGTTTATTACGCATCAGACAAGGGGCTAAACTGTCTATTTGGATTATCTCATTCCAGTCGTGCAACGACTCAATAAGGGTATTGACATTATCCCTATTCTTTAAAAGGGGGAACTGGGAACTGAGGCACGGAGTAGCTAAATGGCTCGTCCAAAATCACACATCACAGAGATGGTGGAGCTGGAATTCCATCCCACGTGGGCACCCAGAAAGACTCTGCCATGAGCTGGTCCAGGTGGCTCACTAGTTGCCCACCTCCGCGCGCACGCGCAATCCCCCCCAGCCCCCCGCCACTCCCGCCCGGGGCGTTCCAGGGAGCGCGCAGTAGCGCACGCGCGTGCCCGGGTGGCCACCGGCCGGCTTGGGGGCTTCTCCATGGCTTGCGCGGGCGGGGCTGAGGCCGGCGCCCCTAGCTGAGCGCTGAGCCGGCGGCTCTGTCCGCGCGGCGCCGCCCTGCCGTGCAACTACAAACCTGCCCTCGGCCACTTGCCTCCCACCGCTTCCCCTGCCCGCCCTCCCGGTTGACAGCCCGGCCACCACCCCGCGCTCGCCCCAGGGCGCGGCTCCGGGCGTGGGTACCTGGGCGGCGCGGCGGCGGCTTCTCCGACCCCTGGTTTTTTGCAGGAATTCCTCAGCCCTGCCCCTGACTGAGAAAGTGCGGCTCGCCGCGAGCAAGAGGAGTGGGAAAGAAGGGGGTGGCTTTCCCCAGCCTCCCGGCTCCAATCCCTGCTCTCCAAATTAATCACTTTCTCCCTGCTCCCTCCCCACGCACACTCTCACTCAAAAAAAGAGAGAGAGGCACAAAGAGGAAGCAGGGACCATCCGTGACTGGCATCTCTAGCTCCCCCAGCTCGGCTACCAGGGAGCCATGGCAACCAGGACCCTGGCCTGCCCTCTCGCCCCCACGGCAGTCTGTGGAGGTGGAGCTCCTAACCCTCCCCGTTTACTCGCCCCCTCAACCCACCAGTCCACAGATCCCCCATATGAAGCTGGCTGCGTGCACGGAACCCCACTGGGATCCGGAATCCTCTCCTGAGAGTGGGAGCAAGATAGGGCTGGGGGGAGAGGGGAAGGAACTGAGCCCTACGACCCAAGAGTAGGTCTCGGGCAGGGAGGAATGAGGCCAGGACTGACCTCCACCCCAGCTGGACCTCCGACCACCCACTCGAGAGAGGGCTGGAACCTTCAGGAGGCTGTGGAATTCTCTCCAGAGAATAGGGCGGGGTAGGGGTAAGGGAGGTTGTAGGAATGACAGGGTTAACCTACCAGTGACCTGGAGGAGAAAGTGGGAGCTGGAGGATTCGAGGACCGCCTTTACTCCATCCGACTGACCCGGAGCTGTCTGAATCCAGCCTCAGCCACCAGGGGGCGGGGCTGGGTGAGGGGGTGTCTCTTCCAGGGTTAGAGCTGAGGGACCTGCACCATCCCACTTTGGGCAAGAATGGAGCCCTGATTGCGCACCATTTCCTGTCCACAATGGGGTTGATCCCCTCCTCCCAGGAGCAAACCCTTAATCCTCCCTACATCTCGCCCTAAGAGTTGGCTATCGGTGACTTGGCTCTTCCCCCCAGAGCTAGCAAGACAGATGCAAATCGCCCCTACCTCTGATACACCTGAGTCGCTTCTGATCCGTTCGGTACCTTCCCTGGGGGAAACTTCCCCCCGAGCTGGCTTGGAGCAGGAGGAGGACGTGCAGGGTCCGGCAGCACCGCGCGGATCCAGGGGAGTTTCTTGCCGGCGCTCCGGGCTGATCCGCACGCGAGTCGCTCCGAGGAGAACCGGCCGCGCCCCGCCCTCCGCTGGCACCGGCCGCGAGGACGCAGGACCTGTTCTGGCTTGCGCTCGGCTCCACGCCCTCCTGGCAGAGGCTGGCTCGCGCCTCTCCTCTCTTCCTCGGTTCTGCTCCGCCACCCCTCACCCACGCCGCTTGTTTTCCCTCCCTTTGCACACTCCCATGGGACAGGGAGAGTTACAGACGGAAGACTTTTATTTCATGGTAAAAAACAAGGGACGAAGCCAAAACTTTGCTGGTCGTTTTCAGCATTTATGGTCAAAAGAGGTGGAATCGCTACCCCTTTTATCCGCAAAAGAGAGATTTTTAAAGACACCCCTCCCCCTCCTGATGATTCCATTCGGTGCATATTCCAGACACGAGTCGCCAGTCTGATTTCCCCCATTACGGCACGTTGGAGGGATGTGATGCCATGGACCTATTAAAAATATTCTTTTTGCTTTCCTTCCTCATTTAGAGGCACGGTGGGGCTTGCTATTTAATTTACAAAAGATGCTTCTACTATAAGCTGCCAAATTATTACATACATAAATTTCAGCACCTTCCACTGTTACCATTTTTAAAAATTTTGTCTAAATGCTTATGGTCTATAATTTTACCATATTGTTCCCCAACGTTTTTCCTATTTTGTATTAATTCACTATGATAGGATGGAAGAAAACCCTGCATGCTTATTTCCAAGGCAAAGGGCCATTTCTGATGCCTTATCAGTTCCACACAAAAATGTGAATTTTATTTTAGGATTCCAAAATTAGTATGGGAACGTTACAGGCTTTTTACAGTATAAGTGATTTATATATCCCTTTCTTTTTTTTTCCCATCATGATCTTATTTTGCAAAATTTTCACACAATGCCACTTAAAAAAATTCTGTTGCAGTTAAGTCCTCTTTGATGGTAAGAGAATCATTGACTTCTAGTTTTTACTCCACTAAGGCAGTGAGGTTGACCGTACAGTCTGGTTTTGTTCTCATCTAGTGCATGGAACAATGAGGACATTTAGAGCTATGAGCTACCCTCAGAGCTGGATGCCCCTGTAGTGAGTGGCAAGAAGGAAAGCAACTCAGGCTTCTGCTTCAGAAGCAGCTGAATAAAATAGTTTGAAAATGAATAAGTGGACTTTTAAATTTTAATAATTGCTAACCTTGCAGCCCCGATTCTGTCAGTTCATGTGTGGGCACAGTTCTTACTGAGTGAGTTGCAAATTGTAAATGCAAGTGAGGGCAGGGTTTGTCCTGAGTTTAAATTGTACTGCTAGAGTAATTTCTTTGCCTTAGGCATCATTATTCACGTGGCGTGTTTTCTAAAGTAGAAACAAAGATGGAATATTGAATAAAATTCCAACAGGGAAAATACTGTGCCAGTAGGAAAACATTTCCAAGGTCAAGGAGACACAAAGCCAAGTTGGTCTCAGTTTACCACCTTCTGGGCAAACATCCCCTGAGCAAAGACACAAAACTCCATCCTGGCTAGACCAACGGAGTCCTCTTAAACATCTATCTCTCCTTTTCTCTAGGATTTATTTGCTTGACGTTAAGATCATTATTAAAATATATATTTATTGAACACCTACTATTTATCAGTCACTCTAGATACTAGGGTACAGTGGAAAACTCAATATACAAAGCCAGTTGCTTCTTTTTAAATCAAATATCCAAAAACATGTTAGAGAATACGAAGGCACATTACCTGAAACAAAAGATGAAGGGTCAGTTGTTAAATATGGATTTTTCTTGAAAGGGAAATAACATATTTCTGAGCCTCTAACACTTCATATAAATGAGGAAATAACAGCCCAATAGTGAGCTCATAGCTTACTAGGGACAGCCATTAAGTCAGCACGAAAGAAGTACCCTTTACCCCAGGCAACTAATTTTGAGAAAGAAGTGAGGGAGAGAGGAAAAAGGTAGATAAGGAAAGAAAGGGGGTTGGGGGGGGGGGGCGTGGCACAAATGATTAACCAAGAAAGAAGAAAGGAAAACAGTATTTGAGAGAAAGATAGGAAGTATTTTAGCCAACTAAAGGACATCTTTTTAAAGGAATGCAAAAAAGATGATTTAAATTTCCATATCCAAAAAACACCTCATAGCTATTATCTCCAAGGATAGGTTCAGATTTTTAGTAAATACGTTATCAAGGGCAGGCAACAAATCTAGGCTTTCCTGGCCCAAGGAAGCTACAGCTCTGCTGCCTCAGCTTCCAGGAAGGAGGGAACCCGAGACCAGAAGGAAGCCTTCAGCCAGAGTGGATGTTTGCTGAAGATACCTTCTGCGGCTGCTCAGAAACCCGCTCTTGGCCCTCATTCTCTGTCTGACACTCTGTTCAGGCCCATTTCCCGTTCCACAAACAACTCTCATCTATCAGGCATCACGCAGTTGCACATGGGTGCTGGAGAAAGACTAGATTCTTATGAGTCACGTGAAAATTGGATTGCATTAGCTTTGAAAGATGTGAATTTATCTCTCACAATTGAGGAAGGTCGTGTAAAATAAAAATGCAACTATCGAACCACAAATGAAGGGAAGAAAGGGGTTCCTTCATGAATAGAAGCAGAAGGTGAGAGAGATAGGCCAGTCATCTGGAAAAAAGAGAAAAGGTATTAAAAGCTGGGGTATTTTTCAGCTTTGACTCCTGATTTCCTGCCCACCCCCAGCCTGAACCATCATTTGGTATTATTCCCAGAGCTGGGGCCATTGGAGGAGTATTGCCTTTTGGCAAAGCTGAGCAGCTAGTGATATGGCATCATTCCTAGAAAAATTGTTTAGCAGAAGAGCTGTAGTTTGGGAAATGGCATTTCAGTCTAGCAGTTCCGAATAGTCACACATCGACAGAGTTTTTCTGGCCAACTGCTGTAATAAAGGAAAGCAGGATGTTCTGCTGAGGGATAGGCCCTCAAAGCAAGCTTGGAAGTGCAAAGCGGCCACCTTCAGCTTAGATATTAAGAAAGCTAAAGAAGACCATATTAACTCTGTGGAGTTAAACTGACAGAATCAAAACTCCTTTAACTTGTCCTTTAATACAAGAACAAAAGGACATGCATCAAAAATCAAAGGGCAATAATTCTGGACCAATAAAAAGGTAAAATCTTGTATTTCATGCCGTGGATCATTAATACGTGTGATTCTGCCTTAGGAAGTCATGGAACTAGATACTTTCACTGGATTTGAAAAAGGCTAGGTAATTTTATGGCCATTAATAATATTATGCTTATGTGGCTGAGATAATATTAAGTGTTACCAAATCTCATGCTTTAAGGCATCTGTTGATTACTTGTGGAGATCCGAAAGATTTCCCGTCCACCTATAGAAATGCCCAACTGCCTATTGTGGCTAGCTTACTCTCCTATTGGTGGTTTGCTCCAAAGTTCTGAGCAGCCAAGTCATCTCTCAAAGACCTGAGGGCTGGTTTACAGTATGAATTCATATTTGTTGGGAAAAGTCCTGGTGGTTTTGGAGGATGGAAATTTCATCTTAACCTCTCTATTTCCGACGTAATACAAAATCTTTTCAATCTGGAAGGGACTTCATATAACATATTCTCCTATAGCTTCTTTTTATACTTGAGGAAGGAAAGGTTTAGAAATTTTCTCAAGGTTGCGCAACTGGTTAGTGGCCTAGAATACATTGAAAATCTCCTAATTCTTAATGGTGCATCATTTTAGAATATGACAGGCCAATGCCATCTTGGAAGATAATTTGATTTATTCCAGTTCTGCTACAGCAAACAGTAATGCTGAATAGTGAGGTGGTGAGTGATACCAGAAGAATAAGGGCTGAACTTTAGAGACAAATAGACAAAATGAAGGTCTTAGTTTACCCTTTTCTTCTATTTTGTCCAACTGATTTTGGAAATAGGTTTTCCCAATCTCAGTATAAAGGAAACATGTTAAGAGAAAAAGGAGAGGCCTAGTGGGTTTCCTCAATACAAGAGCTTGTGGCAGGCTACTGATTGCTCCCTCCCTCCCTGTGCTCCCACCAGTCTGTTCTTTTTTTTTTCTTCCTGAGTGCCTACCTGAAAACTATATTTCCTTGTCTCCCTTGTGACCGAGTTTGGCCCCAAGGCTAGGTTCTCACCAAAGGGACATGAGGAGAAATGCTGTTGGCAACTTCCAGGTCATCTATTTAAAGATAATCTAGAGTCACTCCCGTTTTTGCTCATAACTAGCCCACAGTGGTGAAAGCTTCATGTTGAGGATAACAAAAGAAGCCCCATCAGCCTGAGGCCCTGGATGACTCTATGGATCAGAGCTCATTAACTACCGTGAAGAACTGAACTCTTTTCTTTGAATTGATGTTTTTTGGGTCTCTCTATTATAGTTGTTTAACCTTTCCCCTAATTAATACAACCATAATCCCTAACATCAAAACATTTCAGAATTGTCAAGAAAAATAAAAGTGCCAGCTACAGTGGATACCTGTTGTTCTTTTGTTTGCCCAGCATTTATCTACATACATATAGCTCAGCCAATCCTAGTGAATAACATCTCCTATGTTTATGTGACTAAGTTGAGGCTAATTCTAATGCTCCCTATCTATCTTCTGGTCCAGGTATGTGACACAGGCATGACTAATCAATATTTTCCTTCTCTCTGTCTATGGTGATCAGAGCAATGAAAGGCATCAGACTCAAAAGGAGCCAATGAGAGACCTACCGTAGACTTATGCTTAAGCCATCTGGAAAAAACTGAGGATTGCTCAGCAGTCATGATGTAAGCTAGGAGAAGCTAGCTGCTTCTTGTCACCACTTAGAAAGAGCATGGCTGAGAGTAAAGCCACCATAGGGAAAAGAAAAGGAGAAAGACAGATACTTGACACTCTTATTCAAAACCTATGGTCTTCAAATAAGCTGGAAGTAATCTGTTTATTAAAAGCTGAAACTGGAATACATCTGACTCTGTAGGTAGGTAAGGGAAAGGAATTTTAACATAAAATAGTTTGAATCAGTTTCCTTTTATTCACTATAGATTCCTAAGTAAGATTATTATCTTGGGATATGTTGTCTAGTAAAAGGGATGTGCACGTCAAAAAGTCTTCCTTTCATGAGATAACCCATATGATTGGTAGTGACTCCGTGAAATACTGTGTCCAAAGGATTCCAACCCTGAATCTGAGTTCAGCAGAAAAGGACAAAGTGATCTATTAATGTTATACAAAATATGATTCTCATATGCTAGGTATTTGCCATCCTTATTTTGAGGCATTCTTAATTTAAAGTTCGGCATAAATCTAGACATGTGTGGGGATTTTATTTTTTAAATCATAATATAATGGTACATTTTTGGGGGAGGCATATTTTTAGTGTTTTTTAAAAGAGCCATGGACAAATTAGTCCTTTCCGTGCAGTGTTTAGGGGCCATAATTCACACTTCCAATTGACTTTTTTCCTGCAAAATAAACAAGTTAATTACAAGACATGCGTTTGAATCACAAATTGCTAGCATGTGATATACTGTGTTAACACAAACCATAACTCAATTATTTACAGGCATTGCACTGGATTTATTTTCTTTCAGGGGTTAAATTAATCTGTTTTTTCATGTTGTTTTTCAGAATATGGCAAACAGACAAACCCAATAAGCCATTCAAAACTCCATGCCACAGTACAATAAGCCCACAGCAAGGGTTCCCAATCTCCTGCTTGTGTTGACAAGAAAGATTTGCACTATCTTACAGGCATTAGTTCCTCTATCTTCTGCTATATCTTTTGTGCTTCTCAGTCGGGTAGTTTATTGCCAGCTCATATGAAAATATTTAAGGGCACATAATCAGGCATGAGTTTTACATAACATTTATATTGCTCATATATAGTGTTTCCTCCAAACAGGCAAAATCTATTGGCTCATATTCCTTTTCCTTTAGCTCGGTCCATCCACACTAATATAAATGTGAAACAAGTTTGCAAAATTTACTATCTTGCATATAGAAGCCATCTTAAAAGTTTCCTAAAATTAAGTTGATTTTAATGAATAAATGAGAAATTTTGATGATGAAAGTCTTAAATGTTCTGATACAGTTATCCAATGAGGAAATGAAGAAGTTAACAAGCATAATGAATATATTCAATGTAGGTATTAATAAATGAACACAGAACAAATCAAATTAAATAACTTGATAATATTCTTTGCCAATGAAAAAATAGCAAAGCTAGAATATAATTGCATTACCCAGTTTTAGGATGGATGCCATTTTAGACACTGTTAATGAATGCAACCATTTTAGGGAAAAAGAATATATTATATATTATATTAAAGTTTAATAACATCAGCAATTATATTCAATAAGTTTAAAGATGTCCATAAATTTGATCCTGGGCATTTCACTTCTAAGACTCTACATAATGTAAATAACCTGAAATACTGCTAACTCTATATGCCCATGTATATTCAATGATAAAATTATAGATACATAAGAACATGTTATCAGTTTGAATCAAATGAAATTGTCACTATTTGATCATTTCTGACCTGCAAAAATGGCAATTTCACACTGTTCAACCTAATAAATTATTCTGTAACCCTATGATGAAACAGTCCAAAATTATGTTTTCAAAGACTTACAACATGAGAACTTCTTTTCAATGTAAAGTTATGAGTTTCTTGTAATGGTTCCTTTCAGGACCAACCTTCCTGCAGATAAAAACTATAAAATATAGATGAAATGTAATACATGAAAGCACTGGCAAGTGACCCTGAACAGGCAGATACTAGAGAGGGTGTACACCTGGAAGAAGGGGTTGGCACTGGGTGAGCTTCCGGTTTCAAAGCTTTGAGCTGGAGGGCAGGACTCAGTCTGTTCATGCTCACTGGATAAAACAAGGAAAGAAAACTTGCAGACTTACTGGCTTAAAGAAACAGAAGACACAGTTTGCACAACCAGACCAACCAGAAAATGATGGAGAAATCCCATCAAGGAGAGAGCCAGAGAGAGGGAGCCTCAGGTTCTATATAAACACCACCTATCCCTGGTGACCCTCTGAAGTATGCATTAGTAGGACAACCTCCAAACAGCTCCACTGAGGCCAAAAGAAACTGAACTGAGATTTCAACCATCCACTGCAAGGGAAACTGTAGTTTGACCTCAGCTACATTTACTGCCTGCTAATAAAATCAAAATCAACATTATTTGGAGAACATAACAGAATCCAGAATCTCTACAAACCCCAGAAAACAATCCAGGATGACTCAATATATGATTTAACATACATGATCTTTGCTCAAAGAGAAGAAAATGGAGATCAGCCATGAGATGTCCCAGGCATTGGACTTGGTGGAAACAGAATTTAAGGCACAATTATAATTATGCTCAAAGAAATAAAAGAAGATATTCTCAAAATGGATATAAAACTAGGAAATCTAAACGGAAAAATAGAATCTCTAAAAAAAGAACCAAAAGGACATTCTAGATTTGAAAAAAGTATAATATCTGAAATTTTTAAAAGTTCAATTAGCTTAGCAGCAGTTTGGAGAAAAGAGTGGGTGAACTTGAAGCTAGATCAATAGAAATTTTCCAACCTGAAAAACAGAGAGCCAAAAGATTGGGGGAAAAAAATGAATACAGCCTCAAAATATTTAGCATGCACGTAACTGGAGTCCCCAAAGAAGAGAGAAAGATGAAGCGTAAAAATATATTTGAAAGAATAATGACAGAAAAACTACCAAATTTGGTGAAAGTCAGAAATGCATAGATTCAAGGATCTCAGCAAATCTTCCACAGGATAAATACAAAGAAAGCCCCACGTATGTGCATGCTAATCAACCTGCTAAAACACAAACATAAAAAGAAAACCTTGAAAGAAGACAGAGGGAAAAACAGCACATTATATACAATTCAATAACAAGTTTAAAGTGCTGAAAGAAAAAAAGAATCAACCTAGAATTCTAGATCCAATGAAAATATTCTTCAAGTATGAAGACCAAATAAAGATAGTTCCAGACAGCTGAAAAGTAAAGAGGGTTGTTGCCATCAGAGCTGTGCTACAAGAAATGCTAAAAGTAGTTCTTAAGGCTGAAGGGAAACAACACCAGATGAAACTCAGATCTTTAGAAAGAAATAGAGTGCTCGAAATGGTAAATATGTAAGTAAATTTTTCTTTCAATTTTCTTAAAGAATATATGACTATTTAAGCCAAAAAGGCCTAGCTCTTGCTTCCAATAAAACTGGGACAATTCCCCCAACTCAAGAGAAAATACACATTATCACAAGTAAATAAAAATGTCATTTCCTATATGAAGATATGTTTCCATAATCTATATTTCCTGAATAAAAATATAGCATCCTTCATAATGTCGATTTCATCCAGTGTTTTATTATTAGCACAACTATAGAAGCCTGAAGAGATTTTGCAGAAAGATCAGCCCAATTAGATAAAAATGAGAATCCTCTTTTCAGATCTAAATTTTGCATCATTATGTCTCTAGGAAGAGATCATTAAATTATGATTTAGTCACAAGGCTCTTTACTGATTAGAATGCAGAAGACAACGATTTGCATTTGAAAACCAAGTGAAATAAATATAGCTAGTCTACTTAAAAATAAAATAAAAGAACTTAAAATTTATCTAAATTTGAATGAATTGCTTAAGAGGAAGTACGAAACAACGCTGTGCCCAGTGTAATGTGTTTTTTCTGTTATGCATGTCCAAAAGAAAACTGTCAGCAGTGAAAACAGCTAGGACTGATTAATTGATGATATCTTACACACAAGGTGATCAACAACAATTCGTGTATGTCCAACACGTTTTCTTTGCTTTATCCAGTGAAAGATACATTTGCAAGCAGGTTGTTTTTGATTCTCAAAATTAGACTGATAATTATTTGGAGACTGTTTGAGAACCGGACACAATTATTATGAACCAAGAAAAAGTTTCTCTTAGGGTATTTCATCCAATATCATGTCATATCTGTTCTTTCATACAACAGTTGAATATCATGAGTAGAAGCAAGGTGATGTTTTACATTTTTCATAATGACCTAATAACCAGAAATTGTAAAAGCATAATGCATAATGCATTTTTGTTAGTTTTCAAGGCATTGCTAAGTGTTGACCGTGCAGTTAAAAGCGAAAACAAGGCAGAATAAATAAAAGTAAGTTTGCTTTATATCCCTAAACTTTTTTCTTTATGAAATCAATATTTGGAGAATACTACTTTTTTAACACACATAAAAGTACCACAAATCTAATGTGCATGCAGAAAAGATAATTTTCCATTAAATGCTACTCAAATAAAATGCAAAGTTTTTATAAACTGATATTATCTGGCAGCCTAGTTATGTCTTTAATCCACACACAGACTCCAAAATTTAGATATAGTAAAAATCTAAAATGCTCACCAAGATATCTAATGAAGCATGACAATAGGCTTTTGAAAAACTTAAAATGCTATCAAAATAGTTTTCATTTTGATAATAAATTAATATATTTACTAGGGGTAAGTTGCAAAGCCTTACTGACCAATTCGTACTCAAATTATTTAAATATCAAGTTCTGGTGCCAGATTTGAAGGCGATAACTGGCAATTAACTGCTTTAAAAGTTTGTGACTAAAGTAAGGCATATGTTCCACACTTGATGAATTACACCCATCCATTATAAGATCGAGAAAAGAAAGGCATTCCCATGCCAACCTTCAAACCCTCAACAAGAATTTATTCGAGCCATAACTCTACACCGATGACAGAGGAAACCAACGTAAAATGGGGGACTTTACCAAAGGAATTGTTTATTGAAGGGTCAGAAGAGGTTTCCCATAAAATGCTGTAGAAGCCCAACTGTTTTGTTCTATTTTATACTTACCATAATAAACTCCTATCCTGTAAGTTATAGAGTTTTCTCACCATCATGTGATCTAAGATGTAAGGTAAAATGGCCCTTGTTAGAATTATTTCAAAGAGGGAAAATAACATATGTTCTCTAAGGACTATGGTTTTGTTCATATCCTTTGGCAAATGAATGAAACTCCTTGGGAACTGGTAGTTAAACGGAATTCTAATCGTGGAGAGCATCACCAATTTCGTACTTACTACTATTGGTAGGTGTAATCTTGTATATTTGTTGAAGATGGATGACTTTGTTTTTGCTCTTGATTCCCAAGAGACTGAACTTCAGTAGAAGGATACAGAAAGTGTTAAATGGGGCAACTACACACATATTAAAATCAGAAAAGGGCAAAGTAAAGCCAGAAAAATAACAAGCTTAAAACACTAGCAAACATTGCTTCCCTAAATAAACAAAAGTAATGGGGAGAGAGAAAAAGAAAAAAAATAAGTCGTGTAATGCATACTAAAAAATGCTTCATCGAGAAAACAAATTCTTATGCCTTTCTTCCACCTTGCTTGAGAAATAAATAGCATTATCAGTAAAATATGTGGTATTCTGGGGTCAAAGCATTGAAGTGAATCTAAAAAGAAGATCGTTAAGAGTTTAAAAGGGAATTGGAAAACAAACACACACACTCAGTTGACAATCAGACACATTTTGTGAATCTTAGACTCCGCAAGCATTTCTTGGGCCCTGCAAGTGAAGGATCTGGTGAAATTGTACCAATGATACCATTGTTCATATAAATTATCTTAGGAGAAAGGAATTGTCCATAATGCCACCTGAATCATCATCCAGTATATATGTACATCACACATTCATACATACCTACATAATCCGCATAGGTAAACATAAAATATGGTGCCTCTCTTTGAACCAGAATAATTAATTTTCTAATATTTGGAATAAATGGAGCTTTCAAATGTTTTAGAAATTTCCTCTGTGATTAAAGCAGTACAGCTGAGAATAGCAAAGATCACTAACACCTTAAGGAAGCAATAGTTCCTTTCTGTGTCTAAAGTTGGAGAGATTCACTGCCTTCAGAACAGCCTAATCCTTACCAAGTGGTGCCCTGTGGAGATTTTCAGTATGTGCCATGTTAGGAATCCTTTTCATCTCAAATGTAGCTCTGATGACAGTACTGCTTGCAGGCTACTCAGGAAATGATTAGAAGTGGAACATACTGCTATGAGCTGAAAAGCACAGGCAGGATCCTCACCTCTTTGTCAGGCCAACGCTAAGACTCCAAAGACAAAGGGATCTTTCCTAGAACAGGTACACACTACCCATGCCAGGTAAAATGCATTCCCTCAGGCTGATTTGTCTTCCCTCATGGATCAATGCAGTTACAGTCTAATTCTTCCAAATATCCATTTCATTAAGGCCCTCAGTAAATACCAGCTTGGCACAGCAGCTGGCCAATATATTTTATTCTAAGACATAAGCTATTTTAAATAGCTCTTTGGTCTTTATAATCATAGTTTTTGATCAACACAACAAAACCACCAAAGTAGAGCCAAATAAGATGTTTCCATTTAAATTAAGTGATTTATTTTCAGGATGGAGAAAACAGCAGTGATGTTCATATATAAGCAGAATTCAGTAGAATAATCAAATTCTTAATCATTGCGAAGACTGTATCTCAGAGTTGGAATCAGTTGATTTTGTACTTCAGTTTTACAGGAGTGGAGATGACTTGGCTGATACCTGCAGGCTTTTCGTCTTGTAACAAAGCACCTCATGCATTTTTAACCATAAATTAGTCTTGATTTATTGGTACAGCATGTAACCATGGAATAAAACGACAAAATGAACGTATCTTCATAAAATGAAGTGGTACAAAAATTCCGAAAACATTTGCTTCAATCAAAGGAGCTCTGTTTCAATAAATGATCAAGTATTTGCTGAATGCATATTATGTCCCAAAAATAAGAACCCGGAAATAAGACATAGTTCATTCTTATCTCACTTGCGACAATGCAATATATAAATGAGAAAAATATATATAATTGGCCTTAATGGAGGAATAAGAGGATTGTTATAAGCTATTAAGTTGTTTTAAAACATTGATCCCATCAAATATTATTCCTCTACTCAAAAGTCTAAAATGACTCTACATTGTGAACAGGAGAAATTCCACCCATCTTGGCTTATTACTTGAGGCCGTCATCCACCCTATTCAATCTTACCAGCACCACTCACAAACACAAGGTCTCTGTTTGCATCAGGTGTTTAGTAATCTGGCTCCAGAAGGGCCTCAGCTCACCCCAGTTTTCCTCAAGCTTTAGATGACTCATCTTGGCTCTTAACATGTATAGCCTTGTCATAGCAATTTTCCTTTCAGTTTTTAATTAATAATAATAGTGAGAATAATAAGGGCTAACGTTTATTGAGGGTTTATTCTATGTTTGGCACAGTGCTAAGGCTTTCATGTGCCACCACCTCATTCATACTCACAAAGCATCTATCAAGTATGGACTATTACTATCCACATTTTACACATGAGAAAATAAGTCATGGAGACATTAAGTCAATTGTCTAAGTTTACAAGAAGTGACAGATCCAAGTAAGACAGTTTGATTCCATAGTACATGCTTACGGTCAATGTCTAGTGTTCCCCAAGAGAGCATACATTCTGAAAAGCCAGGAGTGGATTGATATTTCCTGTATGCCTCATAATGAAGACCACACACTACGTGGCCCGTAGTAGGGCCTTAATTATTATTGAATCATTGCATGAATGGAGATGGGCAGGCTCATGGAGAGACACCAGGGCAGAAATTAATTCAGAAATGAGATCTGAGGTGCCTCTAAAGGAGATGGGGAAGGGAGGATATTTTGAGGGAAGGTCAGGATTTGCGAGCTGAATGAGTATAAGAGGAGAAGAAGCAGGAGAGTAGAAAATGACTTAAAAGTTTTAAGCCTGAGAAATTGAAGCAATGGTGGCAAGTTAGAAAGATATACCAAGTTTAAGACCATGTCAACATTGTGGTTTTGGACATGTGATATGGCTGAGACATACTCATGGACAAATCAGGTAATCATAAAGTCGCAGATGTGGGATTTTGAAGCATTGCACCTCAGGATTTTGTTTCACATGTTTTCAGGGTTGTTGAGAGCTGCTGTTATGAAAGGATCCTCAAGAGTGTGAGTGCCGGGAGAAAAGGTGCAGAAATAAACCATGTCTACCACCACACTTTAGGAGTCAGAGGAAGAAGGCCATCAAATTATACTAAGAATAAAGTATCAATAAAGTAAGAGATAAACAGAAAAGTACAATGCCATGAATATCACAGAAGAAAATTATGTCAAGGAAATGGTATTTAACAATATCAAATGAATAAAAGCCTTTAAGACCAAAAAACAAAGTAATTGCTGACTTTGGTGAAATGTTGGTAGAATTATGGTTCTAGAAATCATATTGCATTAAAGGTGGGATTATCGAAAAAAATTTAAATATGAATCAACTATTCTGAAGCTGTTACCAGGTACCAAACACTGAATTTAGTAATCTATATAGATTAATTCATTTAATCTATGCAAAAACAAGCAAACCTGTGAGTCTGATACTGTGATTATTCCAACTTTAAGAATGAAGAATTGAGCCTGAGGAAGGCAAAGCGAATGGCTGGGTCTCAGGGCTAGAGAGTGAAAGATCAGGGACTCGAAGTTGGATCTGTCTGATTCACACATGCTTCATTGTACAATTTGGCAGATCTGAAAAACATACCGGAAGAGATAGCAATATCCAAAGAAAGCGTTTATGATATAAAGGAGATTGGCCAGTAGAGTTGGGCAAAGTGGAAATGGTAGCTAAAAATAAGGGTGAATATCCAAAGAAAGCGTTTATGATATAAAGGAGATTGGCCAGTAGAGATGGGCAAAGTGGAAATGGTAGCTAAAAGTAAGGGTGAATACAAGATTCCTCAGGATTTAAGAAATAGTGAAATCAAGAAAGGTTATCTTTACAGGCAAGAAAGGACAACCCTTTCCTCTAAGACAATCAAAGTAAGAGAAATTAACTGTTATATCTTCTACCCATATTTCACCACTTTCTTGGGCCTGTCACTTTCTTTTTACTTTCTTAACCAGCTAAAGCAGTTACCTTTTATTCCAAGGTCAGTTTTCACAAGGTAGCTTTGTTCTTATTGTACTACAATTGATACTCCATGTGGTGTGACCAGCTAAATTACAGCATAGCAAAGCCGTATTTTGATGTTACTGCTGGGCAGTCATCTATACTCACTGCTCATGCACAATTATCTGAGCACAAGAGTGAAATTCTTGCAAAATGACAAATTACCTAATATGATAGAGGAAGGGTTTCCAAACCACAGCCTATAGGGCAAATGTGGCCTGCCACCTGTTTTTGTAAATAAAGTTTTTTCGGAACATAGTCATGCTCATTTGTTTATGCATTTTCTGTGTATGCTTTTGTGCTATAATGACAGAGTTGAGTAGTTTCAATGAAGACCATATGGCAACCAAAACCTAAAATATTTACTATCTAGCCCCTTACAGAAAACATTTTTCAACCCCTGTCTTGGATCTTTGGTATTTCCAGCAAATATTTATATTATTAAGAATAAATCACCAAATTCAGAAACTCTTCTAAATTACCTTGATAGAAATATATCCTACAACAAATTAGCTACCCTTTTCTCCCACCTCATTGCACATAACTCTGCAAACTAAAAGTTAGCAAGAGCTAAAGACTCACTTCATGAAATATCTTTTTCTCAAGTGAATTCTGGGCAGTGTGTAGAAGGAAAACTAGTCTCTGGGCCCAAAGAGAGGATCTTTACATTTCTAATGAACTGTCTTAGTTTGACAAAAATGCATGTGGGCAAAGATGTATGTGGGCTGTGCTAGTGAGTTCTTCAAAATGAAGAAATGCTTACAATGCATTTAGAAAACATGTCGGTGAAAGGCAAATGAGTCTTAAATTTAGCTTGAACTGTGGTGAAGTGGATCAAGAGTGATTATGGCTGTTTGTTTTGATGAGGTTAGTAGCTTGGATCTTGACCTCTCGAGAAAAATAAGATAGAGTGTTCTAATGGATTTTTCTTAATCTAATGTAGAAATGACATTGAATGATGGTTCCTAATTAGCATCCTCCTCTTCACCTGCATTTGGTGTGACACCCCCACATTCGCCTTTATATTCTGAGTAATGCAAAGCTAACCCTCATAAGGCCAGCTCCTTCTCTCTGCAATGAGGAAATGAGAATGACAAATTTAAATTGGCTCTGTGCAAATAAAGAAAGAGACGTTGTCTCCATTTTCCCATGTGTAACTTAAATTTGTATTAAAAGGTCATAAGGGTGCTGGACAATGGATGCAACATAACACATATTACACCTTTACAAAATTAAACTATTTTCTCTTGAATCTATTACTCATCAAATATTTAACATTAAAAAACACAAAGCAGAAAAAGCATGGTGGTGGATGTTGATCACTTTCAAAGGCTCGTGCCGTAATAGCACTCAAGAGTCTGTGCATACTACTTCATCCTCTGTTTAATGATATACGGAAAGGATGCCAGATTTCTTTTCTCCTTCTTGCTTAAAGAAGCAGCCTGTTGTCCAACATTCCCCTCTGTGAAACAAGAAAAAATAAGATAAAAAGAATATAAAATTCTGAAAATCATTCCTCAGTTAACTTACTGTCTGCTTCCTGACCTTTGTTTAACATAGTCCCTTACTCTGAAGTGTTTAAGTTTCTTCCAAGATTTTTTCTAGAGGAAATCTACTAAAGACCTCAGAAAGATATAGATCGTTTGGTGGTGGTTGTGGCAGGGAAATGTGGGGGCTTGCTGTTTTGACCGGTGTTTTAAGATAACTTCATATCAGGAATTGAATTCAATATTCAGAATCCATTCCATTCCCTTATCTTTAAAACCACCGAGAGCTGGTAATTCGGAAAAACTGGATGGATAAATGGAAAACCGGATTCTGATTTCCTCAAGAGAATCAAGCTTCTAAATCCCAGCTGGATCATAGAAATTAAGCATTTCCCCAAACCAACCTTTCCTCTTGCCGTCGGATAACCTGATCAAATTTCTTGGCTGTTTTTCTCTATTGGTCTAGCAGTAATGTGAAACTGCAGAGGCCCTGTCAGATCTAAAGCCAATTTCAAAGGAAAGCCAGGTCCTTGGGGGAAAGGCAGCCATGCAAAGGCAAGACTGTGCTAATAGTTAAATCCCATCTTCAAATGCCACCAACTGTCTTAAGAGAAAACGATATAGTGAGACAACCGACCTGAGGAAAAAACAGAAATGAGAGAGAACAGCATAAACGGAGACAGAGGGGAATCAGTGAAAGAAAGCAATGAAAAACAAAAGCTCCTGCTTTTGGGGAAATGTCCTGGCCTGGGATCCACAAGCTAAATGCAGACTAGTTCTTCACAAACAATTTGAAACATTCTTCGTGCTGATTTGTTATGTGAAAGAATTAATTCAAGATGATATTTCATAACAAATTTAAAACAATTCTAGTCAGATGCATACCTTTGGAAATATGTATATTTACTTAATAATAATATAAATAATAGTAATACAATAACATAAATATGTATATTTATTTACTTCCTTCGTATGTCAATTTATAATACTGATTTTCAAATCCTTTGTAATTTTGGAGAAAATTTAGCTGACATGTTTTAAGAAGTATTAGCTTTTTCTCACAGAATCGGCTATTACAGATTATTATAGTTACAGATTATATCAAGTATCGGCTATTACAGACTATGTCCAAATATTATATAGAGAGACGTTTGAAGAAGAAATTTGTTATATTACATGAATATATGTGTTGAGTAAAATATTATTATTGAGAAAAGGTATAGAATAGAAATATTACTAAACATCTCTCATTTATCTGGTAACATTACCTTTGATTGCAAGGTTTGTAAGGTGTGTGGGTGTTCATTGAAACAATGAGCATTGTTAACATGGAAATTACTTAATGGCAAATCACCTTTTTTTACCTTGAGTGGACATAAATCCAAGATAAATTCAAATTAAAATACGGTGACATTCATGTAGAAATTATTAAGAACATTGTTCACTTAGGAATCTTCTGAACATAGCTTATTTGAGCTTAATTTATTCTGAAATTTGCAAGTAGCCAAGGGAAAGATGAAGGTTTATTTTCAGTTGCTTAATGATCCAAGCTATGCAATATGCAGAAGATACAAATCACAATTTCATGCCCAAAGACCACTTACTTCCTCATGCTTAGACCAGATTTATCTTTCTTAGTTCCACATGTTCTTTTAAGGAGTTCCTGTTTCCTTTGTTTACACTGAATGTGAATATCCAGAATATCCAGTCCTGATGATAGTAACTGTGGATCCTCATGGGTCATCCTGGGTCTCCTAATTAGGTGAAACAGTAGTAATGACTCTAAATGTTCTTCTGTCTCAGGATCATTTACATTGTTAATGCGTTATGGCTATGCAGATAAAGTCAAGTACTTAATTGAAAAAAATTCAGGATAATACAGGCAAAAGAAATCCTGCAGGGGGCCAGCCCAGTGACATAGTGATTAAGTTTGGTGTTTCACTTCAGTGGCCTGGGGTTCACAGCTTTGGATCCTGGGCATGGACCTACACACCACTCATCGAGCCCTGCTGAGGCAGCAACCCACATACAAAATACAGGGAGACTGGCACAGATGTTAACTCAGGGCCTATTTTCCTCACCAAAAAAAGAGAGAGAGAGAAATCCTGCATGTGCTTGTATGTGTGTATGTGAGAGAGAGGGAGAGAAAAGGGAGACAAAGAGAGATCCAGTCTTGAATATCAAATTTGCCTTCCAAATCAATCAAATTTGCAAGAGAATTGTCCATTTGATGGCTATGTGGTTTAGTGAAGAGATCATTCAATAATATTTTGGTGGCGATGAAAGAAACAAAGCTCACATTAGTTGTTTGTTTGTTTTAAAAGAAATTTATCAGCTCATGTATTTGGTTGAGACTAGCAATACTGTATCCTGGCTTTCAGGAATCGTTGGATTTATGGACGCAAGCACTATCCCTTGGCCACTATCTCTTTCGTAATCTCCAGGATTTGTTTTGCTTAGCTTTATTTTTTTGTTCAGACATTCCCTGTGTAATGGGCAAGATGGCCTCTGCATCTACAAACCCCTAGCCTACTATTTTAGCATTCTTGGAGGAAAGATGATACCAACAGTAATAATAACAATAATAGTAGCCAGTGTTCAGCTACAATATTCACTAAGAATTTACTTTATGCCAGGACATTTCTAAGTTCTTTAATATTCACTTACTAATGAAAAGAATTTTGTGAACTAAGTGTATTATTCTTCATCTTTTACAGATGAGGGAAGAGAAAACTTTTTTTGCAGAGTCGATTAGAAAATTTGGGAAATGTCTATTGATCTGATTTGCCTGAGTGCCTATTCTTGACACAATCTATACCTAAATCTATACCTAAAATTGTATAACAGCTAACCCAACCTAGTTCAAAATGCGCCCTTATAATCTCCTGCAACATTCTCCAAAGAAGAGAGGAAAGTGTGCTAAAACTACCATTCCCTTACAGGTAACATTTGATTCAGGTTGTGATCCACATCTAAATTTCATGGCTAATCTAGACTTCAATAAATAAGCATTGACTATCATAATTTAGACATTGTACAGAGGCATCAAAAACAGGAATATAATTTGTTCTCTATGTTTGACGAGCTAAACAAAAACACAGGAGAAGAACAAGTGAAAAAATGCAGTATTATAAGAAAATGGGTAGAAACAAAGGGCAAATGAAGGTTAACAGAGGATGAGAGTGCATGCAACAGAAAAAATAACACTATAACAGTTATAGTAGCTAATTTTATTGAGACCTGTTATGTGCAGCACACAATTGACCAAGGTGGTAAACAGATGTTACACATATTTCAGAAGAAGAAACTGAGGCTGAGAGAGAATATATAACTTACTCAAGGTAACATGGTTACAGAATTACTGAGCCTGGATTCCATCCAGGACGTAAGACTGGATAGTGCTCTGTCACTGATGGTTCTAATTCCTGAATAAAATAAGATTTGGATAGAACTTATTTAATTTAATTCAGTAAAAAATATACTCTGAACTATCAGGATTCTTTATGTCTTACATATTTAAATAATTCTTTAATAATGTCCTGCAAATTTGTAATTCTAATTCCAGAAAGCGTACAGGCACATTTGAAGTTATATCATAAAGAAAAAGAAATTTCTTTAGTATTTTACCTTGCATTCAAAATAGAAGCCCAGAATAGCATTAGTTATAAATCAAAGTAATAAACACATTAATAAAATCCAGGCGATATTGCTGCACTCCAGTGTGAAATACAACCCAGAAAGTACTGGCATATCTCAAAATAAAAATACATTTTACTAAATTGGTAGGAATGATATATATATCTTTTTTCATAGCTCCCATTCAAAGACTGAAAGTTGGCTTTCAGACAGTGGCACACCTCCTCTAATGTCAGAGAAAATGTTAAGAACCTCCCTTTGAATTTTCGAAGAGGTATCTTATAGTTTATCGCCTCAGTGTTCATTTGGAATCAGTGCTTTTGCTTTGCGAGACTGGAGCTGGGAACAATTCAAGGTCATTTGCTTGGCAAGCAAGCACTTGGAAAGAGAGTACCACATGGAGTAGACTTCAAGAATCAGTCTGGTTCAGATTAAAAGACTGAATAATCTGCTTATTCAGTCTTGTTAGCACACCATCCCAGAATATGCTTTATAACACTTGCTTGAGGATTTTACAAACTTAAAAAATTACACCTTCAAAATTTGCTTTCAGGTGGAGTAAAACTACCTCTGTCTTTGCTTAGGAAGAAGTCAATAATGACTTTAATATTATCAATATTTTAAAGATCATTTAAAATTTGTCTATATGTGTTAACTTCATTGATATCAAATGAGTCCTCTACTAATGTATCCAGCACTGTGATATTTTGCGTAATATCTGCAAACAGTAAACATAGTCATGGAGACTTTAGAAAGAGCTTATGTGCTAGAAGTCCCCAGAAAAGGAGATTTGTGACCTGTTGATGGTTCTGGCTCTGTATGGACAAGATAACCAGTCCAACAGGGGAATCTTTGGTTTTGCATCTTGTTGTCTGGAGCATCCTGGAGCACTGTCAACTCAGATTTGCAAAGGTGAAAAGAGTAATGTTACCAGAAGAATTCAAAGAAGTTTTGCACCAATTCCTTAAAAAGTCAGTTTATAAACACAGAGACAATATCAAGGTGTTGGTAACAGCCAATTATGATTTATCAAAAGCAAATCAAGCTAAAGAAATCCAATTTATTTTTTTATATCAAAGAACTAACTCCACAAGTAGAGAAAATTCAGAGATAAGAATTGCTTTGATTTTTGTTTTGTTTTGAATCTACACTCATATGAAGTTTTTATTTACAAAATGGTGAAGGATATTTCTTTAGGAATACTAATTCAGAAAAAATATATACGCTTGTATATATGGATGCATACCACTTCCTGGAGTTTTCTGGCATTTTCATTCAATTTTTCAATTCCAAATTACCTTGGATTGAGAATGAATAGAATTTAGAGAAGAAAGAAATGTAATATAATAATAATTTACATAATATAGTATCATATAATATAATATAGTGGTGGTAACGCTTTAGCAAATGCATATAATTTTGCTTATTTATTATATGTTGAGAACACTCGGCCATCTAGAGTTGAAGGATGTGTTGGAGAAGAGTGGTAGCAAAAAGAGAGACACTCGGTGATGATGAGGATTCAAAGTGAGGCAAAGGAGTTTAGATTTATGTGAATTTAGATGTGGGAACCAATGAAGGATTTGAGCAAAAGCAGAAATGGCTCCAGAAGTGTGACTTTCGATGGTGAGTAGGATGGATTAGAAGAGAGAGGAGCTGGGAAATGAGCTAGGAAGAAATTGCAATAATTCAAGCATGATGGTGGGATGGGGATGGGATGCGTGATGTATAGGAAAAACACCTCAAAGACAGAGTTGGGAGAACCTGGTGTCTTTATCTCCTATATACAAAACCTGAGCTAAGGATTGAAGCTGGGCATTGGGGAAAACGGAAGAGACATCCTTGTAGAAACACCAGCTGTGTGATCTTGGGCACATTATGTTTTCCCTTGAGACTCAATTTCCACAACTGTAAATGAGGTTATCAGTAGGTACTTTTTCTTGGCTCTGAAATCTATGCTTTTATAATACAATATGCTGGAAGAATGGCCAGAGCAAATTGGACTGGAATGAGATATGGTAAAAAGAATGGGTAATTGTTTGAATAGTAATACATATAATTGAGCATTTAGTATAGACCAGGAATTGTGTTAATTATTTTATACTTATTATCCTGTTTAGTTCTTATAACAAACCAATAACAGAAGGCACAGATAAAAGAGAGAAAGAAAACAAACAGAAATACTTGTCAAGGGAGATAGCAAAGCATCCTCTGGGGAAAGATTGGCTAAACTGCCAGGGTAGAAATCTGAGGGTTTTCTGGAATGTGGAAGTCTCCGCCGAGTCTGGCCCAAGTGGCCTGGGGTTCAGTTTAATATGAACTCAATGATATCTCTTGCTTATTTAACTCCCAACGGCCCATCTGAAAAGAAAGGGCAGTGACACCCGTCTGAGTCTGCAGCTACCAGCAGAGCTGTGAATCTTCTTTTTTCCTGCTTGCCAACCTCAGACCACTAAATTCCTGCCGCTGCCTCTTTACTGCACCATTTCAGCATCAAATGCACTCTTTTGTGCCTCTCTTGACCAGGAGCAAAGTAGAGAACTATTCTTTAGGTGACATTAACACTCGAGCTTAGATTAATGATGCCAAATTTGATTTATATTGTCTTTCCCCAGCCATATGATCTAGCATTCTCTGTGCCCTTTGCCTGCAATTGCACATTAAGCTGCATGCTTTAGAGGTTTTCTACAACAACTCCCAGACCACTTTCCTAATCAGTATTCGCCAGTATCTTTGCTTTCAGCAGATACACATTATTTTCTTCTCCCTTTGTTCTCACATTGATTCTTCTAAGTTTTATCAGCATCAATTGCTTTTGCTGTTTATTAGTCTGGCTTCAAAAATGACCCAAAGTCCCATAAAAAATATACATTAAAGTTGGCTTCATAGCAAAACACACCAACATGTTTACAGGAAAATTAAGGGGTAGGATTTATGAGGAATGCCTAAAAATAAGACATCATTCTTCAATTGGGTAATCAAATATTGATAGAATTTTTAAAGTTATAAGATCTGTGATGGAGTTTTGCTTTAGCTCTTTTGGATAACATATTTTATCTTAGTGTGTGTAAAATCATTTTAGTTAAAATATGTACAATGGCATCAATTTGTTTTTGTAAGAGAAAGAACTAATGCCTTTTTGCTTTATGAAATTACTACAAGATTTTACTTTTTCTTAAAGCTCTGGTATGTAATTTTTTTAAAGGCAACCAGTTGCAAAAATGTCATTGAATCAATCTTAGATATAAATCATTTTCAGCTTTCTGGATGTGAAAATGTGAAAATCTTGATGAAAATCAAAGAGTATGAGATGCTGGCTGAAGATAATCATCTTTTCATTCTGCGCTCACAGACTGTGCCAGGGAGAAAACACAGGCAAACAAAAGTATTAGTCCCCAGGCTTCCAAATGAGGAATAGACATGATTACAACCCATGGGTTTACTCAAGTGGTGGTCACTGTGATTCACCAGATGAATTCTGGCTCTAATTGCCATTACTCAAACTATGCCTATTTATCCCCAGACAGAACAAAATGGTTGTCATTGTAGCCCAGCTTTACAGCAGCACATTTGTAACAATCAACACTTGGAGTTGTTCTCTATTCATGCCTCCAAGAATACAAATCGTACGGAATGGTGAGAAATAGCAAGATGGGTAATGCTTAAGTTCTGTCAATCAGATTATGCATTTATTCATCCATCTATCCATCCATTCACCTAATTTATGTGTGCTAGACATTGTGCTAAATGCTGGGAATAAATGGTGAAGAAAAGGAGACACAGACACTACTCTCAAGGAGCTTATAGTCTAGTTGGGGGAGGGTGGATGTGAGGAGGAAGAGATATTAATCAAATAATCAGACAAATGTATAAAAAATGACAACTGTGACATATGTGAGGAAGGAGAGGTGCGGGTGTTACCAGAGCCTGTAAGAGAATACACCACTGTCAAGAATCTTAGAGAAATTGTTCCAGAGGGAGTAGCACTGCACCATGATGATATAAAACGATGAGAAGAAATTAGCTAGTTGAAGAAGAGAGAGGAAAGCAGCCCAGGCAGAAGGAACAGGATGGATAAACCCCTGGTGTGAGGGGGGTTTGGTGTATCAAAGGGAAAGTTTGCTGGAGCACAGATTGTGAAGATTTGGCATCACAGTGAGAATTCAGATCAAAAAGTGTCCTGTGGGCCATAATATGGACTTTTGTTTTATCCTATATGAAATGGGAAAATATTAAAATTTTACACAGAGGAGGCATATTCAGATACACATTATGAAAATTTCATCCTGGCTTCCATGTGGAGAATAGATTATAGGAGAAAATCAGAAAAATCCCCAGTGCTCTTCACGGTTGGCAATGCAAACAGAAAGTGATTAGGCAATTTCATTCTCCTTTTGGCTGTACTGAAATTAGAAGGATCACAAAGAAGGTATACTTGGGCTCAGCTGACAGATCAGGTTGTGACCCAACTGCTCTGCAAGGAATGTAGTCTTAATTTGTTTTAGTAAGCTAATGAGATTGGAAACCAAATTCTCTATCAGTCTCTTTATCTCTGTGACCACAACTCTGGTTCAAGCCCCTGTCATCTTGCCTGCATTACCTCAGTCACTGTCTAAGTGGTCATTCTGCTCCATTCTTGTCCCCATTCAGTCTAATCTCAATAGAATCGCCAGAATGATCCCATTAAAATATGCCAGATCATGTCACTCTTCTGCTCTTCCAATGGCTTCCATCCAAATTGGAGTAAAAAAGTTGTCACAAAATGGCTTACGAGGCCCTAAGAGATCTTCACATGCTCCTCCTCCTATCCTGCTATTGTGTCTCTAACTTCATGTCCTCCTCATCTCCCCCACTCTCTTCTCTCCAGCCACCCCTGCCACCTTGCTGGTTTTTGAACAGACTTACGTTTGCCTCAGGATTTGAACCCATCGTTCCTTCTGCTGGAGCACTCTTCCCTGAGATATCCACTTGATTGGCAGGCTTCCTCATCTCTTTCAAGTTTTTATTCAAACGCTCTCTTCTCACAGAGACCTAACATGAGTAGCCTATTTAAACTTGCACATGCCCCCATTTCTCACATTCTCACTAACATATATCTCCATCCCTGTTCTATTTTTTTCTCCAGGACACACATTAACAATTGAAAATATGACTATTTGCAGCTTTTACTTCTGATCTGTCCCCTCTCACTAAGATTTCTTTTTCTGTTTTGCTGTTTTCTGAATTCCCCGTGTCTAGAAGAGTGCTTGATGCATCACAGGCTTTCAACACATGCTTGTGAAGTGAATGAATCTTGAGCCGCTGTCCAACGCTTCTTCTAAGGAGTCCAACCAGGAAATTTCTCCTTCAAGTTTTTTGTTACTAAATCAAAACCTATTTGTTCTCTAATTAGATCATGTCCTCTCCGCATCAGTGACATTTCTTTATTAGGTTCATTTATTCATTCAAGATGCATTAATGTAACAAGCATTTACAAGGCGTCAACTATGAGATAACGCCGGTGCTTGCTGGTAACACAGTCAAAACGTGTAGACTCGGCTTTCAAATATCCCAGTCCAGATGAGGGCTTATATGTAGATTACAGGTGTAGAACAGTATACAAAGTGCCACTTTGAAGGTCGGTCTTTTGCTCCTGGAGAACAGTGGAGGAAGTAACTACCTAGTTTGGGCGTTTAGGAAAGACTCTAAAGTGGAAATTATTTTGATCTAGGCTTGAAAACTGGCCATCTTCAGGCTGGCTCCAGACTGCAGATGTATTCAGTTTGGCAAATAGAATGTTCTCTTCCCCCATCAAAACAATTAAACAACTGAATACATACTTACATACACCATGATTTTAAAATGGGAAACTTCAGATTAAAATCTGAATTTCTAATGACTCTTGAAAAAATTTTTAAAGAGGAAATAGAAGATATGACGGTACTGTAGCCATGTCCCTCATGGGGGCGAGGAGCCTATGCTTATCATTATGTTTCTATCAAAATGAGAAGACAAAGAAATGATCAAGAATGGAGAAAATATGAAGAAAAAATGAAATGGAGCATATCTCTTGTTACGAGTGTTATTTCTCTATGTTTAATATGCAACCACCAGCACACTCCTCTCATTTACATTATTTCCCTGGTCCCTGTAGGCATCTGAGATTGTATGATGTGATTCAGACCTTGAAAGATGAGTTGAGAAGGACACTGCAGGCAGAGAGGGAGCAGGGAGGCAGAGAAGAGGATGTTGTGCTCAGAAAACGTGAATTGCTGAAAAGAAGACAGCATAGAAGTGGAAGGGAGCAAGGCCATAGAGGAAGGTTATGGCCAGATGATGAAGGTTCTTTTATGAAATGCTAAAATGTTGACATTACCTTTTGGGGAAAAATTGAGGCAAATGTATTTTTCAAGCTGTGGAATGAATTATTCATTAATCCTGTTAGGATTTTGAATTAAAAAGGAATAAATAAAACTGAAAATAAAAATCTGAGGGATTTTCTGTAAATTTAGGTACATGAACCTGCTCACAACTCTTTCAGCTGCTCCAAGTTGTTTGCAATTCCTGAGTATGCTGTGACAAGTTTGAAGGTATGCGAAATACGTTCTCCAGATTAGCTTTTAAATTAAATTTATTTTACCAGCATTAATTCATACTTTGATTTACAAAGTAAAGAGTAAGATACAAAGAAATGTATGCACTGTGCACACACACCATTCACGGATACTCAAAACCTTAGGCTCTCTTGTTTCTCCTCTCTCCCCTTCTTCCTATCAAAGGCCAACAGATGACTACCATTCTGCTCCTTTCTTGGCAGCCCTTACAATTTTCAGCTACTGAAACTCTCTCTGTCTTCTTGTTACAGGAGAAAGATAAACCTCTCTTTATTTAAGCCAATTCTCATTCCTGGCTGTGGTAGGCAACCTCTAGGATGTCCTTCAATAATCTCCATTTCCTGGTATTTACATCCTTGTGTAATCTCCTCCTCTAGAGGATGGGTTAGACCTACTGGTTTGCTTCTTAAGAATAGACTACATCAAAAGTGATGGGATGTCCCTTCTAAGATTAGCTTACACATGATGGTGGCTTCCATTTGGGGTACCCTATCTTGCTCTCTTGCTTGCTTACTCTAAGGGAAACCAGCTGTCACACTGTGAGCTGCTCCTTGGAGAGGTTCTGGCCTCTGGCCCCCAGTTCACAGGACCTGAGGCTACCCGACAACCACATGAGTGGGCTTGGAAGCAGATCCTCCCCCAGTTGAGCCTCAAGATGACTGCAGTCTCAAGTGACATCTTGATTAGAGTCTTGAGAGAGACTCTGCTCCAGAAGTACCTAGCTTGGCTGCACCTAGGTTCCTGACCTAAACATGTAAGATAATAAATGTTTGTTGTTTTCAGTTGCCAGCTTTTGGAGTAATTTGTTACGCAGCAATAGATAACTGATATACAAGCTGGCATTAAAATGTTGAAGGGAGCTTTTGAAAAATACCTATGCAATGGCACTGAAAGGGATCAATTTCATTAGAAACAGAGAGGGCTGGGGCCCAGGAATCAGTCATTAAAGTGCTCTCAGGTAATTCCAATGTCAGCCATGCTTTAGAATAACTGCTTCAAGCTATTTGTAGTTGGTTTGTCTGCTTTTGCAGCTGAGCAGATGCCTAACTATTGCAATTTCTAACATTAACTATGTAACTAAATATTTTGTTTCCCATCATTTCTTAATTTAATTATGGTTTCTCTTTTTGCATTTAACAAAATGCTTAACTTATCCTTGGTTGTTGCCTATTATTTTCCTTGCTTGTTGCCATATCTCATTGTAAGCAAGAATTTTGCTTTTCTTCACCTATTATTAATTTTAACACATCAATTTTTGGAGAAGGGTAAACTGTTCTCTTCTCATAACAGTTGTTTTTGCCTATGTTATTATCCCTCTAAGTTTAGAATAGGAATGGAAAGAAATTTCAAGTTATAGGACTCTATCAGGTACCACATAAGGACAGCATAAAACTGCTGTTTTTGTCTTCTTCCATTCTGTTAGAAGACACTGTAGAAGACACATTTGAATAATCTGGTCCCACTTCTGTGCTCAGAGTGAGTCTGTCCTTACTTACTTAACATCAAGTCACTATGTGATTGCAATCTGTGAATTTTTACAAAGTCCTCAGGCAGTTTGTTTGTTTTTTTAACTTTAAATAATTTTTACACACTTGACGTAGCACTTACTGAAAGTACATGGACCCTGGACTCAGAAAGAATTGGTTTTGAATTATTTGTTCATTTATCAACTAATTCATAGTGAGTGAATTCTACTTGTATGCAGTTCAATTTCTTCATGCATAAATATGAATAATAATATATACTTTACAGAACTGTTATACAGATTTATCAAAAAACATAAAGTTCAAGTACATCCTAGATATTTAGTTAGTGCTTAGTAAAGGTTAGTTGCTATTGTTACCATTGTTGATGTCTTTGTTTTTAGTAAACAAAAGAGAACAGTCAACAAATATGTCATAGTTAGCTCCCCAAGGATAACAATATTAATAATCCTCTTATTTCTAGTTTTCTGGAAAGCTCTTAGAAGAGGAGGATAAAGTGTTTTAAAAAGTCATATCTTTGTAGAAATTATTGTCTTGTAAAAATGTTCTGTTTACATCTAGGGCATAAACTTTGAAGAATTTTGGAGGTGGTACATGGAGTAAACAGTTTAAGGTAAGAGTCCACAGATACCTTAAAACTGTGGAAGAACCTAGGAGGAATTAACAGTTCTTGTATATTGAAGAGAGGCACTGGAGCTGGACTAATGAGTCCCATGAAGATATTTTATTAGGATTTATGGTCATTCTGTTTGGATCCTGCCAAAGCAAGATTCCCGTGGTGGAGAGTAAGATGTTTAATTGAGATTACAGTGTAATAGCAAAGCCATTGGAGCTTTTACAGGTAACATTCTGTAAGAGTTCCCTGAATTCAGTTCATATTTGATCATAAAATTAACCACAATCTCGAGTCTCTTACATAATTAATCTAGAGATAAAGGTTATGAATAGCAAGTAGTAATAAAAATCAAAAGAAAAATAATTGGTAGAAACTTGAAAATACTGAAATTTTATGAAAATCAAGGCATGCTTTAGATACTGGCAAATATGACCAAAGCTAGAGCTGTTCTCAGCACAAGAAAGGTCAGTAAAGCGGGCAAGCCTGATACCCTCATGAAGCTTAGAGTCTAATTGGGAGGACAGAAGTGCAATGAATAACGCAAATATGTTGAGTGTAATAACAAAGAGGTACAGGTTGCTACTATAGGAACATATACCAACCAGACCTAACCAAGGTGGGAGTTAGCATAGGCTTTTTAGAGGATGTGACTTTCAAATTCAGATTTGAAGACAGAAATGTTATTAATATGTCCACACAGAAGTCTTGGGCATTGTGACAGCCTTTTGTTATACAAAGAACTAGTAAAATTAAAGGAACTTTAATTAGAAGAAATCTTGGAGATTACCCATTGTAGATGAGAATCAAGAATGATATACTTGGGTCCAGAAGAAATTGTCTCATGACAGTGGTCATACAGTGGACATAGCTATAGAAAGTGATTACAGTGGACTGTAAGGACTTTACAGCAAGGACTTTCCTGCTAGGGGCCTGGTGTAAATAGGAAAAGAATAGATATGAAGACATTGCGAGCTTGGTAACCAGGTTGTGCCTCCAAAGCCCTCCTTATGATGGTGATCTGGCTTCAAGATGGTATCTGGCCTTCTCTGCTTAGAATTCTTTGGTCTCAAGAATACTATTACTGGCTAAGAACTTTTTCTTTCTACTTAGTGCAGTTTTGTCTAAGTGGAATGAAAAACCAACTAAACTTAGGGTCTGAAGAGAGTGTAGGCAGGCATGAACTGGAGTCAGGGAATATGGTGAATTATAGCTGGGCATTGGCTGCAAATTGCTCTCTAATTCACCAAATCGCTGACTTTCTAGTACAAATACTTATACAGTGCTTATAGGACTTAGGTAGTGACCAGGAATTATTTGAAGATCTTCACATATATAAACAAGCTTGAGTCTACATTGGGAAGTTGAGGTTAAATAACTTGCTCAAGGTCACACAATTAGTAAGAGTGAGAGCTGAATGGGAACCTGGAGGTCTCATTCCAGGATTTTGCTCTGAAGCATCTCAAAGACTGGGTTTCGTTGTTGTTATTTGTTGGTTTGTCTTTTTTCTTTTTAATAGGTAGATGAGATGGGGTCTGGAGAAATAAGGTGATAATTACCCATGGTGATAGCCATGGTAGTAAATGGGCTGAGTCATTTCAGGATTGTGTTGACATTCTTGGGCTGCATTAGATACCTGTGCAGAGATAATGTCTGCCTAAAATTCAACTCTTCCTGGCCCCGGGCAGAAGTTAAACTCTATAGCTTTGCAAAATGGAGCTGCCAGAGGCAGCCGTTGATTGCACAAATCAGAGAGTCATGCAGGGCCAGGTCTCCAGAGCAAGTGAGAATACTATTAAAGTAGATGGACAAAGTCTATCCTTGATATGTTCAATTATGAATTTCAAGGGTGGATTTAAGAGGCAGAATTTCATAACATTCCCTTGAGAAGACAAACGCTGGGATGTACAGTATTGTTATTTCTCATTATTATTTACACTGTTTTGTTGGTCAGTGTAATTGTCTTCATTATTTCTGATGTTCTTATCAGCACTGCCTCTCAGATTTTGCCCTATCATGAGAAGAAATGTATCTGCTTTGCTCACCACTGTAGACATGCTGTCTTGAAGAGTCTAAGCTTAAAAAATATTTGTAAAATAAATGTATCTCAGTAGAGAGAAATATTTATTTAAAATCCACATTAATGCTGGTTGGCTACTTGCAATACGTGATAGAGTTAAACACTCAAGAACATAAAATAGGAACAAAAGAAGGAAGACACACAACATGCGCTTAAAAAAACATATGGAGAGGGAAAAAAGAAGAGTCATTTAACACGTATAGAGTTTCAATTTTGTAAGACAAAACAGTTTTGGAGACTGGTTGCACAACAATTTGAATATACTTAACATTGCTGAACTGTACATAAAAAATGATTAAGATGGTAAATTTTATACTCTGTGTTTTTTTACCACAATTAAAAATTCTTAAAAAAGAAACATTGTCATAAGAAATATTGGCAGAGTAAAACTAAAATAATGAGAGTGGTAAATTAAAACAAAAACATATAGATTTTTCAGGAAAAAAAAGTGCAATGCTATAAGAGATATGATTCCTTGATATTCTGATAATAATTTTTCTTTCTTTTTTTTTTTTTTTGAGGAAGATTAGCCCTGAGCTAACTGCCACCAATCCTCCTCTTTTTGCTGAGGAAGGCTGGCCCTGAGCTAACATCTGTGCCCATTTTCCTCTACTTTATATGTGGGATGCCTACCGCAGCAGGGCTTGTCGAGTGGTGCCATGTCTGCACCCGGGATCTGAACTGGCAAAACCCGGGCCGCCGAAGTGGAATGTACACACTTAACCGCTGCGCCACTGGGCCAGCCCCATGATAATAATTTCTTTTGCTTTGCATTTCCTGCTATATGTTTGCTGCTAGGATTTCCCTTGTCTGCTCTCAGATTCCTCATCTATGAAATGAGACTCATAATTGCAGCAACTTTGTCCAATATTCTTGAGAAAATAGGTCTCTATCATTTTAAGTATTGGTGGTGCTTATAGGAAAAAAAGTTTCCTTTCCTGATGACCTGCCTTGGGAGAAATAATCTGCTGTGTGAGGTTTATTACCTTTGACCAGCTCTGAGGGCTTTCATATGGAAAAGATGAGAAAGAAAACAAGACAAACGAACTGCTATAGATTGGATATTTGTGTCCTCTGAAAACTCATACATGGAAAACCTAATGCCCAAGGAGATAGTATTAGGAAGTGGGGTCTTTGAAAGGTGACTAGGTCATGAAGGTGGAGCCCTTATGCATGGGATTAGTGCTCTTTAGAAGAGGTCCCAGACAGTTCCCACCCCTCCCACCACACGAGGATACAGTCAGAAGTCTCCTATGGGGAAGGGGGGGTCCACATCCAGCCATGCTGACACCTTGATCTCAGACTTCCAGCCTCCAGAAGTGTGAGAAATAAATTTCTGTTGTTTATAAGCTACCCAATCTGTGGCATTTTGTTATAGCATCCCTAATTGACTAAGACACAAACAACATACAAACAAACAAAATCAAGCGCAACATTGCTGACCAGGCAAGATCACTGGACTTGGGAGCAAATCCTCTGTATTCACATCCAGTTGAGTTTATGATCCAGTTGACATTCTTGCTAAATCTTACCTTCCTCCCCCCCAAAACAGAGGAGCTCTTAGAACTAGAGTCTACTGTTTCTCGGAAAAATGTATTCTGACATCCGAAGCAGCTTCCAGAAGATTTTCAGGGTTTCATTTCTCATCTTGCCAGAAGTGCTTTTTTTTTCTTTTCTTTCCTTTTTTTGGGGGGGTGGGATGCACACCTATACACTGCACTGTACCATGCACTCACAAATATACATATACAATTTTGTGTGCATGCGCTCACTAGGTGAGAAATTGCCTGTATGTTGAGACATTGAGATGTCAGTAACTCTAGGAAGGCCCCTGTCTTCCTGGTGTCATGAGTTGTAATCCCTTTCTGCTCTTTCTATTGCCTTTGTAAGAAACTAAACCTTCAAGTAAATGACATTTATCCCAACTCCATCATCCATCATGGTCTGGGTTAAGGCTGTGGCGGGATGGCTCAAGGTGAGGAAGGCTAAGGAGGAGAAATCTATAGGTAGCATTATCTAATAATTCCAGCAGGAAACAGAGTCCAGTCAGATGATACAAGGAAGGAACTATTTACCAATGAATGTGTAGATGGGGTTTAAGGAAACAACAATGGATGTTCAGGTCTAGAGCTGAACAATGGTAGGATGCCATTAGCATGCTGAAGCTAGAAGTGGGGAGAGGAGGAAATGATGTTGTTGGAGACCACAGTAAGATATAACCATGCAGCAATGCCAGACAAGACAAGAGCTGTAATTATGGAGGCATAGAGCATGTGAGAAAATGGACCCAGAGAAAGAAGCAATCATGGAAAGAAAGAAACCTATTACTTCGTCTGTCTGTAGATTTCCTTCCAGTGTCTGCCACCAGCCAACACGGCCAGGGTTCTTTAACTTTACTGTGCATCAGAATCTTCTGAAAGGCTTCTTGAAATACAGATTTCTGGATCTCATCTCCAGAGTTCCTGATCCAGAAGTCTTGGGGTGGGGCCACAAAATGTGAAGTTCTAGCCAAAAAGTTCCCAGGCGATGGTGAAGCTGCTGGTTTAGGGACCCTACTCTCGGAACCATGGGTGTACAGGAAGCCAGTCAGCCAGAGAGCCCAGGTGATGCAGTGCACAAGTGATCAGCCTCCCTAGACAAAAAAAGAGCAGAGAAAGACAGAGTATGGGTCTGACGATAGCCAATGGAAAATAACCAGAAAAGGGAGTGACCATCAACAAGCACAACCAAATCCAGAAGGCAAATACAATGTGAAGGTGGCAGGTTGCAGTGTGACTCTAGTAGAAGAAAGCAGGAAGAATTCCAAGGGTAACAGTAAAGGGTTAGTTCTTTGAATGAACTTGGGGGAACAATGCAAGATCCAACTTCTCAAGCTGAGAACAGAGGTAAGGATCAGATATATTAGAAATAAGATAGCCTCAATGCAGGGTCCCAAGTAGCGAGATAAAGGAGAGGGGAGTTGGGCAGTGAGTTACAAGCAACAAGGTGAAAGGTTATAGTAGGAATGATATCAAGGATTCCCTGATGCTCAACTTTGAGCTACTGACTTTGGACTTCTTATCCTTCCCCTTACCGTTGGGCAAGTTGAGTCCTAGTGTATAGCATGGAAAGTTCAACTGTTCCAACTTGTAGTAGAATTGACAAACTGGAAACAGGGATCTAGCCAAATGAATAGAAACCATTATATATACATAATTAATTTTGCACCATGGTTTAATTTAATGCTATCCAAAATATAGACAGAGGACCTGAAGCATCAGCATCACCTGGGAGCTTGTTATAATGGCAGTGTTGGGCCCCACTACAGAGGTACTGAATCGGTAACTCTGGGAATGTGGTTCACGAATCTGTAGTTTAACAAGATTTCAGGATGATTCAGATGCAAACTGAAGTTCGAGCAGCACTGGTCAAAATCACTGGTCTGCAAATTAGTTGCACATCGGAGTTACCTAAAATGTTTCTTAAAATACCACTATCTACGCTCCACCCCCCAAAATTCTAATTCAATTGGAATGAGAGGTATGGTAGATTGTTCTCAAAGATGGCTGCAATAATCTCCTATCACCCTATGCAGGAGCATTTGCCACTTGCCCATGACAGGGTAGAATTTATTTCTCCCCCCTTAAAATCCAGATTCATCATGTGGCTTGTTTTGTCCAATAGATTATTAGGAAACATGATACAAGCAGTGACTTGGAAAGACCTGCACAGTGGGGCTTGCTCTTTTTGGCTACTTTTGGAAACTTGAGATCATATTGTGAACAAATCCAAGGCCACATGGAGAGGAAACAAAGTGTCCTTGTTTGACGATTTGCCACCACCAGGCATGTTAGTGAGGCCACATTCAGTCATTCAGACAGATGACTACATGAGTGACCCCAGGAGAGAGGAGCAGAAGAACCAGCTGGCTGAGCCCAGCTCGTATTGCAAACAAATATGGTTTTTATTTTAAGACACAAAGTTATAGGATGGGTTTGATATGCAGCAACAGATACTGATACAGGGTGTGACCTGAGCTTCTGGGGTTAAAAGCTATCTGGGTAATTTTAATGTGTAGCAAAGCTTGAGTACCACTGGTCGAAACCACCTGTTCTTCCACTTTGTTGCATATTAGAATCAACTGGAAAGCTTTTAATACTGATGACTGGGCCTCACCCCAAAGTTTCTAATATAATTGATAAGGAGTACATCTTAGTCGTTAGAATTTTTCAAACTTCCCAGGTGATTCTAGTATGCAGCAAAAATTGATGACTGATGCTCTAAAATGATAAGATATTCTTGCTGATATGGAAATATACAACCATTTGTACAACCATCTAGTTGTAGAAGCACCATGGATGCAAAGGATAGTGAAAAGAAAGTTGAAGCTCTACTAGGCTGGGGCCAGCCCGGTGGCGCAGCGGTTAAGTGGGCAGGATCTGCTTCATGGGCCCGGGGTTCCCTGGTTCGGATCCCGGGTGCAGACATGGCACTGCTTGGCAAGCCGTGCTGTGGTAGGCGTCCCACATATAAAGTAGAGGAAGATGGGCACAGATTTTAGCTCAGGGACAGTCTTCCTCAGGGAAAAGAGGAGGATTAGCAGCAGATGTTAGCTCTCAGGGCTAATCTTCCTAAACAAAAAAAGAGAGAGAGAGGCTCTACTGGGCCAAGAGCTAGCCTGATACACACTTACAGCCATTTTTAACAAATATCCACAGATCCCGATCCTCCTTGTGCTAAATAGTACTTGATGTGAGCAAGGCTGGGGCCTCTAGATGAGCTTGCTAAATACCACCCTCAAAGAGCATGAATTCTCTCTACCTATGGTTATCATATAAATCAGAAATTATTTACTCTTTGATGTCTGTAGACTCACTTTTTGTTGACTGCCTAGAATTAAAAAAAAGCTTTAGTTGAATATTAAAATCGAGAATTTTCACATGAAACTCAGAATAGCCAGTGGTTCTCGAAAAACCACAACGTCATAGCAACATTGATCCCCTCTCAAAAGGCAATACATTGAGTGAAGCAGAATTGTTAGATATTTCCTTAAGATGGAACTTGTGGCCTTCAGTTTATGAACTGTTCCCCCTCACCCAATCCCCACCCTCATCTCTCCTGCCCTACACACCACCCCCCAGGACTATATTTGCTTCATTGTTTAGGTTACTTGCCAGAGCCCATGAGCAGAGGATATTTTGCATTCTCTGATCATTCTTTTCTTGACTTCCCATTAGATTACATTTGGCTATTTCATTGCTTTCTTCCTTATCTGATTGTCTTTTAGTTTACCTGGGTAAATCTTCCTTCTCTGGCTAGATTGCAAACTCCTTGAAGCCAGAAGTGCATTTAAACGTCTTCCACGTCTCTGAAAGAAGCTAGCACAGTGTCAGACAGAAGAATGCTTAACAAATATGCATCGAAATACAGTTGAACAACTGGGAAGACAGTGGTCATTAGCGACTTGAGTCAATTACATAGCCCCTTAATTATAATTATTATTCAAAATTGAATGGATGGTTCTAGAACTTCACAAAATTACCATGTTAGAGCAGCCTAAATTTGGGGAAAAAAATTCATTTCTAAAGAAGGAAAAATGATTCACACTAGTGCTACCTGAGGGCTGTTTATATGACACATGCAGTCTGTTAAATTCTGGTAAGGTATTTCTGGATACTAATTTAATTAATCTGGTTCTGCATCCTCTATCACTGTTTTCAAATCGTGTGTCTTAATATATAGTTTCCCTGCATTTCAGGTCAAATAATAAACAAAATTCATTAGATAGCAGCTTGGTATGCTCCTAAGTGTACCTCTGCAAGGGAATTTTAATAATCAAAGAAGTTGCTGATGTAGGAGTATGATAAATTGCTTTGCTGCAGGGTAATATAAACCTTAACTAGTACGATGAATACTTCTGCTTCACAAAGAAAACTGAAATGCTGCATACTATTTAAATATGTGCTTCCTGATAAATGCAGACAATTGTCTGCAAATATTCTAGATGAGACACGATATGACTTTCATGTTAAAGTGAAATGTTTCGTTAAGAAAAAAGGCTCAAAGGAAGACATTTTGAGAAAGGAAATAGATCCGTGAATATATTGCCAGCGTATTTTGTGGGAACATATTTGGAAGAACGATGTTTAAAAATTTATTTTCCAGTTTATAATTATCAAAATTAAGAATAATTGGTTTTCAAAATTCTTTCTGAATGCCAATTTTCTTTGCTGATAATGAAGAAAGGTCTTTAACAACTGAAATCCCTGGGGTCTAAAAGTCATTAACACACAGCATACTTGTTTTCTAAGCTTTCCTCATACACTGATATTAAAATATGGCAAGAAATATCAATTGAGGAGTCACTGTGCTTGCTTCTGTGTGCAAGATATGGGACAGCAATAGCCTGAAACCCCACAAAAATATAACCAGTGGCACCAGCAAATTCAATAGCTGGATGGAGATATTTTGTCCTTGTCACCAGGCAGCTGGTGTCTCATATTCTTTTTGGAGCGTCTTATTTTGTAAAGTGTAGTTAACTTATGCTTTTACATTTATGAAAACATCCTCCTTTCATTTGATTTTCCTTTGTTGTTCTCCTACCTTCTTGAACTGTATGCTCGCTTTATTTATTTTTAATTTTTTCTATTATCTATGTTTACTCAAGGTTATACGCGTTCCTCTCGTTGCCACCTTGGCTTCATTCTGCAAGGAAGAATGTAGTGCTCTTACAAGTTTATATTTCTAAATCACTTGCAAGTATATATATATATATATATTTAATTTTTCTTTTCAAAACATTTAGAGGTGTGGACGTGTAATTTTTCAAGGCATGATGTTTGGCTATTCTTTAATCCTTAGCGTCTAACTTTATTATCTCTTGATTCAATTATTTAAGCTGTATAATTTCTGCTTTGGAGGCTATATTGAGATTTTTATTTTTGACAATACAAAAGTATTTTTTTTGTTAGTGGATCACATGTTTAAAAATACGTTATATCTCTTTTTAGAGTTAAAAAAGTCCAGGTAAAACTATTAATCCTATAAAGCTTATCAATCATATTACTCATATTCACATTCTTTACTCACTTATATTGTCAACTTTAGGACAATTTTTAAAAAGGAAATGACTTTCGTTGTGATTTGGGTAAGTTCTTTTATTTCTATTAGTTTTGCGGATAGTAGTTCAATTTTATGTGTTCGTTAAGATACCATATTGTTAATGGGTTATCAAAAGATAAAAACTTGAAAACATTGAGAGGAAAGCAAAGGAAAGTAAAAACAACCCAAAACCACATTGTGTGTGAAATGGTAGAAGTGGTTGACATCTGAGGAATGTTTAGTCTCCAGTAGCTAAGACTTGGTGGGGATAGGAGAGGTGAGAAGTAAACCATCCTATCCAAATAAGTCGTGTTGTTGCATGACAGTGATGCTCCAGTAGCCATGAGTCCCTGAACTATGTTTGCCATAGAGAAAATTTTTAATAAACACTAAATAACCTTTCTTTTTAACCAAATGAAAAGGAAGCAGGGTGGCACAGTGAAATAAGGAGTGCTTCTTGGCTTTGAATGCAGGTCCCTTACATGCTAGCTGTGTGATCTTGGCAACTCACTTATGTCCTCTGAGCCTCAGAATCTTAAACTAGAAATAATAATGCTTTCCTTATAAGGTTGTTATGAATGTGAAGCAGATGATTTGTGTAAAGAACCTAGTGACGTGAAAATGTCTGGCACATGGTAGTACTCAGTAAACGGCAGATTCCATTGTTATTGTAGTAAAACCAGTAATACTAATATAATTTTCTCATTTTTCATGAATCTTTTTAAGGAGAATTAGCATTCAAACCACAATGTGTGGTTTATTAGTTATCTATTGCTGCATAACAATATTACCACAAATTTAATGCCTAAAAACCATACGCACTTATTATCTCATAGTTTCTGTGAGTCAGGAATCAGGGCACAGCTTAACAGGACCCTCTGCTTCAGGGTCTCTCACAAGCTGCAATGAAGGTGCTGGCCAGGACTGGGGTCTCTTTTCAAGGCTCAAAGGGGAAGGACTTGCTTCCAAGTTCATGTGTTTGTTGGCAAAATTCAGCTCCTTTCAGCCTGTCGGACTCAGGACCTTGATTTCTTGTGGGCTCTTGGTAAAGGCCAGCATGTGGTCATCTCCAGCAAAACCAGCAAGGGAGAGAATCTCCTAGGAAGATGGATGTAACAATCCTATATAACATAGCCACAGAAGGGGCATTCCACCACTTTTGCTAGATTCTCTTGGTTAGAGGTTACAGGTCCCACCCACACTCAAGGGGAGAAGAAAGGGATCATGGGGACCCTCTTAGAGTTTCTCCACCACAGGTGGAAACTAGGAGAACGGGTGTTTGACTTCATTTAAGGGATACATTAAAACATTTAGAACCAATCAAAGAAGGAAAGGGCTATACTATGAAGAAGTGCTCTCATTGGCTAGATGGGTTTGTCAAAGATATTAGAGATTAAATGTGGCATGAGGGAAATTCTGAATGGCTCAATTCCAAGGTATTTTTCTGATATGATATGATTCCTTTAGAATACTGCTGATAGAGCTTCACTACAATTTTCTTGAGTCATATTCTAGTTGGTTGCTTAAAGGAGACCAAAGTCTTCTTAAGAAATGAGTGCTCAGGAAAAAAAGCAGTAAGACTGGCTAGCCCAATATCCACCCTCTACTATCCCCAAATATTTGTGAAACTGAAGTATTTTGTAAAATTCAACTGTTTTCCTTGTTATGTCTTTGAGAGATCATTGTATAGGAAATAACCTAATAAAAATGTAGTTATATGGTTTAAAAAAGCAAGTTATGGTGTTGACAGAAAAGGTATAAAGAGTGCTGAGCAATGAGTTTAACAATTGTCATTCCCCATCCCATATTCAGAAAATAGTAATTGAGCTCCTTAAATATTTGTTGAATGCATAACACATTTTGCTTGAAATCAAGGGTGAAAGCTTAGAATAAGACTGGCAGGGTTCTAACCCCTTTTGTGATAATTACCTCTGCATGACCCAGGGCAAGTTACTTAATTACCTTGTGCCTCGGTTTCATCATCTGTAAAAGTGGGGGTAATAATATTACTCTTCAAGTAGAATTGTTTTGAGGGTTAAATGAATTTATTCTTATCAAGCATTTACACGACATGTCCTATGTGCTTAATAAGTAGTAACTATATTCATAGTACTATTTAGTAAAAATGGATTAAAAATAGAGATAAATGATGGCTTTTGGAAATTAATAAAGAATTTTTAAAAACTAATGAATTCTTGCATGTAAGTATGTAAATAGCAATCATGAATTAAGCCTTCACATTTCTATTATATTAACTATTTGATAATTTATAGGGCATGTATAGAACTAGCCAATTCCCATTTGTTGCAGCTTGATTACCACGCTTTTGTTATTCTTAATGAGAACCCTGAATGAGATTAAAATGCAAGAAAACAGGTGGTTTCTTGCATTTTAATAATAGCAGGGTAATGAAGCTTTTGTCTTCCAATTTCATTAATAAATTGTCCCCTTTTGATCCAAAAGCAGTAATAGCTTTTGGTAAATAATCAGTCTGCCAATATTTGTCAAACCTTTCACACCAAATTGCTATCATGTGGATTACAGATGTATGTGGTTCACAATCCTTCCTCTTGGTGCTTTCCCAGGAGCAATGTGCAACTAAATCAGCTCAGAAAGAACATGAGGATTTGGAAGAACTGATTTGAATATATTAAAGAAGACGTTTCACAAAAGTGCTAGTTTACATTCTTGCACAGTCTTGAGCAATGCTAACAAATTACTCTGACTAAAAAGGCTGTTTCCTTCCCTTTCCCCTTTCTTTGTATGTGGAAATTTATAGAAGAAAAATTTTACATTGACGCTGAGAGGGTTTCCGAATTAACCCATTAGGTTGAAATGGCGTAGCTTGCCACAATGCCTTCACCATCTTCAGTTTCCTTGTCAACCAGAGGTCTTTTTCTTTAATCTATCAAAGTCATACCAATTGCCACGAGGGTGTAGAAAGACACTGGTCACCAACAGGATCGACCTCACAAATATTTCTGTTCAGGACTAACCATATACTAACAGTTTCTAAGAGATACTTTTCTATCCTCCCTCTCTACCTTATCACTCTTTCTATTTGTGAGATGGGGACAAATTTTTGCATATTTTGTACAATTACAAAGTCATACAGCAAGAAAGATACAGAATGGAAGAGAGTTTGGAGGCTTTTTGCAAAACTAAACATACTCTTACCATACAATCCAGCAATCACATTCCTTAGTATTGGCTCAAAGGAGTATGTCCACCCAAAAACCTGCACATGGATCTTTATAGCAGCTGTAAACATGGCAATTCATAATCGCCAAAACTTAGAAGCAACCAAGGTGTCCTTCAGTAGGTGAATGGCTAAACTGTGGTCCATCCAGACAATAGAGTATTAAGCAGTTCTAAAAAGAAATAAGCTATCAAGCCATGAAAACAGATGGAGGAAACATAAATACATATTACTAAGTGAAAGACATCAATCTGAAAGGCTACATGAGTGATTTCAATTATACGTCATTATGGCAAAAGCAAAACTACGAAGATAGTAAAAATATCAGTGGTTGTCAGGAGTTTGTGGGGAGGGGAGAGGTGAATAGTCAGAGTACAGATTTTTAGGGCAGTGCAAATACTCTGTATGATATTATAGTGATGGATATATGTCATTATACATTTATCCAAACCCACAGAATATAAACATTAGGAGCGAAGTCTAAGGTAAACTCTGGACTTTGGGTGATTATGATGTGTCAATGAAGGTTCATTGTTGGTAAACCGTGTACCATTCTGGTGAGTGATGTTGACAGTAAGGGAAGCTATGCATGTGTGGGGGCAGAGAGTACATAGGAAGTCTCTGTAGCACCCTCTCAATTTTGATATAAACCTCAAAGTGCTCTAAAAAATAAAGTCTTAAAAAAAAAAGAAAGAAACTTACAGAGGCAATCTTTCATAAAGCAAACAGAGGAGCAACCTTATTCTACTAACCCGTGACTCCAGATAACAGAGACCTCTGCTAAGGGTGAAGGTATTCAATTTATACTGTGCCTACCTTTCTTCCCCTTTTCCCAGTGCTTGCTAACTTAAATGCCCATTAAATCTGTGCCACTGTTTATTTGTAATGTGAGCACCTGTGTCTTAGCTACTAGACCAAGACAGCTAGCTGATTTCACATACCATTGAACAGCAAATAGACGACATTATTGTCTCCAGCTATAAATTTCACACTCACACACCTACACATATGCACATAACTCTTGAAGGTATAGTGCATTTGCCCAGCTAGAAGAAATAAGAGAAAAAAAATCATTAAGGATAATAGAAAATTTATTCTCTCAAAATGCCCCAACTTTAATACAGAGAAGTAGTAGAGCATAAGAACACTCTGGAGACAGACTGCCTGATTTTGTACCATAAGGGCTCTTGGGAAGGGTATTCAAAGCTTTGACTCCAAGTCCTCAGTTTCTTCATCTGTAAAATGGACCTAATAATGGATTCTACATCACAGTGTTGTTTTGATAATTAAATGAGTTAACACAGATAAAGTTTCTAACACTGTATCTGATCCTTCATAAATGATTAATGAATACTACGTAGAAGAAATCTGAGTAGTTTTCATAGAGCAGCAGCCACAATGGGAGTTTATATTTTATTTTTCTGAGTCTAACAGGAAATAATATATACGCACTATGAACAAAATCCTTCAAATTACAAGTCTCTGCCTTTTTTTCTCCACCCTGTCACTCAAATAAACTTAAAAACTAAATAACATTTCTGTTCACATCAATGGTAAATATTTCATTGACATTCCTATTTTGAGGGGTCATAATTTACTTTCAAGAAACAGAAATATCCTTTGGCCCATCAACTGTGAGAAACATTGCTTTCAAACAAGGTATAAGACCTATTAAAAGGTAAACTGAGGCACATTAAAATTTTCTAGAGTTTATTTGAGCATACATGGATTTGAATCGAACAGTGCCAAACCAAAGGTGGTGAGGAGCACTCCATCGACAGGAGTGAGGGTCGAGATTTTTACAGAGAAGATGCTGAAGCAAAACAAAGCTACTATTTGATTTGCTACAGCTTAAGTGGGTTGCCCTCTTTGAGAATGTGCAATTGGCTCTTTGTGATTAGTTGTTCTTAAGTTTCATTTTCTTCAATTCAAGTGCATTGACTTTGGCTGGGGTTTGGTTGGCTTACATAGGTTTGGTCACTAAGGCATTACAGCCACCTCAGTTTAATGGTCTACTTGTTTAAACACTTTAACAGAACTTAACGCTTCAGCTACTACTATGACCATACAAACTCATTCTGGCAGAGAATCCATAGTGCTTTGCATGTGGTCCTTTCTGACTAGAGCCAAATTTACGACCTGTGAACAGAACACATGTAGAAAGAAACTTACAATTAGCCCTTTCAAAATCAATTCTGAAATTAATGTATTTTGAAGAAATTCATCTATATTTTTCTTCATCAGTAGTACTTTTGTTGTAATGGCCTTTTACATTAAAAAGAGAGTTATTTACTTGATTTATCTTTGCTTTTAAAAAAAATAAAGTAAAAATCATGGGCTAACAGACAATGTAATGCATTAGGTAGGAATCATTATTATTGTTCTCTTCCTTATGCAGACTTGGGTAGATTGATTAATACACAGTCATGTGCCAAATAACAAAGTTTCAGTCAAAAATAGACTGCATATGTGATAGCAGTCCCACAAAGTTAGTAACATATAGCCGACATGTGTACTAGGCTATACCACCTAAGTTTGTATGAGCACACTTTTTGATGTTTGCATGATGACAAAATTGTCTAATGATGCATTTCTCAGAACATATCTTTGTCATTAAGTGATGCATGATTGTGTTATTATTTGAATGTAGACGTTTCTATTGTTATAGGTGATGTTTATGAGCTCCTACTATGGGCCAGATGATGTTAAAGTGTTCTTATATGTATTTCCTTAATCTTCTAATAAACCTATGAAGTAGGTGTAATAATAATCCTAGTTTTACAGATGAAGAAACTGAAGCAGTGAGGAGGTCAGGAACTTTACTAACACTTCACATATTGTGGTGGATGGACCAGGATTTGGATCTAGAAATCTTGCTGCAGTGTATCCCTACCCCTTTCCTTATTTTTTAAACAAATGTATTGCTCTGCCACTAAAAATAATAGTTCCTAATATTGTCCTTATGACTTTATTTGTTGATTCTGCATCTTGTGGATGTGGAAATTGAGGCACAGAGGATTAAGTGATTTGTCCAAAGTCACTCAGCTAGTAAAAGTTGGGAGCCAGGACTTGAACTCAGGCAATCTGGCTCTACTGCCTCCGCTGGGCATGCAACTGTATGTCATGTTGACCAGGAAAACTGTTAGTTGTTTGGTTTCAGTTTCGCAAGATGAAGAGAGTTCTGGAGATGGATGGAGGTGATGTTTGCACAACAATGTGAATGTACTTACTATCACTGAGCTGTACATGTAAAAATGGCTAAGACAGTAAGTTTTATATTGCATGTATTTTACCACGATAAAACCGAAAACTGTTAGTGTGTATGTAAAAAGGTATTTTCTACTAGAACTGGCATTCATTGCTAGTAGAGTAGTTGAATCTACCAGAAGCATCTTGTTTTCTAAGTGCTGGCCGTCTAAGTCTACATGACTTGAAATGTCCACCATTAGTGTCCCTTCTTACACTAAGGCAGAGTCACTTTGCCCCTTACTCCATTAATAGAGTAGCATCCATTCATCTGTTAACATCCATTAACACACCACCAGGAAATACCTGCCTGTAGTTTTAGAAAAGAGGCTTCCACAAAAACGGGTCGTAGTATTAGTGAATTTCAACAAGTGCTTGGTGGAAGGGATAAGATTGGAAATAAGGTCCAATCCCTCCCTAGGTCCTGTGAGAGAGCACGGAAATGGGAAAGAATCAGGACCTTGGATGTCCTAGCACGAGGTGATCATAATTTAAGTCCACCAAATGCGCAACAACACAATCTTACTCACTTCAAGTCCTCACCCACTTCTGCAGATTAGCAAAGCCCTATTGTCTTACAAAGCACTTTCTCAGATAGTATTTCATCTCTTGTGCACCAATACCATCATCAATACGAATACCAAATGAAGTCTGCTATGTTGCTAAATTTTTTTTGCATGGGTTTGGAAGATTTGAAAGAAACAAAAGCCTTTTACATCTTTAGCTTTAAAATGACAACCTTTCAAAGTGGAACAATAATAAGGAAGAGTACAGGAAACATGTGCACAGGCATGGAGACTATTGTTTCAGTGGCTGGGGAGAAATATCGACCTTCGCCAATTCTTATTTTACCACTTCATGGACAGCAGAGGGCCAGAGACGGATGGATGCTCTCGATGACTGGGGTAATACTTTAAACTTGCCAGACATGCATTGAGAGGGAGGAAAAAATTGCCAGTATTTTAATTCTGTGAACACATTTTCAATAGACTCTAAAGTCATTGTTTCCCCTTATTTGTGAAAAAACAGAGATCTTTTGCGAGCTGTGTTTCAACTGGAATGAAAACACTGCTGTAGTAAGAAGGCCTAGGGATTCGAGCTTTTCTCTTCCAATTACATGTTTAGGAAGTGTTTCCAAACCCAATAAAGTGAAATCATAAATCAAGAACTTGACTTTGTGAAGAATAGTTATAATTGATGTAATACCTTTTTTAGGTGATATGAACTTGACACTAATCACATTAGAATTTAATTTCCTCCTAAAATAACCCGACACTGTAGAAAAATTAAATAGAAGATAGCACCTCTCCACTTAGCTATTTTATTATTCTTCCTTTTTTGTTCCGCCTGGGCACTCATGAAGGAAAAAAACACTGTAAATATAAAGAAATGAGATAAGATCATAAATCTTCAATACCTGCTAAATTCAGACAGTGATTAAATATTGAAATAGATTCACTTCACTGGAAATTCAAAAAAAAACAAGGACCTTTCAAAATAAAAAGTGCTGGCTGAGAAGGTTTCTTAATAGTTTCAAAGCTCTAATAAGTAAAATGCCATAATATAATATGCTAAATGACCCATTCTGAAATGGTACAGCTTTGTTTGACGTGATAAATTGCTTTATAACATGCTAGTGTGGATTAAAAATAAATCAGATTGCTGTAAATTATGGCTGTATCTGCTTGCTCTTAATTATTATTATTTCTTTTTGCATATGACTACCAACCAATGTTGGAAAATGAAGACCTTTTCCTAATATTTCTGAGCTAGATATCAACATAAACTATGGAAATTGACATGTCTCTGAATAATAGCTTAGCCTTACTCTAGTCTTCTTCACTATATTTTCATGGTTTATTATTAAAATGTACCTTGATCTCTACCATCTGAATAACTTCTTGACACTGAGCTGGCCAAATACAAGCAAACTGTGTAAGCTGAACACTCCTTAATGTCACAAATTCAAGAAAGACATATTCAATTTTTTCCAGGAAAATATGGGAATATCCAAGGTTATAGAAGTTTTAGACATGACAAACTTGGTATGTGAATACAATGTGATATTGTGTTGTAAATTGTAAATATATGACCTCAGAGATAAATGGAACTTCAAAAGGTATCTTAGCTCTTTCTCTTCCGTTTTCTCTTTCTCTCCCTTTTGTTTTTCCTCCTCTTTTTTTACTTTCTCTTGTAGAACAATTCAATCTTAAAGCCTTAAGTAGAGTAGAACAAGATAAGCCTGTGTACCACAAGTGGGAGGGGGCCACAGTGGCCCAGAGGAGGGTGTCAAGGCAAGCAGGATGTCTACATAGAAGCACTACTCTGTGGAGCATGTTGGAGCCTGGCTGGGGTAAGGAGGGCATCAATGCAGAAAGGTGAGGCATCAATGCCTGGTGAGGGTATTAGGGTCCAACTGGGGTCACGAGGGTGTTCACATAAAGGGACACCAAGCATGGGGTGTTCAGTTCAAGTGGGTTGAAGAGCGTAATTGTATGGGGGAGAGAGTGCTCGCCAAGACAGGTTATCAGTGAGGTACAAGAAGAATGATCAACAAATAAATAAACTAAAAATGACAGGAGCCTGTTTTCTCACTGTCAGAGAAAGGGAGACACAAATTAAAAAAAGAAGAGAACTAAGTTGAACTCTATGGTGTTGCACTGAAATTGGAGGTATTACTTTGAACTCATGGTTTTCAACATATGTGATAGATATGGAAATAAATGTAGATGTAAATGTGAATGTACTTTGTGTATACACATGTATATTGCCTAGCTCTATTCATTAGAGGACCTGGGAACAGCGACACACCAATAGCAATGAAAACACTTAGCACCCAGATCTTGGCTTCTAAATATCATTCTGGGGCTTCGTAAAGAAACGGCTGATTCCAGTGCTGAAGGAGAAAAAGAAACTACAGTGTGGTCCTGAAACATATCATTGTGCCAGAAAACAAGGAACACTCAAAAAATGTCAAGAGGTTGCAGAAGCCAGCTAGAAGGAATTCTCATTGGCCAAATGAGACAATACAGAGCAAAACCAAATACACATAACAGATGGTAAGCCACTGGATAACATTGGAAACCAGGAGTCCATCATACAGATATAAATAAATGAATTAATTAATTGAAAGTTTTATGGAGAACAGACTATTTATATGATTTCTAAGTACCTCCCAATAAAATAATTGTTCATTATAAAGAGAAACAATAACTTTGCATGGAGAAATCTGGTAGACACCATCTTAATCGAGAGATTAAAATCAACAAATTGAATGAGATGAATTAGAAATCATGTGCTACGTAGGGATGCAGCAAGAACACAGCATCACTCTGGTAATATTCCTGCTAAAGGTGCATCACCTGAGTCTAATCATGAGGAGCCATCACACAGACTCAAACTGAGGGACAGTCTAGACAGTAACTGGCTTGTGTTGAGCTAGCCCTGATGGTCTAGTGGTTAAATATTGGCACTCTCATCACTTCAGAGGCCCAGGTTGGTTTCCTCGTCATTGAACCATACCACCCACCTGTCAGTTGCCATGCTGTGGCAGTGGCTCACATAGAAGAATTAGAAGGACTTACAACTATGATATACATCCATATACTGGGGCTTTGGGGAGAAAAAATACAAAAAAGAAAATAATTGGCCTGTGATCTTCAAAAGGGTCAAGGTCACGACTTCAAGGAAAGATAGACAGACTGCTCGAAAATCAAGGATATATAATCACACCCAAATTTGGTTTGTGATTCCAAAGTGGATCCTTTGGCTGTAAAGAACATTATTGACAATTGGTGAAATTTGAATGAGATCCGAGGATTAGATGGCAGGAATATATCAGTTCTAATTTCCTGCTTTTGATGGTTATATTGTGGTGATGTATGGGAATGTCTTTGTTTATGGGATACTAGCTGGTTCTATGGCATAGGGTCTGCAAGTTGCTATCAAATGGTTCAGGAAAAAGTTCTCTGTTATCGTACTTGCAATTTTTTTGTAAGTCTGTTGTTACAGATTTGCAATTTGTCTGTAAGTCTGTGATTACAGACTTCAAATTTTAAAAAATGATAAAATCTTTTGTATGAGAGTCTCTCACAATACAATTTGTTATTCTCCCAATTTAAAGATAGTTATAATAATCCTGATTACTTTTAAAATCTCTGAATTTTAACGGATGTCATAAATCTTTACCACCCTAGAGAATTTCTATAAAATTCAATTATTTTTCTAGCTCATTTTATGTTTCACTGTGATATATTTACACATTGTACCCTGGGACCTAAGAATAATATGGAAAATCAATTGTTTAACAAAACGAAATGCAAGCCTTATGACAGCATATACCATTCTCGTATTTGGTTTCAAATACACCTACTTAATTCCATTTTACAGTGAAATCAGATAAAATTAAAATTCTGCTTAAGTATTCTCCAGAAGTTAACTGAGCCCCTAAACTGATTAGCCATAAAGAAATTTTAATTAGTTTGATGAAATCTGCCTTCTAAGCAGTTGGAAACTTGGAGATTTAAGAAAATGACCTGCCTGATTTTTTTTCTTTAAAACAAAACAAAACCGAACCCAAGGAATTGAAATGCTTTGTTCCAAAGGAACAGAGAAGTGACTCCCTGCCAGCGCAGCACAATTTGTATGCAATCGTGTTCCTCCACAGTTATCTCTGTCTTAATGTGCATGTGGGGTTCCGGATTACAAATCGGCCAAGGTGGGCACGATACTATAACGTGAATAACAGTATTAAGGGGGACAATATGGACTATTGACATTATATTTTACATAATGCCAGATAAAACAATGGACTTTGCATAACAAATCTGTGCTGAAAAGCCACAACCGTATCACATTACCATGGATCAGTGTGAATTCCCTTTTCAAAGCAGAGTTCTGACCAGGGTCTGGAGCCAAGTTCTTCTCTAACTGTGTATAGGCAAAGGCTTCATTTCAGACACCTTGGGCTGGAGCAGCATGTAAATTGTCAGGAAAAAATATTGCTAGCCCGAAGCAACTGATAGAGCCAGTTGTACAGCCAAATGTGCAGATTCGGCAAACCAGCTGTTTTCTCTGCTCAAGGAATTTTTATGCTGTGTTCCTGCTAAGCAAACCAAACAAGCATTACATCAGTGGCTTTTATATTGCAATAAAACCTGAGGCTTCTGTGGAGATTTAAACAAAGGCTACTCAATATTTTCTCTTCTGATGATGACTATTTCTGCACTTGTTTTTCATGGACAATTTCCAGATAGTATTGAGAATTACTAGCAAACACAAAGTTATCCCACGTATCAGGGTTTTTAACTACTATAAAAACAGAGGAAGAGGTAGGGATTAAGGCAGAGAGAAGGATGAGCAGGATATAAGACTATATATAGTCTTGTTTCTTTTGTTTCTAGAGTGGTAGATCAACATGGGCAGCGATTTCTATTTAATTCACCATCATTGTATTATCAGCACATGGAAAAGTGTCTGATGGACTTCTGAATTAAAAGTGCTGATTTCTAGAGTAGGAAGAAGTGAATTATGTCAAGTTCTCACCACAGGTTTAGATCATTACTCTTAACTTGGGAGAAGTTTAGTTCCGAAAGGGTGAAATCTCATAAGACGAGAAAGGACACCTCCTCTCATTCCTACTTTCTCTGAGAATGTGCCTTTCTAGTTGAGTCCCCTAGTCGAATCAGAAGACAGTCCAGACCATATGTTCTTTAGAGCATCGCTCATTCTTAATTTATTTATTAATTCATTTAATACATATTTATTCCATGTCTGCATGTGTCAAACACTGTAATACGTGGTGGAGATATAAACATGAATAGACAATGTCCCTGTGTCAGGAAGCTCAGAGAGGGTAATGGAAAGAAAGAGATTCTGCAGTACAGTGTGATAAGTATTATGAAATGCGAAGTACAAAGGTGTGGCCTTTGACCCAGATGACGCTAGTCTTCACAGGGAATAAGCACAAAATAATAGAAGATGGATCTAATAAGACAGAAAGACAGACAAAAATAAAGACAGATGGTAATGTTGAATAGCTATGGTACTCTAAGAATACAAGACCTCAGATGTGTTTTCCAAGTGGTGGGACAGCTTTGGTCTGTCTTTATTTTAATGTTTTGGCCTGAGCTCACAGACTACTGGTTTTGGCTTCTAATTTCCTGGAATCTCACTAACAAATCCCTGTGGTTTTTAACTTACCATTTCACAAGCTACATTTTACCAGAACCTATGCCAAGTGCTGTGCATGCATTATCTCATTAACCTTTTAAAATATGCTGCAAGTTAGACATTTCTATTCCCACTAGACAGAAGATGAAGTTAGGGTTCAGAATGCTTAAAAATTCAACGTTTTACATCTAGTAAGAGTCAGAGGCAGGATCACTCTGTGCCCGATGACCTTCCAAATTGAAGTAATGCCCTTTAAAAAAATGACTCAGTTCATATATATTCTGTCTTGGAACCTATAAATATTGCATATGTAGACTTTCTCCAACCTGCATAATTCAGTTCCTGTGCCACTATTCCTCTGGGCAATTAGCACTATGGGATTTAAGGCAGGGCTTCTGTTTTTGTGGACAGAAGAATTGCTGGAAAACATGTTAAAACGCAATGTTCAATCCACTAAATAAGAGTTTCGGGAAGTAGAATTCATGAAACCACACTTTTACCAAGATAAGCAGATAATTCCAAAGTAAGTGGTCCATGGACCACCCGTTTAGCCACATTGATTCGATCATTTTAATATGGTACCTGGAAAGACTCAGAGGATGGCATGGGACTGCTGCGTGTTCTAAACTGTTCTCAGTAGCTCAAGGATAGAAAATCTACCATCAATTTTAAAATCAGCCTTTATAGGACTTCTAATTTACGATTTCAACATATATTCACAGAGCACCTAATATGAGCCAGATGCTAGCAATAGAGATTAAACTGAGAGCAACATAGGTAACATATCTGCTTACACAGTGCTTACAGTTTAGTCATGGAAAACGGAAAATAAGTAGACACAAATAAAGTAAGAAAGTGTCAAATGAATATAAGTGTAAAGAAGGACATAAACTTGCATGAAGTGAGAGCTTAGGGGGTGCTGTTTTTGAGTGAGTGGTCAAGGAAAGACTCCTCAGAAGAGATGGCATTTAAGTTGAGATTGGAAGCTGCATTTCCAATCTCATCTGCTTAGAATTTTAGGATTTTTGGGTTGTCCATGACATTCACAAGTTCAGAGGTCTCAATTGCGGTAACTGCCTTTGAGGAGTTAACACAGAAGGTCTGGATGTTTGTTCCTTGCATGTTTCCAAGAGAACCTGGGATGATGATAGGAAGGACTCCAAAGCCTATGCCTGACATATCTGGACTCCATCCAATGCATAGCTTTTTTCTACTGATTTTGCTTTGTAGAGTTTGCTGGAATAAACTTTAGCCATGAGTATAGTCTGTTATTGGGTTTTCTGGGTGCTTCTATCACATTACTGAACTTGAGTTGGCGTAAGACTGTTGAAACACTGCCTAAGATTTGCTTCAGCTGATAGAAATATTGTAATGATTTTTATCTACACTTTTATCTACATTTTTATCTGTCTAATTAAGCTTGACTCTACTTTGGTAACGCTACTGCTTTCTTCTTCGTTCTTTCTTCTAAATTGCTACCAGGGTCCAGTTTTATATATAGGTATATAAAGCAGACACACACATGCACAGATTTAAACTTATTTATATATGTAAACTTATGTTTTGTGTATGTTTCATAATAAAGAATTTGACTGACTTTTGTCCTTATTTACTGGGAGGCTCTACATCCTTGGAATTTCCCAAATAATAAGTGACTTTGTTATTCATGAGCCCCTTGGATCACACCTCAGTTTAGGCTAAGGAGATCACTCAGGATGGGGGCTGGTCACCAGAAATACCAACCACGTGCTTAGAGGATTGGGGCCTTGAGCCAGCCCGACTCCAGGGAAGGGTAGAAGTGGGGGACTGGAGATTGAGTTCAACCAGGTGGCTGATGATTCCATCAACCCTGTCTATGTAATGAAACCCCAATAAAAGCCCTGGACACCAAAGCCTGGTGGAGCTTCTTGGTTGATAAATACATCAATGTGCTGAGAGAGTGATCCACCCTGATTCCACTAGATGTGGGCATGGAAGCTCTGCATTTGGGATTCTCCCAGACCTTCCCTATGTGTGTCTCTTAAGTTGGCTGGTCCTGATTTGCATTCTTTATAATGAAACTGTAATTGTAAGCACAGCACTTTCCTGAGTTCTGTGAGTCTTTACAGTTAATTATTGAACATGAATGCGGTCGTTGGAATTTCCCAATTCCATAGCCAATTGGTCAGAAGTACAGTTGGCCTGGGGACCCCCAAACTCACTGCTGGCATCTTAAATGAGGGCACTCTTATTGAGGACCATGCCCTTTAACCTGCGGTGGTTTAATGCTAACTCCTGTTGGTTAGTTTCAGAATTGAATTGCAGTACTCCAGTATACATATGTGAAGGACAAGGGTCTGGCAACACGAATGATACATGTAATTCTAAGATAATGCTTGTGGGTAACACCAAATATTTCACAGGCTTTTTCAAAAAAATTTGACCAAGATCCTTTGAGAACAATGTACAGTGAGGCTCAGACTGGCTCTGTCCATGGTAGAGAGTTATAACCAGTGCCCTTCACATCTTGTTTGAATTTAATTACTAAGTCATTTTGATGCTCATTAAATGATACATACATAAGGTGCCAAAGAAAGTGGTCAATACTACAATACACCGGTCAGTTCGTGTTGGCTTTCTTATTATCCAATTCTTTTGATAGCTCAAAATATCACTTACTAGCACAGACTCTGAGAAGGTAAGTCCTCTGCTGATGAAAAGAAAATTCCCCTTTTTAATACCTGCTCTGGAAACATAGTACGCTCAGAGGAGGACCCCAATCAGACCAGAGGATTTGTTATCACCATAGACACATAGTATAAATGGATTTGTCTGCATTCTCATTTCTATTCTCACTCTGATCCCCACAACCCTACATCCAAGGGAAAACAAATGTTTTTCTGGCATCAGGATCAGGAATCTTAGAACTTATTTGATGAAACCATTAATGCTTCACCAAAACAATGGAAGAATGGGTGTTAGAGACATGGGTTTTTGGCAGGAGGAAGGCATTTGGGATTAGCAAACATGAATAGGGATAGGCGGTAAATTATGACCAATATCTGGGGAAGGACTCTAGCCATTATTTGGATTGGATTTCCTTTGTATTAGAAGACAATTCTTTTATAAACAAAAATTGGATTCTTTGGAATTCTCTTTGCTCTAATTTCTTTCCATCTTTGGTGTTTCTACTCATTTGCATGTTTGGCCTAGAGAACAATTTATCATCCCTCTTTTACCCATCTGATTTTCTAAAGGTCACTTGGCAAGTCAGAGATGACATTGTGCATATTCTCTTGGGTAGCTTCTAATAATTGCACTTCCTCCCCAATGCTTTGGGTGTCTGGCACATTTGTAATTGACAGAAGGATAACAATGCAATCTGGCTGGTTTCCAAGGCCACCCTCAAGTAGAATTAGATGGTATGGGGGTGGCTAAGCTGCCCATATCCATCCCTTAGCCCTGAGCAAGGCAGGCTGAGAGAGCAGGAAGGGGATATAAGAATCCAAAATAAAGAAATTCTCTGATTGGATCATTGCTTGTTTCTTTAATTTTAGAAAAACATTTAATTAACTGTGAAGCTGGACAAGCAAGCTGTGCATAGGGATAGAAATTTGAATGCTGCTTAAACTCTTTCTAGCTATCTTTACAAATGCCTGACCTGCTTCTGTCTATGACGCCCTATCCTTTCACAAGCATTTTGTGCATAGAGATGCACAATGGAAAGACACAGAGATACTGAAGTGGAGAGAATTTCACTTGTCACATCTGGATTGGGGAAAAAAGGTATCAATGATTCTCTCCCTTTAAAAAGTGGGTAAAATAAGAAAGATAATATTTCTTCATCAGCAGGTGTCAGCCAGGTAATTTACTAACAGACACAGGAGATACTGAGATTGTCTTTGCACATTCTGTGGTAATCTTATATTGGCCTACTGAAAAAATACAAACCTTTTTGTTTTAATACCAAGGACTTTTGTTGTTGTTTTATATAAATTCAAAGTGTTATGATAATGATGAAAGAAGATTTATTCTGCTTCTGAAACAGAACAGATAATTAAACTATAGATTATAAAATTAGAATTTTTTTATTTTCTCAAAGTTCGGGTAAAAGATAAGTACACAAAACTGATTAAGTATGCTTATTTGAAATTTGATTAATTATACTATACAATATTCACACAATCTTTCAAACTTAGAGAAGAACTTTTATATTTTAACTATTATTCTGAATGTGGCAGATGGCGTGAATGGTCCCAATTCTCCATCCCTTCTGGAATACCTGCCAGTCTGAATGCACTTTGCTATATGACCCTGCAGTGGCTCTGACTCGGGCCGTGTGACTTGCTTTGGCCAATAGGATGAGGCTGGAATGACTATGTGCCTAATCTGTGTCCAGACCTCAGGAGGTCTCATAGGTTTCTGCTGTGCTCGTGTACTTCAGCTACCACCATGTGGAGGACATTGCTAGGCTAGCCTGTTGGTTTCAGGGGATGGATGAGGGACATATGGAGCAGAACTGTCCCGCAAAGCTCTCCCATCCAAGTCAAACTTAAGCAGAGTCCTCAGCTGACCTGCAATTACACAAACTATAATAATAAATAATTACTGTTTTAAGCCTCTGAGTCCGAGGATGGTTGCTATGCACCAATAGCTAAGTGCTTCTATAGTACATAAGGCTGGAATACAGAACTGGTCATGGTTTACTAAAAAACAATATGGAAGTCCTAAATGGTTAAACGGTTTACTTAAAATCACAAAAGTCAGCATTACATTGGGCTTCAAACACATCTCTTGTTTTCAAGCCTCCATGTTCTTTTACTCTGAGAAGCCCTTCTAGAAACTGAGTATGATGATTTTTAAAGTACATTAAACCTCAGAGAAGACGTCTGTTATTGTGATCCAGTCTTTCTGCTGCCTCAGCCATCTTGCTCCTGGATTAAAGCCATGTGGCTAATGACATAGAGAGCAAACTCCCACATCCTCCTTACCAGGTACAGCGCCCTGTTCTCAGTGAGACATGTGTCTTGTTCAGAGCATAGTGCCCAAGAATTGACTAGAACACCTAATTTTGAAGATGGCTGAAAAAGAAGTGAGTCATGGAACCGTGGCGAAGGCTTCAAACATTGCTCTGCTTTTACCCAAATTCAATACTTTCCTGAGCTGGGATCAAAAGCTGTTAGGTTTGAAAGGATGAAGACAGCCTGGTCTCCTACTTAGTATATCCAACTTCACTGCCTGGGGTTTGGAAAGTTCCACACAGCTGGAAACATTAATTAAATCTGCCTTTGTAAGAAATTCCTCACAACCCTCTCCTAATGCCACATATAAAGTTTTTATTGGTGACAATCAAAGCTATAGAGCTGAGGCAAACTGAGGCAACCTATATTCATATATGGAAGAAAAAAGTCCTGCAATAGAGTACTGGAAAACCATCATAATTCTACCCCTAACTGGACATAATTTAAGTTTGGCAGAGCAGGAGAGATTGTTGTTGTATTTATTTTTTATTTTATTTCATTTTGCTTTTCTGGGGGCATTTCTATAGGCAGACTCTTATTTATTTCCTATTGAGGCCTTTGGAGACACATTTAGAGGCTGAAAGCAATTGAGCTACTTCAGCATCTTGTGATATGTTTTGCAGGTTCAGCTAACTGAGCAAGCCCCAGTGGAAGGCATTTAATAATTGGGCTTCCAAAATTGTATGTGCACTGACAGGTAATATTCATGCACACAAATTTGACAATAACAATTTCATTACTCTCATGTTCTAACTACCACCTATGTTCTGATGACTCTCAACTTTTTAAATCTAGAAGAGACCTCTTCTCTGAGTCTCAGACTTCTATATTCAACTGCCTTTTGGATATCTGCATGTGAATGCCCCAACGCACCTGAAAATTAACACAGGCAAATCTAAATGTATCATATTCCTCTTAATGCTTTCTCTTCCTGGATCCCCCGTCTCACTTAATGGCCTCACCCTTCACCCAGTCATCTAAGTTATCATTCCAAGTATCACCGTTGACTCATCCTATTTCTACACTCTTCACTCTCCATGGGCACAAAGCCCTGTCATTTTTACCCCACAGCTATTTCCAAAATCAGTCTCCTCATTTATAATTCCTGGCTTCCCAACATTTCTTAAATGAAGTATTGCACCTTCGGTCTTATTCCCTTCAAATATCTCTTTAAATGAAAGCTGACCAAGTGGCTCTCAAAACTGAATGGCTTCCAATACTCTACATACTAAAATTCAAGCTCCTTAGCATGGTCTTATAGGGCCTGAGCAGTGTGGTCATTTCCTCTCTCTCATCTCTAGAATGGAGCCTGGAGGCTGACTGGGTTCCTAGCCCAGCTTGACGGATTGTGTAAACTCGAGCAAGTTTCTCAACAACTTTGTGTCTCAGTTTCCTCTTCTATAAAATGAGGTTATAATACTGCTTATCTCAAAAGCTTGTTATGAGCATTAAAGGAGTTAATATGGTAAATAACCTGGAATACTACTTGATACATAATATCTTTCTCAGACCCCAAGTTGCTGCCTCAGACATTCCGGTCTCCCTGTTTTTTCCTGCATGCACCATGTTGCATCCTATGTTCATGCCTTTTCTCAAGCTGTTGCCTTTGCCTGTATTAAAATTCTTTCTTCGACTAAGTATCTCCAATTAATGCTTCATTTGATCATTGAGTCATTTATTCATACTGTCATTCATTCATTGAACTAGAATTTACTGAGTAATGACTCTGTTATGCGAAGGGCAAACCAAGTTGACCACGAACAATGTGGCACCCCAGCTTCAAGGACCTTGTGAGAAGGTGAGGTTGGGGGACGGCTAAACACACAATCACACCACTTAGAGGAGAGTATTTATGTGGTGAAGAACAGACCAGAGAATGGAGAAACATTTGGAGGGGCACTAATACAGTCTGGAGAAACTATTTCTCGAATTGTCCCTGATGCCCAGATGAGGTTAGGTTCTGCTAGCCGAAGTCCTCAGAGCACACGTGGTGTATTAGTCAGCCAGAGCAACCATGACAAAATACCACAGACTGGGGGGCTTAAACAACAGACATCTGTTTCTCACAGTTCTGGAGGCAGAAAGTCTAAATTCAAGGTGCTAGTCAATTCCTGGTGAAAGGCCTCTTCCTGGCTTGCAGACAGACACCTTCTCCCTGTGTCCTCACTACTGAGAGAGTGCTCTCTCTCTCTTCCTGTTCTTATAAAGTGGCTGATCTCATCATGAGGGCCCCACTCAATTTGGTAACTCCAATTAACCAAAGGCATCATTTTCAAATACCATCACATTGCAGAGTTAGGGCTTCATCATACGGATTTGGGCAAGGGACACAATTCAGTCTTCAGAGCCATATACACCTATAGACACACAGAAGGTATGCAGCAAATATTTGTTGAACCAAACTGTGGTCCTCATTCAAGATGGTGCTATTGTTGGCAAAATTTTTATTTTAGCTGAAGCTAAACTACATAATATTTGTTAAAGTTAATGCCTTAGAAAAGGTCTTATAATCCTGAAATGACTTTGAGAAAATCATTTCCTCCCGTTGACCTTCAGTTTTCTCATCTATAAAAATTAGGGTCTTTGAAGGAATAACTTCAGTCCTTTCTGCCTCTCTCATTCTGTGATTCTAGCCTCTGGTCACCCTCGTTTGCCCTCTTGTGATCGATGTCCTTTCTTCCCTTGGCTTCCAGAGAACCTCCCCCCTGCCCTGCCCTCAGGTTTTCTTGCCACCTCCATCACCTTCCCTCTTCAGTGTCCTTTGCTGGTCTCTTTGCAGGCTCCTCCTCTCACTAATGAGGCAAGTCCTAACTCCCTTTCACTTCTCTAGCCACTTTCTCCCTAGGACCATGCGGGCAAACTAGGACCAGGGACCAAATCTGCCCCTGCTCCCTGTTTTTGTAAAGAGACTTGTGCTGGAACATAGTCACGCACATTCATTTACCATTGTCTATGGCTGCTTTCAAGCTGCAAAAGCAGAGTAGAGTAGCTGTGACAGGCAATATGATCCAGAAAGCCTAAAATATTTACTCTCTGGCCCTTTACAGACTAAGTTTACCAACTCCTGCCCCAGGAGATTTTATCCTGTCCCATGGCTTTAATTATTATCTGTGTCTAATGAGTCATAAGTTTATATCATCAACCTTGACCTCTTTCCTGAGCCCCACATTCCTGTGTAAAACTGTTTACTCCATATTGCCCTTGAGATTTAATAGGCATCTCAGAATAGCACAGCAGGTAGGATGATGACTCTGGAGTCAGGTGCCTGGCTTTGAATCCTGCCTCTACTAAATACTAGCACTGTGTCCTCAGGAAGTCATAACCTCCTTCTGCCTCACATTCCTCATTTGTACAATAGGATGCTAATAGTAATATCTCATAGGGTCGTCACGAGGATTGTATCTGTCAATATATGTAGAGCAATTAGAACCCCGTTTGGTTGTAGACTCAAATTTTAATAGTTATCATTTACCCTCTTTCCCTCATACCCCACACGTGGCTTGGCAGTAAGTTCTCTCAAGTCTGTCTTTAAAATATTTATTACTTGGCATCTCCAGTTACTATCCTATACTAAACTACCTGGATTTATCACCTAAACTACTGAATCTCCTAATTGTTCTTTCTGCACCCTTTTTACATCCCTTCTATGTTCCTTCAATGTCACCTTGTTCTCCACCCAGCAGCCAGAGCAATCTTTTGAAATATAATTATACCACATCACTTTCTTGCACAATATCATCTAATGTCTCCCCAATACACTTAGAATAAAATCCAAAATCCTTACCACTGACATACAGAACCCTACATGTTCTGTCTCTGGCTTTCTTCTGAACACTATCTCCATCATTCTTTTCCACTCACCTGGGCTTCTTGGCCTTTAGACTTGATGTTCCCTCTGTCTGGAATGCTTTTCCTCCAGATTTTCACGTAGTTCATTCTTTCATTTAATTCAGGTTGCCATCTAAATGCCACACCCTTAAAGTGTCCTTTCCTGCTTGCTTTATTTAAAATCTATCTTCTTTCACTCTTTATTTCCAGAGACTGATTTTTTGGTATTTATAGCATTTATCACTAATTCACGTTACATTACATATTTACTGAATTATTTGTTTGATGTGTTTATTCTATAAGCTCCAAGAGGAAAGTGACCTTGGTTTTGGTCACTACTATATTCTTGGTGGCTAGATAAAGACATGTCTTTTTGTAGGCAACCAATAAATGCATGTCAAGTGAATGATCACCTGTTTATAAAGATTTGAAGATTCGTTCTTGCCTAAAGGGGAAAGACCATGGAATAGCCACAATGCCCATCCAAGCAGGCCTGTTATCTCTCCAGACTCATTTACTGGTGCTCATGGTGCCGATATTCTTCTGCCCATGGTTTGAGTCAAAATGGATCCCTTACCAATTCCTACTTAAGCTCTGTATCTTCTCCTCTCCAATGTTTGCACTGATCTTTTCATGTAGACAGTTACAAAAATCATTTTTATCCCTTCACTGTTAGCAAACTCCTACTCAATCTACAGGGACCTATTTAAGTATGATCTACTCCATTAAATCTTCCCTCAATAGCTCCTACTTCCTACTTCCTGTTTAGATATAAATGTCTGCAACTAAATATTCACCCTGCCAGCTTCCCTTGGAGTAAAGGATGGTCATATAAAGCAAGTCTGGCCAATGAGATGGGTCTTAGACTAGATTCCTCCAGAAATCAGAGCCTGAGACAAAGGTTTTCATGAAGTAAATTTATTTGAGAATTGATGCTAGAGATCAGGAGTAAGGGAAATGGGAGAATGAAACAGAAGTATGGAAAGACTGCCCAATGGTGAATTTTCAAGTTAGTCATGTTTTTTGGCAACTAGGGCCCCATTGCACTGTGATGATCTGAGGAACTATATGGAAAAAACCTCAGAATTGTCTACCAGGAATGGAAACGGGGAGAATTTATCCATTGGTTTCTGTCCCCAATGGTCAAGGATTGTTCTCATAGGTTGTTGATTCTTCGTTTCAGTTTGCACATGAGTGTGTGGCAGATTTCCATAGGTTTCCTAGGTCCTGTGTTAATGAGGCCCAGGAAGAAAGTGCTAGATACATAGAGCAGCTGAAATGGGTCCTATTAGGTCACAACTGCGTGAAGCTGGTTTTGGCAGTATTGGCTCAAAAGATTTGAAACAGGAAACAAAGACCTACTGTAAGCTGTAAGCAACAGTCTGCTGGGGTTTCTGGGAAAATGCTTGCTTTCTTGATAAAGGGAATAGATACAGCTGGTTCTGCCCATTTCCTTCTGTCTTCTCTCTGCCTTGAAGGAGGATATGATGTCTAGTACCAATCTTGAGAGCTGGAAGAGCTCGGCTTGAAGGAAAGGCCAAAGAAAAAGTGAGGACATCATCCCTGGCAGCACTGGGCTACTGAACCAATCCCTAACTACCCCATCTGGAATTCTTATTATAGAAGAAAAATGAACTGCTCGTCAATTAAGCCAATGTAGTTTGATTTTCATGTCACTTACAGCTAAATGCATTTCTGATTCCTCCCTCCAATCTGCTCACATAGTGCATTATTTTTGCGTTATTGCCTTAGCTACATTGCATTACATAATAATTTTTTATTTAAATATCATTCTCTCCAAAACTTCACATGTGGAGAAACAACTCAAACATGTTAATATCCCCATCTCATGTGTAAAGAAGAACTCGTCCCAATATTGTATTGGTATACTATAGTGTCCACCTCAGTGACGTCATAGGGACCCAGTAAATATTTCAGCATTACAAAGAGATATGGGGAGAGTTGTAAGGACAGAAAAGATCATCCCATAAATATTGATCGTCACATCCCTCTATAAACAATTTGGACCAATTCGGAACTAGTGTATATACATCTTTTGAAATCTCCGTTGGCGTATGGATTTTTAAGCATTAAGCAATAGGGAAGCTCTAAAACTTGTACATGATAAAAAAAATTGTTTTACACCAGTTGTCTTGACAATTATTTTCTCTGAAAAAATTATTTCAGACCCCCAGACAAAATATTAAGCTTTAATCAATGCAGGACCTACCCTGATTTTTTTTGTTTTGTTTCCTCCATCTATTTGTTATTGTATGCACTGATTTTGCTGAAATTGAGGCTATAAAGTGACAATAAGAACATCTTTGTTTCTGTGGTTGAGTAGTTCTCTGAAAAATGTCTTGCAGTTCAAAATGAGAATCCCGGCACAAGAAGGTCTAACCGACCCCAGTAAAGCCAATTTTTAGACATGCCTCTAATCATGCTTTCATCTCATCCTGCCACTTTTGAACTATGTGGGGAATCAAATTGAAAATAAGATTCTTCAGGGTTCAGATCAGAGCCTATGAGTGAATATTTTGTGATCCCACCTTAAAAGGACCTGACACACGCTCACTCGTCTTGTGTGTCTGTGAAAAAAAATTGCAAGGATTCTATCACAGCAACATTTTCCTTTGGAAATAAACCCAGACTTCTAGGTTTGCATTTTAACAATGGTAGCCCTTTTTACTTCTTCACAGGTAACTCATTTTATTATAAAAAGGTGGCTAATACAATTATGCAAAACTAAGAATGAAATATCTCTATAACCTTGTCTCTCAAATATGACCGCATTTAATATTTTAGTGTGTTTTCTTACAGTCTTGTTTCTCTGGATGCAGAATATATACATTTTTCATCATGTAACATCAAAATGTTATCTAATTAGGATCTTATTGTATTTACTGTTTAGTAAACTACCTTTTAAACATAATCATTCATTGTGAATGCTTTCTATGATATGACAGATTCTTTGACAGAGTAATTATAATAACTGTATAGAGCTTTGTCGTTTAGCTGTACCATAATTACTTTATCCAGGTTGGATATCCAGGTTGCTTCAATTCCTTTTGCCATATCGCTTGCAGTGGATGTATGTTGCTTTTATTTCCTCCCCTGCATTACTTCTTTTGGGAGCACTACCATTCCCTTAATTCTGGAGAGATGTCAGTCAGTGTCCATTGCCCATCCTGGCTACAGTGACCTTGAATGAACTAATATTTCATCTCCTGGGAAAAGAAACTGGCCTAATATTAAGAATATACCTCACACAGGTAAAACTAGAACCCCACTTGGGATTGATATGTAGATGATGGGGATGAGTAGGAGGGGAGGGAAGTTACCCCTTTTCCTTGGTGTTCCTCAGTTGTGTTGATATGACCCAGGAGCTCCAAGAAGCTCTCTTACAAGGTCTCTTGGGAGAAACCTACCTATAGTTAGGGAGAATAAGGATAAGACAACAGTGATACTGGTTGAGAAGTTTAAGAAGGGAGAAAGAGTGCTAAGTTTCTGGGTCAAGCTATGCCTACTCTTGGATTTCTCAGTTCCGTGAGCCAATATATTCTTTCGCTTTTGAATATCATTATTTTCACTTAGACTAGTTTGAACAGGCTTTCTGATAACATCTAAATAGCAATTCTAACATAGTAGTCTGCTAAATTTTCCATGAATAAATGAGAATCTCTTCATCTCATTTTTATGGCATTATTATTTTGATGCACAATTGATAACTGTGTCTTTTTAACGTGATAACGATGCCCTGAAAAAAACCTGGGAAATACATAGTTCATGAGTTGTATTATTTTTTTATATTGTCTTTTCAAAACGAAATAAGTTTTGCTCCTGCAGACCACTCTTTTGAGAGCCTCTTTAGTTCCGTCAGATGAGCACAGCACATGGTAAGTGCACAATAGAATCGTGATGAGTAGATTATCAAATGATTGAATTTGCTGCATGAAGAGCCCCAAGAGTTACTTTTTAAAGGTGCATTGATTCCCTTAGGTTATGATCAAACACTATATCAAACACTTTTTATACGGTCGTAAAAAATTTCATTGTGTTTGTTGCAATTTTTCAACATGAAATGTAAGCTGCACTTTAAAAACATGAATTTTGCTCTCAGGGAAGGAACTATAAAGTCCCAGTGAGATTTAAACACAGAGGATGGAATTATTTGCTTGGTTTTGGGGTTTGAATTCCAAGTATCCACACTGTTCTTACAGTTTGAAAAAAACATAATTGGAGGGAGTTAGAAAGCTTTTTGACCTATAGGATCATGTTTAAGATCATAAAGATGGTGTTGCAGGCCTCAGAAAAGGAGAATAAGGAGAAAGGTTTTCAGGTTCTCATTTACCCCTCCATCACTGAGCAGTGCTTGTCATGTTTTTTTTTTTTTTTTTTTCTACATGATCCTGGGAACTCTCCAGCTTTCCCAAGAGTGTCCAGCTTCTGTCTGGGATTAACTAAGAGGCAAAGAAAAAAAACCCATAAGGTTTTATAGTCAGAAAGCTTAGGGCCATTTCAATAGCAGAATCAACAGAGTCATAACAGCTAATTAATGTTGTCAAAATAAAAGTAGGCAAATGGCTAAAACAGGGTAGCGAGCAGGATATAATAAACTGTTATAATTGACTCTTCCATTCCTTTTCGGCATGCTTACCAACACACCTGTCAACTAAAGCATTTTTTTCTTCCTTGTAATGAGTTTATTTGGGTACATTTCTTTCTTTCTGATACGCTGCTTTTTGTCTGATGTTCTAAAGTTTGTTTAACTGAACCAATTATACTTTGTAAGCATCCCCCTCGTGGGCTGCTATATGCATAGGTCCAGAGATGGTCCATACCTGAAGGAAATCCATGCCCTGCACGGCTCCATTCAGCAGGGGCCAAGCAGGTGCCTGAGACCTCAAAGGAAGGCCGTTCTTCTGCAGGACATCTTGACTCCAATGGCATAAGTCAAGTGGGAACTCCAGAATTCTTCTTGCTTCTGGCAATAGCTCCCTTCTTCCCTCTTTCCCCTTAGCAGCCTCTTCATCCCTCTGCCTTGGGACCCCTGGGGTTTATCACTATGCTTCTTGCCTGGTTTAGGTTGAGCATCACAAGACGTCCAGGTTTCCCACATTGTTACTCATCCTCCAGAAACCAGATTCTAGCCCCCGTTGTATTTTGTGACCCTTGTCCTCCCTCTCCATCTCCTAAAACCCTTTCATGGAGCCCACTGGAGCTCTGGGTCAATCATCAGCAAATTCATATTCTCAGCCTCATCAGCAAACATTCGCTTCTTCTTGTTCAAACTGAAATCTACCCTCCTCTGATGGCACTACTTTCCCTGCAGCACTTTCAAGGGGTGGCTCTTTGCTCTCTTACAAGTCTCCTGTCATGGCACCTGGAGGCAGGATAGATGACCCACTATTCTGCACTGCCACTTCCAGACGATTTTCTCTTGAATCTTAAGCAGTCAGCTTTGAATCTTATCTCATCAGACTCTATCACCCAACATTTCTCCTTATTTGCCATCCGCCCTCAGGCTATCCTCTGTCTTTCTTTGGAAACGTTTTCTCCTAGCGTGATGTCACCTTCTTCAACAGTACTGATATCACTTGTTGTTGTTATTGCTGTCAAGTCGATTGCAACTCCTAGCTACCCTGTGTACAGCAGAGCAGAACCTTGCCCAGTCTTTTTGGCCCCTCCTCTCACCTTCCAGTGCTGTGTCAGACAATGCTCCACGGCTATTCATAGAGTTTTCATGACCAAGTTTTTCAGTGGATGGCCAAGTCTTTCTTCCTAATCCATCTTAGTCTGGAAGCTCTGCTGAACCCTGTCCACCATGGGTGACCCTGTTTGTATTTGAAATACTGGTGGCATAGCTTTCAGCATCACAGCAACATGCAGCAGCCACGGTATGACAACCAACAGGTGGGTGGTGTGGTTTCCTGACTGGGAAACGAACCCGGGCTGTGGTGAGGAGAGCACCGAATCTTAACCACTAGATCACCAGGGCTGGCTTCTGATGTCATAATTCTTGATAATTTCTGTAGCCACACAGATGATCTTTCCAGTACCCTCCTCTTAATTTCCTGACTTCCTCTGCTCCAGTGGTTTTGTTTTACTCTCTATCTCAGGCACTCTATATCACTGCCATATGCTCGACCATATTATTTACCAATAATGGTATGACATTTCATTCTACTTTTCAGCTCCTCCCCTGTAGTACCTAAGCTCCAGTAATATTCCAATCCATCCAGAATATCTAATGCATTGATCCCACCAATTGTTTATTGTTCTTCACTGCCTCCCCAAGTCTTCTCTTCCCTCCATCTTCCACTCAGATGTCATGGTCGGTTACTATTATCTTTTACAATTTATCTATTATTATAATATTATTATAATCATTTTCTTGCAAATACATCACCTACTCTCTTGGCAAAACTACATCCCTGGTTAAATTCACCGCTTCATGTACTCAATGCCTCCACCAGCACTGCTGCAATTGGCTGGAGAACACACAAATATCCTGATGGATCTCATTTTAAACTCATCAACAACCTCAAGTTGGCCCTTAATGCTGCCTGTAAAGCATCCTATATACCTAAGTCCCCTCTTTTAGCCTCTAGTCAGTGTCTTTCAAGCTTTAATGGGCAAAAATAAAATCACCTGGGATTCTTATTAAGATGCAGAGTCTAATTTTGTAGATGTGTGGAGGAAGCTAAGATTTTGTATTTCTAGTAAGCTCCTGGATAATGCCAATGCTGCTGGCCCATTTAGAAGCAAGAACCCAATGATGGTTACCAATCTTTTTCACCTCTCTCAAAATTCCATTACATATTTCCCCAACATCACTCTCAACAGTTGACCTTGCTTCCTACTTTACTTGAAAAGTGAGGCAATCACAATACAAATTCTATAAACAGTACCCATCATAGCTGCCCACCTTGCTACACTTGGGCTCATGCAGTTACTTTATTTCCTATTAGTAAGGATGGACTCTTCAGGGTCCTCACCAATGTCAAATGTTCTATTTATACACTAAATCTAGATCTTTTTCTTTCTTTCCAGCTCTCTCAGGTTGCTCTGGCAATTCTCCCTTCTCAGTTTGAAAACAATTTAAAAAATATCTGCTGGATCTTTCCCATAAGCATACAGATACAGTGCATTTATCCCATATTAAAGAAAATTCTCGCTCCTGGCCCCACTTCCCTGTGCAACCATCACCTAATTTCTTTTCTTACCTTGAAAAGATATCTGCATTTCATGTGACCAGTTATTCTACATCCATCTCTCTTGACACTGCTCCAATCAGTTTTTTACCCCATCACTCCACCATAACTGGCCTTCTGAACATCAACAATGACTACACTGATACTGAATCCAAGGTCACATGTCTGTCTATATGTATTGTTGAACTTCCAGCAACATTTGTCACAGTTGATCTCTCTCCTGGAGAAGTTTCTTTATTTTGCTTTCAAGACATCTCATTTTCTAATTTGCCTCCTAATTTTCTAATCACTTATTCTCAGTCTCTTAGGCTGGTTCCTCTTCATTTCCAACCTCTACATGTTGTAGGAGCTCAGGGTTCAATCCTAGGGCGTCTTCTGTTTTTGTTATTTACAGTCACTCCTAGGTGATCTCATCCAGTAACATCACTTTAAATACCTATCTCTATGCTGATGACTCCTAAATTCCTATCTCCATTACAATTTCTCATCTGAAATCTGCACTTGTATAGCCAACTGTCTAATTGTCATCTCCACTTGAGTGTCTAAGAGGTAACCCCAATTTGAATGTAACTAAAACTGAGCTCAGTATTTCGTCTTCTCAATCCCCTTTTCCCTTTTCCCAAGAACAGAACTTCTCCTGCAGGTTTTCTTCTTCTTTGTTAACATCTGTACTTTCAGTTCAAGCCTCACACCTTGAGATATCTTCCTGAACTCTTCCCTTTCACTTACTGTTCCATATTCAGCCTATCAGTGAATCCTCTCAGTTCTAACTTCAGATCATATGCAGAATTCATCCCGTTCTCATTGCTCCTACAGTAGTGGACCAAACCATCAGGGACTGAACCGCTATGCCTAAATTCTTGCAGTGATCTAATTGATCTTTCTGCTTCCAGCTTTGCCAGATCTACTGGACACAGTAGCTAGAGTGATCTCCTTAAATCATAAGTCAGATCCTGTCAATCCTCTGCTTAAGCTCCTCCAGAGTTCTCATTGCAACCAGACTAAAAGTTCTTACTAAGACCCTCAAGGTTCTACTTGTTCTGACCCTCGTTATCTTTCTACTGTTATCATACAGTCCTTTCTCCTTAATGCCTCTACTTTCTTCCTACAGCCATGACAGCTCTTTGATGCCAAGCACAGCTCAGGACCGTGGCACTTGTCCTCTCTACTTGGAATGAGCTTCTCCAACTATCTGTCTGGCTCAATCCCTCACCTCCTTCACAACTTGCTCAAAACTTCCAGTCTGAGCAAGGCGCTTCCTGACTACCTTTTCTAAAATTTGTCCAGATTTAAGTTCCTCTTTTGCACTCCTCTCTATGCATCTTTTTTTTATGAGGAACATTGGCTGTGAGCTAACATCTGTGCCAATCTTCCTCTATTTTTATGCAGGATGCTGCCACAGCCTGGCCTGCAAAGCACAGGCTGCTGAAGTGGAGCGTGCAAACTTAACCACTATACCACTGGGCTGGTCCCATAGTGCGTCTTTTATTTAGTTTATTGTGTCTCTTTCTCTGCTAAGCTTTTTAAGTGTAGCAATTTTTGTGGGGTTTTTTGTTTATTGTTGCTTCCCCAGTACTTAGATTAATGTCTAAGATATAGTAGAGGTTTAAAAAGTATTCGTTGAGTGAATAAATCACCTCAGAATTGTATATACTAAGTACTGAATAAATACCTAAATTTTTGCACCTATCTCTTTATTGGTGAGGTCTGGACAAGTGCCAATAATTGTTAAGGACAAAAATTTTAGAGTAGTCACTTGGACTTGAGCAAAGTCTATTTCATGCCTACCTCAACACCCTCCTTGCTTCCTCTTATTTCCTTTTTTTTCCCTCTAGAGAAGAAGGTGGCAGGTAGCTGCCTTGTTCAGCTTTGCTAGGGGAGGGGAGGTTGCATGCACAAATGAATTTGCCTCAAATCCAATCCAAGGTGTGTTATAAGAGCCTGTTGACATTATTATGGTCCGCTTACTCAAACTTGAAGTCTTCGCTGCCTCCCACAGCCCTCATCCCTGTATCAACCTCACCCCCACCAACCATAGAGATCTGCTCTGACATTTGACCCCCTTACTCATAATCCTCAGGATAAGACCATCATCTCAGTAAGCAAGACAAATAGTCAGAAGCATGGGTTCTTATATTTGTGTAAGCTCTTCCATAGTCCACAAATTATCCAAGAACTCTATTTGTTCAAAGAATCATCCATATATTCGTTAAAAAGTTCTAATTCAATCTCAATCTTACAAACTTTTCCAAATGAAAAAATTTGTTGGAACTTGCCGTAGTGAAAGTTCTTATTCATTTCTTTTCTGGCTCATTTCCTAGCGTTCCCATTATATCTTGTTAAGGAGATCATAGGGTTCCCAAATTGCTGCCGAGTGCCTAGTGTTTGTATAATGTATATCATTTGAGTGCTTCAAGTGTGCACTGAATCATGGAATCCCATGTTGAAGAAACATTAAATCGTCAAGCTACGACACTCATCCACTGTTTTACTCTCTCTAATGTTTCCTTTTGAACACCTCTTGGGAGGGATCACACACTACCTCTTGAAGAAATGTAAGAATAGGCCTGTTACACAACTCTTCTATGTTGAGCTGTGATAAAATTAATTTGTATATTGAGACCCACAAAATGGAGGCCGCCCCAGTGGCCTGGTTGACCATCTAAATCTAAGTTAATCACAAATCTAAACCTAAGTTAGCCTGTACTTATGGGAAATATGTGTCAAAGAAATCTGACATACACCAATTACAATCCTGCAGCTCAGCTTTAACTAGCCACCTTGCCATAGAAAGGTAAATGAAAAATAGGACCTGCGAGTCTTATAAGGAAATCTCCGAGCTCCTCACCAGTCATGCCCTGTTTACCAGTTACCTCTTAACACTCTATAAAACTCGCTCTTGCCCCAAATCCTGCAGGAACAGTGCTCCACTGCTTGTGAGGTGCTGCACCCTCTGATCCCTGAATTGTCTTCCCTTCAATAAAAGGCACCAAACTCATTACTAAACTGTTTTAGTTTTATCATTTGACAGCTGTAATCTCTGTCCCTTTCATTCATAACATTGATCCTAGTTAGTTTGCAGGGCAGGGTGGTACAAGAGAAAAAGATGTGGATTTAGAATGAGATGGCCTGAGTTTCAGTCCCATTGAACCACTTGATAATTTGATTGTCATTGGATTCCCGACACTCATCTGTTAAGTTTCACTTTCTGAGTCTGTTGAAGGAAATTGAGGTAGGCTAACTGCTTTAACAACAGACTTCAAAGTGTACAATGGTACAAACGTATTAGCAGTTGAATTCTTACTACATCACCGTACACGGTGGGTTAACAAGTTGGTGGGGCAGCCCTTCTCCATGTGGTCAGTCAAGGATCCAGGTTGATGGAGGCTCCATCATAGTTAGCATTGGTTTCCAAGGTTGTGCTGCAACTTTTCTTCATCCTAGCTAACCAGAAGGGGAAAAGCACATGGACGCAAGTCCATAGGAGATTGTGTGTGTCTGCATGTGTGTGTGTGTGTGTGTTTAAATGAGTCACGTGTAGAAGTGGCTACCAATTCTTTAACTAATGTTCCTTTGATTAGCACCCAGTCAAAGGGCCACATCTAACTTCAGCTGGGGTGGGGAAGCCTAGTCCTTGGCTGGCAGCCACTTCTCAGGGATAACACTACGGAAAAGGGCAAGACAAATATTTTTAGTCTCTGCCGCAGCTGTCGGATAGGACAGAAATTACTCACAGGGTTGAGAAGAGGTGCACATGTTGGTGTTTTGTGAAACAGTAGTTATCATTTTCTATAGCTTACATGCAAAGAGAATGAGCCCCTGTGGTCCTCTGCATGGCAGTCTTAAAACACTTAAAGTCAACCATCAGCTGTCATTTGAGTATTCTTTCCTCCTGGTTAAATAACTCCCCGTTCATTTCATATTCCCCACAGGACATCATTTGAAGCCCTTTGACAGCCGTGTTTTCTTTCCTTGCACATGCTTCAAATGTTAGTGTACACTCCTAAACGGTTAGTGTACACACACACCACATGTAACACTCCAGGTAGAGTGTGAGTAGCATAGAGGAGAGAGAGGCTGCTTCTTCACTTGTTCAACATTCTGTCTCTTTTAACGCAGTTAATGATAAAGATAGCTTTGCGGGAAGCCTCATCACAGTGTTGATTTATATTGACCTTGCAGTTGAATAAAACCCTGAAGTACTGCACTATTACATTGCTTTGCATTTCAAAGATGTTCTACTGCCTTTTGTCTGAAAAAATATCTGATTTTCACATCAATACAAAAAACACTAAAGGAACAAGAGAATTTGGGGCTTATCCAATGGACAAAGCTTTGATGAAAATGTGCAGCCATACAGAACAGCAAGTCCTTGCCACCATGGTTTTTATTGACCCAACTCCTTTTTATTTTTGTCATGTCTTAATTTTTTAATTACTCCAATGTTACATTGCAATGTCATTTTGCAATAATCAAACAATACCAGTAAAGTAAACACCCTCCTTGACTCCCCATCCTAACAGAATTCTACTCCTATATATATACGTACATGAGGATTATATAGTTTTGTTTGTTAAGATTCCAGATCTAAATTATATTATACTGTGCATAGATCTTTGCAATGGCTTTTCACTTTCCAATGTGTTTTTAACATCCATGTATGTCAGTGCATATAAATCTACCTACTCCATTTCGTTAGGGTTATCTGTTACATGGATATGGGTAGTCCATTGAATGAATATTCTGTTAAGAGGCATTTAAATTGGGTCTGATATTTTCCATTATTATAAACAATACAGCAATGAACCTCCTGAAGCTCTCCCTGTACACCTGTCACTTTCCTTTACATTTAAATATGTCACTGCTGGGCCATGGTAATGGCACATTTTTAATTTTAAGAGATATAGAAATACTTTTTCCTGAAAAGTCAATACGGATCCTCTCACCCACAAAAATAGTGGAAAGTACCTGCTTCCCTACAACTTTGCCAACATAAGCTTTGTTGTCTCTCTCGGGTTTTTTTGGTGAGGAAGATCATCCCTGAGCTAACATCTGTTGCCTGTTGCCGATCTTCCTCTTTTTGCTTGAGGAAGATTGTCCCTGAGCTAACGTGTATGCCAATCTTCCTCTGTTTTGTGTGTGAGATGCTGCCACAGCATGGCCCAATGAGCGTGTATAGGCCTGTGCTAGGGATCCAAACCTGTGAAGCCTGGACTGATGAAGTGGAGCGCACGAACTTAACTGCTATGACACTGGCTGGCCCCTGATGTCTCTTCTTAATTCAGTTAATGACTGAGCTAAGTTTTCAGGCAGCCTCATCATGCTGCTAATTTTTACTACTAGTTTTTAAATTTCCCCAATTATGTGAAAAAACTCATATTTTAATTTAGATTTCTCTGGTGAGCAGTGATTCAATCATCTTTTCAGGTGTGGATTGGGCACTGGTTTGTTCTTTCCTGTGTATAACAGGACCCTAGTTCCGTGTCGGTTCTTAGACTTTTGTGTTATCTTTTTGCTAAACTTTGATCATGGAGGGAGAGGTTGGTCTCCACCTTGTCATCAGTGTCTCTGCCAGGCCTGCTGCTGTATCTTCCACACTGCAGATGCTCAAGTAAGGCTTGAGTTTCGATTTCTCCTTTCTCTCACTCTCCATGTCTAATTTACCAGCAAATCCTTTGAGTTCCACCCTTGAAATGTATCCCAATTTGTTGTGTGCTTATTATTTCTCTCTCTTCACAAAGAACTTAATTTCCATATGATCAGGGACTCTGTCTCTTGTGTTCATGCCCTTATTCCCAGTAGCTAGGAACCATTCTTATGCTCTTGCTGACATATCGTCTGTCTTTTGATTAGTTTTCCTACTTCTCTTATCCTAAATTTTGAGAGAAGAAGCTTTTGGATCCCACTTTTGAAGACAATATAGACAAGTAAATTAATGGATTGGCTCTCTTTTGGCTTCCAGAAAATAATCCCCATCTTTGTCTGAGCCATGACACCTTTATAGGACCACATTTCCACATATGGCACCATGGAAGGTAAAATAATGGCCCCCTCCAAATATGACCATGTTCTAATCCCCAGTACCTGTGAATATGTTACCTTACACGGCACAAGTGACTTTGCAGATGTGATGAAGTTAAGCATCTTGAGCTGAGGAGGTTGGCCTGGATTATCCACACGAGCTCAGTGTAATCGCAGGGTCCTTGTAAGAGGCAGGCTGGAGGGTCAGAGTCAAAGAAGGGGATGTGATGACAGAAGATGAGGTTGGAGTGATTCCAGGAAGAGGCCATGAACCAAAGAATGTACGCAGCCTTAAGAAGCTGGAAAGGCAAGGAAACAGATTCTCTCCTAGAACTTCCAGAAGAAACACACCCTGCCAACTCATTTTGGACTTCCTACCTCCACGGCAGTAAGATGTTACAGCTGTGTTGCTTTAAGGCAATCAATTTGTGGCAATTTGTTATAGCACAAATATGAAACTAATATAGGCACACACCCATTAATAAAGAATCTGCTGTATAGGTAAGAGAGGCTGAGGGTTTTATAAAATCTCCAATTTATTTTTTAATACTCTCATGCCTTTGTCTTATAGCACTAAGGCTGGGAACTGCTATTTCAGAGGGACCTAACACCCATGCCAACTAGTTAGGTAACAGTGCATGCATTAGTCAGGGTTCTCCAGAGAAACAGAACTAACAGGGTGTGTATATATAGAAAGACAGCATTATTTTAAGTAATTGGTTTATGTGATTGTGGAGGCGAAGTCCAGCTAGAGATCAGGGAGGAGTTGCATTCAATTCCAAAGGGGTTCTTCTGGCAGAATTCCTTCCCGCTTGGGGAGGTCAGGCCTTCAACTGATTGGATGAGGCCTGCTCACATTAGGGAGGGCAATCTGCTTTACCCAAAGTCCACCGATTTAAATGTTAATCTCATCCGGAAAACACCCTCACAGAAACATCCAGAATAATATTTGGCCAAATAACTCATATTATGTTGAATTTCCTCCCTTTTTTCTTTTTTTTTTTTGAGGAAGATTAGCCCTGAGCTAACATCTGCTGCCAATCCTCCTCTTTTTGCTGAAGAAGACGGGCCCTGAATTAACATCTGTGCCCATCTTCCTCTACTTTATATGTGGGACACCTACCACAGCACGGCTTGCCAAGTGGTCCCACATCCGCACCTGGGATCCGAACCAGCAAACCCCGGTCTGCCAAAACAGAACGTGCAAACTTAACCACTGCACCACGGGGCCGGCCCCTCCCCTCTCTTACTGAAGTCAAAGCTCAATCACCTGTAGAATCCTCTTCCCATGTGTTTTAGCTAAGCTTCTTTTGATTTGAAACAATACAAATTAGTTCTTTCTAATGGAATTTATTGGAAGAATACTAGCTTTGTATTGGAAATGAAAAGAATTGAGGCACATTCAGAGAAATTCGGCAACAAAGCTCTGGGCTCTCTCTAGAACCCTGATAAGTATGCAAGGAAGCTTCAGTGACTTCCAATCTGTCTTTTCATTCAACATTTTAAATTAGATTAAATTAAATTTTAATCTAAAGCAAATTTTATTGTCTGCCTGAATCAGATGTCAAACCCTGATGATAGACCATGAGAAGGACGAAGAGGTTCACCAAGCAGAGATGCAGCCACAGATAGCCCAAACTTGGGTGTCAGTATATTTTCCATAAGCAGAAATCACCAGAGACAGGCAGCCTTCCTCAGTGGGAATTGTACTACATCAGAGAGGTTTGGTGGCTGCCAGGGACTTGCACAGATGCTCACCAATATTTTAGTAACGACCTTGGAACATCTGCAATGCCAGGTACTGCCATGTCCGTGATGAATTGGAGCGTCTCACTTGTCAAGGGTAAATGATGCTCTGTTATGGCACGTGAAAAGAATGCCTCTTTCCACTTTAAGAGTTTCACTCTGTATAAATGATCGCCAAGAGCTGCTGCTTCTCAAATATCTTATAGGCTCTAGTAGTTTATCCTTAGAGCTCCCCTACCCCTCCTTCCTGTGGCTTGTTACAAGAGGCCAAAGAGATGGAGCCAGAAGAGAAATCTAATGACAGTTATTGCAGTGGTTTCGTAATCGTTCACTTTCTCTGGTGATCAAAGTTATGTTTTCACTGGCTCCAGAGTGGCATGCCTGCCCCAGTCTCCTCTTATTATGACTTCTCTTCAAGCAGACACCAGGGCTCTTATGCAAACAGACTCCTGGGAGTGTTGCTCCACCATTCGCCAGTCAAGCTCAGACACGTCTGAATCCTGGCAATAGATGCAGTTTCGATGTCACTCACTCCTCCCAGTAATACTCCACCTTTGCACATGCTGCCCATTTTACAAAGCAGACAGTATATGTTATCTCATTTGGTTCTCAACGTGACCGTCAGAGGGAGGCAAGCTGGATAGATACTTTTATCTCTATTTTATAGACTCAAAAACTGTGTCATCCAAGTTCACATTAAGTGGGTTAGATCAGGCTCTTTTAACTTCAAATCCAGTGTTCTTTCTATTCCATCCCACCGTCTCCTTTAAAGGGGGCCATGGATTAATTTATTTCCACATGAGAAGTTATCAGGACAATGAGCAACCAGATGACAAACAATGAGAATTCACTATTTATTATGCAAGGAAGTGGGGCACTTTGCTTAGTGAGCAGCAGGATTTCAATTGTTGCTCATTCCGATACGATGGTGAGCATATATATTTTCTTTTTTTAAATTAAAAATAATTTTAAACAATTTATTGTGCTTTCTTGTATATATGAGTGCAGTGTAGCATTTTAGCTGCGCTGCTTATAATAAGTGTCAAGGCATCCTTAAGACATACTGAGGAACCAAAATGAAAACACTGGGTGTATATTTTGCACAAAAATCAAAAGCCAAGAACTCTCAAATGGATACCAATAAAGCCTAATAAGTAAGACAACCAAATTATGTGCCTTGCTGTTCCCACAAGTGCAGTGCCAACAGACTAAATGAAATCGACAACATTGTCTTTTTTAATTATCAAAAATGATCCGAGGTAACAGGAAGCTTCTGAAATTATTCCAAAGTCTACAAATTGTGGTTTTTCTTGTCTTGCCCTCTCATCTATCATTTAATTTTTCATTTCAAATCATTCACAGAGAAGGCATGACATTTTTTCATTTCTTTTCCACCTACAACTCATGTTGGAATCGTTTATTATATATTAGTAGTAGTTCAGAGTCCCGTGATTGTTGAATCAGTGAGGGCAAAAGTATCAGGCAATTTGCATTATATTTGAGTCTCATTAGCAACTCAACTTGGTGAAGACTGTGAGCCATGGAGAGCGGAATGCCTGGTATAAGGACTAATTCAAGAAATGCAATTAAAAAAGAACATTCAGGGGCCAGACAGTGGTGCAGCCGTTAAGTTCACACGTTCTGCTTTGGCTGCCCGGGGTTCCCAAGTTCAGATCACAGGTGTGGACATGGTACCGTTTGGCAAGCCGTGCCTGGTAGCATACTGGTTAAGTTCACGTGTTCTCCTTCATAGGATCCCAGGCATGGACCTATACACCGCTCATCAAGCCATGCTGTGGTGGCGTCCCACATAGAAAGTAGAGGAAGATGGGCACGGATGTCAGCTCAGGGCCAGTCTTCCTCAGCAAAAAGAGGAGGATTGGCAGCAGATGTTAGCTCAGGGCTAATCTTCCTCAAAAGAAAAAAAGCATATGTTTTTCACATTCATACATACAGACTTGTGTTAACTTGTCTTGTTCCAGCATCAAATTAAAACTATCTCTGTAATTATGTCTATTTTAAACTGTAACAATTCTGAAGATGCCTTCCATCTTAAAACTCTTTTCTCAGGATAAGATTTCTTGGACATTTCCACATAGTCTTCTCAATCCTAGCCAAGATCGACAACACTCCTTATTAATTCAGATATCTTTATTTTTTATTTAGTCTTTTTGTTGTGTGTTGTACAAAGAATAGTACCCACATCTCTCTATGCACATTTGGCTCATTGGAAATCATTCAATTTAACAGCACTACTAATAACAACAATAGCAATAATAACTGCACTTATATTCATTTATTTTTAATTTTTTTGATGAGGAATATTGGCCCTGAGCTAACCTCTATGCCAATATTCCTCTATTTTGTATGTGGGACGCCAGCACAGCATGGCTTGATGAGTGGTGTATAGGTCCATGCCTGGGATCCTGTGAAGGAGAGCAACTGAACTTAACCAGTACTCCACGAGGCTGGTCCGACAGCACTCACATTTAGAAAGTGCTTTCTATATACTAAAAATTGTGCTCAGTTGCTTACATACATCACCCCATTTCATCTTTATGTCAATCTCATGAGTTAGGTTCAGTTATATCCTCCCCACTCAAATATGAAAACTCATGGTTAGAGAAGTTACCTAGTTGATCCATGGTCAGATAGATACTACGTGATTGAGCTAAAATTTGAACTCAGGCAGTAAGGTACGAGTCTGCATATTTATACTGAAAATGCTGCACTTCAAAGTTTTGATCTGTAAACTTAAATTGTTAACATAATTATTGGAGTCAGTTAATACAGAGAACAAAATCCACCATCAAGATCCCCTACTATTTACTCCCATGAAGGAGTAAACAATTATTCAAGATAGGAGTGGCGTTTTTTCTGTGCAGCACCATTGGTCATTCCCATGGGCTAAGACAAGGTAAACCCAGCTCATTTCCTAGACATTTAAGGTTTAAATTCAAGCTTTACAGAGGCTGAGTTAGCTTCAGATGTGAAAAAGACAGCATACAAGGCAGAAAACATCAAGTTTCCTGCCTGACCCAAACCAGCTGTGTGACTTTGAGCTAATCTACATCCCTCCCAGAGTCTCAGAGTCCCATTAAATAAATAAAGATGGCTTACCTATTGCCCAAAGCCTCTTCCAGCTGTGTGAGACTCTGCTTCTATCTGGTCAGTGCTGCTCGTTGTCCTTTCGTGGGGACCTTTTTGGCAGAGATAGTGTAGGTCGTGTGCTTCTCCATGTCCTAGGGTTTTACTTATATAATACTCGGGAGCAGCGGTTCTTAATGGTGGTGAGGGGGCTATTTTGGTGCCAGAGGACATTTTGCAAGGTCTAGAGACATTTTTGACTGTCAGGACTCGGGTGATGCTACTGATATCTAGTGGGTAGAGGCCACGGATGCAGCTTCACATACATGCTAGATTGTACCGGACAGGTTCCCACAGCAAAGAATTATTCAGCCCCACATGTCAACAGTGTTACTGTTGAGAAACCCTGTGCTAGATTAGAATTTAATATCACCGTACATTACAAAATGCTAATCTCATATGGCTACATCTCATCAATGATAAATAACTCTAATGCCTCTTTTTCCAGTTCTGTTTTCTATTTGTAGAATGGTGCCAATAGTGCTGTATAATTTGATTTGCCTCTGCCATTGCTGACGTGTATCACTTGGTCATATAATGATCATTAAGAATAGAAATGCAGAAGATGAACAAGTCTATTGCTGCCAATTTTATTTTCCCTCCTAATAGTAAAAAGAGATAGTTACAATTCCCTTTGCACCTGATGTTTTCCTAACCCTGAATGTATTTTCTTTTGAAATGTGAATTCATGGTTAAAAACTACTGAGGCTGAAATATTTCCTGCTTACTGCAAGATAGCACAATGATGCTGCTCTTAACGATACCCTATTTTGTCTGCACAAAAATGAGAATCATGAGTACAAAATATCCTTAAAACAAAGTAACTTACACTTTTCAAATTGTCTCTCCATTTTAAATTGGCAGCTAAATACCTGCTGTGATTAAAAGATGAAGTAAATTCTTCTCACATGAAACAAATTTCAAACAAGCTTTGTTGTGCCTTGTCCTTTCATGGAATTCATACAGTTACTGTTGAGGCTACCATCACTGTTAGTAAAAATGAGCCACTGATGGAGACAGAAGCAAATGTGTAAAATGCTACCCATGATGTCTGTAGAGGAAATGCATATTGAAAAGAGGTCATATTCAACTGGTTGGGCCATTGGCCTCTGCTTCAAAATTTAAATCAGAATATATAATACAAACATGTTCCGGAGATTTCTGTGAAATCTTGAGTTCTGAATCAAAAGTATTCCAACCTTCCTCCCTCCCCAGAACTGCTCATCAGTCAGCCCCTTTGTTTTTGTTATGAACGACTATAATCAGGCTGTTTAAAGCAACTGATGCATTCTGTTGTCAGTTATAAATGTCGGCGGAGAGTACCACAAATGAACCACAATTTGATTTAAATCTTTTTCCTTCTTAACCAAAATGGCAGCATTTGAAAGAGTACAAAAAGTACATCTGTTATCGTGACAAAGACTGGAGGAACAATGAAGAGAAAGATTAGAAGGAAAAACACCTGCAAAGAGAAGTCAAAGACATTTAAGTAACGAGAGAATGAGACCAATACCCTCCTGCTCATTTCCTCTAAGACAAAGGAAACTGGCAGTTAAACAGGAAAGCAGGCCCAGTCTGCATTGAGTTTTCAAGTTTGTAATATTGATTTCATCATTGCCCTCTTTTGTAAAATAAACTCTTTTGTAATTGGCTACATTTTTTATCTTGCAGTGAAGCTACAGTTACTCTTAGTTGTAAATATAATTAAACGAAATTAAGGAGTTTTCTTCAAGCACCCTTCCCTTCATTAATATATCCAACAAATGTTGATTGTCTACTATGTGAAAGTTAGTACAGCATGGATGTATTAGTTATCCACTGCTGCGTAGCAAGTGACTCTCAAATTTAGCAGCTTAAAACGAAATAAATATTCATTATCTCATGATGATTGTGCATATTAGGAATGTGAGAGCAGCCTGGCTGGGTGGTTCTGGCTCAGGGTCTCTTATGACATCATAATCAAAACGTCTTCCAGGGCTGTAGCATCTGAAACTTTGACAGTGGCTGGAGGATCAGCTTCCAAGATGGTTCAATCTCAAGGTGCAGGCTATTGGCAGCAGTCCCCAGTTCGTCCCTGTGTGGGCCCCTCCACAGGCTGCTTGAGTGAAAAGGTGCTTGGCGTTGCCCAGAGTGAGCAATTCCAAAGAGAGCTACAATCTCTTTTATGATCTAGCCTTGGAAGTCATACATTGTAATTTCCATACTATTTCCCTTGTTACACAGGTCAGCCCTATTCCACTTGGGAGAAGACTACGCAAGGGTCTGAAGAACAGGCGGTGAGGATCACTGGGCCATCTGAGAGCCTGGCTACCACAGTGACTAAGAGCTCCTTCCTATTTACATTGAGTGGATTTTTAGGTTGAACAGTAGAGACGGTTCCTTCTCTCATCGAGCTTATATTCTGGTGGACAAAACAGATAATAAACTAATATAAAAAATAAATAGTCACCTAAAAATATGTGCTATTATCAAGAGAAAGAAGGATAGAGACTAAGTGGGCAATGAGACTGGGATATTTTTGATAAAATTGTTCAGCACGTTCCCTCTCAAATGGCTTTTAAACTGAGATCTAATTGACAAGAAGGATTCAAGCATTTGAAGCTCTCTGGAAAAGTATGGCAGGCAAAGAGAAAGCTGATTCTAAGGGCTTAAATGGACACAAGCTTGGTTTGTTTGAGGAATAGAAAGAAGATCAGTGTGCTTGGAGGTTAGTGTGAAAGAGAAGTGTGCAATGAGACAAAGCCACATAAGTAGACCCAAGCCAGCTCATTTATGCTTCATAAACTAGAGTGAGGAATTTCCATTTCATTCTAAGCCTGATAGGAAAAAAAATGGAAATAAATCTTTTCAGGGTGGGAGAGAACGTATTCACCATGGTTAATGGGTACATATTTGCTCTGACATGTGTGCATGTTTGGGTATGTATGGGTGTGCTGGTGTGATTGCTGGAAAGGAGAACTGATAGCTTTCCCTTGGCACCATGGACAGAGGCCCTAACTAATAATCACTGTATGTCTCTAGGACAATATTCCAACTCCCAAGTCTTGCCTTATGATGTTACCTTCATTAAAAAGGCAAAGGGAGACAGAAGGAAACAATCTTTCTCCCTGTCTGGCTCCCTCAACCAGGCTGAGCTAAAGATATGCTGTCAAGTAACATACCTCTATTAAGTCATTATATAGATCCATCATTCTTTAGTTTATTAATCACCATGTTCTCTCTCCTCCCACTCTCCTCACTCTCTCTTGTTTAAAGATAAGATGATATACAAGTTATCAATACATTTTAAGCCACAAGTACAGTCCCAACACATAATATATGCTCAGGAAATATTTGTTGAATGAATGAATGAATGGCTGATTAAAGGAATGCATATAAGAACAGAGTAGCTTTTGCAAAGAAGAACGGAATGCAATCATGCAAAATACAGATATATAGACCACAATAATATGAAAGTGATACTAATTATTTGAAATACGAGAAAGAGTTAAATTTACGATGCCTACACTGCATGTGCAATCTCTAGGGACTGGTTATGAATTTAAGATAAGAATATTCCTAGATAGGAGATAAAAACTGACTCCTGGGGCTGGCCCCGTGGCCGAGTGGTTGGGTTCGCGCGCTCCGCTGCAGGCGGCCCAGTGTTTCGTTGGTTCGAATCCTGGGCGCGGACATGGCACTGCTCATCGGACCACGCTGAGGCAGCGTCCCACATGCCACAACTAGAAGGACCCACAACGAAGAATATACAACTATGTACTGGGGGGCTTTGGGGAGAAAAAGGAAAAAATAAAATCTTTAAAAAAAAAAAAAAAAAAAAAAACTGACTCCTATGTTAAGTAGCCAAGAGGTATCCTGGCCTTGATGCTACGTATAGGCTCTCTTAGAATCTTAGGACCTTTTACAAAAGGAATTACTGTACAGGATGCAAATATTTACATGAATGTGTCACTTCTGGAAATAGCTTTTGCTGCTTTCTTATGTGTTTTATGGTTGGATGCTACATTTGCATTTTGCAGTGGATTTTATAATTACAGACTGTCTTCTATACCTCCATTCCTTTTCCATTTCTTTTCCTTCTATGATTTTCCCTCCTTCCCCAAATGACAATTTCCTCCTTGTCACTTTCCTCTCTCTGCTTGAAAATTTGAATTTAAGAAATAGACATCGTAAGAATTCTTTTCAAAGCACATTCACCTCTTCAGAGAAAAAGTGTCATGGAAACATAACAAATGCATAAAATAAATGAGCGTGATGCAGTAGCACATCAGATATATTAGTATCATTTATTTTAGATTTTAACCATCTAAGAGATAAAGGTCATTGAAGATTGGATGTGAAGACAATTAAGGTCATAGGGATTTCCTGGGGATTATTAGCTTTCCTTAAAATGGAACCAGACCTAATATCAAGCTAGGACTGCAGAATGGCAAGAGCTATTTTTAATTATTAAAAGTAATTTCACATATGGTTTAACAGTCATAATTGGAATTTTGAGTTATGCTTTCCTTGGTAACAACCCATTTCCTTTGTTTGGATAAACTGCAGGCATGGAGAGATGAAATATGATGTCCTTTAAAATGTGGTACTTCAAGAAATTATGTTTCACTGGCAGGCATTCGGCATTTCTGCAGCTGAAATGAAATTTCAGTACAATACAATAGAGACTAGGCCCCATCATGAATACATCTCACTCGCCAGTTTCCGAGGCTTCAGTAAACAAAGGCTGTTGGCAAAAAAAGTGTCTGTGTGCTCTTTGAAGAAGTACTCACAAAGACATCGGGAAAGAATGGCAATATGTGGCTGTCAATCTGAGTGGCTCAGTGGGTCACAGGGAAGGTGGCAATCCTGGAGCAATAGCAGAAGCAGACGCATAGCAGCTCCTAGTTGTTCTGGGGGAAAGGAGGAGGCATATCAGCTCAAAGCACAATATCCATCTCAAAGAACCACCACCACCACCACCGCAAGAAATGGAATTGCTCCTGCCATTGCAGCTTCCTGGGAGGAGCGTCTTTTCTTTACGTGCCTGGTAAGATCTTATTCAGCCTTCAAGGCCCATTTCAAACATTCCTTCCTCCTGTGAAGCCATGGCTGATTTACAGTGGACGTAACTTCCCCTTCCTCTAGGTCCTTAGGGCCATTTACTCCCCACACAGAGATCCTACCAATCATTGTTCACTGCCTCATACATTAAGCAAATCCTGACTGAGCACCTACTAGGGATCGGGGGCTGAAGTAGCATTTCTAGGTTCATTCTCACAACAGGCCTAGGTTACAAGTACTAGCATTTCTTCCATTAAATAGATGAGAAAACTCAGGCTTAAGAGGGTAAAGTAATTCACTAAAATCACACAGCTAAAAAGTAGTTAAGCTGACATTTCATGTCATATTGGTCTGATCCCAAAACCTAAACTCTTACGTAATAGATTATATTATCTTAACATGGTATTATCTTATATGATTTTAAATTACATTGCATTTATTATATTTTATATATATGTATATATTTATTTATGTGTGCATATATACTAATAAGACATGATCTATGGTATGATATGATATAATAATATAACAATATAATACAATACAATATGTGGTATGCTGGAGCTGAATCGTACTGCTTATAACAACCAATCTCTTCCCATCTCCCTATTCAGTGACATCACGTGGGTAACTGAGTACTGATCATGGCAGGAATATGTATTTACACCACGGCAATCACAAATGATACAAATCCGGGCTATTTTTCTTGAAGAGCTGTTTAAACACTTGTCACACTACTGATTATTATATTATTTTATAGTTACTGGTATAACTGTCCATGTCTGATATTTGTGAGTTCCTCATGAAGAGATTACATTTTCATGATGGCTTTTTCAGAACTTGTCTAAAGCACAGTGCCTAGCACAGGGGGGTGCTCAGTAAATTATTCTTGCACGGATGAGTGAATATTTTACCGCATCTTTCACAGCTTTTACAGTATTTACTTCCATTAGTCTAACAGTCTCCCCATTTGTAATAGCACTACAGTGGGTTGCCAAGGGATAAAACGTATAAAGTCGGAAGTGCAATTCTTTGCTTCTCAGCAGAACTGCCTCACAGGGCAGAAGCACACTGCATATCAAGTACCTCACACTTATTTCCACCTGGGAGGCCTGGAAGGATGCTGGCTGCTCAGGGGACCAAACTGAAATCTACAGCAGCTCCAAAGTGATCACAAATACACTGCTAAAATACAAATATTTGAGGTATTTGTGTGTGCTTGCCTTTGTGTTTTATTTATTTTCTTTCTTCCCCTTCGCTTGCTCTCTATCTTCCTTCAGCTTTGAAGAGATCCATACATTAAAATCCTAAGTTCTTGTCGTAAAAGAGAATCCTTCCTAAAATTATAAAAATACAACCTGTCACTTCTCACAAATGATGATGATCATTTAGTCCAGAAGTTTAATTTTTTTATCGAAAAATATTCCGGAAACCATTTTTATCCCAGAGTAACACAGGTTTTGGAATCTGAAAGGTGGTTCATGCCTCCCAGCTCTGTACTGAGCAACGTTGTGATCCTGGGCATCGGTTTCTCTTCTATAAAATAGGTGCAACATACCTACCTCAAAGGGGAAAATCCGGAAAACTCCAGCACTTTGTACAATGATGCTCTCTAATAAGCGGTCAGTAGGTGGATGATTTTTTTCAGCATCTAGCAGCACACTGCCATTAAATTAATATATTTTGAATGAATGATTGAATGAGGAAAAAAAACAAAACAAACAGCTCCTTGAGATTTAAACATTCACCCACTTTCTTCCAGAGCTGTGCGTTAGGACTTTCTGTGATGACAGGAATGTTATATATCTGTACTGGCCAATATGGCAGCCACTAGCCAAATGTGGTTATTAAGCACTTGAAATGTGCCTAGTATGACTGAGAATCTAAATTTTAAATTTTATATAAATTTAATTCTTTTAAATGTAAATGCTTGCCTAAGGTTGGGTCTACTATATTGAAGTGCAGTTAAAGGATTAACTGTAGGGGACTGGGTTATATTTTGGACTCAGAACAAAATTTTCAGAGAGTATTACTCATTTTTTGAAGGACAAAATAAATAAATTTCTCCCTTTTTTTCATCCAAAGCCCACCTTTTTGTCCCTTCCTTATCCTGTTCTCACCCACGCAACTGGAACTGCTTGTGGAATTTTCTACTTTTGAGAGACAGCTTTGTGTATTGCGATTATAGCCACCCTTTAAAAATCCTACCTGCCTGTCTGGATATAGTTAAGCTCCGAGGATTTCTGACAGGCCCTGGGGTCACTAATCAGAACAGAGCGGGAGGTGAAAAGCATTAGAAGGTCATGGGTGGCCAGGCCTATAGTCCGCAAGCCTGTCTCACAGGTCACATGTAGCTGCAGTTAAAGGTGGTGGCTATTACTCTGTGCTGGCTGCTGATAAAAGTCACCCGCAGCCCTGCCAGCTTCATTTGTTCTTAAGTATTCTATTAGGGAGGAACGCATAAATTTATTTTAGAGAGTGCCCTGAGTAATGAGGAGAAAAGATGCCATGTGCATTAAAAAGTGTTGTCTTAAAGAGGTGCTCCAAGTATTAATATCTGCAAACATTTAAACCTCTAGATCATAAAGCATAATGACCCTTAGAAATTGTCTAACTCAGACTATGTGTTTTATGGTTAAAGGCTGAGGAGTGACCAGCTCAGGGACAGAAAGATCACACCACAGCTAAGACTAAAACCTGGGTTTGCTGATTCTCACTGTTCTTTCTGTGACACCCCACAGGCAGTTGCAAATAGAAAAGAAAAAAAAAAATTGAGTCTATTTTGAAAGACTGTCGGAATGTCAAAGCACTTGTAGGCTGAGAAAAGAGTTATATGTAAATGTATTATAATGTGATCCTGTGGAAAGGGGTGGGTGTCATTTATGTATTTTCCCTAATTTTGCCCGCCACCCCTTTCTCCGCAGGCACACATTGACTATGATTCTCTCAGAGGACATAATACTCTCTCGGAGTAAATTAGGCAGGTAGGAAAATTGCATTAACTCTTTCCACTCCCCAGGGAGCACATTTGGCAAATCCCTGCTTCAGTGCACTAATTTTCCTCCTGGTGTGTGGCTAATGCACTGGGGGAAAAGGGGCTTATAGGGTGTGCTGGTGAGGTCAGGGACCACATTATCGCGACTTTATTGCCAATGAGATGAGCCGAAGCCTCCCACGTGTAAATCAAAGAGTTAACAATGGGGCCGGGTGGCTGCTCTGGCTTTGTCATTTCAGGGTCACAACTGGACAGGCTGTGATCTGTCATCTTTCAGACACTCGGGTTTAGCAGCCCCTGTATTTTGCAAGCCATCATTTGTGTTTCCACAAAACCTGTAACATGGTATTACCCAGCCTGAAATCACTCAATCTTTGGGACTCATTCTACTTCTACCATCTAATCTTCTATGGGATTGAGAAGCCAAGGTGAGCTTGGAAATCTATGCAGTCATCATTTCTCCAAGTTTTTCCAATTTCCTACTTTGAGTCAGACACGACTGTGGACCCTGAATCCAGCGTTCTCTTCCAGACTGGAAACACATAGTTTCATTTCCCTCCTCACCAAAGAAAAATTGCTTCAAGATTATAAATTAATATAAAACTCTTCCCCAAGCCCACCACATATCTACTCATTCCTACACAAGCTCATACTTGCGTTTTTCTCAAGAAAAAAAAAAACACAACCAAAACTGTATCTACCAGAAAAGATGACTAGCAAGCATCGACTTCAATTGCTGGTACACAGATTTTAGAAAATAAAATAAGAATTTACAATTCTGTGAGTGGAGTTATGTGCATGGAAAACTAAATTCAAGAAAGTGACTCAATCCGCATTAACCTTCTGGAGTCTTCTCCATTTTTCCGGTGGCTGCAGGCTAACATCGAGGGATTCTGTGAGGCCCAGGCTTCTGAGTATTCAAGTTCATTAGGCATGCATCTCATTTTGGCAGGAAGCCACCCTCTTTAAGCAAAACCCAGTCACAGATAAACGGAGGGCAATCATCTCCCGACTAATAAATGCAAGGCTGCAAAAACCCGGCTGCCAATCTTGCAGGATGGGGAATAAAAGGGGCGGCGGAGCAACTGTGCTTTGCGTCCCTGTGATCCCAGAGTGTACAATACAGCCGAAGCAGGAAGAAACCTCAGACCAGCTCTCAGAGGCGAGATCAAAACTGCCTGTGCAAACAGTAATAATGCGATGTGTTTGGCCTGAGTGGTACGTTTGTCCCTGGGAGCTTAGAGCATTTTACAAACTCTTTCTACGAAATCCCTGTGCTGTCCTTGGGAAAGGAAATGAGACCAGGAGTGCAGTACGCATTGGGCCACTGAGGCTCAGCGAAGCCTGGGGACCAGAGGAGGGTGACTTGAGAGAGGTCTGTAAGCAGAGTGAAATAGAGGATTGAGGGGCCCTTCACCAATCTTCAGACACGGGCACTGAGAAAAAGCTAGAAAAAGGCAGCTGGCACACTCCAGTATAACAAACTGAAATGTTCACTGCCGCCAGGAAGTACCATCAAGGAATGAACAGGAGAGTGTATAATCATAGGGAATAAAGGAGCCTACTATCAACAACATCTAGAAAACCAGTTATTTTTGGTGGAATCTCCCAATTTACATATAGTGGCAACTCAATACTTCTAAAATACAGTGCAAGCCAAAAAAAACATGTTTTTAGGTCAGATCCAACCAGTAGGCACCAGTTTGTGCCATTTGACCAGGTAATTATATACACCAGCTTATAGTTCACGCCTCTCCTTTCTCCTGCCTGAGTAGATACAGCCAGGCTTTCATCACGTTAAGCATAATGGCATTGTGGTTCATTCTGAACACATGACTTATAAACTTAGTTAAAGATGCTGTCATAGCAATGTGACCCAGGCCACAGAAGCCAAGATTGGAAACAGAAATGCCTTGGGAAGGATGCCCTAAGGAAGTGGGGACCCTCTTCCTTCTTTGCAAGAAAAACAAAGGACCAGCCACCTCATTAGGAATTCAGTAACAAAGATCTGCTCATCTCTTTCTAATTATGTGTCTAATTGTCTAATATTTTGAGGCCTTGTCTCGCCAATCAACTCTCTCCAAAAACTCTGCCTCTATCTCGACCCTGTGACCCACGCTTCCCCCATTCCTTAAATCTCTGCACATCTGCCTGTCAAACAGCTGTCTGGGTATTCACATCTTTGCTTATATCCTAGAGAGGCTAATCTTTGGGATTTTTATAACCCTTTAGGTGAGAGAGGGTAAGCCGACTGATGAAATCCCTTCCGCGTTAATGGGCGATAAAGTAAAATCCGATCCCCAGGGGCCATGATACAGAAACCCTCTGGTCCTACTTTTATGTGGGTCATATATCTTAATAGGTTTTCAAGCAATTTAGAAGACAAGACAAAGCAGCTGGTAAGGGCCAATTTACAAGGCCTCAGTTCCCCAGCAACACGCGGGCTGCCCTGTAACAGAAGCACAACTGGTGTAAACAAGCCTTTTCCAAGTATGGAGACACACACACACCTCTGAGCAATTCTGCTTTACCCAAACACTCACTTGCTTTATTTCATAGAAGCATCATTTTCTGATTTCTTCTATGGCCTGCTTCATCTGTTCAGTATTTATTTTCCTTCTTAGCTATTTCAAAATGGCCACACTGAGCCCTGTAAATGCTAGCTGCTTTCTTTGTGCCTCTTGTTAAGGGGAGGGATAAAACTGTAGATACTCTGAATGAACCAGCAACCCATGGACCTCTTTCTTTACAGTGTTAGTGGTTCCGTGGCAACATTTTCCCCAATTCAGAGGTAAGAAAGTGACAACTGATCCTATGTGTGATAATAATTTAGCTCAGCAATTTCACGTTATGCAAATCGGAGGCAAGCTGTGCTTTGAGCTGTGCCAGGGGGTGCAGTACGGCTGCATGAATCAAGACAGGGCAATCTGCAGGGGAAGAAAATGAATCTTGCTCTTCAAGGTGCCTTCTGCTCTGGAATACATTCAAGAAAATTAATCAGCCCCTAACATCACCATGTTACTCTCTCTCATTACAAATCAGAGTAAACAATTACTGCATTAAGCACTCTCTGAGAGGTTTCGAAAGGCCACTGGTGCTTACTGCTGATTTTCATAAATGATCTTCAAGGAGCTCCCCTGGGGATGGGAGATCTGGGGAGGTCTAGGGAGAGGTTACTGCGGAATGCATCTCATTACCATGGTGATGAGATGCAACATGCAGCCTAGCTATAAAACCAGTTGACATGCTTTTGGGCTGTGAGTTTCTGGTTTTCTGGGAGACAGTCAAATCTTAATTGATGGAAGGCTCTCTGGACACTCTGTGCTTCTCTTCTGAGCACTAATCACAAGAGGATGAATGCTGGAAGCAGAATCTGAGTTCCAACACTTAGGAACTAGGTGACTTTTGACAAGTTAGTTGAGACAGGACAGTACCATCTATACTTCATAGAGTTGTTGTGGGGATCTAAAGTATTCTCAGTAGCTCCCACCCTAGAGTTAACACTCAATGAATGGTCACTATTTTATTCATTTATTTATTTTGCTAAGGTCTACCTCCCCCATTGGCTGGACATATTTGGTGAAAATAGGAACAGCACTTCCACCTAATGCGTTGCAATATTTATGGGAGCTTATAAAGTGCCAAGTACATAGTAGGAATTCAGCTAGTATTTTGTCAGTGAATAAGCAAATACATGGAGAATGACCATTTCCTTTGAAAAAGGGAGTCCTTTTGTCTGCTTTACTTATAGAGACTTAGGCGGAAAACTGAGACTAGGATGGTTCAACTCTAGAAATTCCAGTATTCCCCTTGATTCTACCAAGGAAAGAATTAGAGACCAGAGACAAAATATAAGAATGTCAAGGTGTTAAGGCATTCTTGAGATGAGTACGTCTGGAGAAAGCAAATGCAAAAACTGATAGAGAGGAGGGAATTCTTGGAGAAGTCACAGTTCTGACCCATGTGTCCTTGTCCTTTTCTTCAGGACATGATTGATAATGCCTGTCCATCTCTCTCCTGGGGCTTTGAGTTGCAATGATGAGACAACTGTAGAACTTGGAGCCTTTTGTAGAAAGAAGTTATAAAATCAATGATTTTGCTTATTACTTCTGTGGTTGCAGGGCACAGCTTGCACTGAGACTACCGTATCCAGCACAGAGAGGTGAAAGAACGTGATTTTAATATGCAGTGGGCCATGAGAACACACTCCACTGTGTTGGTGAACATCTATGTCTCACCTACACAGAGTCCCACTTGTTTTTAGTTAAAGGCTAACTTACAGTATTCTGTGGATGTGAATGAAGGTGTAGGGTGGAATGTCCCCAAGTTGGTACATTAATGTGCCATCATATGTGTTGATGTCCCAAACTGACTATTGTACCCCATGATCGAACAGCACATTTTGGCTTTGGAGAAGAGGAGCTCCCTTAAATCAAAGCGGCTTCCAAACTGGAGTGTGTAACTAATGCTGCCTAGCACAGCTTATGGGCAAAAAATGCCCTTCCACTTCCCAATGTAAGGGAGATCAATGACATGTTCATCAGACATTGCTTTCAGAACAAAGGAGGAGTTATCAGTAAGTTTATTTTCCCTGACCAAACTTTGTAATAACCTCTGTATTTATTCAATTACATGGTTTGTGAGTCAATGATATTTACTAAGGGACTATTATGTGTACCATACTGGGTCTCATAGGAAAAAGAAGCCCACTGTCAGTCAATAAAATCCAAATACCTTAGCTTGTCATTCAATGTCATTAATTATCTGACCTCTACTTACCGTTTTGGCTTCAGCTCCACACACTGCCACCCACAGAACCCAATTCTCCAGTCATTGGAAGTACACTTGCAACCTGACTGTTCCACAACTGTTTCAGAACTGAGAGGTCTTGGAAATGCCTTTCCTCCCTCCTTGCTTGACTAGTGAACAAAGTCTCATAATTAAACATTGTGTTCAAGCATCACTTCTTCAAAAGGTTTTCCTTACTTTTCTCACTCTCTCCTTTGTAACTTGTGTGTGCATGCATGTGCGCGCGCGTGTGTGTGTATGTGAACATACTTCTATAAAGTGCATGGTCGTAGGCAGAATAATATTCCCCCCCCCAAAGCTGTCCACTTTCTCATCCCCAGAATCTGTAAATATGTCATCTCACGTGGCAAAAGGGTCTTTGCATACGCAATTAAATTACAAATCTTGAGATGGGGAAACTATCCTGTGTAATCGTGAGGGTCTTTAAAAGTGGAAGAAGGAGGCAGGAGTGTATGCGTTAGAGAAGGTGTGTCATTGGAAGCAGAGGTTGAAGAGATGACATTGCTGGCTTTGAGGACTGTGGGGGGAGGAAGGGGCAAAAAGACAAGGAATGTGGGTAGCATCTAGAAATTGGAAAAGGCCAGGAAACAAATTTTCCCCTAGAGCTTCCAGAAGGAATGCAACGCTGTCGAAACCTCGAATTTAACCTACTGAGACCCATTTCAGATTCTGACCTCCAGAATGGTCAGATAATAAATTTGTGTTGTTTTAAGCCACTAGGTGTGTGGTAATTTGTTACATATCAATAGGAAACGAATACACCCCCATAACATTTTATTGATTTTATTTGTTTCCATGTCTTCCTCCTTCCACAGTACTGTATGTTTCTTGAAGTAGTTAAAAATAGCTATCCTATATCAAAGGTGTCCATGTCAGACCCTGTGCTAAGTACATACATTACTTCATCTGATATGCAAAACAACCCTACAACATCGGGTTACAGTGCAGGAGGCATTGGGGTTCAGTACCTGTCATGCAGACCCCAGACTCCGGGTTCTCATCTTCTTCACATAATAGCTGTATGACCTTGGGCAAATAATCTTTTCTCTGCCTCACTTTCCCCATTTGTAAAATGGGGATACAAATGATGCCTACTTTTCAGGGCAGTGGTGAGGATTAGTTGATTAACTCATATAAAGAGCTCAAAACGATGTCTGGCATACAACAAGCATTACGCAAGTGCTTAACTACAGAAATTATTATTCCCATTTTAAAGGTGACAAAACTGAAGCCCAAAGGACTTAATGCACTTGACCTGCAGAGCAGGGATGGGAAGAAAACAAAGCCCGTTCACTCAACTTCAATGCCTGAGAGAAATGCGTGTTTCTTTACTGAACACACCAGTGAATTCATCAAGCTCTCTACCTAACGGGAAAAGCAGCACCTACAACAACACGGAAGAAAGAGTGAAGCATTGAGTGTATTTCCGAAGCTTGTACGGAGGTGTGAAAAGGGAGCTACGTTTTGATGGAAGTGAGAGACAATCAATGGCATAATTTAATAGGTATGTAGGTAGTGGCAATATCGCATCAGAAAAATGTGTATGACAGTACAGGAAGGTTTGGGTTTTATGCTAAGAGGATGATTGGCTTGGGGAGATTAGTACTTATTGAAATAATTGCTTACCCTGGAAATATGCTGAAGAGTCAAAAATCAGAACCACAGATAACAGCATTTTCACAGACTTCACAGAAAGGCATGCATTTCTTTGTGAAATATCTCTCTATAACCGGTTCTTAAACCCGAGTGCTGGGCCCCACCTCCATGAGTTTCAGATTCAAAAAAGCTGGAGTCGGGCTACAAAATTTGCATTTCTAGAAATTAGCAGGTGATGCTAACGCTGCTAAGTGTGTTTAGGAGACCACACTTAGAGACCCACTGATCTATAGCAATTATTTCCCCACTGCCTTGGTCCAAGATTACTTCCAAAAGACTCTCAAAGGGAATTTAATTGTCTCAATCTAATGTTTCAGGGAATTGAAAGGGAAGTCCTGTCTGAGTATTTGTAACAGCATGAAGCCCATTAAAAGTACAAGACTCTGAGAAAGCAAATCAGCTTTATTCTAGAAAGCTTTTAAAGGACTTGCAACATGAAGGAAATGATTCTAAGGCAATGGCTATGTCAAATACTAACGTTCTCAATATATGGGACCAATTCATTCCGTGTAGATTTCTCCAGACTTATTCAATCTCTTAGGCCCTACTCCCAACTCCACCCCCAACAATTTGTCCACACTTGAGGGTGAGATTTTAAGGATACAAGACAAAAATCTTTAAGAGGTTTTTGCTTGGATTTCTGTATTAGTACGTTGGCAAGGAAACATTCTCAAGTGGCACAGCACTGCAGCCTAAACATAGAAGGCTAATCAACCTAAGAAGACTCATTCCTAACACAGATGCAAACTCACTCTTCTCTCTCTATCCATCATATTTGTTGTGGTTCTCTCTTAGGGATATCACCATCAAATACATGTAATATATCAGGAGGAAGAGGAAGAAAAGAGATCCGAATACTTTTGCAATCTTTCTTTTATTTTCTTTTTAAATTTCTCATCTAGCTAAGAAGTAACTTTGGGCTCATATCTGAAAGTGAATAAATCAAGAGTTTAATTAAGATGATGAAATATTTAAACATTGCTAGTTAAAAAGAGAAAGTAAGAAGGCTGTCTCCGACTGAAATTGAGGGCAGCAATTGGGCAAGATGAGCAGAAAAGAATGAGTATATGTTATACAAAAGGGATCTCAGTCGTCCTTAAAATTAGCCAGTCATCAAAATGTGAAAAAAAATACCATGTTGGGGGATGTGGGTCATGAAGAGATATACATACAACCACAGGAACATAAATGCCCTTCAAACCCTCTTAATTATGAATAACCATACTGGCAGTGCTCAATGTTTGATAAGAAATTATTATTTTTTTAAAAATTAATAACAAAAACATCAGTGCTAATAGGAAAACTGATAAATATTTGATTTATTGGAAAAACTACTCCCTACAATTGCTTCCACCCAGAAAATTCTCAACAGGAAGACGTGAATGCAGTTGTAATTCCGTGAAAACATTGAAAACAACATAAACAAGAACAAACTCATATGGTCAGTTTAGTTGTCAGCCTCTTAGCTCAAAGATGAATTGTTGCCCACCTGTAGAGATGAGCTAAGGGGCAAAGGCACAATTTCTCTCTCACTTTGCATGGGTGAAGATTTATTTCTCACTCAGTAAAATTAAAATTATGAAGCTAAAAGGAAAAAGCAGACTGAGTACCATGAAGATGTTCTTGTCAATTAAGATATATGTATTCCAGATCTTCCAATTTGTTGATTGATCTCTGTATTCTCCATAACATCTTGTACATAAGGGCCCTGCCATTACTAGCTTTGTGACTTTGGACTAGTTAGCTCTATCTTAGTAGTTAAAAATCCTTAGCATATGCCAGGCACGCTTCTAAGTGCTTTAAAATATTAAATTACTTCACCTTTTTAATAACCCAATGAAGCAAGCATTATTATTATTCTCAATCTATAGATGGGAAAACTGAAGCACAAAAATATTAACAAATTTTCTCAAGGTCACAAAGCTGGCAAGCAGGAAATCCAGAATTCTTTACCATGAAGCTATAGACACTTTCTGTGTCTCACTGCAGAAAATAGGAGAATTTATCGTGTGGAGCAGTAACAATTTGATAATTTTATAAAGCCTTTGGACCATAGTGTAGTTGATAGTCATTGATGAAAATGCATTAGGTAAAAGTAGTGGTATAAAATAAGCACTTAATAAATGCTTTTTGAAGGAGAAGTTTGACTTTGCAATAGTGAATGAAATCAATACAAACATAAAAAAGTAATTAAATATCATTTAGTAGACAATCACTCTTAGCGAAGAGGAGTTCCATTTCTTGACAGTCATCTTAGTAATTACCTATAATAAGTTTCCTATATGGATGGTATTGAGGAGTATGTATGTGTAATTGTCAATAGAAAAGGTTTTAACATATGTTTCCCTCTCGATTTGGAATCCAGACTGTTGAGAGCCAAGGTTGAAAGCAATATCCGAGATTGTCAAATGGACTTTGGAACGAGCTCTGATCGGGATGGAAGGTTGCAGGTTGAAGCAAAAGCAATTAGTTACCCATCATGTGGTTATTGATCTTCCTGTCCTTTTTGTTATCAGGACCTCAAAGGCGAGATAAAAGCTGTGACTTCAATACATCACAATTTGGAGTAAATATTAATAACCTTTAGAACATAGGGGCTGTATTTTTCGATGAGATACAGACAGTAACTAGCTCTGACCCCTGCAAAGGGGAAGTAATTGTCAAATTCAGATGACACCTTTCAAAGTTGGGTAATTTAAAAAAGAAATTAGAAGAATGAAATGCCACTTGGAATAATTGAGGTGAATTAAAAATAACAATAAATCTTCACCTCTGTCACTCAATTTTAAAAGGTCTTTTCACCTCCATTTTCTATTGAGGTTTGAAAATAGAGAGATCTTTTAATCAAAGAGCTCATATCAGATTTCCAGATTTTATGCCTCGCACGTTTGTAGATGAGTATTTGGACACATTCAGATGCTTACCGGAATTCTTAATGAGGAAAGTAAAAAGCTATAAAAATTAAAAAGACCGTCAGTCTGGTTTTGCATTCTCTTGTGAAACCTCCCTTCTTAAGTTGAATATGTGCTTGAAGAGCTGTATGAATTAGGAGAATCTATGAATTTTGTTCAGAAAATCATTCTATGACCATAATTATCAGGGGTAGGTCAACTATAGCCCACGTCTGTTTTTTGTAACTAAGACTTTATTGGAACACAACCACACTCATTCACTTATGTATTGCCTATGGCTGAAGACACTATGGTCATAAGGCCTGAAATATTTACTGTCTTGTCCTTTGCAGAAAAAGTTTGCCAACTCCTGATACGTATTACAGGAATTGTAAAAATAAGCAAATATAAATAAACATAATTTATAAGTTGGGGAGATATTTTATAGCCATCAGCATAGCTTGTAAAAGTTGTATACCTTTTAAACAGAACTGTCATTGGTCTCATGGAAAGAAATAATTTTTTTAAAAAAGGAACTACTCAATAAATAAAAAATTTCTTTGCCTTTTCAGTAATGGCATCATCATCCACTCAAATGCTTAAGACAAAAACTGAGGATTCATCCTTAATTTCTCTCTTCTTACCCTCAATATTCACTTTATCAGCAAATCTCGTCATGGCAACCTTTATTACCTTCAACACGTGTCCTTAATCCATTCCCTTCTCTCTAACTCCACTGCTCCAATCCCAGTGCGAACCTTCATCATTTCTCAGCTGGACTTCAGCAACCGCATCTTCACTAATATATTTTTTGCCCCTGTTCCAAACCATTATTCATTCATGGCCAATGGGATCTTTTTAAAATTCAAGTCTGACTATGTGTATCTTCTGCTTAAAAGCTTCCCCTGCCTTTCCATTTCATTTAGAGTAAAATCCAAACTCTGTGCAAGGACCTGCCTTGTCTGGCTCCCTTCTGCCTCTGCATCACTGCCCACTTGCTTACTGGGCTTCAGCCATACGTACCCTCTTTGTGTTCCTCAAGCAGGTCAAGTTGGCGTTGCCTCAAGGCTTTTGCATTTGTTCCCTCTGCCTAAAATAATCTGCTCCTAGATCACTACACAGGCTACTTCTCATCACTCAGGTCTCATTCCAAACATAATCTCGGCAAAAAAATTGTCCTGAATCCTCCATCCAGTGTGCCCTGCTTCACTCTCACAATCCCTTGCAAGCACATCACCTGGTTAATTTCCTGGAGGATTTGTTATTAGCAGAAATCACCTAATTTAGTTACATCTCATTTCTCTTGTTTTTCTTATTACATTTAAGGTCTATGACAACAGAGAGTATGGCTGTTTAGTTTACTGCTATATCCACATTCCCAGTGTAGCGTTTCGTACATAGTAGATGCTCAGTTTATATCTGTTGAATAGATGCTATTGGGTGGGGGAGATTATGGTTTAATGGAATAGAAAGATATATGACATATTTAGTCACCTAAAATCTAAGAATTATATATTAATGTAAAGATCAATGAGAAACATGGTTAATTAGGTCCATAGGAGACCAGAGAATGAGAAATATGTGGGTTGGCATGGGCAAGAAAGATCTTTTGGAAGAGGAATTAGACTCCCGTTGAGGGGAAGAAATGGGCGAACACGGAGACAAGGATCCGTACTTGTGAAAACAAGATAAAAAGGGAAGAACTTCTGGAGACTAAACAGATATGAAATTTGCAGAAATAACAGAACTTTATTGACCATAAAATCAAAATTAATGAGGTGGCTGAAAGCACATCACACAAGGAAGAAAGACTATTTCAAATCAAATTACTTAAGTACTGCAAATTCCATGCTGGAATCAAAGGAAGAGATGAGGAAATTTTCTATTGTGATGTCATAATGTCGGCACTTGCAGGTGGTTCATTAGTGCTCCTGTACATGGAAAGATGTGGCGATGGGATTGCTTCCTCGGCTGCCCTTTCTCCTCCCTCCCTTCTGACATTCTTCTTTTTGCATTCATCCCCTGGTTGCGTGAGCAGTTTTCAAAGGGCTCTTACCTTTGCAAGGAACAGATTGGATGATATCTGGCCCCTTTCTCTTTAATTTAGGAGTTCACCTTCTGAAATAGAGTGGCTAAATACTCCAGGCTACAATAAATATTTTGTTCTCAGAACTTCTAACGCAATTCCAATGTGTAACCCATCAGGTAATCACTGCTCTCTCTTCTGATGCTCTAGCCTTATTTTTCTGCCTTGTCCATGTACCAACATTCCCTGAATCTGTACAGTCCCTCTATCCTTGTGCCTGAAAATTCTTTCTATTGTTTTCTCTGTCCTCCCTACTCCCATTTCTATCTCCATCTATACTTACCATCATTTTAGAAGCTCAAATGCTACTGTCTCCTTGAAATCTTTTAAATTTTTATAGCCTATTTCCCCTAATAATAACTTATAGATGCAGCATGCTTGCTGTGGATCAGAAACTGTGTGGAAGTGTAACATATGTAAATATCTCACTGCTTTGGATCCTTGTACTTAAGCATCATTATCCCCATTTTACAGATGAGAAAATTGAAGCTGAGAGAGGTTAAATAACTTCCCCAAGGTCAAACAGTTGTAAGTGTTAGAGTCTTGACTTTAATTCAGGCCTGTTTGATTCCAAAGCCTGTGCTCATAATGACTGAACTCTAAGGCCAAGTCAACACTGATCACTACCTTCCTTAAACTCAGGTCCAGTTATTCAGTCCGCACACACCTCTATTGCATGACAATGATCTCCTTTCTGACTGCCCAGTCCTCTGCCTGATCAGTCTATGCCAGTGCTGAGTTCATCATTAAATTTTGAATATACTTGTGCTGGTACTTTTTTTATTATGTATCTTACTCATCTTTATAACTTTTCTGATGCTTAGAAAAGGACTCGACTCAGACACCTGCCTATTATTAGTCTAATGAAACATGATGAAATGATTAAATAAATAATATGCATTTTAATTTCTAACAATTTAATATTTAATTCTCCAAGGTTGAATATAAGGTTCTCAAGAGATGTTCTTTCCTTGATTCACTGATTCTTTATTCATCAAATATTCTTCACTTAGGAAGCTCTTACTATTTGCTCAGAAGCATGTAAGATACTGGGCAATAGAGAATAAAATAGATCTGCTGCTTGGCAGACAGAGTTTACAACTTGTGTTTAAGGTCTTTGTTCCTCTCTGTTACTCGATGCTAGGCATCAACATACAGTGATTGATGGATAGTCACAAATTCGTGGGCCCTTACTGTAAGTCTGGCACAGTGGAAGGAATGCACAACACAGGAACATGGGAATAATTTCAAATACAATTGAAAAACCATTTTTTTTCAACTTGTCAAACTAACGGAAGAAGTTCGCTAGAGCAGGGAATAATAAATTGAACTATACGTATCTTACACATTTTATTTTTAGTTTGAAACATAGGAAATGCAATACCAATCGTTTTATGGAAGGCCAAGGTCTTTTCTTTCTGTATGGATCATCTGATCAGTGCTCGTGTCATCTGTCTTACAGAAACCATACTCAAAATGGATTATCTGTAATTTCCATTTCAATTTCTATAACAAGGAATGAGAACTTAAAGATATTTACGGTTTTTTCCTAAATCTTTTACAGTTGTCTTGTCACATATAATTTAATAACATTTTTTTTAGCAACTTTCTTTTATTGGGTCTTTCCAAAACATTCAAATTGTTTCCATAGAGACACAATTCTTTATTTTCACACAGACATTTCATCAGTTTATATTATACTTAATTAAATTACGTAATTATAGCAACAAGGAAATGACTTCAACAGGTTTGGGACCAAATGGCGTAACAGATTCTTGGTAAACATTCAACTCAACTGGTGGGAATAAGAGTGCACGAGTCACTAGAGATTTTCTTCCTAGGTACCCAAATTCAGTGTGTTATGAGTAGAGGTGTGACCAAATATCTGGGTTTTCTCAGGACTGATGGTTTCTTGGGATTCAGGACTTTCAGCGCTAAAACCAGGACAGTTTTGGGCAACCATGCTGGTTGCTCACCCTAGCTATGGGTGTCAGGGGCTACGGTTTGTAGAAGAGAAGTAGGGTGTTGGTAAATCCAGCAAATTAATTAGGTAGAGTTTGATTAAGAAAGTTTGTGCACAGACTCAAGCAGAACCTCAGGATCCCTTACCCAGCCATGTTCTTGTCTTATCCCCAAATGTCTACTTGGCAAGAGGTAGTTTATGCCCATCAGTGGAATGACTGGTTATCCCTGGGCCTTGAAAGTTGGGCCAAACTGACCCCTAGCCCCACAAAGTAAAGAAGATTGTAAGTCACTTAATTCTAAAGTTGAATGAGTTTATGTTCTGCCCCATGACACACATCTCTATATGATGATTGCCAATGGAGCCAACTATTTCTTCCTGAGGATGCCCCACCCTCGTCCATATGGGTGTGGTCTGGCCTCTGGCACCAATGAGAAAAATCACACAATCTGATATCTATGCACTTCCCAAAGTAGTTTTAGATGCTGTTGGTGGGGATTTCAATGGTTCAGGCCAGGTTGAGCTTTGGCAGACACAATCTAGTTTCCAAGACATGTTTCTTCATCAAAAGATCAAAGTGTTGTGAGGTCAAGTTTTGCCTATTCTCACCTCGTCACATGTGAGTTTCTGGTTGCCTGAGCACAAGAGGCACATTGTGGCGGCTCTACACCTGATATCTGTGTGGTTCTCCTTTTCAGCAGTGAGGCTGTGAAGGGAATCTTTAGAAGAATAGGAATAATCCCAGTCAAAGAGAAGTTCGCATAGTTTCCTCCCACTCTTGAAAGTGTACTAAATATTCAGTGTTTACCCCCATGATCAAACACCCTTCATATATTTTCTGATGAATGTAGAGACATAACCATTCTAGCCCAAACCAAAACCTAGAGAAAAGGGTAATATGCAGAATCTCTAAGCACATCCTCCTTTGAGTTATTCCAAAGAGGGAAACTTTCATTTATCATTCACCTGATGAAAGCTGTTGACAAGTATAGGAAGTTCCTACCAAGGGGCTGTCTTGCAATTTCAGGAAATCAGATAAGAGAAAGCCCTGCCCAGGATTGCTATCATTTTAATAATCATAATTCAAGCCTTAGTTAGAACTTGTTAAAAATGGCATTTGTAAGATAATCCAAATAAATCAATGTTGTATCTCTCTTTCTCCCTGGAGCTTCCCCAATTGGAGAGAATTATATCAGACTCCATGTTCCTAAAGCCTGCTTCCCAGGCTCTAAGCCTGTCAGATATAAGGGAGCACTATCTTCTGGTGTGTCTTATGATACAAGTCCTTTTTTAATGGTTCTTTGTATTGCAAATTTGGTGTCACACAATGTCTTCTCGTGTCTAATATATTTGTTATTATTCTCAGTGCTCATATTGTCAATAAAACTCATGGACCTGTCCCGATGAGGAATGACAATGTGAATAACATTGCCATATTCCTGGAAGGCTGAAGGGCCCTGTCACAAGATCTGGTTGGTTGGTCATCTTTGCAGACATGAGCTGTGGGAAGAAAGCCGTAGGCAATGCAATTTTACAGGGAACATATGGGCAGAAATTTACAAGATCCTTGGGGAGGGACTTCTGTTACCCAGATGGTTGCCAAAATTCCTGATCCCTGCACTCTGGAAATGAGACTGGGGGAGTTAATCAGATTAGTATGAATGATGATGTGGGAACTTCAGTGTGTGCCACCTCCCTGGTTCATAGACCTCTAATGAATGCCTTCATTATGGTCCACCTCTTTCAGAAGCTCTTAAAGTTATAGAGATGTCAACCTAGCACCACTTGGTACTTTACTCATTTGTGAGTGATCATGCACATGCACAGATCTTAATGAGCAGTGCCCAATAGAATAATGATTAAAATACTCTCTTCTTTCAAGTGCCTTGAACAACAATTTTTTAAAGATTATGGCCATAGTTGCTATCAATAGTCACAGACAAGTATAACTTTTTGTGTATAAATAAAAGTCTCCCAAATGAGAACCAATTTCGCAATTTGCTAAAAATTGTGAAAGAAGCTGGTGAAAGAAAAAATAATCTCAGTAATTAAAATTTATTAGAAATTTTCCAGTAATCACCTTGTCTCTATTGCTTACCATTATGACTCCAGGATTTATCACAATATTTGCTACATAGTAGCAACTAATACGTTTTTTTTTTTTGATGAAGGAAAAATTAAATTTCCCTGGCCCTTACTTTAGCCCTTTGCACTAACAAAATCAAGAACTGGAAATTACTGTGTTTCTCTGGTTACAGTTCACATAACGTGTGAAAGCCATATCCAACTGAGAACTAGAAATCTTGGGTTACACTCCCTGTTCTCTTCCTACTACTTGGCTGTATTATCTCAAGCAACTAACTACAGCAGAAAGATCTTGGTTTGGCATTAGACAAACCCAATAAACCATTTTAAGTCCTTTCTGCCATTCGCCATTCTGAAGCTTCATGTCTGCATCTGTAAGGTGGTAGTGCAAAATTCCTGTGTCAAAGATTTGATGTCAGAATTAAATAACATGAGGGGTGTTTCATTGAATTAGCACAGTTCTTGGCACAGAGTACTATGAGATAGCTTGCACAGAACACTCATTATATGCCAGACACTCTTCTAAGTCCATTACATGCATTAACGTACTAAACCCTCATAACATCCCTATGAACTTGATAATCTTATTATCCCCATTTTATGGATGGGAGAAATGAGGACCAGAAAGGTTAAGTAACTTTCTCAGGTTACACAGCTAATAAATGACAATGAGGGGATTTGAACCCAATCAGACTATCTTCATCATCTGTACTTTTCTCCACTTCTCTACTTACCAATAATAGATGCACACTAAAAGTTAGAGTTTTTCCTAAGATGTTTTAAAAAATACTTGCATTCTCTTGTTATCTGGAATATGGACAAAAAGTCAAGAAAGAAAGGTATCCTCCAATCAGGCTTGGTATTGATATTCAGGTTTGATATTCTTCAGCAAAAAATTCTTTCCGAGCTCTCTGCCACGCCGATCTTCAACTCTGGAGAATCAGGCAGAGAATGGAGGCACAGCAATTTTGACTCTTACCTGCCATGGCTGATCCAGTGCCCTGACAGACTGGATACGGTCCCACAGTGATTTTCAGTACTGGTCTTACTCTCTTGCCCTGAGATTCTTAGGACCATATTGGAAGCTGAGTCCTACCACACTGCTAAATTCAAGACTGCCCGAGACTGGGGATGGGTGCCAATGGCATAGCTGCTTTAGCAATAGAGACACCTGTCTCCTAGCAAACTAAATGAGATCACCAACTCATTTACATAAACCAGCAGATGGGGAAGAGTTGCATTTGTTATCATATTTGGCTGGATTTCAACCAATTACATGGACTTAAAATGTTTGGTCTCTCACTGCCAAACTTCTGAGCTAGATACTCTGCTAATGCTTTTTTTTTTTTTTAAATAAATCTGCTTTTTAAGATTCAAAATATTAATGGCATCTGCTTTGCATTTTTTTCCCTAACCGGCTAATACATGAGTTGAGACACTCACACTTCCCCATTCCTTTCTCATAAAACTTTCTAATAGTCAGTAATTCCACCAGTGACTTCTAAACATTGAAATTGTGACTCTCCATGCACCATTTATTTTTTTAAACAGACCATAGCTTAACATATCATATATTATAGTTTAATATTAAAATGTTGTTCACCAGTTTAAACAAAGCATAGTTCCTGGAACATAATAGGTATTTAGTAAAAGATTTGCTGAATGACTGAGTGAACGAATTAAAGAATGAATACTTGAACCACCAGCATCTGAGTATCAGCTTTCACAGCTTTCATGGAAGGCAGTGGGAATTTCACCAACCTCAGCAGGGTCCGGGTAGGGAATAGCAATCAATCATCCGCTTGAAATCAATATGTACAAAGTGTCCACTCCTGCAAGCACCTCCAGTTTGGGCAGAGGTAGTGTATTTTTCATCTTTCCAACACAGGTTGTTAAGCAGGGCCATCTGCATGGCAGAATCTCAATAAATGCTTTTAAATGAGCACAAAAGAAGTGTCAAATTTGACCCTCCCTTCCAAGGAATGCATAAGCCATATTTTAGTGGCAGAAAGTCTGTCTCCGACATCCTTCGGATTGCTGCCTACTACTCCTACAGGTCAAAATGAATATCAATATAATATTTAGTGAAGTTTCTTAATATTTTAATAGTCCAAACTGTTTCTAGCTCAATTTCCTTTCAAAATGAAAAGGTACTCAGCACATGGGTCTCCCTATGACTTTATTCTAAGATAGGGATTCAGAGAGAAGAACCACTACTTCCGATCATGAGTTACCATGTAGGACATAAAACAATTCATCTTTTGTCATTAAGTTGTGACACTTGCCTGCATGTGGCCTGAGTTCCAATGAGCTTGGCTTTGTCTAATTCCCTGGGTCATTAGCTACGTAATCATAATTATTTTCAGCTGTGCAGACTGCTGTTATTTTTCTCATCCATTTTTCTCCTCCCCTTCTTCATCACATTTCCACATTGATGGAAACCATGAGAATGCCATCTGGTACAACCTGTGCATGGGGACACTCAAATGAAAGGCAGCCACTGAAGGATGCCCGTATTTCATTAGATGCATTTGTATGCTTCCTTCAGTCTCACGCCTTTTCCTGTCCCTCCAGATTCCCCTTTAGGGAGTTCAAGGGCTCCCCAAAGCTGACTAAATACAGACCTCCTGCCCCCAAAGGCAGTGACATCTGAAGAGCTGTCTCTATTGAGGGTGATACAGTGACACTGAGTTATGAATAACTATATTCGCAGAGAATTAACATTTCCTGCATGTCTACCAACTGACTTAGGCAATTATACAGGCAGCTGCCAAATGAGTATTAACATAACTGGAAAAGCTTCACTGTGTGTGAGTCAGACTATCCAGGCTGTGTGCAGCACCCTCAATATACTGCAGAGGCTTTTATTTCCAAGAACAATTCTTCCACGTGCAGACAATGCCCCATCTTGGAGCATTGGCCTGGAATCCTCCTCAGTAGAAATTACACTGTAGTTTATGGAAAGCAAATGAATCAGAAAGATCCTGCTTCCACTTTTCTTTAAGTTCATGCATTACATTTAGGCAAACTCCCTGATCTCCATGAATATCAGTGAAACTGGTACATTAACTCCTTTTGGGATTCTCAGCTGCTTTATTCAGTGTCACAGGGAGGAAATGGCATTGAAATGGAAGCCAGGAGACATGGGTCCTACTTTAGACTTCATGTTGTGCAACTGAGTATTTGACCTCTGTGCCTTTGAGCTCCTCTCTCTGGGCCTCAGTTTCATCATCTATAAAATGTTCCTCAAAGTGTGGCCCATGGACACCTGCCCCAGAATCACCTAGGATGTTTATTAAATATATAGATTCTTGAGTAGTTTCTGCTTCCAGAAATCTGGAATAGAAATACTTTTCCCTATCCCCTCCACAAAATACAACTAAAAACTATGGATATGATATATAAAACAAGCATAAGAAAATTCTAAAAGGTGGAGAGAAGAAGGCAGCTTGCCTAGGGAGTTCACGAGCCAAGGAATGACATGGCGGTGAGTTTCTTCGGTTTTCTTTTTGCTTCACATACCCTGGATCTGGAGCTGAAGAAGCTGGAAACCTGGAAATAGCAATGAATGTAGACCAAAAAAGCCTGAACAAAAGATTATTTGCTTTAGCCAAAGTTCCGGGAAAGGGATAGCCTAGAAAGATAGAAAATTTCTATTCAGGAACCACTCTTCTCCAGCCAGACATTACAAAAGGAACTGTGGCCTCATCCCTAACAGCAAAGGCCAAAAAGGGAGCCTAGACTTCTACCCTCACAAGGCTGTAATGAGGTGTCTTGACATTCCTACTGGGTAATGTCAAAAAACGCCAATTGGGGAGCTAAAACTTTTATCTCCACAGGCAAGTCCTAAGGCTCCTGTCTCCACAGTGTCAGTGGAGACCAACCACACAAGAAACCAGATCTCTCATCCTAACTCTGCAGTAATGGGGAGCTCTACTCCTCTGGTATCAACAGAAACTGTGGGGAACTTGGACTTCTACCTCCATTTGACAGTATCGGGACAATGTCTCCCTCTTGCTAGACTTGCCAGAGTGTCATCAGAGAAAGTCAGCAAAAGCAGAAGGTTTAACTAAGATCTAGAGTCTTATAACATTCTATGAAAATGTCCAGGTTTCCATAAAAAAAAATCACTCATCAGACCAAGTACTAGGAAGATCTCAAACTAAATGAAAAAACAAAAACCAACAGATGCCACTACCAAGATAAGAAGAGATGTTAGAATTATCAGACAAAGATTTTAAAGCTGCCATGATAAAAATGCTTTAGCAAGCAATCGCAAACCCACATGAAATAAATGAAAAATAGAAAATCTCAGCAAAGAAAGAAAAGTTATAAAGAAGAACCAAATGGAAACTTTAGAATTGATGAATACAATAACTGAAGTAAAATTCTCAGTAGATGGGCTCCATAGCAGAAAGGAGGAAATAGAGTAGAGATCAGTAACTGAAAGATGGAGCAAGAGAAATCACCCAGTTTGAACAGAGAGAAAATAGACTGAACAAAAATGAACAGAGCCTCAGGGAGCTATTGGACGATAACTAACCATTGAACATTCATGTCATCAAAGTACCAGAAGGAGATGAGAAAGAAGCCAAAGTTGAAAAGTACTCATAGAAATAATGGCTGCAAACTTGCCGAATTTGGCAACAGATATACACCTAGAGACTCAAGAAGTTGATTAGATGCTGAACTATGTTAAGATATAATACAATCAAACTTCTGAAAACTGAAGACAAAGAAAAAAATTTTGAAAACAGCCAGAGAAAAATGGCACATTTACCTACAGAGGAAGACAACTAGAATGATATTTTCTCATCAGAGATCATGGACACCAGAAGGAAATGACAAAATAGTTTTCTAGTTCTTAACAGAATTGTCAATCTAGAATCCTATAACAAGTGGAAATATCCTGGGAAGAAAGGGAAAATAGAGACATTCTCAGATAATGGAAATCTAAGAGAATTTGTACTATCAGACCTACCCTAAAAGAAAGGCTAAAGAAAGTTCTCAAAACACAAAGGAAACGATGCGAGAATGAAACATACATCAGGAAGGAAGAAAAAATATGGTCAGCAAAAATATGGATGAATAACATGTGACTTTTGTTTTCCTCTTGAGTTTTCTGAAGTATATTTGATCGCTGAAAGGAAAATTATGACACTACCTGACATGGTTCTAAATGTATGTAGAGGAAATATTTAAGACAATTATATCATAAATATATGATATATGGACATAAAGGGAGCCAGAAGGAGTGGAGCTCGTATCAGGGAAGCAAGAGCTTTTCCCATACCCTCTAGCAGATTTCTCATTGTGTCTCACTGAAAAGAACTCTCCACCATGGCCACCTAGAGGCAAAGGAATCAGGGAAGTAAGTGCTTTTAGCTGGGCACATGGATTTTGTTAGAAAGGAAAAAGGGAAGAATAAGTATTTGGTGGACCCCAAGCAGTGTCTGATACTAATTTTGAGAGTCAATGAAAGAATTATATAAGATACTTTTTTTAAATGCTTAACACAGTTCCTAGCCCATATTATTAACTGCTTTAATAAATGTCTCTTCCTCTGCAATGGAAACATACAAGGATAGCATAATATCAGGTTCCACATATCTAGAATTGTCATGTTGTAGTTGACCTAGTTTTTTATTGCCAAGAATAATTTCAGATCTGTTCACGGGCTTTGATGTACTTTCTATTTTCTTGGCTGGGGACTGTGAAGTATAAGCTGAGAATTCAACAGTAAACAAGGGTGGTGATACAGGGCCCTGGGGTCAGTAAGTTTAGAAAATATGTTGAAGGGAAATGCCCACTATCAATATATACAGTGGACCTAGGAAAAGACACTGGTGATGCAGCAACGGATAACCCCTGATTCTTCAATTAGAAGGGAAATATAGAGCCTTTCCCCAACAGAGGAAAGTATACCCATTCACGTCCCTCCCTCAAGTACACACATGGTTTCCTGCGGCCACACTCTTCAACCAAACCATAATTAAATATCTTATTTGAAGGAATGAAGTGAAACCACACCTGTTCTAAGCCTGATCCTGGAGCACGGAACCCAGGGTACTCTGCATTTCTGTGTCTGTTCCCTATCCTTTCCACTTCCCTTCCTGAAGGAATTCCTTTTTATATAAGCTGAAACCAAGCCCACATTCCAGTTGTTCTGAATTATTTCAGGAGCACACCCCTGACACAAAGATGCCAGAGAACTTGATAAATTATAAGCTTTGTGAACTCTAGTTAAAAAAGAACAAAAAGGAAGAGAAAAGAAAAAGCAATAAACAAAAACTCAGCAATGACAACAGCAAGAGCAAGAAAAGTACTAGATGCTTTACAGACCAGAATCCTCCCGAATTATTAGAGCCTCTACACTCCATGGATATAGGTTTGGAATATGCAAAGCATTATTTATTTTTATGTTTTTGGCAAGGGTATCAAGTTAAATTTAAAGAATCCTATTAGATCAGACACTGTCGGATGTCCACCCAGTATACATTCCCCAGTTCTTTTTCTTTTGACACAACTACAATGTTGTAAGTTATCTACCCGTCTCCCATACAGCCACAAACTCAGGTCTGAGACTCACCAGTTCTTGGATCAGAAACAGGCATATGGGTCAACTCAGGCCAATGAGGCTTCAGAAGGCTTCTGTGAAAATCTACTTGCTGCTAAGAAAGATAATCTCCCTTTTTCTTCTTGACGTTGCCATTTTGGGGATGGAACCCTTGAACTGCTTCAGCCATCGTGCAACCAGTCAGAAGATCTAACCAACACAAGGAGATGGAAAAAACCTGTCTTTGATGTCATTTTTGAGTCATTCACCGCACCAAGCCTGAAGCCTGTTCTACCCTTAACTTCCAATTATATGAAATCATAATTTTTCCTATCTTTATTCCACTTTCAGTTGTCATTGGAATCAGAAGGACCCAAATTGATACATCTCAAAAAACCAAAACGGTAAAAATTAAGTATTCAGGAAAAATCATTTTGGTGAGCTGGAAATCAAGCTGAAAATCAAAACACAAAGTGTGTTAATTTCCACCTTGGTTTTAAAAATTATTTCCAAATTGTATTAGCTTCCTTCTCATATTGAGAGACACTGTAGAGTAAATATTGTTTACTCTTTATTTACTTATGATATTTTTTGCCCAGATCTTGCAGGACGTTAGAGTATCTTTTATAAATGTAGATATAGATGGTCCTGGTGACACTTGAGCCCCAGGGACTATGTACATAATGTAGCTGTACTGATAACAGGGTGAACCTTGGAAGATTTTCTTGTCTTTTTAAATTATTCCCTCATATCTTTGATTTTTTTCCTTGTGTTTTTGCTGAGGAAGATTAGCCCTGTGCTAACTAACATCTGTGCCAATCTTCCTCTACTTTATATGTCGGTTGCCACCAGAGTGTGGCTGACAAGTGGTGTAGATCTGTACCCAGGAGCCAAACCCAGGAACCTGGGCTGCCTGAGTGGAGTACGCCAAACTTAACTGCTACGCCATGGGGCTGGCCCCATATCTTTGATTTTTATCTTTATATGTTTCCTATTGCTCAAAGGCTAAAATTCAAAGATTTTGGTTGAGTGAGTATTGTGTTAGTTGCATCTAGTTAATGAATACATTCTTAATGGTAAAGGAGTAAAGCAATTGTGAAGGCAAAAGTACATGTATATGTTTATTAAGGGAGCTGTTAATTAAAGGTGCGCCTTCAACTGGCCACAGACCCATACACAAAGATAGACACAGAGAGACAGAGAGAGAGAAAATAAAATGTAAACCTGTTTGGTATACATACATCCAGCAAATCAAAGAGAAGAGTGAATTATTTAGCATGGCACCAGCTGAAATTAAGGTAAATTTTGACTAGAAATGAAGAAAATGCTTCCTGACAGTGAAAATAATTGGATTGTAAAGTCACATCCCGAGAGAGAGAAGGCACTTTATCTTGGATCATTTGCGAAGGTGCAAACACACAGTGGAAATATTCAGGCAAGTCCCCATTAGGGAAATAATTTCTCTCATGGCTAATTGTTTTAATGTGGCGCAGTGATTCTGTTCTTTCTCCCTTTTTGAAATAAACTGGTGAAATGGCAAAAGGAAAATAGTCCTATTAAAGATATGAAGAAATAAGTGTGTGCTATATAATTATAGTGAATATGCACATATTTAAAAATTTAAGATCATTAACAATGATCCATGGAATAAGAAAATTTTAGGGGCTAGAACGAATCACAAAGTCATTCAGCCTCTCATTAGACAGATAATAACTATCATTTACTCAGCATTTACCGTTCATTCTTTTTTAATCTGTCCCACCCATTCCTGTAAAGCAGGCCTTATTATCTTCTTCCAAAGAGGAGGAAATTGGGCTCAGAGAGCTGAAATATCCACCTGAGATCACACAGCTGTTGAGTCTATGAGTCAGGACATTAATCCAGTTGGTCTGGCTCACAGTTGGAAAGAAGCTCAAAGTTTCTTTCCTTTACACCATGTTTCTCAGGAGGCAAAGATCCTGAGGCCCAGAGGGTGAAGCATCTGGGCCCAAGCTTCGAAGCTGGTTAATGACAGGGCCGTCACTATCCTCAGGTCTCCACCCTCCTCCTGAGTCCAGTACTCTTTATCAGCACATTACCTAAATGGACCACCTCAGTTAACAATCAGGTTCTAACATCAGGGTAATTAGGGGCAGGGCCACCGGCTTCTCTGGCTGGTGATGATTAAACTGCTTTCAAAAAATGTGCCTCCCTGTGAGTAGCTTCTCTACATGTCTTATTGTCCCCCTTTCCCCTAGAATCTTTTTATGATAGTTAAAGCCTTAAAAATGTAAAACCTTAAAAATCGTTGGAAAGCTCTACCCTTCCTAGCTACACATTTGGAGAAAGAGGACGCGTTATTTCTCCAGATAGAGCATGATCCATTTGCTCTATACGTTGATTTCCTTAATCTGCCTTCCTACATTCCTCCCCACCAACCCTAAACCTAGCTCCCCCCGAAATCCCCTTTCTTACCTTCAACTTCCTGGTATTTCTACCATTGGCATGCACCCTGCTTTCTCCCGCGTTGAATTTTCCTGCCTCTGCCCAGAGTTTTGTTGGCAAGTCTTTTATGTCAAAATTAATGTGACTTCTCTTTGGAGAAGCCAGACTTCCTTCCTGTGATCCGTGAAAGGTCAGTCCTCATGCTAGCTTGGTGGGGAGGCTAGCAGTGTTCTTGCTTACGAATGTGAAAGAGCCACTGGCTAAATTCTGAGTTCAAGTGACCTGGTTTACAACTTTGACTTCCAGCCACCCACAATCATAAGCCAAGTGGTCCATGACGGGCACTAAGCAGGGCATTTAAGAAACTAATAATCCAAGAATAAAGCCATTCACAATATCTACGCAAAGCAAAAGGGACTGATTTCCTTGAGTTTCTTCCTTTCCAACTTCTGCCTTTTCCTTTCTCTTTCCTGTTGCTCTTTCCCTTCTCTTTAAAGACTACATTCAAGGCAGGGTTGTCTCTTTCAACTGCAAATTAAACACTGGCTCTCTAAACACAAGTTCACTCTTGGCAAGCCTTGCAAAAAGACATTTAAAAGCCGGATTCAAAGTGGCGGAGGGATTCAGGTTCTGGAGACATCACAAAATGATTCCTTATTGGAAGCCGCGGGTAAAACCTGTGGCTACAGAAGCCGGACCAGCCCCTTCCGGATGGTCCAGTGGAAAATTCTCTGTGAGTTTTGACATTTACATTAAAAATAACATGTATTTACAAAGACGGTTGCCTCTCTGAACCCTGTAATATTCTCTCAGTTTTAATTGGCACCCAACTTGAGGCTCTGTAAGTGAAAACAGAGAAGGCGAACTGGAAGGAAACTTTGTCTGAGAAAGATTTAGGAACGTCGAAACCACAACAACCTTTTGACACATTTTCACTCATGAGCACTGGAACAGGTGACCTCTGGGGCTGAACTGCAAAACTTCAGGATGAGGAAACACACACACGAACAAATACATAGCAAAGCTCATCGAAGTACCCAGAGTAAGAATACTACACTGCAGGCTTGGTTCTAAGAGGGCTGTTTTGAAAAGGAATGTTCTTCTCTGTCCTGAACTGGAATTCACTGCACAAGAACAATGCTCTCTTCAAAGATTCTGGCACATACACAGATAGCAGGAGCCATCCAAAAATCCTTGATAAACATAAACAGGCTTTTTCACAGTGGCTGGAAGCAAAGTGATTTGCAGCATGAATTAAATTTTTTGACCTCAGAACAAAAACGCTTCCTTGCCTCATGGTAAACTTGTGAAACTAGAGACCATTATAATCTCTGTGGTCTGGTTTTACTGAGGTGGACGATATATAGTGGTTTGACAGTGGCCCATGTTCAATATTGATTTTTGTCCCTTTTAAGTTACTATTAATAGCAGAACACGACAAATCAAAACCGATATAACGTTGCAACCTGCAGAAAGTAATTCTTTGGAAGAGAGAAGCTGAACCTAAACTTTTTTGAAAAAAAGAGAGTCCTAATGTAAACATAAAACATACATGCTTTATTGAAGAAAAGCAGAGCACCATGCAAAAAGGCAATTCTCTTGATACAGCCACCAGAGTCATTACTGTTGAAGATGTGTGCATTTTTCAAAGCCACATTTCTGAGTGGAATTCAATATTAACAGCGTATCCAGTGGTGTCTTTCTCTGGCAGGAATATTATAAGGGGACTAGTTGAAATTCGGTGGCAGGTAATCTAGAAGAAGTCTCTACCTATAAATCACCTCAGTACTCTGAAGATTGCTATGATCGCCCTCACTTCATCTCTGTTGAAATCCATTCTCTATAGTTCGTCCTCTATCAAGTTGAAGGCTGATTTACTAGGTATTCTGGCCATTTGCAAGATGGCGAGCGCTATATAGGAAGAAAGTAATATTTCATGAATATTAAAACACGCCCGGTATTTCTTATTTTATTCAGATTTGAACAAGGCTGAGATGGAGTATTTTGTGTGTTCATTGGTTTGTCTGCAGAATTTCCGTAGCAATCTGGCCAACTGTTATTTCTTCATTTATTTAAAAAAAATAATTATTAAATGTGAAAAAATGTACCTGGCACATGGCATAGCAGAGGCTGGTAATATAAAGGTTAACAAGGTACAAGCTTCCAGTTAGAAAATAAATAAGTAATAGGGATGTAATGTACAGCGTGGTGACTATAGTTAAAAACACTATATTGCATATTTGAAAGTTGCTGAGAGAGTAGATCTTAAAAGTTATCATAAGAAAAAAAGTGTTTTAAGCTGTGTGGTCATGATATGTGGCTAAAAAGGAATGGATGGAGGTGGATGGCACAGAGGAAGTGGGGGGATGAGGTTCAGGGTATTAGAAGAAACATTCATGGAAAGTTGATGGACAAATCTTCACATAACCTTATTTTTTAGAGAGTTGAGTGGAAACAACCTATATTTCCCTCAAGAGGAGATAATGCAAGAAAGATTGGTACATGAAAAGATGCTCAACATCACTAATCATCAGGGAAATGCAAATCGAAACCACGAGATATCACCTCACACCTGTTAGAATGGCTGTTACCAAAAACACAAGAAATAACAAGTGCTGGTAAGGATGTGGAGAAAAGGGAATCCTGTGCACTGTTGGTAGGAATACAAATTGGTGTAGCAGCTACGGAAAACAGTATGGAGATTCCTCAAAAAACTAAAAGTAGAACTACCATATGATTCAGACTTTCTACTTCTGTGTATTTATCCAAAGAAAACAAAACACTAACTTGAAAAGATATATACACTTCCATGTTTATTGCAGCATTATTTACAGTAGCCAAGACATGGAAACAGCCTAAGTGTCCATCAATAGATGAGTGAGTAAAGAAAATGTGGTGTATATATACAATGAAATATTATTCAGCCATAAAAAAGAATGAAATCTTCTCATTTGCAACAACATGGATGGATCTTGAGGGCCTTATGCTAAGTGAAATAAGTCAGACAGAGAAAGATGTATACTGTATGATCTTACTTACATGTGGAATCTAAAACAAAAATCAAAAAGAACCCAAGCTCATAGATTGGTGGTTGCCAGAGGCAGGGTGTTGAGGGTAGGATAAATGGGCGAAGGAAGTCAAAAGGTACAAACTTCCAGTTACAAAAAAAAATAAGACTTGGGTTATAATGTACAGCATGGCAACTATAGTTAATAATACTGTATTGCATGTTTGAAAATCACTGACAGCAAATCTTAAATGTCCTTGTTACACACACAACAAATTCTGTAACTATGTATGGTGACAGATGGCAACTAGACTTTCTGTGGCGATCATTTCTTAATGTATACAAATATCAAATCATTATGTTGTACACCTGAAACTAATACAATGCTGTATGTCAATTATACATCAATTAAAAAAATTGAAAGGTAGGTAAATTCTTACAATAGGCAATTATGTAGCCGTTCAATGAGATGTTTATGAAGAGGTTTTGTCGATGATTGAAAGTGCTTTTGATAAAAATGGGAAAAGCAGGATATAAAGGTGTATATTTAAGAAATGAACACTGAAACTTGCTAGTTCCCATACAATGAAACAAAACTCTGGACATACATTCGTAAAGTATAATATTTTAATGTTAAATCTATCAGTTTTGATATTCAATTGTTATGTTCCAGGTGTTATGTTCGGCCTCTATCTTATCTCATTTATGCCCATCAAAACGGTAAGAAGAAGGCATATGATGGTACACAGGAGTAAACTGAGGTAAGAAGGCTCAATGAACTCACTTGCTATCATAAGGCTAGAAAGTGGCTGAGCCAGCTGAGAAATTATCTACTACTATCTTTTAAATTGTTTTTTTCTTTTCTTCATTTTCCAGTTTTATACTGTGGAAATATACTGCGGTATAATTTTAAAAGTAAATTGAATGTCAAGTCAACTAAAGAGATATAATTGCAACTTGTGCTTCACTGGTGATCTGATTTTTCTCTCCCCTCCCTGGTTCTTGACTATGTCTTGATGGCTGGCTTTCTAGTCCGTTTTCAATTCATTAAGTGCTCATTTAGCATTTACTATGTTGCTGGTGTTATTGATTCTATTTACCCTCAGAAACACTGGGCACGAGCTACTGAAACACAAATTCTCTTTCAGTGCAATTACCCTTGTGCTAGGGAAATGACTTCCTGTGCTTTTACTTCTTTCTATTTGTTGAAGATGGGTGGCCAGAGGATTTGCACAATTGAAGTTGGCCTTCTGACTTGCCTTCAGCAAATTCCTTATATCTGTATGAAAACCTCAAATTTCGTAATTCCAATGAACTCTTGCCTCATAATATTCCTGTCTCTGCCAAGGAAACAAGCAGCATTTGGGGACTGAAAGGCGGCCAACATGAGTCGTGTCAGCAACAGTAGATGCCTCCACTTTTTGCTCTTAGCAACCTCCAGCTTTTCTCTAACTATGAATTGAGGAAGCAATAGTGTGCAAAGGATTTATTTTTATCTTCTTTTCTGCCTGATGTTTTATTGATGTCTTCATAACAAGTGGCTACAAATATTTTACTTCAATAAAATGTTTTCAAGAATGTGACACTATTTTTCTGAATTTATGACATCACTGTGGCTTTGATTATTCTGTTGGTTTTGGGGGTATGCCAAGCTAAAAAGAAGAAGCAAGTAAAAATGACTGTGATAATTTTATATGCTCTAAAGACGTCCTTGAACATAAAGTTGATTATCTAGAATATAAAAATTCATACCTGGAAGACTTTTTGCAGAAATTTTCTAAGGACATTTGCTAAATATTTCAAAATCATGGAACAATAAATACAATAACCATAACAAAAGCAACAATGATTGAGGCATTACTATAGGCGAGATGCTGTGCTAATTTTTTTAATGAAAATATTATTTATTTCATTTAATCCTCCAAACAAAGATAGGAGTTAGGTATTATTACTGACTTATAGATGGATGAGCAGCCTGCAGCTTGGAGATGCTCTGTAACATGTGTCAGGACATACAACCAATAAACAGCAAAGCTGGGATTGAAGCCCAGCTCATTCTCACTCTAATGCATAGCTTTCAATAACCATTATGTACTGCATGGTTAAATCATATTTGGCAAATGAGATGACATTTATGTCCATTCATTTTTAAATAAGACTACAGCTTGGGAAGCCAGGAAAGTTTTATTAACATCCATGTCATTCAGTTCCGTTTATGTTGAGTGTGCCTGTGTGTTAAAGGAAAGCTGCTTCCGGGATATTGATCAAAGCCCATCAAACTCACAAAGGAAGAGGGGAAACAGCAGATCTAATTTACCGACCGCAGGTCCCCAAACGCACATGTATATAATTAAATCAATTGCCTAATTTTAATAAACTTCGCCTCCACATACATAATCAATAGTATGAATTTAAATTAGCTGTCTCATATTTTTACAGAAATAATCTGCAGCATGTAATACTTAGTCAGCATTACACATGGTCACAGGGGAAACACGAGTTTACAGTAATAAAAGCAAAACTGAAATGTTTTAAATTAACCATCACTTGAAATGTAATAATGAGCATGCGATTTAAAGATCTCCTTTTAGAACCTTTAGTATTAACAAAAATGACTACTCTTAATTCAGAGACCACCATTTGCCACGCTCTGTCAGGCACTTCACACACTTACCACTTAATCCTCACAACAATTGTCTGAGATAGGTGTTATCTCCAATTCATGGCTGAAGAAACTGAGCCACATAGAGGCAAGATGACCCTTCAAAAACCTCTCAACAATTCAAATGAAGGTATGGCAGCTGTAAGTGCTTCTGTTCTTTCAATTCAGTAAGATTGGCCACCTCTCCAAGCACTCGGCCTCTGTTTCACACGGCTTCCAAATTTTATAATGCACATGCTGAGATACAAAAGGCAAACTGGACTTATTTAGAGAAATGTGAAAAGTACACTTTAAGGTATGCTTTTTCTACCTAAATTGCTTGATATTTTTACTAAGGCTTTACGCTAGCCTTGGTGTATTTGTTATTTATGCAATCATTATAAAATCCTTATGGATAGAGGAACATGAGAAATCCTACTATAAATTTGCTTGCAAACATTTAGATAGCAGTAACTCATGAGCCTTTAAAACATCCTCCATGGTTAATGAGTGGATGAGTGTTTCTCTGCATTGGGAGACAGAAATGTTCTTAGAATATACCTGTGAACAGGTCATGGACAGAATACGTGAATGCTGCATCAATCCTCCATCGATTTTCTACATATCATCCCCTTCTGTGCTGAGTTTGATGTCGGAAATTTTCATTTGGGCCACCAGTAGTTACTAGTTGTCTGATCAGAGACAAATTGGTTAAACTTGCTAAACATCAGATTCTTAATTTGAAAGAAAGATTATGGTAATACTAAGATTGATATAATAACACTGCATTATATATTTTATTAACACTAAATGAGGTTATGTTTGTAAAAAAGAGATTTGTAAACACAAATGTGAGTTAATGCTCCTAAAGATTATCCCAAAATTTACCTGGTCTAATCTCTCAATTTTGTGTACATTGAGGCCCAGATAATTAAAAGAATTATGTAAGAACACACAGTGACATTTCTAAATACCATGCTGGCTCTTTCATGCCAGCTTTTATGGGACATTGCTCCCAAAGCAACACAGTTACAGGGTTGCCACATTGCACATCTCTAGAGGGCACCATTCATATTATGAACTACAAACAAGGCATGCCCTTGAAACAAGGCACAACTTGAAACTCAAAATGAATGGGGCTCCCCAGAGTTGTGCTGCCAAGTGGCATTGTTTAATAGCTTCATCTCAACTGGCTTTTCCTTTCCTCCTACAAATACTTATCAAGAAGCTCATTGTTTGAGTATTTAGAAATTTCTGTCCTTTTTAGTGATTACCCTCGCAGTATCTTATTTTTCTAAACTGAATAAAGGGTCTGTGTTGCATACCCTTTTCTCAAAACACATCGCCTTTGCAGAGCCTGCATTTTTTGTGGGGCAGGGGGCTTCAATACCCTACTGAAATCTACTGTCCTTAATATCGTAATGCCAAAAATAACGGGTTCTTCCATATAAATTGTCCTTAATCTTTCCTTGTTGTTTGATATTGTCAACTTATATTCCTTGGTTTTCAGACTATTAAACCCCCTTATGTTAGCATGTCGTCCTGCATCCCTCACACCTGGAACACTGTACTTAGTCGTCCATCAGCTATTCCTCTTCCAACCAATGACTGTTGGCATCTCCCAAGGGTTAGTTCTAAGCTCTCAGTTCTTTCCTATTTAATGATTGACTGTCTTCCACTGCCAAGATGAAGGCCTTTGGAATCAGACAGACCTATGTTTTGAATCCCACCTCTGCTATTGATTATATATGTCTTCTTTGAATGGACTGACCCTGGAATCTCTGAACTCTGTTCTCTCACTACCAGATGGGATTGATAATACTATCTCATAGGACGGATCTGAGGAATAAATAGCATTGTGTGTAAAAACTTATGTCCTCACAAATTATAGTTCTGTTGTGATCATTTCAATGTCATTGCCTTTTTATTGGAATGTAAGTTCTTTGGGACCTGGAGACTATGCCAGTCTTGATCACTATTGTATATTCAAGGCCTAGCCTGGTGCCTTCACATAGAAGGTGCAAAGTAAATGTAAGCTGAATACAAACTTTTACCCCTGTGATGCAGTTTCTGAATAGTATTCTAGTCAAATTTACCCAGCCGGGGAGCCAGAAGCAGTGCAAGCTGGAGCATATCCATTAACTTGCATTTCTTAGAGAAAAGAACTGTTAATTCAAATTCAAACAAATGCTTTATAAAATCCTCTTTCTCCTAATCTGTCATCCTCTCATAGCTCCCATTTCTTTCTCAATTCCTCACCCTGAACTTCCCTATGAACACCGTCAGTCTATGTCACCATCCCCCGCATCCCTCCTGCCTCTCTTTCTCTCGTTACTCATATTGTGCAAACATCCAGGAACTGTACAGGGAGCAGAAGAAGGGGAGGACAGGATTCTACTTAGCTGGCAAAGGAAGGGGTAGGGGAAGAATGGCTATTCATGAATTAGTGGATTTTGCCTCTATGTCACTTAGGTTTTGAATGAATAGATGAATGAGTGCAATTGGCCTGGTCCCATGGTCTCAAAAACTTGTAGTCCTCTTTGCCTCTTAGTCTTCTTCATTTCCTGTATCCAGCAAGTCCTGTACCATGTTCATTTTGAAATGTATTCTTTTAACTTTACTTAGCTGTAAATAATGGATTTATGATATTTGCTCCCATTGTGAAGGATTCTGCAAGAGCCATACTGCCTAGTGAAGAGAGGGTGCTACTGGGGCAGATAAAGAGAAATGAGCTGGTGTAAACCCAAAGGGACAGTTATTGGATGAGAACTATTTCACATTTACTCTCCAGGTGGTGACGGTGAACATGTTACAAGGCGATAGAAAGTAACATCTGAATGAGGGAAATCTCTGTCCAGAACTAAGTTTTGTGTTGTCCTCCCTAATTATTTCCCAAAGTGCAACTCTTTCCCTCTTGATGATAAGCAACTTGAGAGCAGAGGCTTTATTAATTCGTTTATTCCTTTTGCAACTCTCAAGGTGTACCAGCAAGGAACTAAGCATTGCAGATACTCAATAAATTGAAAAGACGTCTTCAATTCATAAAATTTCACTTTCCTCAGACCTGTGGAGAACAGAACAAGTAATCCTCCTTGAGAACCTGAAGGAGGTAACTAGAGAAAATAGGTGCTGAGAGAATCTCTCTTAAAATATTACATAAAATCTTGCTTAATTTAATTGCTTTATTATTTTACCCCACCTACATCTGAAAAGATTGCTGGTAAGAAGGCTCATGATCATACCTGTAACGTTAAAGAAGGAGTGTTCCGGGGCTGGCCTAGTGGTGTAGTAGTTAAGTTCATGTGCTCCACTTCAGCGGGGTTCATGGGTTCAGATTCCAGGCATGGACCTACACACCACTCATCAGGTCATGCTCTGGCGGCATCCCACATACAAAACAGGGGAAGACTGGCACATATGTCAGCTCAGTGACAATCTTCCTCAAGCAAAAAGATTGGCTCAGGGCCAATCTTTCTCACCACAAAAAAAAAAAGAGGGAGTGTTAGTTTTGGTAAAGAGTAGAAATTTTGGTATTCGACTAAAGAGCAGTAGCATGATCTAGTGGAAGGATGGTGGACCTGAATTCATATCTTGTCTCTGACAATTATGAGCTGTGTGATTTGAAGCAGATCTTTTAATTTTTCCATTTCAATTTAGACACCTGACTTTATCGTGTAGGGATATTAGAAATAAATGTAAAATATTTAAGGCAGTATCTGACATAGAGCACTTGCTAAAAATTTGGTAATGTATCCTCCATAATAATATGTTTTTATCTGCATATTTTAACCAGAAACTAGGAACCAAAATCTGCAAACTTAAAAAAGAGAGATACTAAAGTTTTACCAAGTCAAGTTTTCTGTTACTGCCATTTAATCTCCTTCCTTAAAATATTTTTTTATTATTTTGACTATTCCCACTGCCGTCTAGCTATACCTTGTCAGTTTTATCATTCGCATCCTTCTAATTCATACTGATGTTTTTCAAATCTTGGCTTGGTCACCATTTGGATGCAATATTTATGTTACCTAATTGGGATTCATGAATCAGTTCCTCCTGAATTTCAGTCATTGTCTCTGCTTGGTTTTGGGTTACCCATTAAGGCTTATTCAGCACCTTGGCATAGAGTCAGATGAAGGTAACACGCCTGGGGTGGAGCGGTTCCCTGGACACAATGTTTCACCAGGTGTCCGAAGGAGGCTCAATTCACCGGTTATCTTGCAAAACTGCGTTTGCTTCCTTTGCTTCTGGCTGAGAGCAGACTGCTCTCCCCCTCCCCTTCGCTTCAGAGCAGTGAGAACAAAGAAGCCTGCTCCTGTGAGAGAGAAACTATTCAGCAGTGTTTGAGATGATTAAAAACAAGAAAAAGATTCCTTGTGGGTTGTGACAGGGCTTTCTCCTCCCTCTGGTGGAAGGCAGAGAGCTTCAGTCAACATTCTACTATTAGGCATGGGGTTTACGGCAATTCTGAAGCCTGTCTAACCAAGCCAAACAAAGAATTTTTTTATGCTTTGAATAACTTGCAATGTGTTTTGGGGATTGGGTGATCTCCTTCCCTGAAATGGAATGTAAAAGTGGCTTTCATTTTAACAAGTTCATAGGATGACTTCGGGGAAATCTCATGTTTAATCTGTGTATTGACCATGTAAATATGTGGTTTTGAAATTGGTTCTTTGCTGTTGATAAGCCGTCAATCAAGCTGCATTTTTCAACTTGTTTTTGGAGCGTTGTTTACTTGAAATGAGTGTTTGGAAAAGAGTATTTAGGAAGAAAATGACCTTTCAAAATGTGGCCTTTGAGACTGTTTTGGAAAGGTCCATGAAACCTATTTACGCATTATGGGGACATTCACTTAAGTCGAAAAGTGCTTACTAAGCATACACAATATCCTCAGAAATGAATTATAACATAAGGACATAAAGACATTGTCAAAAGGCTTCATGTTTACCCTGGATTTTTCCACCCTCTGGTGATTGCAAAGAAGTAAACCAGTTGTATTTGTTTCCTAGGCTGCTGTAAGAAAGTACCGCAAACTTAGTGGCTTAAAGCAGCACAAATGTATTCTCTCACAATTCTAGAGGCCAGAAGTCCGAAATCAAAGTGTTGGTGGGGCCACACTCCCTCCAGAGGCTCTCGGGGAGAATCTGTCGTGTGCCTGTCTCCTAGCCTCTGGGAGCTGCCATCAACCCTTGGCATTCCTTGGCTTGTAGTCATGTCACTCCAATCTCTGCCTCTCTCTTCTCATTGCCTTCTTTTCTGTGTTTGTCTTCTTTTCCGTGCATCTCTCTCCAATTTCCTCTTCCTTTCTTTTATAGGAATACATGGGATTGCACTTAAGGTCCACCCAGACAACCTATGATAGTAACTCTTCTTCTCAAGATTCCTAACTTAATCACATAAATTGGCTTATGAGATAATATTCACTGTTTTGCCACGTAAGGTGATATTCTCTGGTTCTGGGTATTAGGACATGGGCATGTCATATCTTTGTAGGAAGTCATTTTCAGCCTTGTGGAGTCTGCCTTCCGGCTCCTAAAAATTAATGTTCATCCCACATGCAAAATACATTCTTCCCATCTCAGCATCCCCAAAACTCTCAACCCGTTACAGCATCAACTAAAGTCCAAAATGTCATCTAAACATCATCAGCCCAGAAGTTCCAAATCTCATCATCTAAGTCATCTAAATCAGGTATGGATGAGACTCTGGGTATGATTCATCCCGGGGCAAAATTCCTCTTCCTCTGTGGACCTGTAAAACCTAGAAAAAAAGTTACCTGACTCCAAAATACAATGGTGAAACTGGAATGGGAGAAAAATTATAGATGTTCCCATGGTAATAGGGAGAAAATGGAAAGAATAAAGAGATCACTGATCCCAAGCAAGTTCAAAACCCAGCAGGCAAATTTCATTAGATTTGAAGGACTGATAATAATCCTCCGCTGCCTGAAGCTTCATCCTCTGGGCCTGTGTCTCTGCCCTATGGACCCAGTCTGTACCCAAGGTTCTGTCCTAGGAGTCATTCCTCCTTTTTCTTGAACAGTAGTACATATTTGCAATGAGTAACTCTATCAGCCTGTTTCCTGCCTGTGGAATCCCAGAAATCTAACAGTTTTCTTTCATTTTGTCTCATCTCCATCCCTTTCTTTCCAGTTTGGCAGTGTTTCTGTTCTGCTGATATAATATTCTCAGAAAAGCCTTGTGGGCCTTCTATATATGTCAGAGGTTGTCACACCTTAAGGCAAGAGCATCCTCTACAGAGCTTTCCTGGATAACCCCATCTCTATTCCTAGCTTCTGCTGGGATGGTTTAGGGCATCCATGAGTCACACACAAATAATCCCTTCATCAAATTGTTGTCCAACCACATCCTTGGCCTTCTTTTGAGAACAGGCCTTCCTAACAATGAATCCCTTAATTTTAGCTTTACTTGCTATCTGGATTGGCTGTGAATTTCTAAAAAATTATTAAATTCTGGTTCCTTTCTGCTTAACAGTTCCTTGCTCAATTTATCTCTTTCCTCTTGGATTTTTACCCTCAGCAACAAGAAGAAATCAGGCTGCACCTTCAACATTTTGCTTGGAAATCTCCTCAGCTCAACATCCAAGTTCAGTGCTTCTAAGTTCTGTTTTTGACACAACTATAGGATGCAATTCAGCCAAATTTTCTGTCACGATATAACGAGGATACTCTGTCCTTCATTTTCCAGTATCATGTTCCTCATCTCCTTCTGAACCCTCGGTGCCTTTAGCATTCATGTTTCTGACAACATTTTGTTTATGACAAAAATATATGTATTAACTAAAACTATAGAAAAATCTCTCTACCGTGGTCCTCACTTCCTTCTGAACTCTCACCAGAATCTCCTTTAATGTCCATATTTCTAGCAACTGTTTGTTCAAGGAAATGTAGGCGCTTACTATCATGCTTCTCCAAATTCTTCTAGCCTCTATCCATTATCCAATTCCAAAGTCACTTCCTCATTTTTAGGAATTTATTACAGTAGGTACAAACAACTGTGTTTTAGTCTCCTACTGCCACTATTACAAATTACTACACATTTGGTGGCTTAAAACAACAGAAATTTATTCTCTCATAGTTCTGAAGGCCTGAAATCCAAAATCCGGCTCACTGAGCTGAGATCAACACGTGGGCAGGGCTGTGCTCCCTCTGGAGGTCCTTGCTTCTTCAGCTTCTGGTGGCTGCAGAGATTCCTGGGCTTACGGACAAATCACTCCGATTTCTGTCTTCATCTTCATATCACCTTCCCCTCTTCTGTCTGTCTTTTTCTCTGCATGTCTGTGTCTGAACTCCCTCTGCCTCTTTCTTACAAGAATACGTGTGACTACATTTCGGCCCACCTGGATAATCTAGGATAAATGGCTCTTCTCACGATCCTGATCCTCAACTTAATCACATCTTTTGCCCTATAAAATAATGTTCACTCTTTTACTATATAAGGTAATATTCCCAAGTACCAGGAATTAGGACTTGGACATATGTTTCTGGGAAGCTATTTTTTGGCCGCCCATAACAGTTAACAATCAATGATACCTTACCGTGGGTGCCAGACACTGTGATAAACATTTGGAAATTTTATTTCATTTAGTCCTTAAAGAAATGTCTTAAAGAATGTATTATTATCTCCATCTTAAAGATGAAGAAATTAAAAATCAGAGAAGGTATAACATCCGCAAACGCTCACAGTTAATTTGCTTGACTCTAGAGGCAGAGGCTTTAGACATACTGCCACCCCACCTCTGTGTGGCTCTTGTGCTTCAGGAGTGGGCATTCTTATTTTGTAGAAAAGATACATATACCTAAAACAGTAATGGATTCCATCATAATCCATGCCTGCTCCCCTTTACTGTGTGTCCCATACACTTTAAACATAACCAGTAAAGAGAATGACTCAACTGCACGTAGATATATTGTGGGGGTAGCATTGATTTTTGGATTACAAATGTCCATTAATTCTCATTCTCTGCCCCAGGTGAAAGATTCATTGTTGCCTGATGGCAGCATTAAATTCAATCATGGGGGGGGAGGGGGGACTGTGTGATTCAAAGTATTGTTTTGCTACGTGTTTCCAATCTGATGAAAGATTTAGAGCTGGGAGTCTAGAGAGAGGAAAAAACCAGTCTGGCCAGTTGTTAGTGTCCGTGTCTGCTAAACAACAATGTGGTCTCAAGCCCTCTATGAGGAACTGTTGAGATACACAAAGGAAAGAAGACGTAAGCAACTCCTAATAGAAAATGGTGGAAGCTCATGTACATTTAAATGTACATGATAGGAAAACTAAACAGTGGTATTGGAAAGGACCATTGGAAAGTAGGTCAAGTATCAGCAATGAACTGAGATGGAAGAAACTACCTTGTAAAGCTAGCATAGACAGAACCTTTAAGAGAGTATGTGGCTGGGCAGACAGAAAAGGAGAAGCAGATGGAGGTGATGACAATGCTGTACACGTTTGTGTGGGGTTTGTCTGACTAGAGCAGAACTCAAGGACTGGATTGGAAAGGAAGGTAATTAGGTAATTTTCCCCCAAACACTGAGGCATTTTTAAATTTATAAAACAACATTTATTAGCTATCATTATGTGTATTATTACAAACATAATCTATGTTTATGTAAAATATTACATAAATCACACAAACGCACAAGTGAACACAGAAAATAAAGATTGCTGGTAATGACAACTTGCAAAAATAACCACTAACATCTTATTCTGAGTCCTTCCTATTGTATATATTTATGCACATCTATTTATACACTTTTTTTCTATATTGGAATTTTGACACACAATCTGCCCTATAACCTGATTTCTTCACTTAAAAACATACTGTAAAGATTTTTCAGGTAGTAATTAAATATTCCTCAAAAACATTATTTTAATGGCTGTATAACTTTTGATCATATTGGTATATTAGTATTCATTTAACAATTCCCTATTATTGAATATTTAGGTTATTTCCTAATTTACCCTTTTATAACTATTAACCTGACCAATACATTTGTATCTATATTTCTTGTGTACATAAGTTGGATTCCTCAGTTTCAAGTGAGAAGCAAGGAAGGTTCAGCAGTTATTCAATATTAATATTCTCTCTCTTTCTCTTTCCCTGTATGTATAGTATCTGTGTGTATTATATGCACACCCCATACATATGTATATATGTATGTATCGATATACACATAGACAAATGTGCAAAATACACATATTTGTTTTGTAAGGTTATTATATATATATACGTATATATGATATGTTATATTAATAACATACAAAGAGGAGTTACATATTATTATAAATAGTGTTTTATATTGGTTTTGTAGGATTATTATACATATATATAACAACCTTACAAAACAGATAACAATATACCAGCAAGGATAGAGAGGTTGTTGAAATACATACGTGGCAAATCCAGGATGCAAACTCAGTCCTCTCTATCATCAAAATCTAAATTCTTTCCTCTAAGGTACTACTGTTCCTGCTACTACTACTGACTTATCTGAACTGAGCGCTAACTATATGCTAGACAAAGTGCTAAGTATTTTGTGTGAGTTGTCTCATACAACTCTTACAACAATTTTATGAGGTAAACAGCTGTTATTATAACTATTTTAGAGTTGAAGAAATAGAAGCACAGAGAATTAAACAATTAGCACATGGTCACATCTTATATTTATCAAGAAGTCCCAGTGTGTGGAAATATGATATTAAAAGATGACTTTGCATTTGCAGGCACTGTATGTGTTTGGGTTAGAAGTCCCTGCTGCTTATGACAGTCCTACTGCAAATATTTCAGTGGTGGCCGTGTATTGGCTAACACTACAGCCTCTATAGCCAGATTGCTCAAATTCAAATCTCAGCTCTGGCACACACTAGCTGTGTGATCTTGGACAGGTTACTTAACACATCTGTGCCAAGTTTTTTCACCTCTAAAATTGAGATAATAATAATAGGTTATTGGGGCTGGCCCCTTGGCCGAGCGGTTGAGTTCGCGCGCTCCGCTGCAGGCGGCCCAGTGTTTCGTTGGTTCGAATCCTGGGCGCGGACATGACACTGCTCATCAAACCACGCTGAGGCAGCGTCCCACATGCCACAACTAGAAGGACCCACATCGAAGAATATACAACTATGTACCGGGGGGCTTTGGGGAGAAAAAGGAAAAAATAAAATCTTAAAAAAAAAAAGGCATTTTTCAAAAAAAAAAAAATAATAATAATAGGTTATTTATGAACACTGTATAAGATAATTAAATAAAATTGAAGTGTTCTCTTATAATAAGCCTTCATTAAATGTTAGCTAACATCCAAACAAGTAATAATAATGACAAAAATGTCAAATCAGAAATAAAAGATAAATGGAGGCATTTTCTCTTAGGTTGAGCTGTAAGAAAGAAGGAGACTTCTGTTGGAAAATTCCTGTTAGAGCTTCTTCTGGTAACAGTCAGAGTACAGTGAAAATAGAAAACACTACAGAAACCATCTAGCATTTGACTCTTTTATCCTTCATAAAATAATTAGCTTTAACTCTTCTACTCCTGCTTAAATCAAGTGAGCTGCCAGCTCTCTGCCGGGTGGGCCTTAAAATAGAAGCCCAAGGCACACAAAGAGCTGGGATCTCTTTTCTAGCGTTTAGGAAGCCAGCACCAAGGAGATATAAAAAGACCACAGGCATAGCCCAGGGAAGGTCTGAAATGTGTACAGGCACCGGTGAGTTGAGGGAACCACCTTTCTCACTCCTCTAAATCAACACCTAGAAGTCCCCAAGCTTAAGGATGAGCTTGGCTCAGCCTTAATAAGACATCTGTACCGCATCTGGTAAGATAGAGGCTGAGGGTTACAGAATGAAAGAATTTTACAATTAAAAGGGCCAATGGTCCAAACAGCAAGGCCTCGGAGGCCCTGAGAGCAGGAATGAGTGACTCACACCAGGTGGCTGGACTCCAGGTCTCCAGACTCACAGGTCAGCGCCCTTTCACTCTACCACCTCGCCCCATTGGTGTAGGTGTGTGTGCATAAGCATGAATATACATGAGTGTGTGTGTGGATGCATGAATATGTGTAAATATGCATGTGTGTGTCTGTGTGTATATATATATATACATGAATATGTGTATGGATGTATACACAGGAACATGTACATATTTTTATCAGTATCTGTGTATATATGTATATATGTATATATCCATATTTCATTCTGTATATTCTATCAATTACTGTCAGCTCTGTTGCATAATTTATGTCATGAATAATGGATAATATCCATAGAGGAAGTTTAGCTTAATTTACATCAAGATGTTTCTTGAACACATTTAGCAGTTTTTCACAGCTACACATATAGCTGCACGGATACAGATTTGGTTTTTGTGTCCACGGGTTTTCTTTTGCTGATGTGGTACCGAACTGCAGGGGCACATTCGAAAAGGGATATCTCAAGAAGCAAAATCAAATGACTCTGTAACTGAAGTCTGCATTTTTGGTAAGAGCTTTCCTCTGCTTCTTTGTCACCATGCAGAAGACAAGCTGTGCTGTGCTTTTTCAGACAAAGGAGCCAGCAAGAGAAAGCCTACAAGACTTTCCTGTGTGTCTATTTGTTCACAAATGGTGTCAAAAGCGTGCCCACCCTGTTTACTCCTGTAATAATGGGCAATTGTAATTCATTCCTTTGAAGAAAAATATGCTATGGTTTTCCTTTCACTGAAGCAAAAAGCCACCGCAACTACCCCATGTATTGTTTTTCCTTAGTAAAGCTCACTAATTTCATCTAATATCAGAATGACATTTTCTTTTATCTTAACTCTTTCTTTTCTCCTAGATAGTAAACCAAGCTCAGTGATGACAAAGTTTATAAGGGTCCCCCGGTCAAAGGCCATAATCTTCTAAACCTTCTCTGGCATGGAAGTCAGAGCTGCAGTTTTTCTACATTGATTGGATTTGATTTCTTTGATTGAAATATCTCCACATTTCCCCATCACACCAGGATGTAGAAAAATGGGGAATAATTGGCATGGTCTCTTGTTTTGATCTTTATTAGAATGTGATGTTGGGAATCTACTTACTGGGAATTTCAGCCGAGTTACCAGGGTATGTGTTGTTGGGGCAATAAAATAAGCAGCTTGACTCAAAGATTAAGGTGATGCCATGCCATGCTGTGAAATCTGGGATGCAGTTTGGAAGTGGTAGATATGATTGTCAGGAAGGGGAGTTCTGTTACACAGCATTGGTACAGCGCTTGGCACACCGTTGGCACTTAGGGGGATGGATGAAAGAAGGAATCAGTTTTACCACTTCCCTGCCCCACTGGAACCATTATATCCCTAATATTTTTGTCCAAAATGGCTCACTTCTTTTAATCTAATAAGTGTATTACAACAGAAAATTTGATAATAAAGGTATCTGTTGGTAGCCATTATCCATATTATATACATAAGTACGGCACTATTAATATTTAGATTCACTAGCTTTTTCCTTCCATATACAAATGATAGCACATAGACCAAACTTTGGGAAATGCTGAAGTTTGAAAGTCCTCAAATAATATTCATGATAAGAATATAAAGCAGCTAGCATTTAAGTACTTAGTACATACAGAGTTAGCTCATTTAATTTAATCATCACAATAACCCCAGGAGAAAATCATTATTTTTCTCACTTTATAGACAAGGAAATTGAAAGTCAGCAAAGCTGCTAATCAATACTGTGATAAAACATGATAATAATAATAAATCATAAGTTATATGTTGAGTAGTTCTTTAATGCTGTGATTTATCAACAATATCTTACTTGATTTTCACAATGACCCTGTGAGATGAGAATTGCTATCTTCATTAACAGATGAGGAAACTTAAATAAATTGCCCAGTCACACGGCTACTACGTGGAATAGTTAGAATTTGAGCCTGGTTGTCTCCACCTCCTAAGATTGCAACAGTGCTTCTACCTAGTAGAATTTGCATAATCACACTATACGAGTCCAAAGCATACTTCATAAAGTGGAAAACCAGGAAGGCTTTAGAGATATTCTAGTTTTGCTATCTCATTTTACAAATGAGGAAACTGAACCTGAAGTTGCAAAGGTCATCAGTTAGACTGCCATTTCAAATCAGTCAAAGGAACTGAGTGAGTTACATTGTTTTTCTTTTTTTAATTCTGTTCATTGCTGAAGGTGGCAGAGAATCATTTAGCATCAGTGAAATAACCAGGTAGTTTTAGACTGATAACTAAGTCTGTTAGAGCTGTGTGTACAAACTATCAGAGAGATTATTTGTATAAACTGAGAAGAAAATCACCCAGTTCTGAGGGCAATAGAAGGTTACCAGTTGACCTTTTGCCTTCTTTCAGGAAGCATAGAAGAGCAAGAAACAATTCAAGCTTGGGAGAAGAGGAGCCACAAAGTGCTATTTGTTTCTTCCATTTGATTTCTATATTCAGCTAAGCATTTCCTTGAAACTGATGCCCAGAGCTGTCATTTATCCTCTTTGCCATTATCACATCTGAATCCCACAGGCCCACTTCAAAAGCAGGGGATACACCTGCAGGTTCTGAATGGATCTCCTCAACAATGCTGCCCAATTGACTCACATTTAAAAATACTTTGATCGACCCATCCCTTTGTCACACTAAGCTAGAGACACTAGATGAGGCTGTTGGAAATAAAGGTCTAGTTCCATGGCTAAATATGTTGACTTCACCAAAAAGAAATATTTCCTGTCTCTTTAGAAGAAGAATTACATGCAATAGGAAGATTGATGTTCCTCTGTCAGGAAGCTACCTTGGAACAGGTGCTCCCAATTAATTCCATGAACCACATTCACCCAGTAGTTAGATCATTAAAAAAATGACCTGAGTGAACCTTCTCATGTTGGTTGAGTTACCTCATTTGATGTCATGAAACAGCACTTATGAATATTCCACTAAAAAAATAATTAGTCTTTATTCTGGCATATATTTTAAAGAATAATATTATTGATGTTCTAGGTTTTAAAATTAAATCAGAGCTATCCCATAGAATAAAAGGAATATAAGATTATTATGGAAAACGTAGAAAATATAGAAAAGTATAAACAAAAATTTCAGTTTAAACAGAGAAATGAGTGTCACTTATTTCCATTCTATTTTTGCATATAGACTGACATAGATGTTGTCAAACAATATATGGAGTTTTACAAATTAATAACACATTCATTATCCAATGTTACTTCAATTTAAAAAAAAAAGTAATCAACCAAGTAACATATATAGTCATTATAAACTAATTGGAAAACCATAGTTAAGTAAAATATAAACATCACTTTTTTTTTATAGTAACACAATATTTTGTCTGATATATGTCATTTCTGTTTGCTTTACAATTCAAAGAATTGTATTAATGTGATAATTGATTTTTGTGGTTGTTATGGAGTCCATGTGCCCTTGGGGAGGATTTTAAATACCGTGAAACTGAATTCCTTCCAGTTTTCTTTCTCATTGGGAAGACTGGAGAGACCAGCCCCTTAGCAAAGATTTGACTGAGATATAAAAGAGACAATTATGTGGGCTATTACCAATTCTGATGGACCTTATGGTATTTAAATGAACAAAGCTCTCTTTGTCATTTCATTAATATGATTCCTTTTTGGAGAATGAGCAATTCTCATCTACTTCCTCCATTTTGGGAAAACAACCCAATTTTTCTCAAGCTCATTTGCAAGGGAAGAGGTTGTTGGTCTGTCTGTAATGGATTGAGACTGTGTTTGGCCTTTGAGTGGACCTGACTGTGGCTGAGCTCAGGCTATGCTAGTATAAGAAGTGGTATGTTATATTTCAGCGGAATAACTAGAGGTTTAAAAGCACAGCACGGAATAACCCTTATTGATTTATAATGCCATGACATTTGTTAGTTTGTTTTTCTCATTCCTTCTCTTTTTCCCCCTTAGGAAAATGAAATGTGTAACATCTGTGACCAGAACATACTGTTTTGAAAGGATTCAAATTTAATATGCTATATTTATTCATTTGAAGTGTACCCCATCACAAGAATTTTGGCATTTGCATATTACTTTTCCTTATTCCTTTAAAAAGTCATTTTATACATTAGGTAATGTCAAAAAACGAAATTCAAATGAGTGCATTTTAAGGATCTTATTGGTTTTATTCAATGATTCATGAATTGGGCAGCATCCAATCTAGCAGACAGAAAGGAGCTCCAAGGAGCTGCAGAAAATGAAAGACTTTTATAAGCAGAAGGAAGAGGGAACAAGGAAGTTACACAGGCAAAAAAGTGGATTGGTTGTGACAAGATCACTCTCATTTAGGGGTGGCAGAGGTCTATCAGGCAGATGACCTCACTAGTGCTGACCTGGTGATTCCTGACTGACCTGTTTAAGATTGCATTTCTGGGAGAGGCCAAACTGTCATTGAGTTAAGTCTTGGTTTGGTGACGTGGGGCTTAGCACAAGCGTCTTCATTTGGGGCCTGTTGTCTTGTTTTTAACAGTAATCTAGAGACTGAAAACATACATAACCAAATTTCCTGTATCTGAAAAGCCATGATGAGCATAAATGAAAATAATGGATCCATATAAACAATGAGCTTTTCTAGGGTTTCACGCTGGCCTATTTTAAGATCTACTTAGGCACAGAAATATTATTGTATGGACACTATTGTCTATATTGTATACACATGAATGTATCCTTTGATTACTTATCATGATGTTCAGTATAAAAAGCTGGGGAGGATTTTTTGTTGAGCTGATATCTACGGAGAGACCTCCGCATGGTCTCTTTCTTTAAATCTCTGTGCTGCTTATATAAGATACCACCTTGTATAAAACATGGAACTCCATCCTTTGAGTGCTCTCCCTATTGACTCTTCCAAACTTGAAAGAAAGAAGTCGAGATAAGGTGAATCAAGAATGAAACACAATAAGAGTCCAAATCTCTGCACAATTAAGTTCTTGAACCACTAAGTAGGAATGGAAGCTAACTTTAAATGTCCCACTGCACGGGGCCGGCCCCACGGTCAAGTGGTTAAGTTCGTGCGCTCTGCTTCGGTGGCCCAGGGTTTCGCCAGTTTGAATCCTGGGCGTGGACATGGCACCGCTCATCAAGCCATGCTGAGGCAGCATCCCACATGCCACAACTAGAAGGACTCACAACTAAAATATACAGCTATGTATTTGGGGGCCTTGGGAAGAAAAAGGAAAAGTAAAATCTTTAATGAATAAATAAATGCCCTACTGCAGACACATCTGTGGAATTCTTTGGCCATTACCCAAGTTCTGAGCTAGCTCACCTGGAGCTTTTGCCCAACATGTTCTCTCGTCTTCTAACGCTCGTTTACCAAGTTTAACCCCTGGGACCCTCACCTTAGCTAAATCCTATTTGTTTTTCAGGTAGAAGTGGATACAGATTTTATGGGACCTGAAGCTTATACAGTTTAGAAGGGCTTATTTTAAGAAAAAAATATATAAAATTACAAATACACAAGATGTTTTGGAAATAAATATTAAGAATGAGAAAAAAGACCAAAACAAGTTACTGCAGACTTCAAATTCAGGCCACTCTCCTCCAGGATCTCTCTAGACAATTTCATAGAAATGTGTTAAGTGGAAATGATTTCTGATGGCCCCTTGGTTTTTCCTCCCCAGTTGGTACGCCCCCAGCCTCCCAGGGTCTTCCCAAGGGAGGAGCTGGAAAGCTGTAGCTTCCTTAGCATCATGGTGAATCTGCCTGTCCCTTCTACTCATACTCAGTCTGTCCTTTCCTGCAAGAAGTCTTCCCTAATGATGGCCTCCAGCATACCTTCCCTTTGCTTCCATAGCATCCTGTACCCACCTCTATCATAACATGTACCATCTTGCGTTGTACAGGCTTGATTACAACGAGAATGTTTAGGGAAGGAAATCTGAATCCTTCCCCATTTTATCCTCAGTTCCTAGCACACTTCTTGTAATAAAGTGTGCTTTGAATAAATGTTTCCCAACAATAGCAAACAATTATGTTCTGCTTACAATGTGCCAGGCTTTGCTCTAAGCATTTTATACACATTCACTATGACGTACCATTAGTATTGACATTAAACAGTTGAGGAAACTAAGCAGAGAGTTTAAATAACCTTCCCAAGGCCAAACAGCTAGTTGAAGTTGGAGCTAAAATTCAGACCCAGACAGTGTGTTAACACAGTCCATGGTCTTAACATTACTGCCTCTCAAAAAGAACGGATATACACTTTCCTCACTCCTGTATTGAGTGGCATTTGAACTCTACCCCTCAAGGCATGGTTTGTTACAATGACCAGTTCCTGATTATTTAAGAATTGATAATCCAATTTGTGGATTTTTGAAGACTTGCAGCCTCTTCACCCCCTATAGCTTCTTGCCTGCAGGGAGCATTTACATGCTTGTTAGCACCTCCCCAGAGATGGTGAAGAGAAGGGGGAGGCTATTACCGCCACTGTCCTACACACCCTCCAGTTATCCTCCATGCTACTTGGGACTGGGAAAAGTAAGGTTGCAGTAGCTGTCACTCTGCATGCAATCAAATAGGACCACAGCTCCTTCTTATCTATACTTACCCTTTGCACCCCATAAAGGTCCATCACCCAGACCAATTCTCTCTTTGGAAAGATATGTTAAGTACTCAAGTGGAAGATCAGAATATGCCCCTTTGGTAGAGCTGGAAGAGTTTTAGTTCGACAGTGACAGGATAAAAACTATATTTAAAAAGGATTAGGACACGGATTGCAGAAGAGTTGTAGATGGAAGACAAGGAGATCAGTGACAGGCAAGCTGGTATTCCACTGCAGCAAGCTTCCAGTGTGGACACCTCCATCGCAAACACGTCAACCATTTTACTTTAAAATAATTATCTGCTGAAATTGATTTTATTTTAATTTTTCAAGTCCAATGAGTCTCATAATTTATTTTGAGAGCCTCATGAGAAAAGTCTTACTTTAGTTTTGAAGATAAAATATGCAGATGCAATTGAATCCATCAAAATGATAATTTATGCTTATGTTTCCTAGCCAGCAAGCAAAGTTTACTAAAATTTCTCTATATTAAGGTTTACTTCTATTTTGTGGAATTTTCTTTTGGTAAGAGTACGAAATATTAGGCCATGGGGAAATTTTTATTGCAATTATAGGCATCTAAAGAGGGATGGCTTTTCTATCCAGGAGATAGCTTTTGTGATTTTGTAATCCAGACTGTGTATGTTCTATGCAACATTAATCTGCCTCGTTTTGCTCAGATGAGAGGTTTTATATGTCATTCCCAGGAAAAATTGGTGACCATAACTGCATAATGAAGTTGAGTTTCCAGTTGCTTATTAGGATTGGGGTCCAGAAATTTTTCAAAGCCCTTATGGAGCCAGGCAGAAATGAGCAGAATTATTTTGCAGTAAAATTCCATTCATTTAGGAGGCACTCATTTGGAGTTTATGATCATGTGGCAATAGCTGGCGTGACCTTTAACAGGGTACTACCTACTCAATGGAGTTATATGAAATCTACTAAGGAAAGTAAACTCTTTTAAAGCATCTATTACCACTTTAGAGGCACCACTTTAAAAGCTGATAAACTAATTAAGATAATTATTAGCTCCCCATTTAAGTAGGTCTTCTAGAAATTTCTTCTTATCAGTGTTACTAGCTTAGTTTGAGCTAATTTATGCCTTAAAATACCACTTTGTTTTAATTCTTGTAATCCCAATCACTACCATCCCTTTGTTTGATGCAATTTATTCTATATTGATTTAATAGAATAGATTTTGTCTGTCTAAAAACTAGAATGTTCTTTGGCAAATACCCACTGACATTATCAAAAATTATCCATTGGATACATTTGAAATATGTGGCCATTTTGGAGACTTTAGGAATGGGTTTTTATGTAATATAGGTTTTTAGTGCTCAAGCCAGGCTATCTTTTTGTAGTTACCAGTTTCCTTGTCCTTCTGTCCATTTTCTAGGTAGGAAATGCTTTTTATTGAATGTGAGATCCCCTTCGTGTAGCATGGGCTAGAACTTGGTAGATGCTCATTATCTCTCTTGAATAACGAGTGAATAATTGAATAAATGATTGGTTCAGGCTTTTATATGTGTGCCCTAAATTTGAAGACAATAACTTTGGAGACTACAGAACTATTTGGTCAGGAAGATCCTCACACGGAATTCCAGCTACGCAGAAGGGAACAAGCAAATAGCACGGGTCCAGGCAAGGAGGGAAGTATAAGATTGCAGGAGGACAGTAAGCTGGCACCAGAGAACTACATAGGCAGAGAGGGTCCTGAGAGCCAACAAGAATGGCATCCTCAAGGAAACATCCAACTATGAGCCCACAAATGTTAGCTATATCCAGAAATCAGAAAATGGTAAATAGAAGAATATCTTCACGTTTGAGAACTCGGCATTTATTCATTCAGCTTTTCACCCAATTGTTGTTTATTGTGACCACTATTTACCAGGCTGTATTAGCTGCTGCCTAGAACTGATTATACCCGGCTCTGGTGGTCTAGAGGTTAAGATTCGGTGCTCTTACCACCACAGCCTGGGTTTGTTTCCCAGTCAAGGAACTACACCACCCATTTGTTGGTGTCATACTGTGGCAGTTGCCATACTGTGGTGGCTGTGTGTTGCTGTGATGCTGAAAGCTGTGCCACCAGCATTTCAAATATCAGCAGGGTCATCCAGGGTGGACAGGTTTCAGTGAGTCTTCCAGATGAAGACAGACTAGGAAGAAGGACCTGACCACACACTTCTGAAAGATTGGCCTTGAGAACCCTACGAATAGCAGTGGAGTATTGTCTGATATAGTGCCAGAAGGTGAGAGGATGGCACAAAAAGACCAGACAGGGTTCTGCTCTGCTGTACAGAGTCACTAGGAGTAGGAATTGACTTGCTGGCACTAACAACAAAGAACTTATTATAGTATCTGGCATTTGACAGCCATCCAATAGATTCTTATTAAATAGAATTGGTTTAAGATAAATAACACGAAGTGACTAAGGTTGAAGGAAAAAGGGAAGAAAATTCAGGCAAGGTGCCCATGTATTCAATAAGCAGCCGTGGGTCTCTCCACACCCTTCTCTGCATCTTATTAGTGACACTGAATGTGTCTGTCCTTAAAAAGAACATTTCTGTAGTCAGGAATTCTATCCAACCTTATTGTTACATCTTCTAATATAATTTCCCATTGTCCTTTCCATTCCTAAAGTAGAAGAATGAATTTGAGTTAGATAAGATTGCATGGCTTTTGAAGAATTGGACTCAATGTAACACAAGGTCATGGGCCCATCTGGACTCACTAATGACTACAGTAGAATTAGCTATGAATGGATGAACACAAAAACATACAACATTGACTCATTTAATATCACTCTTGTTTTGATCAGCTAATCTGTGTAAACATGGAGATGAAATAGTAAGAGCAGGCAATCTCAAGAGCAGTGAAATAAATGCAGACTTTTAAATTTTATTAAAAGTATTTTGTTTTTATTTTTGCACTTGAGTGCTACACTGAGCAGCTGAGTCTTATGGTGAGGTAATTAATTAGAAGCCATAGATCTTCTGGTTTTTCTGGTTACACCTAAGGGCTTATAACTATATTAAGTTTAGGGAGGAAAATGGTTGTTCTGTATCTTCAGAGTCTTAAACTGTGTTTTGCATGCAAGAAACTGATCAAGTGTCAGTTGACTTGAACTGGGTTTGGAAAATGCATGTAGGTCTAGGAGGTGTCCCCTAAACCTCTTAGGTAGTAGAGCTCATGCTAGCATATTAACTATAGGGCACAAAGTGGGCTAAGAAGGGAATGAGATCAAAGATGAATTAATCTATAGAGGAGGATATGTACACTGATAAACCCTGGATTGGGAGGTGAAGAACAGAGAGAGTAGCCGTGGATCAAGAAGAACTAATCAGGGGGCTAGCCCCATGACTACGTGGTTAAGTTTGTGCACTCCACTTCGACAGCCCAGGGTTTTGCTGGTTTGGATCTTGGGCCCGGACCTAGCATCGCTCACAAGCCATGCTGAGATGGCATCCCACATAGCAGAGTCAGAAGGATCTACAACTAGAATATACAACTATATACTGGGGGGCTTTGGGGAAAAGAAGAGAAAAAAAGAGAGAGAGAGAAGATTGGCAACAGATGTTAGCTCAGGTGCCAATCTTTAAAAAAAAAGTACTAATCAAGTTCATAATGGAGGTATCCTGTGGATCAATTGACCCAACTATGCCATTCACACCCTTAACTCTTGGTTTTTATGTTGTAGGCTAAAAAGCAAAATCTGCTATCAGTTCCTTCAAAGCAATAGCTCATATTCCTATTGAATATGAGTTAAAACATGACTCGAACTTCTATGCTCCTTTGGAGTAGCTACAATTATTTGAAAATCTTGTCTATTTCTAGAAACTTCCAGTGGTTAAGCCATATCTCACCCACTCGAATCTTGTCTCTTATGAGGCCAATAATTACTGAACATTATTTACAAAAAAAAAATTTTGCTAGAACTGTTTTTGTAGTCAATAAATTTTAAAGTCAGTAGCTTTAGTGTTCCTTCGAAGCAAAAAGTTTACTATTATCTCTGATAATGTGTTCTGGTTCACATTCCAAAAACCATCTACATGAACAAGTTTCAAATATAATCTGTCTGAAAATTATCAGTTTATTGACAATTTCCTTCATAAAAGTTCAATGACACTAAGTTTCTGGCAAACCTACTATATAAGTTAGTGGTATGCAGGATACAGTAAAAAAGGAAACCAAAGCTACTCCTATAACAAAAAGGAGAAAAACACAAAACAGTGCGTAATTTGACTCCTTACTGTATAGCATAGATCAAAATTTTGTAGATGTTCAGAAGACTCCATGAATAAGTAGTCATAAAGGCCAGGAGTTTAACTTGATATATAGTTGGCCCCAGATCTGATCTTGGGCCTCTCCAATTGCAAAGTCATTGCTCTTTTTACAGTATTCTAAAACTAGCAAAAGCTGGTTTGTAAAACTAACCTAACCAGAAAAAAAGAAAGAATTGATTAAGTACCAAATGCTAAGAAGATCAGAGAACACATTTTCAAGACGAACCTCAACGGTGAGAAACCTTCTCTTTCTAAGAAAACTAGGACTCACAAAGTCTACTCTGGTGTTTTCGCCAAAGAACATTGAGTTTACATTAAAGGCAGGTGTAAACTGGGCCTTCAAAATATTAGCTGAAAACGTTTCTTTTAAAGAATCTCCTGAGGTTAATGAAATGGTCATATTAGTGAAAAGATCAATTCAAAGAATAGTTTACACTTTTCTTTTTTCAGGACACTCAAAGTCCATTATAGTACCCAAGAGCAGAAACTAAAATACCAAAGGAAGTAAGCAGCCGAAGTGATAGAACAAAGCCATGAATCACTGTTCTCATTCCCTGATGAATCACCTATGCTCTCGCTCTAAAGTGCTCTTAGTTTCGAGGACAAAGCTTTACACAGAAGAAATGAAAATAAAGAGGAGGGATGGGGGGACTTCAAATTGTTATAAAAAGAAGTGCTATGGGGGCAGAGGGGAAAGGCCAGAACAGTGGTCTTCCCAGCCACTAGATTTCAAAGCTTTTCCATGTTGAACTCAAAGATGCGTGCAAGCGGTACACTGCCTCCTCTTGGCTCAGAGAAGAGTGTCAAACTGTGAACAAGGTTCTAACAACAATTTGTCTCCTTCCCTATCTTTAAGTGCACATACACACACACACACACACACAACTTTAAATCTTCCTACCTATCCACCAAAATGCCACAAATATATATACACAGGCACACACACATCATGAGCATATATATGCAAAGATACACACATGCACCAGTACCCATATGTGCATACACATCACACATGAACTCCCTACAACGCACATCCCACACTCACACGTGAATGCAAGCACACAAGCACATATGGCACAATGCATGTTCACATGCACACACATACTTCATATAGGCACACATGCACACACACCCTCACACATGCAACACTCACACACGTACATAGTGCAGACACACAAAAACAACACTAACACTAAGATGCACACACGTTAAGCAAGCACCCACACATATATCACACATACACATGTGTCACTCACACACACTCATGCACACATGCACATAGACCCACACACTGATTCACTCAGGTGTTTGTACATACAGGTGTACAAACAACAGTCAGAAACTTCTAGAGGTATTAAACGTCTCAATTTAAAAGTTCGGGAATTTTTAAGTTATAAAGAAGAGCAATAAAGAAAGAAAAGGGAAATCAATACAAGAAGGATGGAATAAACATGTTTTCAAGCCCCTGAGACCTTCCCTTTGCAGAATTGAGGTTTCCATTTTAATTCAAAAGAACAGAGTATTAATGCCATAGCGAGTTGTGGTAGGTGTGTCTGACTCGGAAATGCCAGGCAGCACTCCTTAATCCTTTATGCACACAATTCAGTTCCCGGCTGAGCTGAGCAATTTGATCAAGGTCACTGGGAATGGTAACCTGTAGGAGCCTGACTAACCTTTCAGCGTGAACCACAGGACCACTCCCTTAAATTCACTTCAGTATTTCATTTCATAAACAAGAAGGGGATATGGATTTGAAATAGATATTTCTCCATTTAAAATTCTATTTAATTCATCATCACAGATTAGAAGTTTGACAGTGATGAGGTGCTCATAATTTATGTATGACTCTTGCATTTTAAATGTGTCCAGGCACGTGTGAAAGACTGAGATATGTGCTTATAAGTGGTGTTCTTGGCATCAAAGATATCTAACTAGCACCCCATACACTCTGAGGATGCCAAACAATGCTATTTTAAATATTTTAGGATTAACAAATGTAAGTGAGAAAGAAAAAAATTTCCAGTGCTGCATCTTATAATACATTTTAATAATTATTTTTGTGCATGAAGAAAAAGACAACCATTCTGTTGGCAGGCAGATATAAAGCATAATTCCCTACCACCCTCTTGTGGTGATTTTCAAGAACAACTTTCTGATCACTGAACATCCTCCACCTTCTTCCCCATATTTCTAAGTAATAACGAGCTTCTACAAATCTCTTAGGGTGAACCACAAGAAATTGCTGATATTTGACAATTTTTTACCTGTGAACATGGTAATGTCATATGATACAGCTGTAACTAATCCCTTCCTGATTGCCCGCAAGTTTTCTCAACCCAAGGATAATTCTTACACCATGTACTTGGATTTGTTTTCAATGATCATTCTGTTAGAATTCCCTGTCTACCTGTAAAGAGTGACCAGAATTGTACTGCACTCTTCCTAGTCACATTTTTCTCACTATTCACCAACATGACCTTCTGGTCCATTAGAGCTGGTTCCATTCTTGTTCTGCACGTGTGACTTCTTCTTTCCTAACTCTTTTCGTCACTTCATGAGGGTTCCTTCCGGCCCCATCCAATACCTATCTAGTTCTTTATTGCCCAATTCTATGTAACTTTCTTGGATGTATCTGGCTTCCTTGGATCTGTGACTTCTCTCTATTCCAAAGATCACAACCTGAACCTAACAAGTTAATTACTCTATACTGACTTAATCTCTAAGGGTGTTGTTTTCATCTTCCCACGTATACATCCAACTCCCTTAACTGTGTACCGAAGGAGGAATGTCTATCTATCTATCTATCTATCTATCTGTCTGTTTATCTACCTGTAGTAGGCAGAATAATGTTCACCTAAAGATGTCCAGGGTCTAATCCCCAGAAACTGAATATGTGAGGCTATATGGCAAAGGAGAATTAAGAGTGATAACCAGCAGACCTTAAAATAAAGTGATTATCCTGGATTATCAAGGTTAGCCCAATGTAATCATAGGGGTTCTTAAAAGTAGAAAGGGAGGCAGAAAAAGGAGAACCAAAGAGATAGCTGTATGAGAAGTATTCAGCCCAGCTTTGCTGGCTTTGCAGATGGAGGAAGAGGACCATGAGCTAAGGAATGTGGATGACCTCTAGAAGCTGGAAAAGCAACAAAATGGATCCTCTCCTAGAGGAGCCAGAAGGAATGCAGGTTTATAGATACCTTGATTTTAACCCAGTGAAACCCATTTTGGACTCTGACCTCCAGAACTGTCAGATAAAACAAGGGTATTGTTTAAGTCACTAAATTTATGGCAATTTATGGTTACAGCAACAATAGGAAACTGATTATCTATCAATGGCTCTATCCTGGCTCTGGTGGGGGTGGTCATGGGGGTAGCAGAAGGAAACAGAGAGGATACAACACAAAAATGTGAAAGTCATGTCTTTTAAGGGTTCTTATGATCTTTGAAATGAGACAGACCTGGCTTCTACTGACTCTGCTATTCATTCATTCAACTTTTGACCATGTTGCTTAGCCTTTCTCAGATGCAACTGTCTCCCTCACAAAGAGAGAAAGGAGGATTTACAAGATTTCAATCTCATAGGCTTGTTTGCATATTAAATATACAAAGTTTTAAGCGCTAAGATTTCTGCGTGCCATTCAGTAAAATTTCTCTCTCTTTATACAAATATACCTATTTTGTATCACATGGACCCTGCTCTTCTTTTTTTTTTTTTTTTGAGGAATATTAGCCCTGAGCTAACATCTGCCACCAATCCTCCTCTTTTTTGCTGAGGAAGACTGGCCCTGAGCTAACATCTGTTCTCATCTTCCTCCACTTTATATGTGGGACACCTGCCACAGCATGGCTCGACAAGTGGTGAGTAGGTCTGCTTGGGATCTGAACCGATGAACCCAGGGCTGCAGAAATGGAAACTTAACCACAGTGCCACCGGGCTGGCCCCCTGCTGTTCTTAAAGAGTTTAGAATGGAGTAGGGAATTGTCAAGACTCAGAATAGATAACAAATGGACTAATTCTACTTAGGTTATCATCGCGAAGATATCACAGTTACACAAAAGCCCATTGATGTCAGGCATATGTGAATGAGGCATGTGTTAATAGAAGCAGTATTGCAGCTTCAGGTTCAAGTCTCAACTCTGCCCCTATTAGCTTCAGCAAGCATTGATGGAGAACAAATTTTATGCAAGGCTGTGATTGCTTGAGGAAGTCATTTTAGCCTTTGGGCCCTCAGTAGATTTGGAAAGACTGGAGACTGCCTTCAGTGGTTGTCATCCTCTCATTCAGGGCAGTGTTAGCACGCATTTCAATTCTTTTATGTCTTCTGGACATTAAAAAAAACCTTTATTTTAAAGAAAACTTAGCCTTCTTTTTTCAGCTCCCACAAGTAGAGAGTTCAGCCATCATACCTGGCTTACAACAAGAAAAATTTGAACAAACTGAAAAACAATGACTTTCCTTGGACACATCTGGTACATCCAGAGAGGAACATCTGAGATTTGCTCACCTGGAACAGAAGCTGCTGGAGCCCTACACTGGTAGGAACACTGAGATGGTAATTTTGATGAATTGCTAGAGGTTGGGTATGAAATAGTGAGAGAGTAACAAACCTTTGGGGACTCCACTATGGGGGCCCTCACACTTCAATAGGTTTTATATTTAGAAACTGCCTGGTTCTCATAGGGAAGATCTGGAAGGAACCCCCCCATGGCTCCGGCAGGAGGAAGGGAAGAATAATCTCAGAATATCCCAGAGCCGTCCCCCTAACACAGGCTGGCTCTCTAGGGGAAAAGACTTTGCTAAAAGTTTATCTCAATAAGAGTGCAGGTGTTTCTCCCACTCAAGCTCCCTTTAGCCTTCCTGTCTCACCTAAGCGGGGAAAACATAGTCAGTAGGAATCAAGGCTTTAAGGAAATAGAGTGGGAATGCTGCAGCCAGGGAAGGGAGTATGGGCCAGTAGGGGAAAAAGTTATACCAAGAAGGCCACAACCCTCGATACAGGCCCATTCAAGCACCAAGATTTAATTGGAGGATTATATAATGCTCCCCTTCCCTATACCTTCACACCACACCAACAAGTCTCCAATGTAATGACAGTGGATTCTAGCTGAAAAGCTGCAAAACACAGCCTTTCTTTGGAAAGAAGTGCTTAGGGAAGCCCCAGGTCAGAAAGGAGACAAAACAGGGCCATTAGCTGAATTTGAAGCCTTTGGTACCTCCAGCTACAGCAAACATTAAACACAGCCTTACTCCTAATGAGATCACCATAAATCCTCACATGAAAGGTCAATTTATCGCAGTTCCTACTACCCAATACATGTTTGGCTTTCTACAAAAGAAAAGAAAAAAAATACAATCTGAAGAGACAAAATAATCATTAGAATAAGACCCAGATATGACTCAGATGCCGGAATTATCAGACAGGGAATCTAAAATAAGTATGCTTAACAAGTTAAGGGCTCTAATGGAAATAGTAGACAACATGTAAGAACAGATGGGTAATGTCAACAGAGTAAAGGTAACTCTGAGAAACAAAAGAAAAATGTTAGAAATCAAAAACACCATAACAGAAATGAAGAATGCCTTTGATGTGATCATCAGTAGACTGGACATAGTTGAAAGAATCAGTGATCTTGAAGATAGATCAATAGAAATGTCTCAAAATAGAATGCAAAGAAAAAAAAGAGTAAAAATTCAAGAACATGCAAGAACTGTGCGACAATTACAAAAAGTGTAACATACACAATATCAAAATACCAAAAAGACAAGAGAGAACATAGCAGCAGAAATATTTGAAGAAAAAATATACTTAAAGAAAACTTAAAATTCTACATATACTACCAAGCAAGGCATCTACTAAGATTTTTCCAAAATTAACAGGCGACAGTAAGGGCACTTATGTTGGTGCAGAAAAGCCTGTATTTCCATGAGTAAATTCATAAGTTCATTCTAGCAGCAGTAGAAGGTGACAGAAAAGGAGCCTAGTGAGAGATAATATCAGAATGGCAAGTTAGGGTGAAAGCATGAAGGATTATAAATATCAGGCCATGTTGCTTGGACCTCAATCCAAAATCCACGATAAACCTTTTCCTTAGAAAGAAATAATAATAACACATTTTAGAGTAAAGCAAGGCTGGAAAGACTTAAGATCATTAGTAATTACTGCAAAAGGCCAGGAAACAGGTAATGAGAACAGGGTCTGTGGCAAGAGGTAGAGACTTTTACTGGAGATGGGACATGGAGTGAGTCCAGCAAACAAGCTACAAAAGCAATAAAAATAATAGATTGCTAAAATGTAACTAAGTAATAAATTCAAGTTGGGAAATCCTACTGACCAGCCCCAATATGAAACCATTTACCAACAAGGGAGTTGGCATTTCACATTTTAGAGTCTTCAAAACTGCAAGTAGCAACAAAGAAGTTATTTAAAACTTCCTCCAGAAAGCCCCTACAATTTACAAATGCGTTAGGAAGTGCATTCTTAACTAATCACATGGCCTTGAAATCATAGAAAATGCTATTCACTCGGGCAGTCCTGGATAATGCTGATTTGGATGTTTTTAAAATCTCTGATGGACTACCATTAAGGCCTCATATCCCACAAATGCAGATGCTCTGGGCAGCTGATTTCAGCCTTGCTGACTTCAACACTAATTACCAGTTTTCTTTATGGATGAAGTAGTTGAGTAGCTCTGTGATTTATCCTGATTGATTGTCATCATGGCACAACATTTGCAGATGGAATCGTCAATGAAATGTGTTTTTAGCAATAGCTATTCTGGCTTCCTTCAATATACATGTAGTATCAAGGTCTGACAGTTATATCTTGCAAATTTTGAGGCAGCGTTTCTCTTGAATATAGCATTTATGGAGGTTGTTTGAGCAAAAATGCTTATAATTGCATCACTTGGAGGATGTGATATAAAAGCAAGATTATTCTCTGGTCAAATGGTCATTCACTGCTTCTGCAATGCAGAGTTGTTAATACCATGGGCAAAGAGGTCACAAACCGGTGATCACATGGCCTAAATCCAGCCAGATGGGTTTGCAGAGACCATGCAGTGTTTTATGACCTTTTAAATAAATAAAAATATTTGTTTTTAAAAAAATAGAGTTTACATGAAAACTCATTCTTTTCTTTAAAGATTAGGGAGTTGGACAACACAGGTCCTGCATTCTGTATATCAACAATAACCCCACCAGTCTCCGCTGCTTCCTAAATGCATGCATTTATGTTTACTCCTTACCGCCTCCCTCACTTAAATTACTTATCTAGCTCCTTGCATCAGTCAGCTAGAGCTGCCATAACAAAATACCACAGACTGAGTGGCTTAAACAACAGAAATTTACTGTCTCCCAGCTCGGGAGGCTGGATCCAAGATCAAGGTGTTGGCAGGTTTGTTTTCTCCTTGGCTTACAGATGGCTGCTTTCTGGCTTTGTCTTCACATGGCCTTCTTTTTGTGTGCATACCTCCTTGGTGTCACTTCCTCTTATAAGGAACCAGTCTAATTGGATTAGGGCCCCATCCTTATGACCTCATTTAATCTCAATGACTCAAAGACTCTCTCCACATACAGTCTCATTGGGGGTTAGAGCTTCAAGATTTAAATTTGGGGTGGGGGATGCATTTGGGTTTGTGAATGCTTATAAGGCAGTTTTCATTTTTATTCTTGGAATGAACCACCCAACAGAACTCAGAATAATAGAAGTAGAAGGGGCCTTTGATGTCATTAGCTTGACTTCCTAACTGATGTAGATCCAAGGTCGTTGCTCCTGTCCAACCAACTTTTGCCTGTGTCTCATTGAGATAGCTAAACAAGCTTATTATTCACTACCAGCTTCTTTTCCATTGAAGTGCATCATTTTGATTTATCAGGTAGCATCCATGGGAGGATTTTTTGGGGGTTATCATTCCTCACATCATGCAAAGTCTTGTTTATGTACAGTCCTGGGGAGAATTATTTTCTGATAATGCTGATGATAGTTGCCCTCCTGTTCTTTTGAGCAATTGGTCCGATTTTATCTTTGTGACAATGTGTTTTGCATGAAAGCCCATATTTCCTATTTGATTTGTCACTGTAAAGCTTAGAAACGAATGTGTGGGGAGCCCACGACACTTAGAGATCAAGAGGCGTCTGGAGTCAGAAAGATAAAGATTCAGAATCTTCCCCTGCATTTGCTAAGTGTTTGGCCTTGGGCAAGTTACTTATTCTCTCAGAACCCTGGTTTCCTGATCTGTAAAGTGAAAATGTAATAAGACTAAATGCCTTTTAGTCCAGTTCTTAGCAATCTTTCATGTGCTCAGGAATCACCTAAGGCCTTGTTAAAATATAGATTCTGCTTCAGCAGATCTGGGATCAGGCAAGAGATGCTGCATTTCTATAAGCTCCAGGTGATGCTGATGCTGTTGGTCTGGAGATCGCATTTTGAGTAGCAAGATCTGAGACACTAAATGAAGTAATAGATGCAAAGCATTTAGAATACTGCCTGCCACATCATAAGAATCCAAAAAGCTTTGACTCCAACTGTTGGTGTTATTCAGATGGAGCTTGCAGATCAGTAATACACATTGGTAGGACTATTCATTGTATCCCAATTGTGTTTTTCCTTTGTCTGTCTCCTTGCACTCTACTTTAAATTCATGCAGTTGTGTTATATTTGATGTATCTTAGAAAGTACTTTAAATCCCTTTTGCAAAAAGGAATATTATATAAATTAAACACATTGATAGACAAAAAGAGCGTATATTTTTATGATTAGTTGAGAATAATGTGACCACAAATACTAAATCAGAGGGCCAGTTGTAATCACCCGCACTCTCTGATCAGTTCTTCCAGGAAACAGCACCCCAATGCACCTGGGAGATGACGTCACCCCCAAATAGCTTTACCACATCTACTGTGTTGTGATTCCCTAGTTTGCACACTATAGTCCAGGATTTCCAAACTTCTTTCAGTCCTTAAAATGTATTACTTTTGCACATGTCCTGGCCTCTGTATTTGCTATTTCCTCTCTTTATCCTCCCCTCCCTTCAGATCTCAGTTCAGATGCCACCTTCTCTAGGAGGTTGTCTGATGTTCTTAGATCTGAGTTTATTGGCTCTCCAGAGGCTCTCATAGCATCTTTCGCCTGCCTTTATCTATCTGCATACCAAAATTTATTACAACTGCTTATTTACATATACTAATCTGTCTCCCCCACAAATCTCTAAGTTCCAGGAAAGCAAAAGCACTATGCTTATGTACTATTATATCCTCAGTACATATGGTTGGCACCACAATAAAGACTCAATAAATGTGTGCTTTATTAATGAAGGAATGAATGGGTGAGTGGGTGGATGGGTGGATGGATGGATGGGTGGATGGATGGATGGATAAAAAAGCAGATGCCCCCATTGCTTTAGGATTTTTGACATAGCATTTATCAGTAACAACTTGGATTATTTTTATTCATCCTGGAATACTCAGAGACAACAATCATCTCAAAATCTATACACTCACGGGTAGTACCCGTCAATCCATCCCCTTTGCCCAGCTGAAAAGAATGTTTATGAATAATGTAATTCTTACCTGAGTTTTAGCAGGTGACAAACATTTGTCTCCAATACCTGCTATGAAGTGGTTTCAGGCTGAAGCTCATCTAATTTCAGCTTGAATCTCAGAGTACAACTTCATCAGAGTCAGCGATATAACACATGTAGAGCTGTACACAGGAAAAAACAGGCAAATACTGAGGAGTGGGTCTCTGTGAACTCACCACCATTACAGGGAAAACACCTTAACATTGTGTTAGTGACTGCTCATACCCTGGTCTCATCATCTTCACCATTTAAAGGAGAGACATCTCATGATTATTACTAAGATAAAAAGAATGAAATTGTCTTCAGCTTGTAAGACCTGATTGCATCATTCATCACTCAATTTAAAATAAAATGAATTCTTCCTTTTGGGATTAGACAAACTGAGCACTTATCATTTCTGAAAGATGTTGCATATTCAGTAAAGACAGATAGTACTGAGCTTCATCAACCATCTAAAAGTACAGCTAGCACTCACAGAAATATCTTAAAAATATCCCCTGAGGTTTTTATCTGGGTTGGAAGTGTAGCACACCCAATTATATAGGATGGAAGCCATTCAGCATGTGCCTTGAGGTATATTCAGTTCCCCAGGACTTGTAATAAGGAAGATAGAGTTTAACCTTTGCTAGACCTGGGATCCGGGTGACCAACATGTCTCATTAGGAAGAAACACCTAGGAAAGCACAGATAAATGTACTATAAAGCACTATGCTTCTGAGTGGTACCCCAGATTCCCTGCTTTACACTCTAATTTTGTTTTCTCCCCACATTCTGGCTATTTTCTATAGTCAGATGTGGGAGCCTGGAATTGGCCACCCCAAGATATGTCTCTTTGACCTTATCTCTAGAAACTCTTAATCAATGGGGAAGGCAAGGACTTAAATCTGCATTTGTTTACTGTGCTTGTCTGGTAACCTCCTGTAACTGACTCCTCCAACCCCCAACACCCTCCTTTGTCTTTTGGCTGGATATGATATTTGGGGTGGTGGTTTCGGCCGTTTTGGCGAGTTGCTCGGCTTGCCTGGGCCTCTCCCATGTATACATTGACAAATAGAAATGGCAAGCAATAGCATAAATTGGAGTACATGAGGAAGCCATTTGGTTCACAGTAAACTTAATTCGGCTTGACCTTGTCTTTGCAAAAGGGCCTGACTGTGGCCATTAAGCACGCATTGCATATCTGCTTTAAAACATTTACTATGGCAAGAACAAAGGCCCTTGAGATAAAGGTGCAACTTCCCTCCTCCTCCCAACATTGGCATTTCCTTAAGGATTAAGCATCTTTCCTTAGGCTAGGAACTGATTGCTGCGCTCACTTGTGACCACCCAGCTTGAGACAATAGTCTTGCCTCCTGCTACCCGCTCCGAGATAGCAGACCTATCTGCTGTTTCCATCAATCGACAGAGCAGTCTCGCGAGACTATTGTAAAAGGGACATTTCAATCCTATGTGAAAAATCCATTTTGGGGGTATATAACCAATCTGTGCACCCCACTTCTTTGGTGCCCTTTCTTCCTTTGGGAAGAAAGGCCCCGGGCTATGGTCCTCATAAAGCTTTGTTTAATTTTCTCCTGCTATTCTGTCTCGTGTGAATTAAATTCATTCTCCAGCCAGACAAACCCACATTGGGTAGAAGAAATGTCTTCCTCCCCTACACAGAGAACAGTGTTTTTGCAAAAGATCTTTGTCACCAAATTCTCAGCTTAGGTTTTAGGAGTTAAAATCACCCGCATGTTGCCAGTACCTTACAATACATTTTATACACTGGAATTCTTCATGGACGAATGCTGAAATGCTCCATAGCATATGGGACAGTTTGTAAAATTTGATTTGCAATTATTGAGGACTGCATTTTTTGAAAGAAAGAAGAGAGAGAAAGGAAGAAAGATATCAGACTGTTTATGATTAGTAAATTCTATGAGAAAAAATGAAAGCAAAAGTAACTTAGAACCTGATGATAATGATATCTTAGTGCCTCATGTTAATAAGATACAGAAGTTGAACTAACAATGATTTGCCTCTTCTTCTCTTGAATGGATCTCAGGAATAAATAAGCCAATGGGAAATTTTGCATCTGATTTCCACTTTGTGAGAGACGGGTGGTCCCTTGAGGAGCAGATTCCTCCTGTTGGTAAGAGAAGTAGGGGAGAAATAGGGGGAACATTATAAGACACAGCTCTGGATGGAGAAAAACATCCTCACTATTTGGAAGAGCTGCTGAGACTCCTGAGCCCTGAGAATTCTGCTGGAGACTCAGAAAAGTCCGGTCCCAGTCAGATGTTCAAGATGAATGTAATCTTTCATTCATCCCAAGAGAGACAAGTAAGACCACCCAGCCTTAGAAATAAAAGTGGGTGGAGACCTAGCAGAGATAGATGATAATGCCACTTCCTTATTTGCCCAGTGGATTCAGTAAATAAGCCCCTTTTCTTATATAAGAGGCCTAGATTTGAGTTTTCTATTTGATCAAGCCACATGCATGGATGTCTGAGGACTGGAATAAATAATTCTATAGTGGTTCTAAATCCTATGATTCAATCATGGGTAACGGAGGATCTTTTCACTGTATAATCTTGTAACATCTAAAATAGCTCAAGAAGTAGAGGTTGGGAGGGCCAGATAATCATTAACACAATATAATCTGGACATATTTAAAATTGAGAATGGATGGTTCCTAAGGAGGCTAAATAAGGGAAAGAGCACCATTAAGACAAGAATAAAACAAGTGATTTCACATACTAAAATAAAACAGAACATAGTTGTAGCCTTTTATACCAAGTCACAGTATGGCTTTCATGCAACACAGGTCCTTTTGTCCTCAGGGGTCCCTTCCTCCAAAAAAATATTAAAAATTAAATTTTATGATTGCATTGTCATAAAGATGAATAAATTAATGTTATATATTATTTTATTTTATCCAAAAGTTCATTTGTTCCCTCTGATTAAGAGAGTTCAAACATTTTCTTGGGCACCTAAAGGTATTATGGGTCCTAGGTACAAACTAGGTGCCTTGTGAATCTGATGGAAAAGTCAGTCCTGCTTCTATATACTTGTATCTGGAGACTATGTATCTTTCTTCAATCCACAATACAGAATTCTCATGCCTAGGGGCTCACATCTTAGGAAAAACACACTAGACACTGAGATATACCCAGCAAAACATTAAGTAAAACCTCAAATGCTTTTTTTCTCCAAATCCATTTCATCGGGCTTGTTTGATGAACAAATACATCTGCTCCTCAAAGCAAGTTTCCTGCCTCCTTTCAAACAATGCTAGCATTCATCAAGGGTCCTCCAATGGAAGCTCCAACTCAAAGATCCAAATGTTCCAAACTGTTATTAGCCTTTGTACCCATAATTCATCTCTTCAGCATAGCCTTCACTCACGAAATCAATGGGACAGATGACCACAACCACCAGGACATAAGCTCCACAGAGCAGAAGTGGTTTGTGTTTTATCTGATTTGTCTGTTGACATATCTCAAATACCTAGAACAGTGCCTGTCACATAGTGAGTGCTCAATATTTGTTGAATAAATAAAGTTTAATTGATTGTACTTCTTTAAAACCTCTTCATACTGTCCATTCTCCATCTCTGTTAGCTTATTCCGTCATCATCTCTTTCCTCAGTGACTACACCTGCCTCCTCTCTAGTCTCCTCTAGTCTTCCTCCTACGTGGCTCCCAGTGTGCTCTGCCAAAAGCTCAGTTGTGATGACATCACCATGTTATTTAAAGTCTTTTAATGGGTCCCCATACTCTGCAGAAAAAAATCCAAATTATTTAAGTGTAAAGTATTAAAGGCTCTTCATGGTCCAACACCAGACAATATCTAGCCTTCCTTCCAAATAGGCTGCTCAGTTCTTTGATAGAATTGAGACCCTGCTATGCTCTGTAGTCTCTAGGCCTCGGCACATGTTGTTCTGTATGGATCACCCTTTCTCCAGCCTTTATCAGTTCCACCTCCCTTCACCCCACATCTTTCCTGCCTAATTTCTATGCAAGAACCATGATCCATCTTTTCTCTCCTTTAGGAGTCTTATGCATTTTCCACAGAACTTCAAATTCCCTCTTAGACAACAGTCCTCTGACTTCATTGTAACTATATTTACGCATCTTTTTCTGCCCCTAGATTGTAAGTTCCTTCAGGGCACAGTGCCACTGTGGACTGTTCTAACTCTAGAAACTGGCACGATATATGGAACTTGAAAGGCATCCAATAAACAGAAATACAAGAATGAGTGAATTAATGAGACTTTCTTACACGTAAAGGGAAATTGAGGTATTTCAAGATTCAAATTAAGATTATGCCTGCCACCTCATTTATTCACAGTACTTCAGGTAATAGGAAATATTTCCTTTTCCTAATAGCAAAAACTAAGGACAATGCAAATTAAAATTATAGTACTGAGATATCATTTTAAAAAGTTTATCTACATTCAGTATTGGGAAGGAAGTTGAGAAATTAATATTCTCATATAGTACTCTTGAGAGTTAAAATTAATATATCCTGTTTGGAAAGATATTTGGCAGTATCTTGTAAAACTGAAATTCACACATCCTTTGGTCTGTTCATTTTACTTCTATAAATATACACTAGAGAGTCACATGTTCACAAGGGGACCTACTTAAGTGTGTTTGCTATAGCACTTGGGGTAATATAGGAATTTGAAACAGCATGAACGTACATCAATAGGGAAATGACTAAACAAAATTGAGTATAATCACACGATAGAATCATATAGAATCATACATCTAACCATTAACATCTTGAAGCAGATAGATCTTTAAAACATAGTAAAGATTGGAAAACAGCAAATTGCAAGATGATAATTACTCCATGCTACCATTTGTGGGAATAGAAACCTCACAAACCAATACAATATATATGGTTTATACAACTTCATTTATGTTTGAAAAATATAGAAATTGGGGTGGAATGATATTAAATGACCTCTTGATAAAGGTTGCCTCTGGGAAGGAGTGTAAGTGATGAGAGTTAGGGAGTAGTCAAAGAAATCTTAATTTTATTTTAAGTATTTTAACTTCTTCATTTAAAGCAAAAGTTCAAGTAAAGCATTGGTGATGGAAATGTAGGCATTGGTTGTATAGATTATATACTTATGTCTTTTATATCTCCCTCAAAAAGATAGCATAAACAAAGGGCCAGCCTGGTGATGTATAGTGGTTAAGTTCTTGCACTCCACTTCTGCAGCCTGGGGTTCCCCGGTTCGGATCCCAGGCGTAGACGTACCCAACGCTTATCAAGCTATGCTGTGGCAGGCATCCCACATAGAAAGTAGAGGAAGATGGGCATGGATGTTAGCTCAGGGCCAATCTTCCTCAGCAAAAAGAGGAGGATTGGTGGCAGACGTTAGTTCAGGGATAATCTTCCTCAAAAAAGAAAAGATACAATAAATGAAGCATGGGCACCAAACTATGCTCATGGAGTTTTGGAGTTGTAGCCATGGAAAGAAAAGAGAAATGCCATGAGATAGTGCAAAGGGATGGCATCAAGAACTACCTATGGGAGTAGAAGGGCATCAAGTCAGAGATGTGTATGCCAAGGAGATATGCTGGTCCCTTGAACTAGCTTTAGGGACTGTTATGACACTCTCAAGGTATTTAGAGAAGCTCTTGAGTACTGTAAAACTAGTGGCTTGGGAAAATAAAAGGAAAGGGATTACTGTGGAAGGAAAGGAATAAAATTGGCAAAGTGATGTTTGCTATTGCTGAGACCAGAGAGTGGAGGAGCAAAGGAGCTGCCTCCCAGGTCTGGTTATTACAGATAACAGTTCTCTGAATGTAAGAGTCAGTACACTGAACACGCAAGCAATCAATCAGTAGTCTTCAACTATAAAACAAAAAAGCATCTGGAAGCACGCGGCCCACAGGACGATACTGTGCTACCATTATTGACAGGTTTCCTAAAAGGAGATCAAAAGAAACTGTATTCAATGTTTATAGAAAATGAAAGTGACAAGGTGAGAAGCATGTAGTGTGTACTTTAGATAACGGAAAAGAAGGTTTTCCAACAATTACGTATTCTGTCGACAGAATGAGAAAAGCCAAGGAGAAAGAAGTTAGATTGTGAATTTTGAAGATCACATTAATTAAAATATACTTTGTGAATTAGTGTTGTGTTTGTATCAAAGAGAGTACAGTTTTAAAGAGAAATAAGAAAGGTTCAGTGCGCTGAATGACAGTGATTTTAAACTGGGACCTTTGAACTCTGTTAATTTATTTACCAGCTATAAAATTTAGAAAAGTCTCAATTGCTATGATAACACTATTGTTTTTATACTGAAAGTCAGTTACAAGCTTAGTCTTCAAGAATAATAAACATATAGAGAAATAGAAGTCATATATTTATCAAAGCAAGAGAGCTGGGTTTAGTTCCAGCCTGCCATTTGCTAGCCCTATCAGTTTGAGTAAGCTGCCCAATTAATCTGATTTTCAGCCCTCTTACCTAGATGTAAGGAAACCAAAACAAATGCCTCATTAAATCCCTTCTGTCTTAATATTTTAGAATTTTACTAAATCTATCTAATATGCTGTGTAAATTAGAAGAGAGAAAAGTGTTTTGAGGAAGAAGACATTATTTTAGTAAATGGTAGAAGATATATATTATTGCATTTTGTAAATTACATGAGTAAGATATGCTCTTAAAATTATTTATCCAGAAGGAGTCATGAGTGTTGGAAAATTACTGGCTTATAAATTGAATATGGAAAGACACCATTTGGCGATTTACTTTCCTTTCTTTGATATACCAGAAGAATAGCTGGAAATAGTCTCCTTAATATCCAGAATGATTTGAAGATTGAACTCTCCTTGCTCTCAAAGAAATAGAAGCTAATCTTGGAGTTGATGATGAATTTGGTTCACAGTTTAAAGGGATATCAAGATTTATTTTGAAAGAACAAAAAAAGGAAGAGTCTGAGAGGAAAATATAATGAATAGGATTTGGGGAGATTTTATACAGAACATGGTAATGTTGTTGAGCGTTGGGGTGTGGTGAGAACATAAAAGGAAGGACGTGGCTAAAGGGGAAAAAATGGGAAGGAGAATCTCTTTGTGGTTGAAACAGAATCAAATAGTAGTGGGAGGATCCAGAAGAGAAGTTAGATGAAGGATAACCTAGTATCCTGGGAGCCAGCCCAGCTATATTACTTAAGCCTTCAGCTTACACTGCTATGAGATCTCAAAATATAGTGGATTAAATCACACAGTCTTTCTCATATCACTACAGGGTTGAGGTTTCCAGGCTGGTAAGTCAGGTCTACTGCATCTTTTTGTTCCGTCATCTCCTAGAGTGTTGTTCTTGTCTCTGTGGTCGCAAATGAGTCATGGCCACATCCATGTTCCAGCCCTGAGGAAGTGGATAAGTAAGAAAGTCAGAAGCAAACAACTTATCTTTATTTAGAAGATGGCTTTGAAGGAAGTTACCTACATATCTTATGTTCACATTCCATTGACGAAAATTTGGTCACATGGCTACATATAACTGCAAGGAAGGCTGGGAAATGTACCCAAGTAAAAGTGGGATCATTTTTTTTTTTACTAAAAGGAAGAAGGGGAAAATGGATTTTGCCCAGTAAGGAGTTTGCTAAAGAAGGGAGTGGGTCTACTGCTCTAAGAGAGCTTAGTGGGAAATCTGGCAAAGGGCACCTGAAGGAAATGTGAGAGCCGGGTCATTGCTGCCGAACTCCTAGTGCTCACTGAGTACACGTCTCCTATCTCTTGTCTCCTGGCATGGGGCAAATTTACCCAAGGTGTTTGCTGGAGACTGTACTTCATCAGCATTTGGAATCTCTCTCACTTACTGGTAAGAGGAATGCCTAACTGGCCAGAAGACTTTGCTTGGGCTCTGAGTAACTCTCCCCATGTCTGGAATCCTGGAAAACTTGGGAGAAACGTGTGGGCCTCTGGCAGTTAGTGTAGTGGTCTGCTTGGGAAGGCATGCTGAAACGCATAAGCTGAAGACCTAATCATAAGTTGGAACAAAACTAATAATACCCTTTTTACTAATATTTATATAGACATGACTTAATCTCAAAAAGAAATCTACACATATAATTTAAAAGAAATTTAAATGTCGAGCCTATATAGGGTGGATCAAATACTATCATAAATAGAGCATGGCAATATTTTGAGACTTTACCATTAAGAGGTGAATTTTGTTAGTAGATGCTACTGTGATAGACATTAATTACAGGAAGGAAAATTAGTTTCCTTTAAGTGTTTTATGTAGTAATCTCTGATAAAAAATGTATAATCCTAAATGTAGATTTTTCTTGCTCCAATGTAAAAGTCACTGTGGTTCCTATTCTATTATCAGGAACAAGAAATAACTTCCTCTGACAGAATACACCTAAATAAATGGAATTGTGGTGAGGAAGAGCTATCAATGACTATAAATAGACCCAAAGCATATTTCCAAGTAAAAAGACTGCGAAAAGGAGAGTTATGCACTCTATTTTCATTAATTGGTGTTAATGTGGCAGTAATCCACCGGGAAGCATATGAGATGTGTTACCTTTCCCAAGATTATTTTAATTTTTAATGGAAGGCCACATACAACACCTTTTATGAAAGTTACATTTTTGATCTAGGGCAGAGGAAGGGGTTTTCAATGTCTCTTTTGCCATTTGATACTCTTGACTGCCTAGAAGCTTTGAAAATCCTGCTTATGCTTACTAATTTCCCTGCTTAGAAGTCTGACCCTTCCCGAGGTAGAAGCCAGCATCTGACGTTCTCAATCTCCCTTGAAACTGGGATAGCGGCCTGTGACCATTGCTCTACCAATTAGATGTACCCACGTCAGTATTCAAGGATAAGACTTCAAATTGAAGAAGCAGATGTCATGCCTGACCTACTTCTGCTTTGCTGGTTGCTCATCTCCCCTCTTTCTGCAGATCCCACTAGCAGAAATTCTAGTGTTCTTAGCAAAATTCAGTCTAGCGTCTGTGATCAAGGGGACTGAAGCAGTTGTGAGGTGTGATTTGGATGTTCTTCCTTCTTCCATAGGCTGTTTTCTGTCCCTGACAGAGAGGGTGAGTTACTTAGTATCCTTCTGTCTAGGCTAATAGAGTGCCTCTCTAATGAGAGTAACATAGGCTGGCATACCTATTTACGTGCGTATATAGCTACATTTATATTTGGACTTGGATTTGCAAATTACAAGAAGGTAAAAAAATGTTTGTATTGTATCCACATACAGTTTTTTAGGAAAGCATTAGATGAGTATATATATATTATATATGTGTGGACTGGTTTCTTTGTCTAGAACAGAATCACACCATAGTGGGAATCCTGAAATTCCCAGTAAAAAGAAAATAGGCCTGACTCCTTCCACCAATACTAAGTGATATTGAGCAAATCATTTCACTTATCTGGGTCTCAACTGACTAACCTGCAAAGAAGATACATAACAACCTACTTGTGTGATTTGTGTTACCACCAGTTAACTGTGTTATCTGACAGTCGGCTTTTGGCTTCATATTTGCCCTTCTGTGTCTTCTTCTATTTTGCCCATGGACCAAAAGCCTAAAAACTACATTTCCAAGACTTCCTAAGCAACTAGCTGTCGTTTAGATTATGCCAATAGCAGGAAGTGACAGGAAATGGGAAGGTAGGAAGAAGGAAGAAGTAGCCTCAATAGCAGCAGCAGACAACTCTTGGCCCCTGGATTCCTCCTCAGGCAGTGTGGGCTCAAGAGCAGTAGCAGCAGCAGGCCAGCAGCAGCATGGCGACACTGTGACCTTGGCAAGGACAGCTCTGGGAAACTTTGAGCGTCGAAGTTTCAGAAGCATCAGCAGGAAAACAGACTCCTGACTCCCAGAAGGTGGGACAATAGTCATTCCAAAGAAATAGAGGCAGTAATAGGTGACCCACCAGCCCCAGGGACACAGTAATCTTGGGTTCTTGGTTACATTATTATTCACCCCTAAGGGTCATGGCAGCCTCCCACAGTTACTAACTAACCTATGAGTAACCTCATCTTCCTTTCTGCTCCACAAGCTCTTCCAACACTTCTGTTAATGTTTCTCTGTATCAAATCCCCTCCATTTGTAACACTTGTAGCAGTTTCTGTTTACTTGACTGTACACTGGTTAAAATCAGACAAAAGGAGCATTTTGTATTCTGAAATTTCTTTCATTACTGAGATTTCTCATTCCAAAATTAGAGAGAACTAGTATGCACTTGGAGTTTCTTAGTGAATGCACCAAGATATTGACAGATTTTCACTTTTGATTATAAGGGAATATATTCTACCTGATCACACTCCCGCCAAGACCAACTAGAAAAGCTGTGGAAAAGAAAACACAAAAATATGCTTGAAACCACTGAGAACATTCTGATGCAGTCAGAACTTCAGGAGTCGGTATCCTGGAATGAAGTAAGCTAATTGAGGTAAACCTCAGTTTTGTACAAAACCCAGGGAATCTACCAATTCTTAAGTGGTATACAATGAAAGATTATGCAGTCACTAAAAGTCCATTCGTAGGGGTTTTAGCAATCTCATGGGTATGCGGAGAAAAACTGGGAGGAGTCAAGTCCCACAAAGAAGGAGGGTGCACACAGGGAATCCGTGTGGTGCTGGTTTCCCAGAGATATTTTCCAGTTCCTAAATTGGTCATGGCAAGAAGCTAGAAGATGAGCAGAACATGGCTGAAAGGAGTCTCAAAGTGGTGAGAAGAAAAAAATTGGAGTTCAGGAACAACCAAGGAGAGAACGTTCTAGTAAACATCCTAAGTTTTCAGCTGTTCCTCCTGTAGAGCTTACAAAGATTGCAAGTCATCATCAAGTCACCTCAGACCCTGATTGCATTGAGGTACTCTGCTCTTCTTCTGGCCACCTGCCGCAGTTTCTAAAATTTTTCATTCACCAGGTCAGGCATTAAATAAAAGTATTAGTCATACCAAGAAAGCGGAACAAGGAAAAGCCAAAAAATTAGACAATAGCAACTAAATAATATATGATCTAGCTATGAGAAGTAAAAGTTAGGGATTTAAAAATAACTGTGATTGTTATGTTCAAGGAAATAAATGGCAAGATAGAGACTTTCACCAAAGGATTGGAATCTATTTAAAAAATGTAAAATAAAAACTATGTAATTAAAAATAAAATAGCTAAGGAGCTGGTCTAGTAGAGTAGTGGTTAGGTTCCTGCACTCTGCTTCACTGGCCCAGCGTTCGTCAGTTCAGATCCTGGACATGGACCTATGCACCATTTATCAAGCTGTGCTGTTGCAGGTGTCCCACATATAAAACAGAGGAAGATGGGCACAGATATTAGCTCAGGGCCACTGTTCCTCAGCAAAAACAGGAGGATTGGTGGTAGATGTTAGCCCAAGGCTAATCTTCCTTAAAAAAATAAGTAAACAAATAAAATTAGATAGTTAAAATGATTTTATTCATGTTATACTTCAACAGATGGGTTTAACAGAAAACTAACAAGTTTCAGTAAACTAGAAGACAGGTTAGTTGAAGATATTCCAGACTGGAGTACAGAGGAAAAAAGAATAGAAAGTACAGAAAGGAGCATAAAAGCACATAGAAGGCAACATACATAACTACAATTGGAGTTGAAAATATCCAATCTAAGAGAAAAGAGAGAATGAAGCAATCTATAATGACCAAGACTTTTCAAATCTACAGTTATCAAGACGCACTACAAACCACAAGCAAATAGATAAAAGAAAACCACACCTAGGCACATCCTAATAAAATGCATGAAAAGATAAACAAGAGATAAATAAAAAACCTTAAATGAAGCCAGAGGGGTTAAAAAAAAAAAAAGGCTGTTTCAAGAGTAGCAACAATAAGAAATTACCACTATCCTAGACTTCTATGTGCAGAGGAAATACAAAAATAAGGTAAAACAAAATCTGGGATATTTTGTCCTCACCAGACTCCAACTGAAAAGAAAGAAAAAAGGAATTTCTTTAGGCAGGAAAGAAATGATCTCAGACTAACACAGAAATTCAGGAAGCTATGAAAAGCAGTAGACAGGGTAAATGTGTAGCTAAACCCAAAATAGTATCGCTTTCCCAAAAGGATAACAAGGATAATAATATTTTGAGGGTTTAAAATATATGCTGAATTAAAATTAAGGACCACAAACACACGGAAGGCAGTTCACGTATTCTATGGTCCTGCTATTAACTGGGAAGTGGTAAAAGCACTAATTTATTTTAGACTCTAATAAGTTCATATGCATCTAATAAGTTAATTGCATATTACAATATCTAGGACAAGTCACTGAAAGAATAATAAAGAAGTGTAAAACTAACAAGCTAATAGAAGAAAAAGTGGACAAATAAATCACTTGCCTAGTTCAAAAGAAGGCAATTAAGGAGTAAAAGGACAGTAAGTAAGTGAGAGGAGTAGAAACGGCAACATGATACCCAGTTACATCAGCAATTAATTAAATTAAACATAATAAGTACTGCTTTTAGATGGTAAAGATTGCCAGTTTGGATAACAAACAAATTATATACTACTAAATATAAGGACACAGATATACTGAAAGTAAAAAGATGTAAAAAGATAAATCATGCAAACATTAATCAAAGAAGGCAGATGCAGCAATAATATTATATGACAAAGCAAACTTTAAGCCAAGAAGCATTGATAGGAAAAAAAACAAATTCTTTTATAATAAAGAGTCGATCCATTGGGAAGATACAACTGTGGTCTGTATTTGCTTCAGATTCTCCGGCATTTCCTCTCCTAGCTCTCACTTGATTTGGAGTAAACTGTGATCGCTCAGAAATGAAATTATTTTTAAACTCCATTCTTCTTTCAGAAAAGAATCTACTATTTCAGTGTCAATCTTGAAAATATTGTTTCATTGGATCTTACTACACTTTTTATTATTGTTTCTTAGATATTTTTTCCCGAGGGGAAAAAAAAATTAAAACATTAAATAACATAACTTCTTTGGGGCATTTTTGAGACCTAGGATATAGAAAAATGAATAAAAAGGAAAGCAAGTTAAGAGATATAATTTTACAAAAATAGTAACTTCCTGTTCTGACTCAAAGAGTGATATTTGTTCATTATAGAACAATTGAAAATTTAGAAAGTAAAAAGAAGCATATAAAATATCAAAAGTCACCTACTAGGCTATCCCAAGTAGAACCCATGAACACATCTGTTCATTTTCTTCAAAGCTGTTTGAGAGACAGAAAGTGAGAATTATATTGAAGATACAATTATTTATTCTGTTATTTACTGTATGGAGAGTGAACACATCCCCATTCACTGAATCACTCTTTAATATACAAACGACTGTAAAGTAGTTCCCATTTGACCCTCCAAACTTGTGTCTCACCTTTCTCTGTGTCTCATGGCTTTCTTTCTGGGAGGCTAATCAGTGTATATGAGATAAAACAGCTCTCAAAACCTCTGGTTTCAGTGGGCAGGACAATGAAGAAAGGATGAAGCCTGAGGTCAGGGATTTTTATTCCGCTTGTCCCTCCTTGCTGAGTCAACTCTGATTGGCTGCTCCTCTCGGAGAACCTCTCTTCTTCCACTATATGGTAATTGCTTCCTCCCCACTTCAGCCGAGACATTGTATTCTTCATTGTTTACTTTCCCACACTTTTATCAGACCCTCCTCATATAGCTTTGACTTGTGCCCTGTTTTCTCCAGAGTCCCTGACTGGAACAATCTTCCGTTACCATCACGTGTCACTTAAAGATGGAGGTATGTTCTGAGAAACACGCCCTTAGGCGATTTCATCGTTCTGTGAACATTATAGAGTGTACTTACACAAACCTCAATGGTATAAGCTACTACACACCTAGGCTGTAAGGTACTAATCTTATTCGACCACCATAGTATATTTGGTCCATTGTTGACTGAAATGTCATTATGTCCCTATGGGGTGCGTGACTGTATAGGGATATATCATTGTTTATTTCACTGTTTTTCCTAATGTTTTACATTTCGGATTCTCTTGATTATTTTAAATTTAAACATTGCCGTAATGAAGATGCTGATGCATCTCCATTTATCTCTTAATTATATTTTCTAATTACTGATATATAGAGATTCTGTTATTTTTTGAAAAAATATAAATCTCTTACCACCAACATCCACCAACACTGCTAAAACCTATTATTATTTCTAACAGTTTAACTGTGGATTCTCTTAGATTTTTATGGAGATAATCACATCAGCTGTAATTAAGATTTTGTTTCTTTCCTTCCAATCTATCTGCTTCTCATTTCTGTTTCAGATCTTGTTGCATTGTCTAGGACATATAAAATGCTGATTGCAAGCAGTTTTAATTGGCATAATTTTCTTCCCGATTTCAAAGGGAATGTTTCTAAATTTTACCACTAAATATAAGCTATTGCTTTAAGATAAATTTCTAAATGTTGAGTTATTCAAGTAATATAATTATTTTAAAGCTTTTTGGTATATTTTATGAAATTTCTCTCCAGAAAATTAGCAATATTTTACATTACCATCAATATTTTCTAAGAATGCCTTTTCCCATATAACCATGACAATATTAGGCATAAATTAGATATGTTTTGTTATTAGTAATCAGATTTTTTAAAGTTGTGGTTAATTATCATGTTCATGATAAAAGTTTAAACATTAAAGAAAAATAAAATTTCCTTTCCTATCTCCTGATGTTTCCGTTTCCATCCTTTAGTGATAACCACTGTTAGAATAACTTATCTATAATTATTTGTTTAAAAATCCTATGTGCATTTTATGTAGTTGTTTTAAGAGATATAATTAGCAAATTATTAGTTAGAGGGAAAAGTAGAAATTATAGCTCCTAACTTCTTGATGGTTTTATAGAAAGACTATATTTTCGTTCACCCATTCTAAAATTGTAGAAATTGAAAATATGCTGAATTCAAATGCACAACTGAGCGTTACCCTCTCATTTTTCAAATGAGAAAACTGAGTTTCATAGACATGACAAGCTTGTGATTCTCAATTAGACAATGAGTCATATAGCTGAGGACATATACCCAACCCTCATAAAAACCAATTACCTTTCTTTCCTCCGTGGCCACATCTAAACCTAAATTTACTACAGTAGGAAAAAAAAGATAGGATTAAGGTTCTGCTGACAATCAATCAAGAATATCATCCATGTAGGTAGCTGACAACATCTTCCATTTGCTTTAAAACAAATGTTAACTTCCCTATTTTCTAAAGCCATGAGGCCAGATTTCCCATTTTTAAATATTTCAGAAGCATTTTAATCATTGAGGTCCATTCTTTCTTATACATAAATGCCCTTAAAATTACTTTAGCTTGAGTCATTTTTCTCTAACATAAATACTAGAAACTTAAAAAAATAAAATAAAAAATAAACCATTCCATTCTACCTGCTACACACAGTTTTCCAAAGTGAGATGTTTGTTCCCTAGCTGCATAAATGTAAGTCATAAAAAATACTAAATGTTGACAGCTTTACTCCACCTGAAATTTACATTAGGTAGTCACTGGGCTATGGAAGGTACAACGTCTATGAGAGAACTCATCAAAAATATAGATATAAAACATATACCGGCCTTTTGTCTCAGAAGGCTGCATGACTTTTATCTCATCTCATAAATAATGGAGGCATCAGCACATTTATCTGCACACAATAACAAATCCCATCCTCCTGGTAATTGTAAAAACACTGAAGCCTGTTATTGACCTTGTGTAAAATATAGGCACGGGACAAAAAGACGAAGAAACTTTTTGTCTGTCTATATCCATTTCTAAAGCCCCATCACACACTTTGAAAACCATTAAACTAAAAGTCAGTGGTGTGAAAAGGAGGAGGAAAAATATATTATTGAATAAAGCAAAACAGACAAGTTAAATCAAAAGATGCATTCATCCACACCATGTCACTCAATGTTCCTATTTTCTCTGCTTAAGTTGTTTTTGAGATATTTGCATTAAAGGAAGCCTAAAAACTTCAGATCTCAAAGCTATGACTTACACTGTTACTTCTCACGTTCTTTTACTTTGCTTACTCATTTTGCAAATGCATAGTTTCTATAGTACACATATTCTGATTGAATTGCACTGAAAAATGATTAGCAAATATTTACTGATGACCATTTGCAAATATTTATTGTTCCCCCATTCTAATCTCTGCCAGTTTCCCAGGGTAGGGCTCAAGAACTACAACACTGCCCATTGTCCTGGGGAGGTTGATATGCATACATTATGTCTAGATGACATGATAAATGATAAGTCATTAAGTCCTCCAATGAGCACCACACAATAATTATCACAGTAGTTTAGAGAGGGGAGAGAGAAATGCAAGCCACAGCAGTGAAAAGAGGCCCTTTAAGAAAGGTAGGATTTGAGCTGGCTCTTCAAGATTGGGTTAAAAGGATGGAGAAGACAACAAAGGCTATTCCACAATGGACAAGGTGAAGGCATCCAATATAAGTGGGAAGCTGTCTAGGAACTTACTATGTGCTTGAAGGACAAGAGGGTGGCTTTACTCGGGGAAGAAAGAGGTGTGAGTTTGGATAAAGTGCATAGTGACCAACTATTAAAGTTCTTCAAACATAGGCTAAAGAGTTTGAACTTGACCTGAAAGGTAAGGGTCAACAAATATTTAGAATGTGAGCCTCAACTTTCCAGAGCAGATATCACAATTTTTTTTTTTATTAAGCCTTTTTTTTCAAAGAGCAGTTTAAGGTTCACAGCAAAATTGAGGGGAAGATGCGGAGATTTCCCATATATCCCCTGACCCCACACATGAACAGCCTCCTCTATTATCAACATCCTGCACCAGAGATGTACATTTGTTACATGTGATGACTTACATTGCCACATCATAATCACCCAAAGTCCATAGTCTACCTTAGGGCCCCCCCCTTTTTTTTTTTTTGAGGAAGATTAGCCCTGAGCTAACTACTGCCAATCCTCCTCTTTTTGCTGAGGAAGACTGGCCCTGAGCTAACATCCATGCCCATCTTCCTCTGCGTTATATGTGGGATGCCTACTACAGCATGGCTTTTTGCCAAGCAGCGCCACATCCACATCCGGGATCCGAACCGGTGAACCCCGCGCCTCTGAGAAACCAAATGGGCGAACTTAACCGCTGCGCCTTAGGGCTCACTCTTGGTGTTATGCATCACACATCACAACTTGATAAAAGCGCTTCATCCCTCTAAGACTAGGTGGAACCTAAGACTCCTTAATTCTTAGTACTAATAAGTTATCAACATTTGCTCATCAGGTCAAATGCCTTTTACCATCCTGGGTACAAGCAGCTATTTTGAACAAAAAAGCAAACAGATGAAAGTAATCATAAAGGATGGCCTGGGATGTAGGACGTAGAGTCAGTCAATAAAACATTACTAAAACAACCCAGACAACAGATCCTGAAAATATTTGAAATGGAAGGATCTAATGGAAGGTGTGCTGAAGGATGAGCTTGGAAGTTAGAGAGCTGGAAAGGGAAACAACATAAGACAAGACAGGAGGGTTCACTTATAGCAGGTTGAGGAAAATCTCTTTCGCTAAAATAAACAACTCAACTTCAACTTATTCAGTAAATATTTATTAGCAATCTAATATGTACCAGCACAGTGCTAGAACATTTATAAACTTTTTCTGAAGTAATTCTTGTAAAATCAGTATTAACGTTCTCTTTTTATAAAAGATGAGGAACAGTTCAGAGAAATTAAGAAACTTGTTCAAGATCCCACACTCTTTCAGCTCTGTCATGCTGCTCTCTGAGATGAGATGAAATGTAAGAGAAAAGACGGAAAAAATCGCTAGCCTAGTTGAATTTACATTAAAAATATTGATTAGGAGTTATTACCTAATTAGTAGTTTAGTACTATGAAGAGTTCAGCATGAAACAAATATTTTCCCTACTCTTCTTATTTGAAAATTAAAATTGCTTTTGTACTCTAAGTAGAAACAAAAGCTATTAAACTTGATAACAATAAACCTGATCACATTAAACTTTACTTTCAAGACTAGGGTTTGACAAACAATAATTTCATTTGATGGGTAGTAGTGTGACATAACCAAAGGGAATGAAATAAATTGTGTGTGGAATCCTCTAACGGGTATATAGTGAAACTTATTTGGATGATTAAGAAAAAGAATAACTGAGAATTTTTTCCTTGAGTATTTTTGGTTTTCTTCTTCTTGTTTCAGATAACTCAGCCAATAGTGCATATTTTATCACACAGTTGTCAATTCCTCACCTCCCAGTGTCTGGAAATATGCTCAATGAAAATTTGATGGTTGAATGACAGACTAACTGGCAGGCTGTTGGGCCAGAGACAACACTTATTGTTCTAGAAGCGATAATTAGTCAGATAGCTTAGCACAATGTCATTCATTTGTTCAAGATTCTGTAGATTCTCACCATTTCACTGAGTAATTGCCCACATTCTTACAATGAAAGAACCTCAAATCTGCTCCCCACCTACCTGCACCCTCTTTCTCTGGCCACATCGCCACTTCTCTATCCGTTGATCTCTCCAGTCCAGTCGCACTAGCCTTCTTGCCCGTCTCAACAGCCCAGGCGTGCACGCTCCTTAAGGAGGAGTTCTCCGTACTTCTCTCTGCCTGGAATGGTCTTCCCATTCCTTTTCCTCCTTCAAGTCTTTGCTCAAATCTCATCTTCTCAAAGAGATCTATAAGGAGTGCCCACCCCATTTAATTCTGCTACCAGCTGCCACCTCTACCCACTGGCATTTCCACTCCTTTTTCCTGTTTTCCTTTTATTTTGCCTACAGTGCTTATCACCTTTTAACATAATATGTAGTTCACTTAATTCTTAAATTTATTTATTATTTTTCCATTATAATCATACATATAATGAAAACAGGAATCTTTGTCTCTCCTGTTCACTAACGTATCCCGGGAATCTGGAACAAATCATAGATTCAAAAAATATTTTGAATGAATGAATGAATGAATAAATAATAATAATGGTAAATAATAATGGTTCATGTTTTCCAAGAGCATTTACTTACTAACAGTGTTAAGTGTTAAACTGCCTACTAAGCTTGATGACAATTTTTTTTCACTTAAGCCTCATAACAAATGTTTGAGGAAATTGAGATTTAGGTTAAGTAATATGCCAAATTTTCACAGCTAGTAAATAGTTGTCAAACTCCAAGTCTTGAAACCCTCTCTACATATTGCTGTAGCCAGAACATATTTAAAAACATATTAACTCTTTGCTCTTAATTAGGACATCCCAGCATCCGAAGGAAAGGTTGTAGAACATGGAACTTATTTGCTATAAAAGTAAAGGTCTCTTGGGAATGATGTTGGAATTTGGTCAAAATTCTAAATTTTGATTCAAGATTAAATAATGCACTATAGCAATATTTCTAAGGGAGCAAAGGAAAGTTTTCTTTCTTTTTTTTTTTTAAAGATTTTATTTTTCCTTTTTCTCCCCAAAGCCCCCCAGTACATAGTAGTGCAATTTTTTTAGTTGTGGGTCCTTCTAGTTGTGGCATGTGGGATGCCGCCTCAGCATGGCTTGATGAGCAGTGCCATGTCTGCACCCAGGATCCAAACCAGCGAATCCTTGGGCTGCGGAAATGGAGTGCACGAACTTGACAACTCGGCCACAGGGCTGGCCCCTGGAAATTTTTCTTAAATTATGTGACTGTTTACTTCATTTTTCCATCAGCTGCTAATTGTGATTGGATTCATAAACTGAAAGATTATTCAAAAACATAATACAAGTAAGTTCATCTCAGTTCTTTGAAATCCAGATAGACTGCACGATTTTATGTGACATCTCTATTATATGAAGGTAAACTATATTTTTATTAAAATAAAAATATTTCAATGATTTTATATTTTTGTTTCATTTTTAAGACATACAGCTTTTCTATCATACTACTAACACATTAAAGCCTCTTTCTGTCTCACTCAAATTGAGTGTCAAAGTTCAGTTAAAAAGGTTTTAAACACGCCAACCACATCCGTTAAGCTCCAGTAGCTTAGAAATCTCATAATTATTCAATCGTCTGATAGTAATACCGTATTTTAAAATGCAATCTTATTTTCAACATAACCTTAAAATGAGATGGTAGCAGATAAGAAAAATATCCAATTTGTAAAAATCTCTAAACTACAAATTGTTCTATTAAAAAGCAAAGGAAAAACAACCAGAAAAATGTACATTTTAATTTGGTGCAACTGCAGCACATGGCAAAATGGAAAATGATTCTCCTATGAAAGGCAGTCTTCCCTTTGTCAAAGCGCTGACAAGGCAAACATAACTTACTTACTGATCTTTTTCATTTTAAAATAAAAGAATTGTCTCAAGGAGACAAAAAGAAGGTAAAGAGGCTTCATTATATAAAACCAGTGAGGGCAAAGATAATTTACAAAAAGGTATGTCATATGAGGTGCAGCGAAGGAAAATAAGGGGTTTCCTGTTTTGATAAGTGGAGACATTTATTACTCCATTTAGAAGGCTGCGGTTGCTTCTTTCCTTCCATAGGGAGACCGCACCATCTTGAAAATATTTTAGAGGGACTGCTACCAAGGACTGTTTTCTTCTTCCTTCCTTCTTTCCTTTTGAAAAATTTTGGTAAAATATACCTAACATAAAATTTACCATTTCAACCATTTTTAAGTGTTCAGTTCTGTAGCGTCAAGTACCCTCACATTGTTGTGCAACTAACTTCTTTTTTCTTTACATTCATAAACAAAACATTTTATGGTCATCTTGCTTGCTTTACCATCTCTTGTTCATCTGAGCCACACACTAGGAAACAGATGAGGGACAGGGTACATTTCTTAGGGAGTTCCATAACCACAGGATTTCAATTTCCCCAATGACGTGTGTAATACAAGAGCATTGATGAGCCTGGCAGTTAGGACCACTTTTGCCTGCCTTTACTTTTGCTTTCCTTCTGTAAATTCATGTGATTCTCATAACCGTTACCCAAAGTGTGTTCCTTAGATCATCAGTTCTGGGGAAGTTTGCAGGTGTTACCCAGAAAAGGACTGCGTGCTCAAATAAATTTGAGCCCACTATGTTAAACAGGTTTCTTTTCTGAAGGGGCTTCTTAGAATTTGTCATTTGCTGGGGTGCGTTGTGACCCTATAAGTCAGAGAGGTGGCCTGCAGGTTTCACAAAGATATTTGACCACTGAACTTTACTACTCCTTGAGAAGGTTTCAGGACTATTTTGCATTGGAGCACAGTTCTATAGATCTGTTATTCTGATTTTTACAATATTTTTTGGCACTAAAAACAAAAAAAACACATTTAATTTGATGTTTCATCACCTTTGAACCTGCTATTACTTTTCATGTCCATCATCTTCATCCCAAACTGCCACCTGGTTACTTCAAAACTGTGTCTTTCTGCCATTTGTTCACCCTGCCCAGCATTTTCATTCTCAAAATTGTACATCCCTTCAAAAGAGGCCATGACAGGAAATATACAAAAAAAGTGAGAAAGAGGAAAGAAACTCATTAAGTAAGTCTTAAAAAACAGAAAAATCCAAAACATACTGAAAGAAAGCCTTGCAAGAGAGGTGGCTCAAGAGATTTGTGTCATGGGCGGGCACCGAGAAAGTTCTAATGGGGCTCTCTCAGCATACCCTTTGCAGACTTTCCTCCCTGAGGGCAGCACTGGACACACATTAGCAGGGAGAGACATATCAATCTTCTGTTTAATGCCGTATCCAGTTTGGCCCACACACTCCAACTCACTGCTACTGAAAGAAAAGAGTGACTTCTCCAGACCCTAGGAGGAGATCAGAGTCGTCTCTGACTGAAGCGGACAATGAGTCGCAGACCCCAGCCAGTGCCAACTGATAGGAGCCAAGCACATCAGCCACAAAGAAAAGCAATCTTGAGCTGCTTGAGATTGCTGGCTTCGCTCTTAAATTTCATTCTTCCGCAAAGTCAACACTAAACCACCACCACTTGATAAGAACAATAAGATTTTGTGCACTTTTAGCAATATTTACTTACGGCATACTCTGTGGTAGACAATGAACCAAGTCCATGGGCACTGGAAAGTTATTCATTTTTACAAAGAAAGATCAAAGACATTTTGACGTGGACGCTGGGAACAGCAATCTCTTTAGCCAGAATTTCCAAAGCAGAATGCCTGCAAATGCTAAACAAACCTTATAGGAGTCTTGGAAAATGGGAAACTTTCCTTCTTTAGACCATTATGGCAGTGGCTGGTCAATATCTTAATTGTCTAAGATCATTGCAACGCTCTGTGAAAGGCAGCACACTGCTAAGTGCATGCTTGCCTAAATTGGGAACTCCCTGAGTTTTTTCTCACAGGTCTTCCCTTCTCCCTGACTATTGGTAAAGAATGGTCATTGGCTCCTGCAGGGCTTTCAAATCTCTTCTCATCCCAGTCTTGGACTCTCTCTCTCTAACTCTGTCTCTCTCTTTCTCTCTTTTTCCTTAGTCCCTCTTTCCTATCCACTAACCACGCTCCCAGCATAGTTTCAATAAGAAGCACAATCACTCTGAAAACAAGAGTCAGGAAAACACAGGAAGATAGGTTATCTAATGGTAACATGTGCGTTTTACCCTATGACAAAGTCCTCACTAAAGACAAGTGTTGTGGATTGCATTGTGTCCCCAAAAGATACATTGAAGTTCTAAAACTCCAGTACCTGTGAATATGACCTTATTGGGAAATAAGGTCTTTGCAGATAATCAAGTTAAGATGAGGCCATAGTGGCTTAAGGTGGGCCCTGAATCCAAAGGTCTAGCTACTTATAAGGAGAGAGATTTGGAGACAGTACTTGGACACAGAAGGAAAAAGGCCATATGAAAGTACAGGAAGACACAGGAGCGAGGTAGCTATCAGACAAACAACACCAAGGATTGCCAGCAACCCCCAGAGGCTATGAAGGGCCAAGGAAGGATTCTTCCCTAGATCCTTCGGAGGAAGCATGGTCCTGCCAACCCCTTGGCTTCATAGTTCCAGCCTCCAGAACAGAGAGATAACAACATCTGTTGATCTAAGCTGCCCACTTTGTGGTAACTTGTTACAGGAGCTCTAGAAAACTACTACACAACTGAGCACAAAGGTCTAGGTACTTGCATGAAAAGGGGAAAAGAAATAATTTGGGGAAAAGAAATAATTTGGGAGAATGAAACCTAGATTTACATCCTAGTAAGTTATCCAGCACATCATGAAGTTCATGCAGGACAGTAGCATCTTACAAGTTATTAGTAACTGTGGCTCCTTTCAGTTTACAAATACATGTTGAATGCCTCTTCTGGGCCACTGGAAGGTAAATAAGATCGTGTCTGTACCCTGAAAAGGGTAAAGTGCAACAAATGCATGACCACGTGCTTTCAATAAATGCATAAGGACGTTGTAGAGGTAGAAAGAAAGAGAACTTCATGTGAATATCAAGGTCTGGAGAAGGCTTCCACAAGAAAATACAGCCTCAGCTGGAGTCCTGCAGGATGATTAGCTGTTGACCAAGGGGAGAATGGTATACGGGGCATCTGAGGCAGCATAACCAACATCAAAGGTGTAATATGGTGCATGATGACAGAGTAAATGCTAATGTGGAAGGGAAGCCTGGAGAGGTAGATAGAGACCAGGATGTGAAAAGTCTCAAGTATCACGCTAAGACAGGAGTCCAGACCTTATAGGGTGCAAATGGGAACTGATGACAGCTTTTAAACTAAGAGGTCAGATTCTCATTTTGCATGTTTCACCTTAGTGTAGAAGACAAACCAGAGGGAAACAAGGCCCCATGGATCAGGATTAGACTTGAAAATTGGCTGAGCCTGGAGTGAGGTCTCACACTGGGAAAGATGAAGGGCACTGAGGCTGAACCCAGCACATACTGCACCACTAGAAATACTTTAGGGACTATTCCACGGCTGGTGAACGCCTCTCTGTCAGGCTCTCTGTGACCTGGTAAGAAGGGTTCATAGCCTCAGACTGATTCGATGTCATGTAGTCCCTATTGGTCATCTCACAGCTGATTAAATTAAAGCCTTACAGGTGTCTTTCTTTCCCCATCCTTTTGTAATGTAGTGGAGAATAGGTGTTTTGTATTGAACCACTAATCGATATGCCTAGAAAATGTTAAGATGTAGCACAGCATTTTCCTCTAATGGATTCATGGACACGAACTCTATCCATCATAATACGCTCAAAGAACAGACTGAAAACTGCAGGAGATGGACCGCAACTTTTCTCAGTGCCAACTATTGATACCAAATGATCCATCAAACCTTCTTGTGGTGGCATGCCCTGGGTCACCAGACAGCTTGGGTATCTTTGCATATTGGGCTTCTTGTCCTGCCATTTAAGGCTTTCCAGTAACTTTGCTCCTCTTCAATCAGGAAGCTTCTCCCAGTGCTCTCAGTTTGTCTGTCCATCCTTGTACCTTCTGATGAATGTCAGATGTGGCATTAACGTTCCTTTGCCTCCTGGCTCACATGCATAGTCTCATGATTCTTTATCCACTCCTAATTTTTCTTGACTTGCAACCTCTTGAAAAACCGAGTAAAGTGGCTGTCCTTTGGTTGGATACAGAGTGATGTAACTTCCCCTAAAAACAATTTTTTGGGGGCTTATATTTATGTAGTCCCCATCTACTCTTTCTTGGCAAAGAAAGACTTGCCAGCAGAAGAAATTATACGCAGAGTGAAAGGATAAATCAGTCATCACCTATGTGATTTGAGCTACAATAACCTATGAAGAACCTCGAATTTGAAAAGAAGATTTTCCTGTTGACACAACACTTTGTTTTGTTCAAGCTAGTACAAACATTTTACCTTTTTCTGTAGCAAGGGATGACAAGGACTTTTAAACAGGGTTTTACCTAGGGGAAAAAATACATTGTAGAAAAGCATAACTTTAATAATATTTATAATATAATATTTAATAATATTAATAATATTAATAAAGAGAAATCTGTAAGTGAGAGAAATTTAACTCAAACTAACTTAAACAAAAGGCACACCTTACCTTACTTACCACTGGAAATTCAGGGCTTAGAGAGCAAAATACTTAAAGAGTCTCCAGCGATCTTGTTGGTTATCTCTCTTCTCTTTCTTTATTCTGCCATCTTTTAGAGCCTCTTTTTTCTACACTACCCTCATTCTCTTCTTCTGTGAATCTGATGAGCTAGGTAGGTGTGGGCATAAAAATTGATCTTTTTTCAGTTGAAATCATTCCAGTTTAGAGGCTAGAAGAAAAAGCATCTCTCCCCATATAGCCATCTATGAAGTCTCTGAAAAGCATTGTGATTGAGTCTGTTGGGCTCTGCATCCATTTCTGAGCCAATCACCATGGCTATGTAAGCGGGAGAGAGTGATTAACCGCCCATCAAACTACTCTGAGTGGAAGTAGGGGCACCCTAAAAGAAGCGGAATGTTGTTTCCAAGGAGGGCATGGAATGCTGGGCTGGGGTTGGGGAGGAAGCGAAAAAAGGCTTTATCAGTGCTCTGAATCTCAGCTAAAGACAAGCGTGAGTAAAGGTAGAAATTTCTCCCAGCACAGTAAAATCACAAGGAATACAGGAGAACAAACCAATGAAGTATTCCATCTATTGCTGTGACAACGGAGACTGGATACAACTCTTACTTCCAGCCAAAAGTTTCTAACAGAGAAATCAGGCCACGTTTACCAAGGCTGCTTTGCATACTAAAATGTGTGTGTGCATGCAAATTGTATTCAATGTATAGAATAAAGTCACGAGATAAATCATTTCCTCAGAATCTTTTGGTTGCAGAATTCTTCATCCTGATAGTTTTGTTCTATCCATTAGGGAGAGCTGTTACTCTTTAACTCTATTCTACAACCAGCAAAAAAAGAAACAAAAGGAAAAATCGACTAGTCTTTACTCCTTCTGGCAGATCTTCCCACCTCCAAAAAAGAGCTCTCTATCCTCCAAATTTTCAGAATGCGTACTCCATACCACTCATAAGACGCTTAGCACATTCTCTTTTGAATTCTAGTTGATTATTACATTTTTACATATTCTGTTTAGAAAATTTTTGAATAACGTATGCTAAAAAGACAAAGCAATAATAACTAATTCTGTGCAACAACTGTTTCAAATCATATGCTAATTTTGTGTGTGTGTACATGTATATATATGTTTGTGTACGTGAGTATATATATGTATGTGTGTATGTGTGTGTGTATTGCTTGAAATACACCTATGAGAGAGATTTGTCTTATTTTTAGATGAAAAAACTGTGGGTCCAAAGGTGAGTTAGTTTGTCCAAGATCAACCACTGAGCAGAAGCACAGCTGAGATTTGAACCCGCATGTGTGTTGCCCCAAAGCAACTAGAATAGTTTGGAGAGGACAAGATTAGGGAAAGAAAACCAGTTAAATGACTATGGCTGTAATCCAGGTGACAGAAGATTGTGGCTTGCGCTATGGTGATGGCAGGGAAAATGAAGAAATATAGATGGATTTAGGGATATTTTCAGGTAGCATCAACAGATCTTGATGTGGGAGTTGAGCTTTGCTCCACCCACGAATGTTCCCGCCTTTTGGAAGTACTTAGAAAACATACTCTAGGTAAGAGGTTGAAAGTTGGGGAGGATGATGCTGTAAGGCTGCTCTGAGTATTTGGACCGATTCCCCGGCAGACCCTCTCCTGAATCAGGTAAGCTGGGGAAGGAAACTAGTAGGTCAATGTCTTAGGCAATCACTATCTTAAGAGCCAGAGGGAACTTACAAGAGGGACAGAACTCTGGTTGTACTCTCCTTCAGCGCTCAAATTGAGAGGCAGGGTATTGCAGAAGCAATATTTGAGGATCAAACAATTAGCCACTTTGGAGTATTTAAAGAACTCCTAAGACAGAACAGAAGTTTCCCCATCTCCGCTAACTGTGACCCCAAGAAGACTTGTGAGTCACTGGCCTGGACCGCCATGAATTTGGTACTCTTCCTGATATCTGCGTGTTACTTTTGCATCCAGGTTGCCTATGAACACATAGATACTCTCAGTAAACTTCTAACTTTTCAAATGAGGAATGCACGTTTGAACACAAATTTTACTTATTGGAAGGCAGTAATGGCTTTAAACTGTACTAATGAATAGCTAATTAAGGTTGGGGAAATCTTGTTAAATTTTCAAAACCAAATTTAACTTTTATAAGATTGTGATACTCAGTTATCCATTAAAGTGGTAGTAATTATCTATTAGTCTAGCGACATTCAGTGCCACAAAAGGTTGTAAGTTAAATGGCTTCTATTTAGGGGACCATTTCCAAATTATAACTGGAAAAATAAAAGAATTTGAGTCATATATGTATGGATTAAAATCAAGATTTATAGCAGCAATGTAAAATGTAATATATTCCTTTGGCATATATTTTCTTCCCCTTTCCCTCTCTACCATCTTTCCCTTCGTCTCTCCCTCCCTCCCTCCATCCTTCCTTTGTCTTCCCTTCTCCTTCTCTCTGTCCTAATCTGTCCTCCTTTATTGTTTTGTAACATCTCCTTATGTTCTTTCCAAAATTATCCAGCAGAGGGCGATGTTCTTTGCTTGAATTTTATAAACCTGCATGAAAGTTGAGTTCTTAAGCCTTGGCTTCCTCTTTCTGCGGGTAACAAATATGGGATTTTCACACTTTCCTGGGCCCCTAAACCTTCTTTTCTTCTCTTGCAGTTCTCTGAAGTTAACAAAACCGTGTGAACGCACCAAGAAATAATGGTCTGTTTTTGTTTCATTAACAATCTGTTTATTGTTTCTAAATAAAAATGTGCTCCATAAGACATATTTTAAAAACCAGTTAAAAATGAAGTAATCCCAAGGTCTAATTTTATGTTGCCGTAAAACTCCTTCCTTTACGTGTGCAAGTAAGCATCAAATAGTAAAGTTGGAAAATCAGAGTCATAAATTAATAGTAAACAAGCAGAGAGAAAGCAGCACTAAGAAAGTCATTATATTAAAGCTCATAGAAGTTATGGTTCAATTGTAATCAGCATAATGTGGTTGCTTTGTATTTACGTCTGTGAACAGTAATTTACCCTCTGCAGAGAGGGGGAGATATCCTGGCAGACACACTGTGGAATTACATGTGAAGATAACAGAAGTTTTGGGTCAGCAAACTTCTCTTTAACTAATCTTTACATTAGAGAAAATATAGCATATCTTAGTGTTTCTCATTTAGAAAACTGAGTTAAAAATGTCATTTATTTGCAGTGAAATCACTTCTAAGATTTAATATTTGGTCTGGTGATATCTCGGAAGGCTTTCTTCAATCCTAGGTGCTTGTTCCTAGAGTTTTGGGAGTATTATGTTCGTAGTTTTGTTAGGTGGCTGGTTGGTTGGTTGATTTTAATTTCGCGAGTAGTGTCTTAAATTTTTAACTCAAGAGAAATATAGAGTTTAAGGCAAAAGTCATTCATTCATTCATTCATTCATTCAACAATAACTATTGAGCTCCCACATTCTTACCAAGTACAGCACCTGGGGAGGTTTTCCAGGTGAGGAAATGGAGACCTGGTCCCTCTTCTCACAGAGCCTTCGCTTTCGACCCTCCTCTTTACTCTCAGCCCCAATTACCAGTTGAGTGCAAGTCCTTTCACACCATTTGATATCCATTTTTTTGCATGTATATTTTTTTCAGCTTTACTGAGGTATAACCGACAAACAAAATTGCAAGATGTTTAAAGTGTACATTGTGATGATTTCATATACAACATTCATTTTTATACATATATGCCCCTTTTGATTGAGTATGTGTTTTCACTTGAAGGGGATTCAACCATTTCTGTTGTGTTATGCCTTGTTTTGTTTGTTCCGTATTATCACTCTATTAACTTCAGGATCTGCAGCCTGACTGCATGATTATCAACCCTTCCTTAGTATTATAAATTACAGATGTGTCGCCATTTATTTTACGGTCCCACATGGGCAAATTATAAGCAGTCATGTATTTTTACTATTGAGAATAATTTGGTAAGGAACATTCTACCTCTTAGCATGCATTCTACCTTCCAGCTCACTCCCTGTAGTGCTCCAAGGTCAACACTTCCTTAGACCTCGTGGGGACCTACAATCCTTCCCTTTGGCCACCTGAAGTCCACTCTTTTCCCCTCGCCCAGTTTTCATTCCATAGTCACTCATTAAAATCACTCTTCTGCGTGCATCCTCACCCTTACCTCCCTGTGCTTTTCCAGTTCACTTTGCTCACTAGCAAAGACTAACCTTGGATAACTCCAAATTTCTACCTAGTCACTGCCTCCGTCTGTGCTGTTGACATGTCTGGAGAAAAATCACAAGCAGACTGACCAGTCTCACTTGAGATTCATGAAGTCAAACCTCCAAAAGTCCTTTCAGGCTGCCTGGCTGTACTGTGTTTCCTAGTCAATTCCTTCTCTGGGTCTCTTAGATGGCTATTTCACACCGTCTCCTGTCTTGTCAAACCTCCAACACCCCTTTTCCTAATTGAGATATTAAAATGATCAAAAGAAAATGAGAAAATCTCCAGGTACTGTATGCACCAACTCAGGAGGTCCATACCCATATATTCTTTCTTATCTCCAGTTTCTGCTGTTCTCCCTTCTTCCCCAAAGCCCAGCCCCTCCTTTTGCACTCGGGATTCCAAAATGTACTTCTCTCTATTTCTCAAACACTTCAAGCCTGCTCCTGCCTCACGGCCTTTGTTTTAGATATTACCTTACCGAGACATCTCTTTTTTCCAGGTTACCACATTATTCCCCACTCACCTTTTTCACAGGCGCACCTTACTACTCACTTAATATTTTGCTGCCCCCACACAAGCATACTAGATGTCCATTATCTTGCACTACATTTTTGCATGCATGTATTCCCCTATAAACAGGTATATCATTCACCTTTTTAAAATTATACTTATTGTGTGTCTCCCCATCCTAGAAAGTAAGCTCAGTGAGAACAGGAGTTCTTTGGGGGTTATTTTAGTTTTTATCTTTTATTCTATGAAATATATTGCCAGTTTCTAACACAGATCTTGGACATAATAGATGCTCTATAATACTGGTTGAATGAATAAATGAATATCTCTACATGTACATGTATAAAGACTAATCTAAAAGAATAACCTAAATTAATCTAAAAAGATTAATTCCCCAACAGTGGAATTGCTGGGTCTGATAGCATATCCTTTTAAAATATGATATTTTCTGCTAAATTCTCCTCTAAAAGGGCTAGGCCAATTTACAGTCCTATAAATAGTATATAAAAGTATTTGTTTCTTTACAATTTTATGAACATTGTATATTACTAGTTTCAGTAATTTTTGTCAATCTCATAAACCAAACAAATCTTCATTTTAAATTGCAGTTCCTAAATTACTTGCTGGGTTGAGCATATTTTCATGTCTTTATTGGTCCTTTGTATTTCTTGATGAGGAGCCTCACTTTCTAGGCAGTCCTTAAGATTTCCAGATAAAATGTAACTAGTATATTGAATAAACAGGACCCTGGGGCTCAATTCTAAAGCAACTATTTCTCTCCTGATTTCTCTTTAGATTTCTTCAGTGGAACTTGTTCTTCCCCTTCCCTGGGTGAAAAACTGGGCAACTTCATTTCTAGTCGCTTTTGGGTAATACAAACGGCATAGAGTATAAATACCATATAAATAGTACGCAAATAGTATAAATTTATAAAATACAAATAGTATACAGATAGTATGTAAGAAGTACAGATTTAGAAAGTGCACTTTCTCATTTAATAAATAAAACTCCAAAACTGCTTAAAATTGAAACCTTTCTGCTCTCACTTTGAGCTGTGGAGGAGGGGTCTAGTTAAGAAAGGGGGATGAGGCCGCCTTTTTCATTCTCTCTTCTACTCTCCCAGCTTTGTTCCTCTCCCAGCTTTGCCAACTTTAGTTTCTGGTCCGTGTGGGGTTGGGAGATTGGGGAGGGAAAGAGGGGAGTAAGGGGGGTACAAAAAGGCCTTAGTTGATAGATACTCCAATAGGATGGGAGGGAGTTTTCTCTGCCTGGCGGATATTTAAGACAGACTCTCACATGGGGCTTCTGCATGGCCTCTGTTGGGATCTCTCATCTTTTGAGCTATGTGACTGCCTGGGAATCCTGCAGTTCAGTTCCAATTCCTCTCCGCTAAGGTTTGTTCCACCTTCAGGACAGGTCCTGACACAACATCACTCAGCGTATTTCCCCAATATAACCCGATCCTGATCATTCATGGATCCTGACACATCACCCTGACACATTCTGGTAGAACAAACCAATCCTAACTTCTGTGACAGCTTACTAGCCCATCTCTCAACCTTGACATTTCTCTGATGGGAACCAGACACAACCGTCACCTCTGAATGCGGCGGACACTTAGCAGGCTCTCCTCCTGATCCACTTGTCTTCTCCCTAGTCTTGAAATGTATATTTTCTCACCAAAGGGAACACACTAGGATTTTTCAGCACTGCACATTTCGCTTCAGAGTCTCTGTTTATAAATACTTTTCAATCCTGTCACCCCGTTCTGCCAGATCCTTCTAGGACGTGGGTTAGGAGGTTAAGAGTTCTTTAATTGATTTTCAGATATTCCATTAAAAATTTCCATCTTGGCCTGATACTTTACTTTTCCATGTCTCTTCTATCTTGGTGTTGCATTTGAACCTCAGCTTAACAGTATGCTACACAAATATTGTCTCCCTAGGGTGTAACTTGTCTTTTATGATGTATTTTCATCACACCACATCTTAAAGTTTTCACACAATTAAACTTTCCCGTGGGGTGTATATTTTGTTTGAGAATTCCACCCTAACCCAAGATAATACAAAATATATCTCTATTTTCTTCTAAATCTTTTACTGATTAGTCTACTTATAGTTAAATATTGACTGCATCTAGGATTTATTTCATGTTCTTTGTGATACAGGTCATCTAGATTTTATTTTTCCCCAAATGAAAGCCAATTAGTTTTGCCCATTGATATGAAATGCCATCTTTATCACATATTTAATTCCTGAGTGGGACTCAAACCTGAACCAAGCAGATATATTTTTCTTAGTAAGTGGTGGGCAGTCCATACTGACAAAGACCAGATAATTTAGTTATGGACCTGAGCAACATCTCTATTTTACATGTTGCCATTAAATTCTACAGAATAGGCAGTAGTCAGCATTGCAACTGCCTCATCCATTTCTGGGTTTGCTATAAACTTAAAAATAAAAATTAGATAATATAGAGAAAGGCCTTTGGCAAACTAGAAAACCATTTACAAATTTAAATATTGTTCTTTCTAATTTGTGTGTGTGTGTGTGTGTGTGTGTGTGTGAGGAAGATTGGCCCTGAGCTAACATCTGTGATAACCTTTCCTCTGTTTTGCTTGTGGGACACTGCCACCACATGGCTTGATGAATGGTGTAGATCTGTGCCTGGGATCTGAACCTGCAAACCCCGGCCACTGAAGCAGAGCAAGCAAACTTAACTACTACACCACTATACTGGCCCCTATTCTTTTTAATTTTTATTAAAAAAATATTTTTAAAAAATCCTGAGTGAACTGTCATTGTAAAACATAGCCCTAATTAAACAAATCTCACATCCATTTCCAAACATTATACTCAATAAGATGAAAATTACCCATTGCAAATTGCTCATTTCAAAATTAGTTTTATGAAGAAAATTATATGACATTATTTCATTCCAAAATATTATATAATTTACTAAATGCCAATTCTGTACTATTTTAATACTATATCTACCTTTGGTTTGAAATAGCAAAAGAGAAAAAAACTGATTTCAACAAATTTGTCTCAAATTCAGCTGAGTCTGCTGAGTTGTGATAATGGACTGACATGATGAAATGACACAAATATTGTTATAGCAGCAATAAATAGGATTGTGTTTCCCCTGAGGAGGAAAAAAACAGAGGCTAGCGATATCGGAAAATTTATTTTTGTCAGTTTCAATCTGCAGGTAGCTTTTATACATTTTTATATTTTAAAATATGATTCACAATGAATGCACTGAGCAGTTCTTATCAAGCCCAATAGTTAAAAAGTGAAATAGCACCAATTTCCTCTTGGTAAACTAAAATAAAACTATATCTAGATTAAAAATATAATGAGGATATCACACAGTATGCTGTCAACCGCATATTTATCTAATAACAAATCCTTGTAAGGATGAAGAGTTAATTAAAAATTACATAGCAATCTGTTACCTAGCAGTCTGAGGTCAGGCTTGGCAGATAAAAACTGAGAAGTTACTTTACCATATGCTTGAATTACCATGTGGTTTCAGGAGGAATTTATTTGACCGCTGATTGCATTTATTTCAAAGGAAATACAAGAGAGATTTAGAAAAGCCGCATGGTCAGACGGAAGCCAAACCTACTTCTTCAATGACCTCATTCAAAGGAAGGCAAAAGCACAGTGTTCAAGGAATATGTGTTTGATGATCACAGGCGGAAAGGTGGGGAAGGGGTGGGTAAAGATAGTAGGCAGACAAATGAGTGTCAAATTTTGTACATATTTGTAGATAATTTTAATAAGAGAAGCAAATCCCTAATTGGTTCTTTTTTTCCTTTCAAGGATATAAAACCACATTAAGACACATCAGGTCTCTTTTAGGACAGGAACATAGAAGAAACTTGTGTCTCAAAGAACCTTTGTCTTCCCTCTTGAAGCTGTTCCGTGGACTCTTATCATACCTCTACACCCACACAGTGGCTCTCTGGTCTCTCTGCCCTTCTGTCTACTCTGCTCCAGCCAATCACATAGCTGCCCCAGGCCCTCCTGTCCAGTCAAACTCATGGATCTGGTCTGTGGTGGTCCTGCCATCTCAAAAGCCTTGCAATGACTTACAGAAGGCATGCAGGCCAGAAGCTGGTGCAAAAGCAATAATAGTAAGAGTGATATACCTATAAGAAAAAGCAACTAGTATTTTACTTATTGTATATTTAATATGTGCAAATGATTGTGCCAAGGGCTGTGTGTGAACTGTCTCATGGAAACCTCACAACACCTGAGGAGGTAGGCACTCTAATTATTCCCACTTTTTGAAAGTTGGATACAACCCAACGTGGCACAATTTGTAAGTGACAGAGTCAGCAGAAGAGCCTGAGCCCCTTGCTCTGAACCACTGAGTTCTCTTGCTTCTCCCACGTGCTTGGAAACTGGAGTGAAAATGGGATGCTACATTACAGCTCTGTATTGTTTGTCAGAGGACAAAGAGGCCCAGGACGGAAGCCATGTGGTTAAACACTATCTCTGAGGGTTAGAACAAAGGTGAGATAATTAGGGCACCCAGCTTGTTGAGTGAAGAGGGAGATGGGTGAGTAGCAGAGAAACTCCTTGAGGAGTCCAGTGAAGCTAACCAAATGGCTTCTGCCCTCAGGCTCTGTCAGCATAATAACCATATTATAGCTTCAATGAGACTTCATAAAACTCATACACTATAAGTTATCTTTCAGAGTCCAAAAAAAAGTGTTTTGGGGCACCTCCAATTTCACAACAGAGAATGATGGAGATTGAATTGGCACCAAATCCAAGACAGATTTGCAACTTTTCAGTATCCACCTAAATTGAGAAAATATTTGGAGTAATATTTTGCAACATTTTGGCAAAATAAAAACGAGAAGAACAGAGAATGAAAAGATTTGAAAATTGACTTTTTCTAAAATCATACTTTGGAAATTTTGACTGGTGATTCACCTAGAAGGGCAGAATTTCCCTGATCTTGTACTGAAGTAAGACAGAATTACCCACAGAGACTTATTCACTCATTCATTCATTCAACAAACATTTCTTGAGAGCCTCTTTAGCACCAGGCCCTTTTCTCGATACTGGGAGTAAAATTGTGAACAAGACAGATGATTATATTGTAGTAGAAGAGACAAGTAATAAACAAATAAATGATGAAACCAAATATTGTTTGGTGACATGTTACATGATAGATAACAATAAATGCAGGGCAGTGATGGATAACAGATGGGGGCTTAATTTAATTGAGTGATTAGAGGCAGGACTATCTGAGCAGGTGACATTAAAACTGAGACTTGAATAAACAGCTGAATAGAGACCTGATTACAGTTCTTGGAAGATTACTCTGAGAGCTGAAGGGTCAATGGATTTGGGGGAGTAGGAACTGAAGCAGGGAGAATAATTAGCATGCTTTTTCATTGGCCTAGAACTGGGAGAGTGGTAGCGTTGATGAGTGTGGTAGTAGTGATGAGTTTATTTTATTAAACAAACACATATGTGCCGTACAGTGAGTGATCTCCTTGGCTCTGGGGCAATAGGACTTGCTAACGGGAAGCAGAAAATTCTCAGTCATGTGGCTGGTGGACAGAGAGGAATGAACAAAGATTCGTTTTCCTGCTTCAGCAATTAGGTGGATGCAATTATCATTTACAGTGATTTGGATTAAGGGAGCATCCTGGGCAGATGGAAATGGGAGTTCTATTTTGTTCATGATTAGGCTAGTGATCCCTATTCGACATCCAATTGGAGATGTCAAGTAGTCAGTTGGGATATGAGTTTGAAATTCAGGAAAAGGTTGGGGGTATATATTTGGGAGTCATTGATCTAGAGAAAGTATTATTACACTTGCCTGATCTTTACTTTCTTAATCTTCGCTGATCTTCAGGATCCACAAACAAGTTGAAAAGATCAAAGTCATATGTAGTTCAAGGTTCCTGAAAGTCTGGCCCTATAAACAGTCAAATCAGAAATCAACCTTGGTGTTTTTGTATAATTCAGCGTTTGATACCTCAATGCTAGAAATTTTTATGTGACATGGCATATGTCAGCACCATGGAATCTGCATTGTCAACAAGCTCCCCAGAGATTCTGACCACTGTTTGTGAAGCACTGCCTTCATCATTGCCGCGGTTATCATATGAGTAATCAAAGAGGCAAGAGAAGCAGGCGACTATGCTGCCTGTGCTGGCAGAATTCCCCATGAGGGGGGTGGAGTGGGAGTGCAAGGAACATGGTTGTATCTTCCCTAAGTGTCTGAATTTCATCATTATAATTGTTGCTGTTTATTTTAAGCCCCTGTAATGTTATTGTGACTGTATTTTGTTTTTCCTTAATGCAATGCAGAACCGTGATTCTCAAAGTTGGCACATAGAGGAACCACTGTACCAGCTTAATAACAACTTGGACCCCAGTGATCCATTCGGATTCAGAGGTTGTGCTGGAAATCTTTATTTTTAGCGAGCACCTTGGTTCTTCTGAAACTTTGATGACCTAAATGATTCAGCACAAATTTCCGTTCTGAGTTTCTCTTCACATGAGAGCTTCCAATCCATATTTAAGCTCCTGTTACTTGGACATGTTCATATACAGTGTCTGATTGACGTTACGTTACAGCTCCATCTATTCATTCTCTTTTTATGTTTAAGGAAAGAGACCGATAAGAGTAAACAGCTGGATTCTACACTCAGCTTCCGAAAATCAAAAAAATACCAAATTTTATCTGGTTTCATGGGAATCTTATTATGATCTGAAGAAAACACACTCTCTTCCTATTAATCTTTAAGTATATTTTTCCCAAATGTGCAGATATGAAAAAGATCTCCTCAAATGAAATGTGCAAATGAAAATATTTTTTCATACTCTATAATGCTGCTACTCATTGTTAGCTTTATGCATCACATCAGATTTTTCCAGTTCTAAATATAACAATTCTGAAAATGGTAAACCTGAACAGGTTATCTAAAGGAAAAAGACAGATGAGAAGATGGAAATAAACTACTTGATATAAGTGGAAAATTATACTTGACAATTATTAGTAATTCATTCTATTTTTAGACACTCTACAATTTCAAAAGCTCGTACATATCCATTGCCTATTTGTTTCTTATAGAAGCTCTGTAAAGTAGGTAAGAAGGTAATTATCATTTCACAAAGCCCTAAGAAAATAAATGACTTGCCCAAGGTTGTATACAGTAAGTGCTGGATCAAAGGCTTAAACTCAGGCCTTTTTACTCCAAGTCTGGGGTGTCATCCAAAATACTTGAGCAGCCTTGTCAAAATATATGTGACCAGTCTTTTCCCTGACATTTTGAATCAGGATCTTCTCCCTGTTTCCTAGCTGTTTCTGAAGTGCTCATAAACAGCCTTAAAGAGGCTGCTTGAGTCTTTCAATCTGTTTTTCAATAAAATTATGAAGCCTATTATTCATGACACTTTTGACATGAGAGACTTAAAACTCAACTCAAACTGGCTTAAGTAGAAATGAGAGTGGAGCGTGGATGGAGGTGGGTGTAGGATTTATTGTCTTACATAAGTGAAAACTCCAGGAATAAAAAATCTCCAGGTATAGCTGGATCCAGGATAGCGAAGGATGTCATCAAGACCAGGTCCCTCTCCAGTGCTTGGCTCTGTTCCTCTTGATGATGGGGCTCAGATCTCTTTTCAGGATGGTCTCCAGGCTTCCTCTTCAAATCTCCATGTCGAGGGGAGAAGGCTCCTCTCTCCATGGTGTTCCAGCAAAGACTCTGGGTTTCCCTTGGCTTGACTGAATCAGTGGCCTGGGGAAAGAACTGCATTGCTCTGACAGCGCAGGAAGGGCAGCTCCTTTCCATGCTTCCCATCAGCTGGACGCTCCAGCCCACTACACACACTGGGAGAGAGGAAAGGCAGGATGCTGGAAAGGCAAATTCACCAGATGTTCGCTACATTAACAACTGCAAAGAGCATTTAGCTTAATTTTCTTCTAACTTAGTCTTCCCTGAGAAATGAATGAGATGAGCTTATTTTATCATTACGAAAGAATCGAGAAGTTTTAGGATTTAGTAGCGTCCATGGACTTTTGACTGCCAGTGTTCTGTGTGGTAGTGAGTAACCCAAACATTTACGGATTCATGTTTTCAAGTGGTTTACCTCCATTTAACCTGACTTTTCAATTAGTTTACCTTCCTTTAAACAGTTGAAGGAGATGGAATAGCTCAAAGTTAGAAAGTTTCGGAAATTCCAAAAGCTCTAATGCTTTGAACTCAGCCTGTGAGAGGCTGTTACAGTCAGTCATTGTAATAAATTTATTATACCGTGGTGCTTGAACATGTCCATTGCCAGACAGAGTCCAGATTTATGGGCAATCATACATTATGTATCAGCTATAAAAAAAGTTTTATGCTATTGCACTAAATTTCAAGAAAATAAAAATCCCGACAAAGAAGATACTACACTAAAAAAAAAATCTAGCTTATACTCAACCTTTTGCAGTTGCTTCAACGATTAACTACGTATTTGAATTCAGATCGTCACAAAACATGTTGAGACATTAATAGTTTTTGGAAGCAAAAGTGGTGTCTAGAAGGAAGAAAGCTTTTAGTTCAGAAGAAATTGAGTCAATTTTTCATTTTAAATTCATGAAGCTTTTAGTGTTACCAAGCCTTAGAACCACCCCAACCAAAGAACGTGAGTCCTAAGGAAAAACACATCTTGATTTTCAGTTGGAGGTAGGAAGGAAATGCAAGAATCAGAAAGAAATTTTTAAAAATAATTATTATTACTAGAAATAAAGACTGTCAGGTAACAGTGACATAAGCTTTTAATGTTAGGGATTCTCACCCTCCACAAAAAGACAGGAAAATTAAGAGCAAAATGAGATTAAAATAATGTTTGTCATCACAAATTCCTTGCTGGGTGAGTCACCGCACCTGAAAAGTGAAAACAATTTAAGACAGGATAAAATATACTGTCCTGGACTGCCAGATAACTACAGCTGAAAGTCAGCACGGGCTTAAAAGGAATCGCGTACTGGTATTTGCAATAGGTGGGAAATCATTTTTCAAAGGAAGGAATCATCATCAGAATGCCCACTTTGAACACTTTCTCATATTTGCACAGATGTTTCCAATGTGAAAAGATGTCCTTCTGATATTAAAACACACACATCAGTATTCATTCTGTTCACCTGGTGGCGAAGCCTAACTATTTCGGCAGTAACCTCTTTTCTTCCGTTTTCTCCATTCTTCATTTCCTCTCTCTCACTCCCTCGTTCTTTCCCTTCCTTTCTTCTTTCTTTATTCTAAAATTATTCTTTCCTCATCTATTCAATATTTACTTAACACTGGCTCAAAAAATGAACCAAGAAATTCGTCTTCAAAAAGTGACGCAATATACTCTCTGCAAAGTATTTTGATAAGATCCTTTTTCTACAGTAGGAAAATATTATATCATATGGCTTGAGAAAAAAGTAGCCAAAATATTTGGCTTAGAATACTTTTTAACTCTTTGTTTTGAAATTGTTTCACCCTTACAGAAAAGTTACAATCTAGTACAAAAAATTCCACTACACTTTTCACCTAGTTCCCCCAAATATCAATTTATCAGTATTTTACCACATGTATTTTCTATTTTTTCCTGAAATATTTGAGTGTAAGTTGTAAACATGATGCCCTATTACTTCTAAATTTTTCACACGTATTTCTTAGAAACTTGGATATTTCTCATATAATCATAGCACAATTATTAAAAACAGATAATTAACAATGAAACATTACCAGTATCTAATCTACAGGCATTATTCAAATCAGATTTTTTTTCAAGATTGGCACCTGAGCTAACATCTGTTGCCAATCTTCTTTTTTTTTTCTTTCCTTCTTCTTTTCCCCAAACCCCCCCGTACACAGCTGTACATTCTACTTGTGAGTGCCTCTGATTGTGCTATGTGGGACACTGCCTCAGCATGGCCTGTTAAACGGTGGTAGGTCCGAACCCAGAATCCCAACCGGCGAAACCCTGTGCCACCTCAGCTAAGCGGAACACACGAACTTAACCGCTTGGCCATGGGGCTGGCCCCTCAAATAAGATTTTATATTCAAACTTCTCAATTACCTCACTAATGCTGTTTATATCTAAAGAAAAAAAAAATTTCCTATCTAGGATCTCATCCAAGTACTCACATTGCATTTTGCTACCATACTTTTTCAATGTTCTTTAATCTGGACCAGTTCTTCAAGCTTTCTTTATCTTTTATGACCTTGACATTTTTGAAGAATATGGCATTTATTTATTTACTTATTTAGTAGACTGTCCCTCAATTTGGGCTCGTTGAATATTTCATGTGTTTAGATTTGGGTTGGGCTATTTTTTTTTTTTTGTCAGGAATGCCTCAAAAGGATGCTGTGTCCTTTTCAATGCATCATATTAGGAGGCATATTAGCATTAATGGTGATTTTAATCTTGACCGCTTGGCTAAGGTGGTGTCCGTCAGGTTTCTCTACTATAAAGTTATTATTTTTCCTCTTTGAAATTTAATATGTATCTTTTGGGGAAAATATTCTGTTTATCATCAAATTTTTACTAAGTTGATGATTCTCTCTGAAATGATTTTTAGTCTGTTTGCCAAATAGTGATTTTCTAATTTCATCATTACTTCTATATTTATTAGTTTACATTATATTATAAGGAAGAATTCTACCCCATTCATTCACTCATTCACCTGTATCATTATGAACTCATAGATAATTATTTTATTGTATATACCATAGTAATATATAGGTATATATAGGTAACATATAGGTATATATTACTATATATAATAATGGTATACATTGTACACCTTAAACTTAAACAATGTTATATGTCAAATATATCTCAATAGAACAAGAAAAAAACAATCTGAGTTGGCCAAATTTCAAATGAATAACATAACTACACTAAAGGAAATGGGGGAGGGAGCCAACTGCAGTAAACTTTGAGCACAGTATTTTGATTATGCACGGTCAAAGACAAAAAAAATTTAAACAAGTATGAACCTCTAATTTGTAAATTTTTTTGCCAATATGAGTTAGAAATTCTGAAATTATGTGATTCTAGTTTTAAACAATTAAATAAGTTTATTATTGAGAGAGGGCACCTGGTATCTCAGTGCTACCACTGTGGTAACACATACAGAAAGGCTAAGAAACACCAAACCTCATGTCGGATTAGAATTGGAGGTATTAGCATAAACTTGAGTTTTTTAATATACATAAATATATGTGATATAGAAATATAATGCATGCACATGCAATTGTATGTATATGTGTATGTTGAATCTGAGCATGCCAATGGCCTGATGTAAGAACACAACTCTTAATATACTGCACATTCTTTATGTATACCCTCTAACACTCATAGCAAGTAACAAAGTCATCAAATTAGGGCCTTGTTTTCTGATTTTTTTTTCTCCCAAAGTCCAAGTACATGGTTGTATATACTAGTTCTTCTATGTGGGATGCCACCACAGTATGGCCTGATGAGCGGTGTGTAGGTCCACGCCCAGGATCCGAACCAGCAAACTCCAGGTCAGCGAAGCAGAGCAGGAGAACTTAACCACTAGGCCATGGGGTGGCCCATGAATTTTTTTATTGAGATAATATTGGTTTATAACATTATATAAGTTTCAGGAGTACACCATTATATTTTGACTTCTGTGTAGACTACATCACGTTCACAACCCAAAGACTAATTACCATCTGTCACTGTACACATGTGCCCTTTTACTCCTTTCTCCTTCCCCTCTCCCCTTCTCCTCTGGTAACCATCAATCTAGTCTCTCTATATATGTGTTTGTTTCTGGTTGTTGTTGTTTTTACCCTCCACTTATGGGTGAAATCATGTAATATTTGACTTTCTCCATCTGACTTATTTTGCTTAGCATAATACCCTCAAGGTTTGTCCAGGTTGTCACAAATGGCAAGCTGTCTTTTTTTTATGGCTGATTAGTATTCCATTGTGCATATATACCACATCTTCTTATCTATTCATCCACTGATGGGTGCTTAGGTTGTTTCCAAGTCTGGGCTACTGTGAATAATGCTGCAATGAACAAATGGTGCAAATATTTTTCGAATTAGTGTTTTCGTGTTCTTTGGATAAATACCCAGAAGTAGAATCACTGGGTCACTTGGTATTTCTATTCTTAATTTTTTGAGGAATCTCTATACTGTTTTCCATAGTGGCTGCACCAGTTTGCATTCCCACCAGCAGTGTATGAGGGTTCGCTTTTCTCCACATCCTCTCCAACACTTCGTTATTTGTTATCTTGTTAATGATAGTTTTTCTGACGGATGTAAGGTGATATCTCACTGTAGTTTTGCTTTGCATTTCCCTAATAATTAGTGATGTTGACATCTATTCATGTGCATGTTGGTCATCTGTATATCTTCTTTGGAAAAATGTCTGTTCAGCTCCTTTGAGCATTTTTTAATTAGGTTATTTGTTTTTTATGTTGTTGAGTTTTGTGAGTTCTTTGTATATTTTAGATATTAACCCCTTACAATATATGTGATTTTCAAATATCTTCTCCCAATTGTTAGATTGTCTTTTCCTTTTGTTGATGGTTTCTTTTGCTGCGCACAAGTTTTTTAGTTTGATATAGTCCCATTTGTTTATTTTTGCTTTTGTTTCCCTTGACTGAGGAGACACAGTATTTAAGAAGATACCGCTAAGACAGATGTAAGAGAGCATACTGCCTATGTTTCTTTTAGGAGTTTTATGGTTTCAGGTCTTACATTCAAGTCATTAATCCATTTCGAGTTAATTTTTGTGTATGGTGTAAGATAACAGTGAGTCTTGTTTTCACTCTAACTGTAAAGTTAAGAGCATAAAGGACATCATATTTTTAAGTACCGTAACATTGTTAATGTTATTATTGATCACTGCTTTCATTTCTTTCTGGGCCCAAATTAGGTATTCCGGGGAAGTAGGAAATGAGAGAAATAAACGATTATCAGAGTTAAACTCTAAACTGTAAAATCAACCCATTGAAGATCAAAGGAAAAATGTGTAAATCTATCTCATACAATCATCTGGAATTGATTGTAATTGACGGAATGTATTAATATATCTAAGAAACGTATATGTCTAATAGAACGTAGAGCAGGCAGAGAAGCAATAAGAAGCAATTATAAAAATGCAAATTGGCTGCCCCCATCCTCAAGAACTGTCCAAGAGGGGAAAAGCCACTGAACATCTAGGGCTTAATAGCTTTATCTCAGTGAATGGTGTATCCCTATAGTTTGGAGATGCACATATTACAAGTTTACATAAGATTGAAATCTTATAACTCACGTTGTTCAATTCCTTGCCCACCAACTGAGTTTTAGATCTCAATTTGGCAAGGGTAATGCAGCCTGGAGCAAGTAGAGGATGCCTGAGACATCGTTAAGCAATCTCAACAGTACAGCTCTCATCGTAAACTACTATATTTGCAGTCTTAGTCTATACATCAGTCTCATGCATTTGGTTACTGTGAATCTGTCCTTTGACTAACTACACTACTGTGTTCTGCTGGTAAATCAGGTTTCTAGCTACGAGACTGTAAATCAGGAAGCTCCAGGGGAGGAAACAAGCCAGCCTTGCTAAAGCAAGCAAATCGCTTTGGATCTCCAAATTAGGCCTGTTATGGTCTTCAAGTGCCCAGAACCATGGATAAATTATTTCAATAACTTTTATTGGGGCTTTAATAATAGGAATAGATTCATCTGTAATGTCCAAGTTCACTTTTGTATATTGCAATGTATAATCAAAATACAGTTTATTTTTAAGCTAATAAATAGCCATATTTTTACAACAGAAGCATGAGTAGAATCTGATTAATAAACTTGCTCATTATAATCCCCTGCAATTGCCAAAAGCTTATTTTCTGTAAGAAGTAAGTTTGATAATTATTTTAAGCCAAACACTCTGCAATCTTGAGTAATTTTTAAGGAATTATCTTTGATAGCTATTTGGTTCATACTGCCACTGCTAGAAAGATTTTTTTTCTTTTATATGAGCATCTTTAATGCCTTTTGATCAGTTAAAAGGGACAACCATTCAAAGCAACAATCTCTGTGCTAAGAATTTACTCACAAATAGATATATTTGCAATTGTATCTTAATATATGAATTAGGATTCTGGGTGCAGCATCATTTCTAACAGCAAAAATTAGCAGAAAAAAGCCCTGAATCTTTATCAATAGTAGATTGGTTAAATAAAATGTGGTATAGCCACATAACAGAGCATAAAACTTCCAAAAAAATGAATAAGGTAGATCTACCATGGCATCGTGAAGAGTTCTTGAAATATAGTACTAAATGAAAAAATAAAAGCGAAAGACAAAAGAGGATATATGCTGATCTCACTATGTAAAGAAATTTTCTATAATAAATATAAACATATAGAATAGATTACTTATATGTATACATACATACACATGTGTATACACACTCATTCACTGTACTATGTATGTGTTTCATTTATTCTTTTGCAGAGATACACCAAAACTAGTTAACAATTTTTATCTTCCTTGAGGGGGAGAATTGGGAGTGAAAGCCTTTTTCTTGCAGCTCTATAAGGGAAGCTAAGCCTTTTTGATTGCTGTCTTCAGCACCAAATACACTTAAAACAGAGTATGACATAGAAAAACAAGAACTCTTTGTTGAATGAATGAAAGTTGAAAGACTGAAGTTTATTCCTTTCAGTACAGATTGAGTTTTCTAATTATGTGCATCTATTTTTTTAATTAAAAAATGCAATAGGAATTGTCTTAGTTGCAATATGTGCCACTTCAATTTTATCTTTTATAATTAATTGTAGTTTAAAACTTTTTTGTGCTATTTACTTTATCGCAAGAGTCTCGCTTATTCTTCCCGTGCTTTCCCCAGCCTCTCCATTCCTACCTTGTGAAGTGTGAGAATCTCATTGCTCCTGACTCAGACCAAGGCATTCCCACCTGTAATTTAGTAGTCAGATGTGGTGACATCTTCTGTATTCTTGATAGAGTCTCCACAGATGACCAACCTTTCTGTCTTCTGCTTCACTCAGTCTTTTGGACATTGTTGACCACAGTCAATTCCAGTAGAGCCCTCCAGAATGGACCATCCAGAGGGACCCTTATCCCCTTGCCCTGTTAATCTTCTGTCTGTTCTCAGCCCACAGAAGTAATTATACTGGTACATAAAACTGTATATTCTAACTCCTTGCTCTCTCTTCTCTTTCTAACCCATAGAGATACAAAAATCCAAGACTTTGTCCTCAGCCATTTTATCTTCTCTACATACACTTCCTCTTTAAGTGAAGCAACACTGACCTAGGCTTTGAAAGCTATCTAACAACGATTCCAAAATTTACACCTCCAGCCTTAATTTCAACCTGGAACTCCAGATTTGTGTATTTTAATTCTGTTTTTCACCCTTCCACTTGGATGTCCAATGGGCATCTCCAAATTCATTTCCAAACCAAACCCTTCAGTATTTTTGCATTGCAGATAATGTCAATGCTAATCTCTTAGTCACCCAAACCTATAACTTGGCATTATCTTAGAGCCATTGCTCTCCCTCACACTCCGCATAAAATTACTCAGCAAGCTCTGGCAGCTTTGCCTCCAGATATATTGAGAATCCTATCACTTCCACCACCACCACCCTGGTCTAAGCAATAGTCATCTTTCTCCCAAACTATTGCTCAGCCTCCAGCTTCCTTGTTCCCACTCCAGTGCCTCTCACTGTGTTCATTACAGTGAGCACTGGGTGTGCTTTGTAAAAATAGAAACATAGAGTGTAACATGTTTCTCTCTAAAACTCCCTCAGCATTTCCAATTATGGTCGGAATAAAATTAAAATTGTTTCAATGACACTTCATTGTCATTCCCTACCACACAACCCAAACTCCGCCCCCCCTCCCCCCACAAACTCCCTGCCTCCCACCAAATGGAGAGGTCTTCTTGCCTTTGTGAATTCAGCAAACATGTTCCTTTTGCACGAACCACTTCTCCTCCCAATCTTAATGTGACTGGCTCCTTTTCATCCTTCAGATCTCTGTTAAAGTCTTGTTTCCCCAGAGAGGTCTTCCCTGGCAAATCTAGTTAAAATAGGAACCCTTGTAGCCATTTGCCATTTCTTATTCTTTTCATTGCACTTTTCACTGTATGTAAGTGCATCGTGTTTGTCACCTTATTTTTTCTCCCCAGACTGCAGTTTCCCTGAGTGCAGTTACATTACAGAAATGCCATAAGTATTTTTGAGTGTTGATTGGGTTGTTCTTTTCTGAACCTCTCTGCATATTCTTGGCCTGTATCAGAGAAATAATACCTAAATTTTTGAATAATTGAAGTATATAATCTATAAAATATTCTGGAATTATACTTGCAGTTTTCACCAGAGGGTTTAAGAAATAAATTCATTCCCATCTTTGTTCATTTATGACTTCTCTATCCTTTTACTTCTAGCCTCATACACTTTCCATAATGTATTTCTTCAACAAATAGAGTAAGAAAACAATATGACCCCTGAATGTTGAGTCCTTTAACTTTAGATTAGGTCAATTTAAGACATTTAAAATTTTATTATTGCATGGATTTCTTAGATAAACTAAATTTTAGATTGCAAATGTTTTTGTTTTGTTTTTATTTGTTTGTTTGTTTGTAGAGTGCATGATGTCTTTAATCTTGACCTTAATAGAACATTTGTCTTGATTAATGCTAATCTCCTTAAGAAGAGATCACAGGTCAGCAGTCATTAATGCCTGGCTTATGCATTATGCTTATGCTGAAATATTTACTTGCTTCAAAGTCAAGAAACTAGAAAATCAGATTTTTCAAATTCCAATCTAAAGTCTCTTTAACACTATATGTCAATATGAACCATATATTGTTCCCAAAGCAATTAAGGAAATGCAAAGCATTTTGCATGTTTTGAAACAGCCTGAGATTAGAAGAAATGATTACAGTATCTCAGTGAATGTTTCATATTTTGGGAGAATATGTTGATTTTTTTCCTCCTAGCAAATGGCATTCTACTTTTAGGTAAAAATATAAGTGAAAACATATATGATACAAATAGTTAAAATAAAAATTAAGGAAAGACAACAAGATGGCATATATTTACTTTTCCCTTTTGCTCTCCTCTAAATATAACTGAATAACTTGGGAATACTTCAAAAGACAATGACAAAAGGACTCTGGAAGCTTGAAAGTAAAAGTCAGACTGACTAGGGTCTCCGAACTTGAGGAAAGACAATGTGGTGAGTTTTCTGAGTTTTCTTTTTATCTCCCATATTTCCCAGATGGGGCATCAGAGAGTACTTCAGTCTACAATTGCCAACATACAGACAAAAAAATGAAGAATATTTGTTTTCTTGGGCCAAAGATAAGGAAAGGAAAGTTCAACAAAGCCCTAGTGGGAAATCCTAAGCACCCTTCCACAACTAGGACAGTAGTAGGCATGTTGTTGCCTGCAGCTGCATCTTCAAAGCCTGGATGGGCTGGCTCAATCCCTGCTCTGATCTGGGTCACTGGTGGGTGGTCTGCTCTGTCCTCAGCAGCAGCAAAGCTCCAGCAGAACAACGTACACACAGGGGCAATCTCCCTGCCCTCAAGCAAGTGGCATAAGGAGATCCAGATGGAGTGGATTCTGCCTGCCTCCTTACTACTGAAGGTGGCACAGAAATACCAGGTTGCCCAGGGAAGCAACTTCCACTCTTGCAGCACCAGCAGCAATTGAGTAGGAGCATCACTATTGCTAGAAGAACAAAGCAGATCAAAATTGCATTTGCATGATTCTAACACCTAAATTGTTATTGGAACCACTACCTACGAAAATAAGCCAGGATCCACGTGATAAACTTCACTAGATACAGTTAATAGTAGAGCAGAAATGAAAAAGGATAGAATGAGAGAATTTGAAAACAGATCAATAGAATATACTCAATCTAAACAGAGAAAACAGAGAAGAAAAAAATGAAGAGAGCCTCAAGGATTTGCTGGACAATAACAATGACAATTTAGGAAGCTTCAGAATGGAAAGAAGAAAAATGGAATGAGTAAGAATGAAGGTCAACATAATAGACTACCCTTCATCTCCGAGTTTCTTTAATCCTATTCTATGGTTGAAGTATAAATGATAACACCATCTGACATGATGTTCAATGTGTGTAGTGGAAATACTTAAGACAATTATATTTTAAAGTGGGGAGGCTAAAGAGACCTAAATGGAATTAAAGTTTCTATACTTTCCTTCAAGTGCTAAAATGTCAACATCAGTAGGCTGGTTCGATATTTGAAAGTGAGTCAATATAATCCACCATATCAGCAGGTTGAAGAAGAAAAATCATATGATCATATCAACTGGTATAGAAAAAGCATTTGACAAAATTCAAAATCCTTTCATGATCAAACAACCACTGTACAAAAAGAATAGAGGTAACATTACACTTAATGGTGAAAGGCTGAAAGCTTTATCTCTAAGATTGAACACAAGTTAAAGATGTCTGCTGTCACTACTTTCATTCAACATGGTGCTGAAAGTTCTAGTCAGTGTAATAAGGCAAGAAAAATAAATAGAAGGCATATAGATAGTAAAGAAAGAAATAAACCTATCTCTATTTGCGGATGACATGAGTGTTTATATGGTAAATCTCAAGCAATGTACAAAAGTCTTCTAGAAGTAATAAGTGAATTTAGCAAGGTTACAGTAAACAAGTTCAACACACAAAAATCAATTGCATTTCTATATACTAACAATGAACATGCAGAAAACAAAAATAAAAGCACAATACTATTTACAATCAGTAAAAAACAATTAAGGATACAGTTAAGAAAACATATACAACATCTGTGTGCTGAAAATTAAATTATGCTAATGAAAGAAATCAAAGAAGACAATAAATGAAAAGATGTATTATGTTCGTGGACTGGAAGAAAATTTCTTGGATGAAAATATAAGCTATAGACAAGGAGAAGATATTTGCAAACACATGTTTGACAAAGGACTAATATCTAGAGTATATAAAGAACTCTCAAATTTCAACATTAAAAAAATAACCCAGTTAAAAAATGGGTAAAATAAACGAACAGGAATTTCAGTGAAGAGGTTATACAGAAGGCAAATACACACATAAAAAGATGTCCAACATCTATAGCTATTGGGAAAACACAATGTAAAGCTACAGTGAGATATCACTGCCAGCCTACCTATATCTAAAATAAAACATACTGATAATACCAAATGCTGAGATGGATGAGAAGAAACTGGATCACTCATTAATTGCTAGGGAGAATGTAAAATGACTTAGTCACTATGGAAAATACTTTGGCAGTTCCTTTTAACACTGAAAATAGACTTACCATACAATTCAGCAACTGCATGCATGGGCATTTTTCACAGAGAAATGAAAACTTATTTTCTCACTAAAACTTGTACATGATGTTGACAGCTTTATTTGCCATAATCAAAAAGTAGAAAGTCCTTTAATGGGTGAATATTAAAGAAACTATAATATATCCATACCATCAAATACTAATCATCAAAAAAAATGAATTATTGATATGTGCAAGAAAGTTATACTGCAAGTTATGCTGTTATGAAGAAAACCAATCTCAAAAAGATACTTATTGTATGGTTTCATTTGCATAAAACTCTTGAAATACCATAATTACAGAGACAAAGAGCAGATTAATGGTTTCCTGGAGTTAGGAATGGGGTCAGGAAAGTAGGGAGGTGTTGGCATGACTATAAAGTGATATCACAAAGCAGCCTCTTGTTAAGCATCTTGATTGTGACAGTGGTTAGATGAAGCACATGTGATAAAATTGCACAGAGCTGAGTGCTCACCCACACACACACATACACAGAAGTGCATGCATAACTGGTGAAATCTGAGCAGCTCTGTGGGTTGAACCAATGTCAATTTCCTGGCTTTGATATTGTACCATAGTTAAGCAAGACATTCACATTGGAGGAGGCTGAGTGAAGGGTGCACGAGACCCTTCTTTGAAATTCCCTATGAATCTATTTTTACTTAAAAACAAAAACTTTAAAAATTAAAGAAAAATAAGAGTTAGCAGCCACACACAGTAGCCATTTCCTTGGAGACAACACTATCAGATAAAAGGTTAGATGACAACCAAAACCTTCACATCTACTAAGTTTCATTAAGCTACTGTCCTTCAGCTCAGGCATAATAAAATCTCACTGAGCTGGCCCAGGTATGCAGAACACTTGATCTCTGCAGGAGAATATGTTCCGCCTTTATTGACACAGACGTAATGAGTGTAAATGGGACACTCTGCATTCAGGAACATACTTTCACAGCTTTTGTCATGGATGAAGCATTGATTGTGATAATGTTGGATGATGACTTTAAACAAGTAAACAAAATGGGGGTTAGAAACAGAAAGGAGAAAACAGAAGAGCTTTTCATAAAGTCTCGTTGCATCATCCCACAAATTAGGTTTTAATTATAGAGAAAAATGGAACTTTACAATGGAAAGACCTGATGGTCATAACCTTCATCAAGTTATCAAATTAGCAACACCAATCGTGGAATAATGGGACATGATCTGCTTCCGGTATGATGCAATAATAAATCATATTGTCCATGTATTAGGTAGGCCAAAATCTTTAGCTTAACACAAATTATGAGAAACTGACTAGAAAATTCAGCATGAGGAACATTCCACAAAAAAATGACATTGACAAACAAAAACAAGCTTGGAGTCAAAAAATGAAATGTCATGAAAAATTAGCAAACAAACAAGCAAGGGGACTAGTCTAGATTAAAAGAGACTAAAGGACATAAAAATGAAGTGAATGATACCTGACTGATTTTAAATTGAATTTCCAAAAGAAATACCTATAAAAACCACTGGCGACACTTGAGGGAAATGTAAATAACACTTATCTTAGACGATATTTTGTGAATGCTAATTTTCTTAGGTGTGATAATGCTATGGAGATCATAGACGAGAATGTCTTTTCCTTAGGATACGCACACCAAAATATTTAGAGATTGAGTCTTAATTCTTGCAAACTGTTTTATTATGGTTTAGCAGACCAAAACAAAAAGTTTGTATGGGTAGATAGACAAATATTCAGAGCAGAGTTGGTTAATAATCATGAACCCAGAGCAAGTGTATGCAATGTCTATTTCAACATTTCTGTAAGGTTGAAAATTTTGAAGCAAAAACAGTTGGGAAAAAGGGTAAATTTTAAATAAAACACTGTGTATGATATAAAAGACTATGTTCTATGTAGTATTTAACTTTGCAATAAATTGTGTTCAATGAGAACTTTCTAATTAAAATAATAAAGCAGACCAATAAAAAAATGTTATTATGTATCTTTTGCACTACGTAATTTCACAGCCAGTATTTTTGTCTGAGATTTGAACTCATCGAGTCATAATGTGTCTAGAAGTTTAGAATTTGTTACCTTAGATCCTATATTTTTCTCTATGCTTGAAATAGTTCATTAAAAAATGAAATATTTATAGTTGCTGACTTAAAATAATAAGAATATAAATATTGCAAAAATATTTGGGTAAGTGACTAATACATATAACTAGAGTCTTATTAGGGAAATAAAAAACAACAGGTTGAACTTAAAGAAAATAACTATTGTCTTATTTAATTTAATTTCCACCAAGGGCCCAACTAACTAACTCTAGAAGGGCCTTGGCACTTTTTTAAACCACTTCCTTGTGTGAACAATCCTTTCTTAGACCAGGAAAAATACTGGTATATTTAAGAGGCACAGGACCTGGAGGAAACCAGTGATGTTCTGCCTTAAGTCAGAGAGCTCCGTCTCCAGCAATTCCCACACCTGGCTGTGCAACGGAAATACCAAAGAAGCTTATTGAAAAGTCAGAATACTGGGCTCCATCTCACGCCTGTTGTCTCATAATCTATAGAATTCATCTCTAGGAATCCCTACTTTTTTAAAAAATAGTTTCTTTAGATGATTTCAAAGCACAGCTGGGTATAGGAACGATTAAGAAAATTACTATCATATGAAATTTACCATCATAAGTTTCCCTAGCAAGAACTGATTTCTGTATGCTTAAAATGTTTCATTATAAAACACAAATTATTCATAATTTTAACTAATAAAATAATAATAAATCTATTGCATTGAAAAATTGAAGACTTAGTTTTGAATTATGTTTTTACAATTTACAATCTCTGTAACGCGGGACAGATCATTTTACCTCTCAGGGCACCTCTGAGAAAGCGGAATAACCATGACTCTAATGCAAGGAGCCAGCAATGAGTTATGTTACTGTATTTATGATTGTGAGGCAGAGACACTTTCAAGACTTTATATTTGGGGAAGCTACATCCATAAGTACACGTCAATAAGTATACAAGGATGCAGAATAAGCGGGCACAATGCTGCCCCGTAAGAGGAATCAAAATTTCAACCTGCTTGTAGAATTTCACAGATGAATGGAAACTATATATTTTCTTTGACCCTCTTCTTTCTTATTGCTTTCAATTGAGGGCAAAAGAATACTCTGGAATCTCTGTATAAACCTGAAGCAAAATCACCTAAGTTCTAAGCATACTAAAATATGCTCATACTTAGGACCAGCCTGGTGGCACAGCGGTTAAGTTTGCACATTCCGCCTTGGTGGCCTGGGGTTCGCCGGTTCAGATCTCAGGTGCAGACATGGCACCACTTGGCAAGCCATGCTGTGGCAGGCATCCCACATGTAAGTAAAGGAAAATGGGCGCAGATGTCAGCTCAGGGCCAATCTTCCTCAGCAAAACGAGAAGGATTGGTAGCAGATGTTAGCTCAGGACTAATTTTTCTCAAGATAAATAAATAAAATGAAATAAAATATGCTCCTCCTCACTTCTCTGTGATTCATTTACAGGAAGTCCTCAATGAACATCATCACAAAAATGAGTCAGTGGCTGCTTGTCAAATCTGCCTGTTCAGAGCTTTCATTTCGCTTTGCTGTATATGTCTTAAATACTCATTTTTTTAAAGTTTAGAAATAGTAACAGTTTAGATACATTTAAGGAGATTTTAGTTGGGAATAAAGGAGTGTTTCGCCTTTTTCCTTTTTTTGGGGGGGGGGGGAGGTGAGGAAGATTGGCCCTGAGCTAACATCTGTGTCAATCTGCCTCTATTTTGTATGTGGGGTGCCACCACAGCATGGCTTGATGAGCAGTGTGTAGGTTGGGATCTAAACCTGGGAACACTGGGCCACCAAAGCTGAGCACATAAACTTAACCACTACACCGCAGGGCTGGCCCCAAGGAGTGTTTTGCTTTTTAAGCAGATGGTGCTCTTAAATCGTAGCTTAAATATCACTGATTTAAATATTAAAGCCATTTATATTTCTAAACAATTTTGTGAAGTTACATCCTATGTTACTACCTCAAATCCCTACATTTTAAGAGGTCTCAGAGAATTCTCATAATTAACTTCTGGGCATGCACAAACTTTGAATAAAACAAATCAGATTCCGAGTGTTCTCAATGCCTTTATTAATGAGCCATCAAAACCCTGGGAATTCAAACCCAACTTTGAAGAAAAGCTGGGTGCCAGCAGAGAGCAACAAAGTGTATATGAATATAATATTTGCTCTTATATTTTGTAAATATGCAAACACACTTTGAACAATCAAGCTTAAATGAGAAAATCGTAATACAATCACTTATTAGAATAAATTTTAAAAGTTTAAGTATGTGCTTAAAGTCTAGGTGATGAAGGAAGGAGTTGTTTAATCTTTTAAACACTGTGTAAAACCATTTTGATAGAAGCCAATAATTCTCACCATAATTTAAATGTAGAAGATGTGACATTTCCTGTTTTGTGGGATGTTTCTTTATACCCCTCTCCACTGCAATCTACAGTAAGGCAGACACATTCTCATCCTTGTGCCCCGTGGTTTATGTACCTCATCTCAGCAGATGCTTCGCCAATCATAAATTAAAAGAAGACTTTATTGCCTCTCATTTCGCTGACATTATTAGGCTTGTCACAGCACTGGATATGGCATTTTATGAGACCTACTAAATCCCTCTTGGTGTTTTGTTACATGTAACTGTTTCTTTGCCATCAATAACTTCTTTAAACACACATACAGAAACTTCATGGGCGCATTTTGCACGCACACACCCACACACACCCCTTTATGGTCAGAACAAATATTCCAGAGCCTATACTTAGAGACTTAGTTATAGGATTACAGTGAAGTGTGTTGAAAAAAAACGAATATCTTTGATAGTGTCGAAATTGCTAGTTGACTGCCAGTTGTCTCCAAGAAAACACAAATAGTTCAATCATATATATTATCCTCCTTCCCTTAAAATTTAATGAATGTCAACATTTGTAATTCTTACAATGTCTTCACTTCCATTATTAGATGTATTGGAGTCTAAAAAAGAACAAAGAGAATGCATTTCCTTTTGAAAAGATTAGTGTTCAAAAAAAGTGGCAAAGATATTCTATTCCGGTACTGTACCCAAATAGAATGACATGGAACAAGATTTGTGCTAATCTTCAACTTGCTATATGCATGTTTTCTATTCAAGCTTCAGAGTGCTTTTAAGAGACTTGGGATATGAATTAGTATTATTGACCCTAGAGGGTCAAAGGATTATAAATCCAATCAATTCGTGATTATTCTATTGTGAACTCTTCAAGCTAGTTGCTTTCTCAATCCTTTATCCCAGCTTCTTCAATTCTTCGCTTCTTTGCTATTTATGGTTTTCCTTTATTAAATAGTTGATGAAAACAGAAACTCACACGTGTCTTTATTCCAGTGTCTGCTGGTACAATTACACCGTGATCTATGCATGGAAAATTAAAGACGTTCTACAATGCCTAAGTAAGGAGTTGTTCATTCGTGTATGTACTGCTTTACCCAGCACAAGTCCTTCATCTTTGTGTTGACATATGTTCTCATTTCTCTAAGGGAAATGCCAATAATTGGGTTGCTGGGTTATATGGTAAACATATACAGGCATACCTCATTTTATTGCACATTGCAGATACTGCATTTTTTACAGGACCCTTCATCAGCAAAAAGATTGTGACTCGCTGAAGGCTGGGAAGATGGTTAGTATTTTTTAGCAACAAAGTATTTTTTAATTAAAGGATGCATTTTTTTTTTTTTTAGACATAATGCTATTGCATACTTAAGAGACTATAGCATAGTCTAAAAGTAACTTCTAGATGCACTAGGATACCGAAAGATTCGTGTGACTCACTTAACTGCGATACTCACTCCTTGCAGTGGTCTGGAACCAAACCCACAACATTTCCAAGGTATGCCCACAGCTTTTAGAAACTGCCAAACTGTTTTCCAAAGCAATTGTAAAATTTGACATTGGCAGCAGCAATGTCTGGGAGGTCCAAGGGCTCCACATCCTTCACAACACTTGGTCTGGTCAGTCTTTTAAATCTGTCATGAAAGTGGATGCGTAGTGACAACTCTTCATGGTTTTAATCTACATATATCTGAAGACTGATGATGTTGAGGCTTTTTCCATATGTTTGATTGCCATTCACATATCTTCTTTTCTCTTACTTTTATCATGCTGCTTGTCTTCTTGGTATAGTGTTATAAGAGTTCTTTACATATCTTGGAGACAAGACTTTATCAGAATTATGTTTTATAAATATTTTCTCCCAGTCTGAGGCTTGCTTTTTCATTTTGATAACAATTGTCTTTCAAAGAACAAAAGTTTTTAATTTTCATGAACTCCTCAATTATCAGTAGGTTTATTTTGTGGTTCATTCTTTTTGTGCCATATCTAAAAGTCTCTGGCTAACCTATAAAATTTAGGCGTAAGCTCTTATGTTTAGGCCTTCTATCCACTTCTTGTTAATTTTAATACGTGGTATAAGGATGTAGTTTCATTTTCTTGTATATGTATATCCAATTGTTCCAGCAGCATTTGTGGATAAATGGATTTTTCTTCATTGAATTTCTTTTACAACTTTGTTGAAAATCAATTGGCCATATATGTGTGGGTCTATTTTTGGATTCTCTATTCTGTTCCTTTAAGTTATTTGTGCTAACATCACAATGTCCTGATTAATGTAGCTTTCTTTTGTTATAATTTTGCCTTTTCTAAAATTTTAAATAAATGGTATTATATCGTACACATTGTGAAGTCTTTTATTCCTGGCAGCTTTCACTTGGCATTCTGCTCTTGAGGGAAATCCACGTAGTTGCATATGCCTGTAGTTTGTTTGTTTCTTTTTTTTTTTTTTTGAAAGATTGGCACCTGAGCTAACAACTGTTGCCAATCTTCTTCTTTTTTTCTTTTTTTTTTCTGCTTTACCTTCCCAACCCCCACGTACATAGCTGTATTTCTTAGTTGCAGGTCCTTCTAGTTGTGGGATGTGGGACACCGCCTCAACGTGGCCTGATGAGCGGTGCCATGTCTGCGCCCAGGATGCGAACCCTGGGCCGCCACGGTGGAGCACACAAACTTAACCACTCGCCCACAGAGCCAGCCCCTAGTTTGTTTCTTTAAATTTCTGGATATATCACAGATTGTTTAGTGGTTACAGAATTTTTCAGTTCTCTCTCTCATCTTCCAATTTCCCCCAATGGCAGTTAAGAGAATTAGAAAGTAATGGAAAATGGCAAAATAGGTTTCGTAATTTCTAGAAATTGTCCTAAAGGAAATATACTCAGAAATCAAAGAATAACGAAAAAAGTGTTGTTGAATAGCAGTCAAAACGTGGTTGATCTTGAATTGCATGAATCTACAGTGAATGATGTCTTTAAGGCACTGTGAGTAATTTCAGTGAAAGTTTGGTTACAGAGTAAGGGCAAAGTATACAGACCATGAGGATGCCAATACTGTCCTGTCGTTTTTGACGTTCTTTTATTCCTCCAGTGTCAATCAAACTTTCCACGTGGTATCATTTTCCTTCTGCCTGAAAAAAATTCTTTGACATTTCTAGTAGTGCAGATATGCTGGTAATGAATCCTCTCAGCTTTCATTTGACTGGGAATGTCTTTATGTCACTTTCATGTTTGAAGCATATGTTAACTGCTTAAAAAACTCTAGATTAATAGGTTTTTTTTCAATTTCAAAACTGCCTCTCCATGGTTTTCTGGCTTGCATGGTTTCACATGAAAAGTTTTCTGTCATCCTTCTCTTTGTTTATCTTTATAATGTGTCTTTTTTCTCTGACTGCTTTTAAGAATTTTATTTTTAATCACTAGTTTCCAGCAATTAGATTATTATTAATGTTGCTGTGGTGCTCTTTATGTTTCTTCTGCTTGGGGTTGTTAAAATTTTTGTTTTAATTTTCATCAGATTTGAAAATATTTTTACTGTTATTTTTCTTTATATCTTATAGATAGAAGTCCACTTCCTTACTTTGGGGTCTCCAATGACACATTTATCAGACAGATTGATATTGCCCCACAATTCACTGAGGTTCTGTACCTTTTGTTGTTCATTTCTTTTTCTCAGTGCTTAATTTTGGATATTTTACATTACTGGGGTTTCAAGTCCACTGGTCTTTTCTTCTTTGGTGTCAATTCTTCTATTAATCTCATCCAATGTAATTTTAAAATTTCTAACATTGAATTGTTCATCCCTAGATGTTCATTTGGATGTTTTTTATGTCTTCTATTTTTCTCTTCATATAGTCATATTATTTCTCACATCTTTGAACGTATATTTAGATTTATAATAATTGTTTTAAAGGTCTTGTATATATTTGGATCTACTTCTGTAGTTGTTTCTTTGTATGTCTGGTAATTTCTAATTTAATGCTGAACGTTGTTAATTTTATGTTGCTGGATGCTGGATTTTCTTTTATTCTTTCAAAAAGTGTTGGATTTTGTTTTTCCACAGAGGTACCTCCTGGTGGATCAGTTTTTTATTGTTTTGAGGCTTTCTATTAAGCCATGTTATGGCATATCCAGTGCAGAATTTAATAAGGGGCTAATTTAGCCCTGTTACTAAGGTATGCTCCTTCAGAAACTTTACCAATTGCTCTATTACAAGATCTTTCCACTTTGACTGGTGGAAATGAAAATGTTCCCAGCCCTGTATGTGAATTGTTCAGTCTAACTTCTTACAGTGGTTCTTTCCTAGTCTTGGAAAATTTTATCCCACTCACGTGCAGATCAGCTCTCAGACAAAGACTCAAAGGGACCCTGTGTGCAAATCTCTAGAACGCTATCTCTCTCCTAACCAAACTCAGTTTTCTATTCTCTCAATTCAATAAGATTTCCAGGCTTTGTTCCCGTTCCTGCATTGTAGCCTGAGAACTGCCTTCAGGCAATAAGCTGGGTAAATCATAGGAATCGTCTCATTTGAGTTTCTTCTCCTTGTCATCATAGTCATGCACTGGCTATTGTCTGATGCCAGGCTGGGACTGCTGTGGTGCATATCCTGCTTAACTGAATGATGCTATGATACATGATTCTATTCTGTGGCTTCCTCCTTGAAGATGGATTCTAGAATTGTACAACCCATTCTCCAGAAAAAATCATTAATATATCAATGGTAAAACGGGGTCATTAATATCTCAGTGTTTCCCATCTGTAGTCGTCCAAGGGTGGGAAATGATAGCATCCTATTTTGAAATCTTGGTAATACATAAGAAGGGTCTGAGAAGGATTGGTGTTTCTTCTTCTCTATTGTTCAGTAGCCTCTCCCCAGTCCAAAGCAATGGGTCACGAAGAACTTTCATTTGGATTTGTCAACATGAATGGATTGGGTAGAGAAATGAACTATTTATACTGCTGAAAAAAACTGAGGCCTTTCCTTGGACTCTTGAAATCTAAGGAAAAACATTAAAACTACACCAAATAGATATTTGGCTAAATACTGAAAGCCAAGAAATAAAATGAATATTGAAGCAAGGCTAAGGTCTAAAGCAAATATCACCATCATAAAATGAAGTTCTGGGATACAAAGTTAAACCTAAGTTTTATAAAAACTGTAATTATCAAGAAAATTTATTAAGCATTTTGGCAGTCAAATTTTAATGCTCTGACATTATATGACAGAAATCAACATTCTTCAGCACTGGGATCACTATACGACCCATTTGTAATACTAAATAGTAGGTCACTTGCACCTGAGATTGTTGGTGGCACGTATGGTTTTTTGGCTAACCCTGGTAGCATTCGATGCTGTTCATGTTGTCCTTTGCATCTAATTATTCAATTTCCTTTCATCTAAATACAATAGACTTAATATAGTAGATTAAGGTGAAGATTTTTCTCCTTTTCTCCTCTTCTATTCCTGAATTTGAAGATTTGATCAGTTGTAAAATTGAAATCTCATTAAAGTAATCCCACAAACTGAACATTTTTGTACTGCTTGAAGAAAATACTTTTAGTAAATTTTCAGAAGCTGACTGAAGATGATTTTCCCCTCTTATTTTTTTATTTGTAATCATCTTTCAAATACTTGTTGTTTCTCACAATCCCTTGAGATAGTTTTGTCCTTACGTCTTTAATCTAGAAATTTGGCAAAGTTGCAATGTTGGCTTTCTAGAAAACAAGATCATTTCCAAGTTTCAGCATTGTTTACACTCCAATTTTGGCTTCTTCCTAGGAGTACAATGATATGAGGAACTTTAGAGCAGATGGCATACAAAAGTACCAGCCGTAATATTTTTGTCATTCTCAGCAAGGATCAGAAGATTACTGCCAATGCACAAGTTCAGAGATGACAGAAATGATGATAAAGTAGACAACTGGGCTCCAAAAGGCTCAGGCAAAAGCCCATTCTAGACAGTTGCTTTGAGCTTTGGTGCAAGGCAACTCCTGATGCACTTTACATGCAGAGGAAGCTCGAGGATTCTCAAGACTTCTGGAATACGCCTGACCACAGTCAGGTTCTATGATTGTTAGGTCCTCCATATTAAAACACTATGCTGTATAATTGTTCTTGAACTTGTCTTGAAGAGACAGTACTCAGAACTCTCAAGTGTATTCATACAGTTTGTCCAAAATCTCTAGGCAGACGGCCTACAAAGCTTTCTGTTTATCTCAGATCCTCATCATGTCCTTTACGATGTTTTCTTCTTCCATTTTCCTTTCCCTGTCTCAAATATGTGGTTTAGATTCCTCAACATTTTCCATTCCTTTCTAATTTAGTTCCTATCCTTGCTACTTTGTAAAAGGGCATCTCAACAATTTCTCAATTCCTTTGGGTGACTTTTCTTTAAAGTCAGTCTTGTGGGTGGGGTAAAGAGGTAGTTACCATGTCATTACATTGTTTTTGCTTAGTTGAATATTTATGACAGTTTTATGCAAGGCAGTATTGTGAAAGAATTACTCTTCCTTCTTTCTTTTGTTAAAAAATAGGTTTGATCGCTTTTGATTAATATCCCGTCCTCAACTAGCATATAATATATGCATTCATAAATATTACAAAAGCTGAAGAGAAAACATTATCTGAACTAAGAATTTACCCATTTTCTTATCTTTTGGAAAATCTCAAAGAGAAATATAAAATTTAATTCAGAAAAAAACCCAGTTAATATAAAATGATATCAAATATTAAATCTTAATGGAGCTGGGAACAAATTCTTTTGCATAATAGAGGTATAAAAGTATTAATTAAAAGGTCTATTTTGACCCCTTTCACTCTTTCAAGACACCAACAAGGAATGTGACACATGCATGAAGATTCTTTCTGGTACAAATTTCTGCTCTCTGAAAGCTAGTCAGGAATAGTTACCTGTCTCTGGTGGACTGCCCTACAATCCACTGTGGCAGCTGTTCCAAGCTTGCTCCACCTTTCTCGATACAAAGCATGGGACTTACATGAAGAGGAGATGTTAACATACAGAGCTCGGTGCATATTAGTTCCACAGGAGGAGCTCAAGCTGGAGTTGCACAGGCAAGTGATGCATAGAAAATGACAAAAGAGAGATAAGACACAAGTTGCTGGTAGTTTAGAGGCATCAACTTGCTCCTTTCTGGGGCACTATCGAATGGCATTCAAGCATGGTTTTATTGAGGCTATAACAAAGGGACATGGCCAACTTGGTACTCTATTGATTATTAGCATGATCCATAGATACCTGAGCTCCTTCAGGATAGTGAAGAAAAGATATTTGAGGGGTAATCAAAACAGTAACTTTAAATAGAGTGGAATTCTGGAGGGTGGAACTTCCCAGAGAGAAGGATGGCGGGGAATCTGACGGGGACATGGAAGCGTCAGTGAAGCAGGTGCCAGCAGCAGCAGGCAGACTGACAGGAGAGAGAAAGCACGGCATTCGACATGTGGGGAAGGGCCTTCATAAAGACGGTGAAATAGTTAAGGCTCTAACTACGCAGACACAGATCGGAAGGAAATTTTTCACATGCGCGTAGTTTCGCTAGACAGAAGATACGGCTGGGAAAAGGCTGATTACAAAACTGAAACGGGCTAAAGGCTTGGATCGGACCCTCCTTTTACATGCTGCTAGGCACATGCTAAAATTTTCGCCTGGCTTCCAGCGTTTGTGTGTCTCAAAACCAGAAGTAAGAAACTTCTACTCTTTATCTCTGATTTAGAAGGAATAACTTCTTAAAGAAATAGAAGTGATAGAATCTTGGGGAAAGCTGATCAAGCTCCCTAGGTGTTTGTGATGGTCCATATGATTTAAGATTTATTGAACATAGCAGGTATTGTGTTTCTTAGACACTGATACTTATCAGCTATTTATTATGTGTCAGGCAGTATTCTAAATCCTTGACATAAAGTATCTTATTTAATCTTCACAACCTTATGAGGTAAGAACAATTATTTCCCCATTTTACAGAGGAGGAAACTGAGGCTTAAAAAAGTTAAGTTTCCCAAGAGCGCATAGTTAATACACGGTAGAGTCAGGGATTAAATCTAGGAATTTCTTTTACAGAGTTTGAGTACCCATGAAGAGGGAATGCAACAGTGAACAATACCACCCTGGCTCCTGCCTTCAGAGGTTGGACCATCTATGGGGGTGGAAGACCGTTCTCACAATCACATGATTGCAATTACATTGCGCAGGCAGAGTGCCTAACTCAGTATTAAAAAGCTAGAGAAAGTTTCCCAGAGGACATATAACTAATTAAAGACCTCCAGGATGAAAAGGAGCTAGGCAATTGAAGAGAGAATTTACGGATGTTCCACGAATAAAGAAAGGAAGGCACAAATGCCAGGATGTGAAAGAGAACATGGTGTGTTCGTGGCTAGAATTTGGAGGACACATGGCAATGGATGAAGCTGGAGATGTACAGTGGTGAAATCCAAATGGGCCTTGCATGCCATGTTGAAGAATGAAGAAAAAGAGGAAGCATAGAATGAATAACTCAGTCCTCTAGGGATTTTGGACTCCTGGCCTAAGTGAGTTACATATCAGAGTATGGATACATTTGCAAATAAGAGAATTTTGAAATATTTTGGCCGTCTTTGAGAAGTAATGGCAAATAGGAAAACTACCCAAAACTTAAAGATTGGTAAATTCACCACTTAAAAAAAGAACAGATGTATTCTAAAAAGGATAGACTGAGAGCATATTGACCTAATTTGACTCAGTACCAAGCACAATACGAAAAAGACCTTTTTGACCACCTGAATGGAACAAAATAGGTGCCAACAGGATATTTTTGCTGGCACCTCAAAGAGGAGTGAAATAGTGAGACAGCATTTGAATTTTAAAAAATGTAATGATCTATTACATGCAAATTACTTTGCTGGATTTAAAGGACAAAAAGACAATAATAGCCACCATTTATTGTGTACTGGCCAGATGCCAGGCAGTCTTCAAACCTTCACTCATTCATATAATTCTCACAACCCAATGAAACTAAGCCTATAATATTCATTTTACAAACTGAAATGTAGAGTGTAACGTTTCCAAGGTAACATACCTAATAAATTGCTGAGCTGGGTAGTCTTTTGTTAACATGGAACCGCTACTACTCTTGGCTAAGGAGGGGAATTATACCTCACAGAATCTTTTTCTCTATATGGTTTCAGGGTAGAATTGGATGATGAGTTCCACTCACATGAGATTTGGAAGGTGAAAGTTGAAGCTATTCTCTTCAGGAGGTTGTGAAAGTCTGTTATGGTGGCTTCCTTGGGCAAGGTGGCATCACAGAGCTCAAACACACACAATGAGTGTACTTTGTTGCTAGATGTAGTGGCTTTTACAAATTTCCCTTGCTCTGTGGCTCTTCCAGACACCAGTTGCAGTAACTGTTCTCCAGCTAGAGCTTCCAGTTTCTTGCCCATTTATGTCAGCTTTGTATCAGTTAGCGTTTGCTCTAAAACAAATCACTCCTAAGATTCAGTAGAGTAAAACAAATACGATTTTATTTAGCTCACAATTCTTTGGGGGCAGCTCAGGGGTTCATCTGGCTTGGGCCAGCTTGTCTGGTCACTGGGAAGTTTCCTCCCGCATCGGTGGTCAGGTTGTGGATTGGTTGGTAGTTGGATGATCTTGGCTGGCCTCATCTATGGGTTTGGCAGCTGGAAGGCTCTCTACCAGGGTGTCTAACTTTTCTTCCACATGGCTTGTCATTCTGCAGCAGATGAGCTTGTGCTTCTTCACACGGCAGTTGCGGAGTTACAAACAGCAGCAAGAGAGAGAGAAAGTTCCTCTGTTCAAGATTTCTTCAAATATCTGCTTGCGACACATTTAATATTATACTAATGACCAAAGCAAGTTGTATGGCCAAACCCAGCCTCACTATGGGAGAGTGTAGCCAAGGGCATAATATAGTAAAGAGAAGAATTTGTGGCCGTTTTTATAATTGGCACAAGTCCTGATTCCCATATCATATCCTTTATTCTCATAATATCTACAGTGACTCTGTTTTCCTTACTGAACCAAACAGTTAACGAATTAATAGCTGAATCAAGGCAGACAAGCTCAAGAATTGACACAAATCTTAACCATAATGCTGTATTACTTCTCCAATGAAGTGACATCAGAGGGCTTAGTAATCTAAAAACGTATGCATTCATGATTATTCTAAGAGGCAGAATAAAATTAAAGATAATTAAATGTACTAGCCCATGTAGTGTACACCCAGAGGAAGCATGGATAATTTTGATGGGGAGGTGAGTTAGTTGAAAATATATAATGAAAGAAATATTGACCTATTTCCTGGACTTCAAACTCACCTTGCTGTCAGGCTGCCTGTTGTAAAGCTCCATGTGGATTTGTCTTTGACATTTTATATACATGTCCAAAATAAAATTCTTTAAGGGCTGGCCTGGTGGCATAATGGTTAAGTTCAGCATGCTCCGGTTTGGTGGCCAAGGTTTGTGGGTTCAGTCCTAGGTGTGGACCTACACAACTCATTAAGCCATACTGTGGTGGCATCCAACATACAAAATAGAGGAAGACTAGCAACAGATGTTAGCTCAAGGCCAATCTTCCTCACCAAAAAAAATAAAATAAAATTCTTTATCTTCCCCCACTCAATTCTCCTTCCTACAAGTTTCTTATTTTGACTGACTTATTGATTCATTCAGCAAGTATTTATTGAGTGTTTACCAGGTGCTAGGTAATTTTCTATTTGTGGTGATAGGATAAACAAAAAAAGTTTTCTCCCTACAAGAGCTTACATTCTAATAAGTGAAAAGAAAATTTTAAAGGTAAGAAGTCATATACAGAAATATTGGATTGAGATAAATAGAAAAAAATTAGCAAGCAGAATCTGCCAGTAGGGAGTAAAAATTTAGCCACTTTGAAAAACAGTGTGGCATTACTTTTTAATTAGAACATTGATATATCCTGTGACCCAACAATTCTGTTCTGAAGTATACACTCAAGAGAAATCCTTCTATATGCACTCAGAACCACATATAGTTAAAAGCATCATTGTCCATAATAGCAAAAATCTACAAAAAAGTAAGAATTAATATTTAATAGAGTATTAGTAAATAAATTCTAAGAAGAAAAATAGAGTAGTTGGTGTTGATAAGTATAAATTTTAAAAGCCACTTTGGAAAACAGCTTGGCATTATCTTTTAAGTGAAACATTCATATATAACTCAGTAATTCTACTCCTAAGTTCGTACCCTGGAAAAATTATTTCATACGTTTACCAAAATATATGTCAAATCCAGTGCTATCTTTGTTTATATTAGCAAAAAGTTGAAAAATGTCTAAGGACAGAAGAATGGATACATTAATATGTTCATACAATGGAAAATCATATAACAGTGCAAATGAATGGATCTTGAGGAATCTTAGAGAAATATAAAAAATAAAAGTTATATGATTTCTACTTCCAGCTATCATAAATTAGCTTGTAACAGGCTAGAAAAGCCAACTAAAATAAAATAAAATCTGTTTGAAGCATGGTGAGCTACTGAAGTTGCTGGGATATGAAGGCCCAACATTCTGGATGCAACAGAAATTTACTGAGGTGAGCCCAACATTCTCCACGCTATCTTCCCCCATAGAACATTGGCTGATTTTTGGAGGAGGACAAGAGGCTAGAAAGCTGGGTAGATCAAAGCTACTATGAGTCAGAAAAGCCAGCAGGGCATTTAGTATTCATAATGTTCTAAGGAGGCAAACATGGGAGTTCTGGTCTGCCAAGTCAGTCAGCAAGATGGGCTAAGATTCTGGAGGAAAATAAGGTCCGGATAAGTGAGATTCTCATCATGATGGTTTTCCCCTTAGGGCATTTCTTGTGTGCTAGCTAAACAGTGTGAAAGACTAAGAAGCTAAGAATAAATTATCTGCAGAGCAAACTAGTTTTCAATGTTTCACATTGTTAGAGAGACCAAAATTGTAGTTCATGGCATGTCAAGGAGGAGAAATCCTAGTAAACACACAAAGTTCTCATTTGCAATCCTGAAGAGCTTCATACTAGAAGTAGGAGTATATCAGTGGTAGAGAGAACTTTCAAAAAACTGTATTTCAGCCTAAGATTAGCTCAGTTCTTGATTAGATTCAGATCATCTGCCCTGACTCTAATTGCAGGTCAGAAGATGGAGGAAATTCCTCTATGGAGAGAAACCCCATCATCCCAAGTCTCTACAATCTTTCACATTCATTGTATAGCATTCAATAAAAAGTTTTCATTCATACCACATGTATCAGTCAGCTATCTTCACAATTATACTGCATAACAAGCAAACATAAAAAATCTCAGCAGCATACAACAATGAGCATTTCTTTCTTTCTTACACTTTAGCAAATTGGCTGGAGGTGGTTTTGCCTAGGGCTCTGGGTCTGCAAGTCAGCTGGGGTAGTTCTGCTTTAGGCTGCATGTTTGTACGTCAGCAGGAGTAGGTCTGCTCTGCCTGTTTCATTCTGCAGTCCAGGTGAATGAGTGACAGTTACCCAGACTATGTTCTTCTTTGGCAACGGCAGAAGCATAAGTGGGCAAAATCAACCATGCAAGCACATTTCAGACTTTTTCCCTATCACCTCTACTAAGCTCCCATTCATGAAAGCCACTTGGCAAAGTCCAAAGTGAAGGAGTTGGAAGGTGCTCTCCATCATCAATGAGGCCATGGGAACCATGTGGAAAATTAATACTACTATGGGGCAGGAGGTGAAAAGATGGAAGAAATAGCACCATTCACTTATCATAGTTTCCTCTCTCGGTGACAGTTATTTGTGCCACTCCGACACTCAAAATATCCTTAAACTGGGGCTGGCCTGGTGGCATTGCAGTTAAGTTTGCACACTGCTTCGGCAACCTGGGGTTCTCTGGTTCGGATCCCAGGTGCGGACCTTTGCACCAGTTATCAAGCCATGCTGTGGCAGGCATCCCACATAGAAAGTAGAGGAAGATGGGCATGGATATTAGCTCAGGGCGTCTTCCTCAAAAAGACAAAAATTCGTTAAACTCATGCCAAGGCTCAGAAAATCTTATCCAATTACATCATCAAGTACATCTAGATATGCTTATTCCAAGAATCCAAGATATCATATCATTTTAAAAGATCAATAAATCTCATTTATCACATTAATAGAATAAAGGAGAGAGAGCTTATGATCTTCTCAAAGCAGGTAATAAATCAATTGAAAAGATTTAATGTACATCTGTGACAAAAACTCTTATGAACTGAGAATAGAAGAGAACTTCCATAAGCTAATAAAAGATAACTACAAAAATCCTTAGTAAACATTATATTGAATGGTAAAATTGTGAAAGTTTCTCCCTTGAGATCATAACTAAGATGAAGACGCTCATTCTCAGAACTGTTATTCATCGTTGTTCTAGTGATCTGAGCCAGTGGGATCAATCAAAGGGAAAATTGTATAAGGGTAGAAAAGACAGACATAAAATTGTCATTATTCACACATTACACAATTGTGCATATAAAAATCCAAAAGAATATTCCATCAAACTATTAGATACGATTAGTGAATTTAGCAGTTCATTGACTTTTTGGTCAGCATGAAATAATTATATTTTATTTTTATAGCAAGCATATAAAATAATCAAATGAAAAGATGTCCTGTAAATAACATAAAATACCTCAAGAATCCAGAAACAAACAAAGAAAAGATATACAGACCCTCTACAAAGAAATTATTGAGGGGCTGGCATGGTGGCATAGTGATTAAGTTTGCACACTCTGCTTCGGTGGCCTGGAGTTCATGGGTTCGGTTCCCCAGTGTGGACCTACACATCGTTCATCAAGCCATGCTGTGGTAGGCGTCCCACATACAAAATAGAGGAAGATTGGCACAGATGTTAGCTCAGGGCCAATCTTCCTCACCAAGAAAGAAAGAAAGAAAGAAAGAAAGGAAGGAAGGAAGGAAGGAAGAAAAGAAAGAAATTATTGACAGAAATTAAAGACATAAATAAATGAAGAAATATACCAAATTAATAGGTTGGATGATTCAGTATTAAGATGTGAATTCTTCCAAGTCAATCTATGGAATCTATGGATTTGATAATATTAATCCTATTTAGATTATAAACATCTTGTGTGTGTGTAAATTGACACATTGATTCTAAAATTATGTGAAAATGCAAAGAGTCAAAAACAGTCATCTCAATCTTAAGAAGAAGAAAGCTGGAAGACATATCATCAGTGCCAAGAGAGATCCACTGACATAGGATCCCGCATATATTGCACTGGACTAAAGTCACTTCATGGCAAAGGAGGTGTGACAGTGTGCACCTGACTATTGTATCTCCTCATTCTAACACCTACTGTACTGCTCTGAAGCCAGCAGCCTGATGAGTGATGGAATAGCTCCTCAAAGAACAGCTGAGATAACAGCCGGGGCAGAATTCTCTATGAGGATGGGGAGCGTTCTTTCAGGATAAAGTATAGACCCTAAATCAACTAAAATGATATGGTTCTACATCCCCAGTAGATAGACCATCTGGATCCAGGGTCCAAGGGGTAACAGGACAGGTGATCCCACTCATCATCATTCTAAGCATCCCACTAGGGGAACTTTTGTTTCTTGTTTCAGCAACCCTAGGCTCTGTGGTCTGAAGGGGCACAATAAAGATCCCATTGAACTTATAGCTATGGCCGTATGGCCACTTTGTGATCCTCACGCCAAGTGATCCAGAGACAAGGAAAGGAGTCAACATATTGACAGGGGTAATTGCCTCTGATCATGAGAAGGAGATAGGGCTGCTTTTCCATAAAGGGGCAGTGAAGAGTATGTTTGGCCCTTGGTGATTCATTGGGGAGATGAGTCAGTCCCTGCTGAATTTAACTGGTAAATGTACAAGTGCAGTCGCTATGGCCTGGGGAGGGCATGGTGACCAGGAGCTCAGCTATGAGCTCAAAGGCAGGTGCAGTGGGGGAAGCTGTGGTTCATCCTAGTAACCTTTCACCAGGAAAGGAGAGCAACCAGAGTCCTGGAGAAGCTATTCGCAGGATGAACATGCTATAAGAAGCAAGTGGATTTAAGCAACAAATGCAAACTACATCTGACTGTGTCATCAGATCAGGCCTTCTGGACAAGCTACTCATGACACCAGCTGCCAAGAATGTATGTTGCTGTTGGCTTACAGCCGTGTCCTTCTCAGAGCTTTGCCATGAAGGGAGTTTCCTCACCCATGGTTAAGACTCCTCTCCGAGGCATGGTCCCTTTTCTCCATTTGAGATAACTCTGCAGGTCATTCCAGTACTAGCCTGTGAGATTGGCTATGGCCTCGGTTTCATTTTACCCAGTCCTGCTTTCTTCATTTCCATATAGGATTTGTTCTCAATTATACTGCCCAATAAATCTCCTTCATGCAAATTCTCCTTTAAGTCTGATTCTAGGCAACCTGTCCAATGACACTTTTCCTATTTGGTTTAAAGCATACACATCTGTGGCTAGACGGCCAGCGCCTTAAAGGCAAGCACAGTCTCATTTCCTGCCATATCTCTGGTTGCTAGTGTAGAGCTCAGCACACTGTTGGGGCTCAGTGTATAACTGATGACTAAATCAAGAATTGTCCTTCCCACTAGACTGTCAACTTCTAGAGGGCAGGAGTACATCTAAATTTTTTTTACTTTCCTACTATATTCTATAATAACTGTTCAGCTGAGGCTTTAAATAAATTTGCCTTGTTCTTTAAAAGGAGTAATCAACATTTAGGGTGTTATTACAAAAAAAAAGCAAAGTTAATCTTCTTCACTTCCATTGGAAAGCACTTTCTTTATTTGCCTAATAGCATCTGCTTGTCCTTTCTCTGCAGAAAATTCAAATCCACACCTTTGATCTACTAACTGGTGTGGATGGGTGGTCAGCAACCTGATAGGACTCGCCATTCCATTATTTTAAATTATTTTGACATAGATACAAAGAAAGTGCCAGACTTGTGTTGAGAGATATCAAACATTAAACTGATAACTTTTCAGAGGAGATAATGATGGATAATGATGGAAATGAGCTCTTACCAGAGTCGTCAGTGGGTCTGAGCTCTCCAATGTCAGAAGCTCCAAATTGGTTGAGTGCTTCTGCAGGGAGGCGAACAAGGACAATCTGAGGGAAACACCAGGGAGCCCTGGTCCTATTAACTATAATCACCGTGGTGTTGCTGCTCGCTGGTACAACACAGTTTCCATGTAGCAATAAACGCAGAAGCACATTTCATTAATTCGTGATTTCCCCTAAACAGCAATGTGTTTAGCTGCAGATCAGTGTGTGACTTTATCAAAGAGATGGAAACAGGGAAGTGCAGTGAAACAAACCACTTGACAGTCTTCCGGGAAGCCTGCTCTTTGCTGCGAAGTGCTTTGGACCAGATCTACTGTCATCATCCCAGTCAAAGGCCTGCTCCACTGAGGGTCCTGGATTCCCAAGAGAAATCTTGCAGGGACCTGAGGTTAAACTAGATCCTGCTGCATTCTGCCAAGGTTGCCAGCCAGCTGCGGTCTCTCCCAGGAGGCCTGTGAGGACCATCTGTCTAAGCTGAAGTCAGGAACTGGAAATTTGAATCACTGCCCTGGTAGCAGTTTGCAATATGTCTTTGTGAAGGCCACTTACTGCTTCTGGTGCTCCAGCAGTTTCTCGGCTGGAGCTTGGGAGAAGAGACAGGACCATCCAACTATGACTCTTCAGAGAATTAATATTGGCAGAACGCTTGTACATCTGTTGATGACCGGTAAGGTAGCATAGGAGAGACTCAACAGAGTAGTACATTTTCATTTGTAAGTTACCTATGGAATAGACACAGTTCTCCCCCTAGTTATTATGTGTAAAGGAATTAGTCCAAGACCGAGTGAGATGATATGAACTGTTATTTGACATGGAATTGTGATTTTATTATAATTGGCTACTCACATCCTAATGTTATATACTCATTCAGAAGTTAGAGGCACATATTTAGATGTTTCTGTTCAGTGGCTGCACGCATCAGGGGCTAACATCACACATAAGGAAATTAAAGGCAGTCTGTAGCTCTTGGGAGACTCACCATTGTGTGAAAATAAGAGTGCCTCTTTGCCAGATAATTCCTATTTGCTCCTCAAGATCCATTCTCTACCCTTCCATCCCTGTCCTGTGAGGTTGACCTATACAGATACTGGCAAGGGATTTCTTTTCCTCTGGTCTACTCTCAGTTCGGGCAATGAGGAGCCATCAGGCAGACTCAAGGGAGGGCGGAGAATGAGGTCAGGCTCCCTTCCTCTCTGGAGGGTCTTCTTCAGGCTAATTGTGAGCCATGACTGGAGGTAACTACTCCTAACAACGTGGCCTTCTCTACACGGCTCTCTAGTTCCTTCCAGGTTCTAGTAACTGCTCTCTCCTGTCACCCCTTCAGACCTAAGTATACTGAAAAACTGTGTAGTATCTCTATGATCTGCCCACACCTTTGTAAATAACCCATTTAGCAAACATCCTTATATCCTCTCCTCCCCTCCCCTTCTCTCCCCTGTCTTTCTCTCCCACTCTCCTCTCTCCCCACTATCTCCTCCCCCCAACTCTCTCTCCTTTCCTTCCTCCTCACTCTCCTCCTCTTCCTCCTCCTCCTCTTTTCTTACTCTAGATCTCTCTCATACTCACATACACATATGTATTCATTATCATGAAGTATTTCATTGCGATGTCTTACATTTTATAATTGTTTTGGAACCAAGCCCTTTTAAATCAGATTATCACATAATCTAGTTAATGCATCATTATTGTTTGATTATATTACTTAACATATTCATCTTTTCCATTCCAAAAATGTCGTATGACTCTTTAAAAGTTACTTTGTGATAATAAAGAGGATAAAATTAACTTGGTCCCAATTTTCTTGCCCCAACCTAGTTCTCATACTTCCCCTATCAAACTTTTCTCTGGGTCCAGGTAATATTTTCTGTTTATGCTCCATACTTTCTCACCTCAGCATATCTCATATGGCTCCCTATGTTTAGTTTGCTCTTCTTTGTCTATATTTCTACCAGTTACCACCTCCTTAGCTGATGTACCTTCTTTGGCTTCTGGACCCACTTCTAATGTGGAGTGGGAGTTGCGGGGGCTTCCACACACCAACAAGCAATTCTCAGACATCAGCAGTGTCTGAGAATTCAACTAAATTCTGACACATCTATCTGGAGATAGCATCAGATTCCACAAGTTAAGGGCCTAGTCCTGTAACCATGGGCCCTCCAGGACCAATTCAACTGACCCTCTCTCTTATCAACAGAGTGATTAAGAATTGCCTTTCAGAAAATCTGCAAAGTCATGCAGCCAGAGCACGCACAGAAGAAATCTTGACCTGAAATGACTGTGGAACCAAAGATCCTCCTCCCCACAGAACCAAAGGACTGGGACGTGACTGGAATTTAAAAGTCAGACTCTTATCAGAAGCAAGGGGTCCCTGATTCAGGAAGATCTGGTGTTAAAATTCCTTCCCCACTTTGTCATAAAGTTTAGAACCTCATCATAAATGTTTAGTGATGCAGGGTCGGTGAGCCGAGGAGTCAAAAGAAAGATTTCTTGGACTCTCAAGGTCTGGCAGTAGTGCTCTTTTATTTAGAGAATAATGTGGAATAGCATGGGGACAGGACCCATGGGTAGTCAGAGCTACTGCATGGGGACAGGACCCACGGGCAAGAGGAGCTGCTGCTGCCACCGCTTCTGCTGCAAACCTGGGTGGAGGGTAAGGCTAAATTTAAGGTGTAGGTATGTGAGTTATCTCTTTACAAGACAAAGGAAAGAATATGTAAAAAAGTTAAAATGGTATCAGTGCCGGTAGGGTCCTGCCATTGGGCGGTCCCACAACTTTTAGATAAGAATCAAACCAGATTGAGTAAATGGCAGAAGCCACCGCTTAAATGCTATCCTCAGCCAAAGACAAAGGAGGATTTGGGGGGGGGGGGGGTCAGTTACATGAGGTTGCCAGACAGTAAACAACTTAAGTCCTTGCCTTCCCCATTAAGAGTTTTTAGAGATAAGGCCATCCCCCTTCTTCCTGGCACAGAGAGGGAGGCATCTTTACAGATGGAGGTTTCCCTTACAAATGTAAATTTTTCCCAACAAAGGGCAAGCAAACTCCAGTTCTCGGAGCCTGCTTCTCATCTGCAGTTTTAAAATTAACCAGCCTCGGGGCTGGCCCCATGGCCCAGTGGTTAAGTTCGTGTGCTCCACTGTAGGCGGCCCAGTATTTTGTTGGTTCAAATCTGGGGTGCGGACATGGCACTGCTCAACAAACCACGCTGAGGCAGCATCCCACATGCCATAACTAGAAGGACCCACAACGAAGAACATACAACTATGTACTGTGGGGCTTTGGGAAGAAAAAGGAAAAAAATAAAATCTTTAAAAAAATTAACCAGCCTAAAATCCTCATCATTTAGAACCTCATTGTAAATGTTTAGAACCCTGTCATAAATGTTCAAAAGCCCTCCAATCAAAACCTGCCCCCCAGCATTTCCACGCACCAACCTGTTCTCCCTAACCTCTTAAATTTTGCCCCAAATCCTGAAAAGGGAGACAGATCTGAGGGCACATGCCCCCTGTCTCCCTGCAGATCAATCTCACAAAATAAATCTGAATTCTTTTCCCAAAGGCTGATGCCATTATTAATTGGCTTTGTATGTGCATCAGGCGAGAGAATCCCAATTTTTTGTGGTAAGAGTCAGAAAAGACGGCCCTCCACTTCAGACACCAATCTTACCTGTACTTCTGACTGACTGGCTGTAAGTCAGAGGTTCCCATGACCCCTTCCTTGGGTTCAGTTTATTTGCTAGAGAACTCACAGAACTGAGGAAACCATTTACTCACTAGATTACCAGTTTATTACAAAGGATGTTAAAGGATAAGAGTCAACAGCCAGATGAAGAGATACATGGGGCAGGGTCCCAAACAAAGGAGCTTCTGTCCTCACGGACTTTGGGGCCCAGCACCGTAGCACATGGAAGCCTTTTGGTTTGCCAATCTGAAGCCCTTAAAACCAGGTCCTTTTGGATTTTTATGGAGGCTTCATTACATAGGCATGATTGATTAATAATTGGCCATTGGTAATCCATTCAACCTCCAGCTCCTCCCCCCTCCCCAGAGGTCAGTGGGTGGGATTAAAAGTTGCAAATCTCCAATCACAGGGTTGGCTCCTTTGGCAACCAGCTCCCATCCTCAGGCTCTTCCTAAAAGTCGTCTCATTAACATAACAAAAGATATCTTTGTACCTTTCATCACTTAGGAAATTCCAAAGGTTTTGGGAGCTCCATGGCAGGAACAAGGTAGGACACCAAATACGCATTTCTTATTATATATCACACACTGTTTACCATAGCAATGGGATATATTATCTCTCCCGTTGAACATCTCAATATTGGTCTTCATGTTGGCTATTTGCATTGTTTTCATTTGAAAATCGTTTTGACAATGTCAGAAGATTACTCATGCAGTCTGTAATTCAAGCTGGCATATTTTCAATTTCCGTGTCATTATTAGTGCCTTAAAAATATTTGCAGTCATAATAAAGTTATGTTATCAAATACATGAGAAATGTTGTGCTATTTGGAGACTTAAATTCAAATCCTAAATTAAACTCCAATACACTTTGATGGCAATTATGAAGGTTCTACAAATTATAGAGCCCAAATTCTAAAAATAAAAGATGCTGCACTCTGGGTTTAAAGTACCTGTTTGTAGTGAATTTGGTAATTAACTCAGTGGAGGGAATCTTTTCACAATGTATATACCAATTCATCACGTTGTAAGCTTTAAATATCTTACAATTTTATTTGCCAATTATACCTCAATAAAGCTGAAAAAGAATGAAGTACCTATTCAAGTATATAGGCAAGTTTCTGGTAAAAGTATAGAATCAAAAATAACAAGATATTCAGTTTATTCCTAGTGATAGCTGCATGACTTCCTTACTCAACTCATGTAGACTTTTTCTACTTAAACACCCTCATCTCTCTATCATGGATAAATACATTTTTTTAAGTTTAAGATTTTTTTCCAAAATTTGTTTGAAATCAGGGTGTGTTTCATAACCTAAATGTCAAACGAATTGAGTGAAGTATTATTTTAACAAAAAGAAATGTTATTAAATCAAATATGTGTGAATAACGGATAGTCTATCTCAAGGCATCTTGTAGTCAAAAAAATATAGTGATTCTTCACTTCTCAGACCATTAGGAGGACCTGAAAATACAACATGAGGAAACACTATCTAGATCAGTGGCCAATGCCTCTAGGGCAGGGCGGAAAATGTAAGGATGAGAAAAATTGAAAGTCCTGCATTATTCTGTCTCCAACAGAGGTTGGCGGGTGGGGAGGGGAGTAACCGCTAAGCTCTGGGTGATAGTTGCTGGGCAGGGTGAAGGTCAGGTTTGTGGGATAGTCTGATTTTTCAAGAGGTGCTAGAGAGCTGTACGTGAATGTGTTTGCGTAGGTATTTGTGTGGGAAAGCATGTGAAATTTTCTAACTCCTACTTTTGGGCAATAATTCAATTCTATTTTTGTCTTTAACAGTGTACAAGTCAGCACTGTATGGTTGTCACCTTCTTCCAACGTCAAATATAAAAAAGTTGGACTCTCAAGGAGTAACCTTAAAGTCATTTAGCAATTCCATCCTAACTAGATAAATTTATAATTTGAATAATGCACTCTTGAGTCACTGCAAATGGATGGAGTTTGGCATGATTTGGTGGTTCAAATTGGTATTATAGCGAAAAGTGGATGTTTTATACGTGTTTGAAATTTTGAACAGACTATACACATACAAGGTATTCGGGCTTAGTGTAAATGATAAGCCAGTTACTATACGCATTAGACATTTTTAATTTTAAAGATGTTTCAATTGCTCCTTAGTGTAAAAGTACAATCATTGTAGACAAATAGAGGTATAGCTATCATTAACTGAAGCGACGGTTTCAGAAACACATTAATGTAATATCAAATCTTTATAAGTGCTATTCTGGAAACTTTTCTTCATTGAGGTGTTTGTACTGATAAATATCCTGTGGTTGTGAGAATAGATAAATATGCAATTTACATTTGAACGATTATGAGTAGGCTTTAAAAAATATGTAGCCAGGCCAGCAATGGGACTTTGTCATGCATAGGCCAGTTGATTTTCTGTCAATTGTGTTGGGCTGTAAGTCCATATAGGAATGTATCTTTCAAAAAACTTGCATATTACTTTAAAATATCAACTTAGATTCGATTTCTCACATGGGAGAGCCACTTTAACTGGCTGACAGCTGAACTCATCTCTCAAATCCAAAAAGCCTATTAATATTTGGCAGCAAGCAATGGAAGTATCCTGGGTTGGTACAAGAGAAAAGAGCACTTTCAAATTTTAATGAATGAGTGGACTGTGATCTGTCATTGATATGACAGTAATGGCCTAGAGAAAGGGAAAGTAGGTCCTCAGAGCACAATGAGGAAGAACAAAAATAATCCACAGTATTGATATAGAGTAGATCACTTATGGGAGAGAGTCAGTACCAGAAGCATCCTAGTAAGGGAATTATTTTACATAAACTTATTATTTTTTAAAGAACATCTTTTCCCCAGCCACAGTGTAGTCATAACTGAAGAATAACCTCCAATCCTGCACAATGTAGGTGTAATGTGGACCAAAAGGGTGGATTAAGATGGAGGATGATAGCAATTTCATGGAAGGCTTACTGATGAAATCTAAATACCAACAGTCCTTAGTTAATTAGTTTTAACAGGAAACAACTCCTTCAAAGCATCAAATAAAAATTGTCGATTATATATTATACTTTTAATTTGTTAATACATTTAAAACAAGAAGATATAAAGCAAATGCATCTGGAAGAAGTAGTGACTGTTTTTGCTTTTTCCAATTGTTGCTCTCTTTTGGAGTAAGATGATCAATGTTTGAAAGAGACATGTAAATTGAAACCACAATGAGGTTTTGATATATAACCACTGGCATGGATCAAAACAAAAGAACTGACAATACTGAGTGTTGGAGAGGATGTGGAGCAACAGGGGCTCTCACTTCTTGCTGATGGCAGGATAAATAGGCACAACTTTGGAAAACTGTTTGGCAGAATCAACTAAAGTTAAAATGTGTACACTCTACAAACCCCACAAAAATGTGTCCATATGTCCACACAGGACATGTACAAGAATGTTCTTAGCACCTTTATTCATAATAGTCCCCAATGGGAAAAGAAAACAAATGTTCATCAACAGTAGAATGGATACAAGAATTGTGGTGTAATCATATGACAGAATGTTACACAACAATGAAACGGAATAAGCCACTCCTATACATATTTATATGAATGACTCTCATAAACATAATATCAACTGAAAGAAACTAGATACAAAAGATTCATTTGTTGTGGTATCATTTACATGAAGTCCTACAATAACAGGCAAAAGAAAACTATGGCGACAGAGAACAGAGAGTGTCTCCCTCTTACACGTTATAAATTGGGAAGGAGCTCAGGGACCCTTCTGGGTTGCCATGCATTTTCTATATCTTGGATCTGGGAAATAGAAATGTAATTCTGTATAAATTCATCAACCTGTGCACTTAACATCAGAACACTTTCCTGCATGTAAGATACCTCAAGAAAAAAGTTTTAAAAGCACTGAAAGAAAAATAAACATCATTTATAAAAAGCTTGTTTTGTATCATTGTTCTAGAATGGCTTAGGTTTTGCCAGTTCTGGTAATCCAGCCTCTATAATGTTTTATAATTTCAAGGCATGTCAGAGGATCAATCATAAATGTATAGAGTTGAAAGGAAACTCGAAGAATATCAAATTTGTCTCCTCTGTGTCACAGAAGAGGAAGCAGAAGCTGACAGTTGAAGTCCTTGCAGAAGGCCACCCACCTAGGCAGGAGCTGAGTGAGGATTCAAACCTATGATTCCTTTTAGTCAGAATCTCTTCCACCCTCCACCGCTTTGATTTTGGTTTCTCCTCACACCAGCCTTTGAAGTAGGTGCAGTCGGTTCTGAGGCTCATTCAGCAGACGGCCATTCTGCTGTCAGGGCAGTCTCTGGCTCTGCAGGTCGTGGGGCTGGTTCTCAGCCAGTCCACTGCCTCACCCCCTTCCTCTTCAGCTGGCCTCCAGAGTCACTTTTTCCCTGTCCTTCTTTGAAGCAGATGCCACCTGCGCCCTTTCTCCATGTACCTCTTACCTGAGGCCACCTCCAGAGGAACACAGTGTGCTCAGGGCTTTCTTTCCTTGCCCCTTAGAATACGCATGAATCCTTTATATAGGCTTTATCACTTACACTGGGGGGCGTAGAAAGAAATAGGAGGAAGAACGGGTAAGAGGAAGCAAATCAGGTTCTTGAATCTCACCAAATATTTTCTTACGGAGCTTCAGCAGCTCCTCTCAGAGTACGTGCAAATACAGGAAATACAATTCACAGGAGTGAAAAGTGAATCAATCACATGGAAATAATTATCAATGTTAAAAGAAATACAAATTTGTGAATTAATACATGAGCTTCTTTCTTAAGGCCAAGATCTAGTGACAGGTCTAATACCTACAGTTACATAGTGCCTAAATAACATTGGATATGTCTGCCACAATCGTAATATGGTATGAAAATATCTATAATTTCTATTGGTGATAATATCACAGATACTACTAATATTACTAAGTGTTGTGTCAGGGGTTTGTTTGCCTATATTCTTAATAGAAGGAAATGTTAACCTTCTTTGAAAGTAGAGATTTTTTTTTAACTCAAGTTCACTGACCTAAGTCAAGAACCCTATTCTAACCATTGGCCTTGGAAATTAGTTCCTATTTATAAACAAAATTGCCTGAAACAGGAACATTCAAAGGAGAAAGAGAGAGAGAGAGAAATACTATCAACATCAGCAATAATGATAAAAGTCAGGGCCTGAAGAAGGAGCTGGATGTCTTCCCCAGACCCTCAGCCATGCGCTTGGGCATCCTTACACCATTGCCTTTTCAGGAAGTCATGGGGGAAGGGTTGCACACACAAGTACAGAAATTGTGTGGTCTAGTGGTGGGGGAGCAATATATTAGTAAGGAGGTGTAAGAAGGTGCCCTCTCTGTTTTCAAAGATCCTGCAGTTGGGAGGAAAAAAATATTAACCATCCAGAGGTAGGGATTAAACTATTAAGTAGTAAACTACAGAGATTGTATTATGTCATGAAATAATTTGAAATCTACATTTTAATAAACAGATAGAAATGACAGTACATTGGATTTGGTAATATTTCTACAGATTTAAAAAACTCACCAGGCTCTATTTTACAAGTTTTCTAGCACAATTATGAAGCTCCAAATTCTTTGGAAGACATCATTGCCATGGGCACTCCCAGCCTCTTATGATTTGCTAACTCATCTCAAAGACACTTTCAGCTCTCTAAAAGCAGGGCAAGGACTTATTTATTTGACCTGACTTTTCATAATTACTCAAGCTACTAATTTTATTACGTCAAATAGTATCTTGGGAAACCTGTGTGAAGGGCGAGGTGGAAGAAAGCTTTGATTGACTGGTTATTTCCATGATGCAATTTAGTTAAACTTTGATTGGAGATAATAACAGATAAGAGTTTTATATATGGATTATATTTTAATTAATTTTAAGTAGGATTTTAGTGAGAGAAAAATAAGGTGGATAAAAATATCTGCCTGTCAACTTTTTACTGACATTTATATTTTGGTTCTGGAGTACTTCAAAAGGAAAAAACGGCAGTTGGCTTTTGAGCATATGCATTCAGATTTAAAGCTTCAATTTGTGTTTTTCTTGAAGTGTGATCATTTTGGCTACATCTTGTATCCTATCTTGGTAAGGCGGACTTTATTTAAAAAGAACGTATCATTGCAGAAATATAGAATGCAATTTTTAAAGCAAGTTTTGTGTTTCTTTTTCTGATCCCTTATCAGATGTGAACAGAAATGCCCACTAGAGGTCTCTCCACCCTGAATTATTTCTGATTCCTGAAATGAGATTGTATTTATTAAATTTTCAGTCGCCTGCCTGCTTATGATAGCCGGTGAAATTTTGCTGCATTTTACATGATAGCCAGCCATGACCTTAGCAGAGAAGAGTAGCACAGACATCCAAATTGCCATGCCTGTGAGTCTACTTTATTTACATACAGGAATGTTAGTTTCACACCCCTGCTCTATAGAGTTCATTTGACAAGTTTTCATGCTTCTGAGTGGGGATGGAAAACATGAAATCCCTTTAAAGATAGTGACCACATGCTGGCATGTTCTTTAAAGCTTGCAGAAAACTCTGGTAGCCTATCAACTGGAAATAATTATTATGATAGGCAATTTTCAGCCCTACTCTTATCAAATCACAGAAAATATATAAAGATTTTAATTCAAAGAAATAACTTTCATGTGCAGGCTCTAGAGAAAACTTATTGATCTTCTGATACATTGACTTTATTCATCATGTGAAATAAATTTCAGCAAGCTTGTCTTATATGCAGAGCGCATTTACAGACTTGTTACAGTGTATGATTTTAACATAATGAGTTGTGTGTTTGTGTGTCTGTGTGAGTAGATAAAGCAATTCTGAGATTGCTTCCAGCAAACATTTATGAATTGTCTTTTACTATATGAGTCTTAAAACATGAAATTAAAATTTCAGCAAGGGTTAGCAACTCTATATCCCTCTCCATAGTCTTTGATCCCACACTCTGGTTCAAGGCAAGATAGAGCTGGTGACCAATGGACAGGGTATTCTATTGAGAAAAGTCAGCATTTAGGATGAGCTGTGGTCTCTGCCTCCACATTGGATGGAGGTCACCCAATTTGTGAACTAATCCTTGAAAGTTAGATTAATTCTTTGATATGGCCCAAAGAAACCTGTAAGCCAAATGAAGAAAAAAAGTCATCAACAAGAGCAGTGATCCATAGACTGAATTGAAAATGTGGGTAAGGCAAGAGAAAATACCAAGTAAACCTATAGCCTTTCAATTCATAATTATTTTTCTTTTCAAAACCAAAGTCTATAGAATGCAGAGATGGAAGCAGGACTGCATGTAAGAAGCCATTACAGCGTCTGTCCTAACCAAATACAATAACAAGCAATGTAAGGGGCTTGCTTTATTTCTGAGTCAGCTTGCATTAACAATTAAGATATGAGGACAAAATAATTTCAAGGTACCGGCTGTCTGGGCTGGAGGAATCCTAAACCCTTGGTATTTTGCTGATAGACTGCTGTACGAATAAACTTCAGCCCAGAGGAGAGTTGAGCTAGATCCCAAACCACCGTAAGCAGAAATATGATGTCTTGGAAACCCTTTCCTCTCCGCTAAGATCAACATCAGTGGAAGACTCCTTTCCCGAAACGAAACTGGAGTGAGAGCAAACATCGAAACTGGAGTGATCCTCTCCAAAGCAAAGACCCCATCTCCTCACAAAGCAGAGAGCAATAACCTAAGAGGGCATGCTTTCTTAAGTAATACCACACCGTCTGTGGACAACGTTCAGCATTTGTACGTTATGGAAAAGATATGTGTTCAATTATTCTACTGAAATAACTGGAAGTGTATGCAAAGATGTTCACGACAGTGTTGTGCATAATAATGAAAAATTAGAACCACCTTATTGTCCAACAATAGAGGATTGGTTAGTGAAACATCCAGGCAGAATTGTAAATGATTATATGTGTCAATATTTGTTAAAATGAGGAACTTTCATAGTATATTAATAAGCGGAGGGGCCGGCCCGGTGGCACATCGGTTAAGTGCACACATTCCGCTTCGGCTGACCAGGGTTCGCCGGTTTGGATCCTGAGTGGGGACAGGGCACTGCTTGGCAAGCTGTGCTGTGGTAGGCGTCTCACAGTCCCACATATAAAGTAGAGAAAGATGGGCACAGATGTTAGCTCAGAGCCAGTCTTCCTCAGTAAAAAGAGGAGGATTGGCAGCAGATGTTAGCTCAGGGCTGTTCTTCCTCAAAAAAATAAAATAAAATAAATAAATAAATAAAAATAAAATAAAATAGTAAGTGGAAAAGCCAGCCACTATGGTGGTCTTCAAGTATTTTTAACTGACAATAAGAAAATTATTTTACATTATGATCCCAGATCACACACAGACACAATTGAAACAATATTCACCCTGACTTTGCACTATTTACTCTGTTTCTTTATATTCTCTTTAAGTTAATTATTTTAATGCTGCTTGTTACTCAGTAAATAGATTTTCTGACCCATTAATTGCTTATAACTCACAGTTTGAAAATCCTTGAGGTTGAGAATAACATATTGTAGAGTCAATTCTTGTAATTATACAAATTTTCACGGGAAAAGTCATGAGGATTATCACACATTGAAATATAAACAGTAGTTTTCTCTGAGTGATAGGGTTTCTGGGGTTTTTTCTTTCCTTCTTACCTTTATTAGCTTATCTTCATTCAGGAAATTATAGTTCTTTGGTAATTAAAAAAATAAATTGCATCTCATCCAAGAAATGTTTCGACACTTTCAAATTATCTCAACGCACAATTGTGTCCTTCTCATCACTAGGTTTAGCCAGCGTATTTTCTTCCAGCAACCATAATGACATCCCTATCTTCTTATTTTCTAGTTCAGAAGTATCTCATAAAGGAGGAGAGAAAAGGAAGGAAGGAAGGGAGGCTTGAAGAAAAGAAGAAGAGATGGTAGGAGGGAGGAGTGATTCTCATATAGCTACTTCAAGATTTTTTAATTTATTTACCCTAAGTACTTGTGTATCTGTGTGTGTGTTTGTGTGTGCACACACATGTGCATGTGTGTTTGACATATGTGTGTAGATTTTGGGCCCAGAAGTTATTTTTATGTTTGCCCGGAGACTGAGACTATATAACAAAAATCCTGCTTGACCCAGCTGTGTCGTTAGTCCTGTCAATTTGAGAAACTCACATTCCACTTTTCTGTGCCTCACTTTCCCCATTTGTACAATAGAGTTGCTGTTCTAAGATTTCACTTCTATGTGCAAGAGATATATTGGCTTAAGAGGAATCACCAGGATAACTGATTTTTCTCTTGCGGGTATATATATTTTTGGATTATTGATAACTCAAAATCCATATTTCTTGCCCTGTGCTGAATTCCCACACAGGGAGAATGCTGCATACTTGCTGCCTTTATTATATATTAGATTTAGCTCAGTGGCTATATCAGATCTAATGCCCCCTTTTTATAACAAATCTTTGTAACATTTCTTTCACTATCTTCAATTACTTGACTACTTGAACTTATAACTCCACAGAATTAAAGGAACACCTGTTGACAGGTGGATGACAACGCCACTTTGTTGCCATGGGAACATATTTATTTAAACAGTCTATGTCTCCTATAGATATTGGTTTACCTAATTTTTAGTGTTAAAGATCATGAATTCTATTTAACTGAAGGTCATGTAAAGAGCTTTGATAAGCTTTATTCATAGTCTACAAAATGCTAATGATCCTTTCAGAGACCCAATTTCAATTTAAAGAAGTCACTACTCATAGTGATAGTAAGTCTCGAAGGAAAAGATTCTGGGAACAGGTTACCAGGACTTCCGTATGTGTATAATTCATAGACATTTTTGAGTTCATAGGCTGGAGGTTGAGAAATAGCAGCATGTGGGCCAAATCTCCTCCAAGGATGTTTTCTTTGATCTTTAGATGTTAAAATAATTTTTAAAAATTAGTTACAAATGCTAAGAATGAGAGATTCCACATAATATGCCTCATTTGCTTTTCAGCTTCTCTAGAAGAATCCTAACATCCATCTACCCTGGGCTGGCATTCCTGCAAAGCACCTCATTGGACTTGAGTACAGATTGCACTTTATCATGGGCTGGGCTTGGCAGGTCAGTGCAGTCTGAGTGCACCCTTCATTCATTCAGGTTGTCTGCCTAACCTTTCTAGGTATTTGAGCTTAAGACCCCTATGTAAGCCAACATAATGTCATCATGACTTAAAAACACACACACACACTGGGGCTGGCCCGGTGGTGCAGTGGTTAAGTTCACACGTCCTGCTTCGGCAGCCTGGTGTTGGTTCTGATCGCGGGTGTGGACCTACATACCGCGTATCGAGCCATACTGTGGTAGGCATCCCACATACAAAGTGGAGGAATATGGGCGCAGATGTTAGCTCAGGGCTAATCTTCCTCTCAACACACACACAGACACACATTTATTAGATGTAGCTAATTAGAAAATAAATAAAACAAGTAGCAGAAATTAACTGAAAACAAACCATAGATATTTCATGAGACTTCTTGCTCCAAACACTCTCATCTTCTGTCTTATTTTCAAGCCTCATTGGCTTCATCTTGTCGCAGTTACGTGTGTTCACCCCTCCCCTTCTGCTTCGTGCCTCTGGGAGCTATTTTTGTAAAATGTAGATAATAAGGCCTGCTCAGCCCACCTTTCTGGGTTATTGTGAAGATCCAAGTGTAAAAGTGGTATATAAATGCAAAGTATTATTATATCCGTTATTATTCACGCTCAGGCACTGGTGGGTTCTTATAGACCCCGCTGCTCTGGCTGACTTGAAGTCTGGCGTTTCAAGAGTAATACATAAAGCTGATTAGGTGTCTTTAAATTCATTTACTGCTGTAGTTTTTGGCTTTTTCTTACTGGTGTTGAGGCCGTAGGATCTTTTTCTCTGTCAGCACAGCACTCAATCTGATGGAAAAAAATAAAAATTCCCCTCGTTTCCTGTGTCAGGAGCTAAGGATGAAAACCTACTCACCTTTGCCTAACTCCAGGTTTGCTCAAGTCCAACATGGCTCCACTCCCAGCATGCCGAAGGGGGGTAACAGCCCCCCGAAGGTTTGTTTGTCCAAGTCGGTCTGTTTGTCCAGAAAATAGTTCACAGTTGTGTTGCCTTTTGCTTGAATGTCGCACACCATTTTGTAACACATTCAAATAGTTTGACATCAAAAAATAGATGCAAAGCACTCTGTCAACAACAGGACTTGCAAATCTATTGGTCTAAGCATGGCCTCGCCTCTCCTCTCCTCTCTGAACTTCAGGGTCAGCACCTCAGCGTCCATTTGAGATCCCACAAGGGCAGGGTGTATATCTGTATTTGTTTACCTGATATAATTCCCCATGCCCACAATGGTGTCTGGCATATAGGAGGTCCTCAATAATTTTTTGTTTTTGTTATTGAATGAATGAATGATATCATCCAGTAAGTATCTACAATTTCACTTTCCCATGATAAAACTGCTGATTCCCATCTCCCAACTCCAAACCTGCTCCTCTCCTTAGCTTTTCCACCTTCGTAAATGGCACCACCACCCTCCAGTTACTTTGGTTATTCTCTTTCCCTTACTCCCAACTTCCAATCCATCAGCCAGTCCTTTTGATGCTACCTCTATGATGTGGCCTGAGTCTATCCACTTCTCCCCACCATCACTGCTACCCCAACACAAGCAGCTCTCATCTCCTGGCTGGACAACTCCAACAGCAGCCTCCTTCAGCCTCCTGCCTCCACTCTTTGCTCCCATAGTTCATCTTCCTCACAACAACCAGAGGGAACTTTTAAAAATATAAGTGTGGTCACCTTATCTGCTGTTAAGAATTCTCCAGTGGTTTCTCATGGTGCTTAGCCTAAGATGCAAACTCCCTATTGTAGTTTATAAGATCAAATATTTGTGGTTCACAAAACCTGGCAGTATAATAGAATCCCCTGGAAGGATTAAAAACATGCAGAGCTTGAGGCACACACTAGACTAACGGAATCAGTATCTGTAGGGGTGAGAGTCTCCGTAGATTGTACATTGGGCGTTGCCCCATCTTTCATCTTCTACTGTACCTTGTGCCTCTCTCCTTGTCCACAACACTTCAGGCACGCTGGGCTTCTTTTTTTCTCTCCAGAAATCATCAAGTCCTTTTCAGTCTTATGGCTTTTCCTTTTGTTGTACTTTCTCTCTGGAATGTTCCTCCTCTTTTCATGGCAGCTGCTTCTCCTCACTCAGGGGTCTTATAAATGGCTCCTTCTTAGTGGGCCTTGCTCTGACCTCCCCCGTTAATGTAACAACAACCTCTGTCAATAGGTGTTTTCTGTGCTGTAACTCTGTTATATTGTCTTTCTAGCACTCATCAGCATCTGAAGAACTAGTATCTAGTCATGAATTTATATGTCTCTCCTAGTAGAAAATAAAATCATGAAGTCACGGACATCGCCTTCCTTCTTTACTGCCAAATCTCCAGATGTGCTCCATAACTACATGTGGAATGCTAATAACAAAGACTGCAGTCTTTGTGGGCCATGTGGTCTCTGTCACAATTATTTATCTCTGCCATTGTAGTGCGAAAGTAGCCAAGGTTGGAAGGTGACAAATGGGCATGGCTGTGTTCTAATAAAACTTAATTTATGGAAAGAAATTTGAATTTTATTTAATTTTCATGTGTCACAAAATACTATTCTTCTTTTTTTTTTAGCCACTTAAAATTGTAAATCCGATTATTATCTTGTGGACCTATCCAAGCAAAATGTGGTAGGCTGGAATTGGCCCATGGGCTGTAACTTCCCAACCCCTGTTTAAGAGCATTTGCATTTGTCTTTTGGTTTGAAAAGCCAGAATTTCATTGAGAAGTACAAAGAGGTTTCCTAAAACATTGTTTACCATGCTTTCACACCATTTCCACCTAGAGGTGTCTGCAAGTCTCAAAGCCATTCAGAAAACATCTGTCAATTATCTACTAGGTTAAACAGAACTGGATTAAATGGCAGGCCAGAGGGCAGCTATCCAAGGTACCAATCTACAACTGAAGCTTAAAATATCACCATAGTAAATCTGAAACAGCACACTTCTCAACTCAGTTTTCCACAGGAGTCTTTTTATAGAAATGGCAAAATATAAATTCCTGAAAATGAAGACCGCAGCCCTGAATGAATGGGAATTTAAAATAAAATCATAACTTGCATCTACCCCCACCTTTATTAAATAAATATTGAGAAAATATTCAAATAATTTGTAAATGTAAATATTTTAGAGGTTGCAAATTATTTTTCTCCTTCTGGATCCCACATACCTTCAACTGACCCTAAACTTGAAGGCATTGTGAAAAGACTCCAAAAAAATACAAGGAATAAAGGTAAGTTCCTCCTTGCTCTCGAGGAGCTGATCCTGGCTGTCCTCGGCTTTTCCCTCAGTAAATATTAATTATACATTTTACTCCAGGCCAAAGGCTACTTCTTTGGAAAGATTTCTTGAACTTGAAAACATGGATCCATCAGTAGCTGCTGGTTTCCCAGTCTTTCCCCTTCTTCACATGTATTTACATATTTCTTTTAAATAAAAATATATTCCTTCTACATTTATTTATAAATGCAAATATTTATTTAAGTACTTGAGTATTTAATTAATGCCTCTTTTTCTCACGAGACTGCCAAGCACTTAAGGTATGTTTTATGGACCAGGATGAATGTTTTGCCTGGCATGCAGTTAGTACTCAATAAATAATTATTCAATGAAGGAATAAGGAACTGAATAAATGAATGTGGACCTTGAAAAGGCAAATTTTTTGCCTCAACAGCTACGATGACATTTCCTTCCACTTTCTCCATAACTTTTCATAATTCATTGTGCACACATTTATTATGAATATGATAATCATATTTCTGAGATTCAAACAATCCACCTTTGGGTGAATGGAGAGCAGAGACAGGGAGGAGATGAGGGGCCTTGGAGTGAAAATTCATTAGACACAGAGGGTAGGCTTTCGAACCACAGCATTCATTTTAAAGCTCACATGCTGGTTACTGGAGAAGAAGAAAAAAAATCAGCCACATGTATTTAAAAGCACAGGGAAACACAAAGCAAAGTCCTCTTTCAAAACCGCAGGAAGCTTGTTTTCAATCCTGATTCTAAAAGATGAACAGCCAGCTCTCCTCTTCATTATAATCCTCATCACTGCCCTTACAATTAGGTCCTAGAATGCATGCTGGTGCTCAGACACAAAATCAAAAGCTTACAGCACAAATGTATTTCCAGATACTCTGAGTATGTTTTCTGCTTCTCTGGCAAGGGGCAGATTCAAGTGGGATTTCTCTCTCGGCTAATTGTTCCTGATCAGGATGCCCTCCTTTCCACATGACTGATATTTTGGCACGAGCAAGAAAGATTAACTCGTACACTAACAAGAATATTTAGACACTGAAAAGTTATGAATCAGATGATATATTTCCTACCAAAAGACATGTACTCCAAAAATAGGTTATCATCCACGTAATCAATAGAATCTATGCTACTAATTCTGTATTCCTTTGAGTTGTGAAACTGTCATGGCAGTGACGAATAACACAAATGCAACATAGTAATAAGACAAGAGAGATATTTTGGAGGAACCGTTAGAAGAACATAAGTTCAGAGCATAGCAATTGAATAATACTCTGTAGCAAAAGCATACTATAAAGTAAAGAGTCATATTCCTTTCAACAATATCTAAAATCACAATTGCCTGAAATAAATTTTTAAAAAATCAAGCAGTCATTTATCTGGGGACTCAATATGGGGATCCCTACAGTTATGAGGTTGTGAAGTGGATATTGCTATAAGACAAGATGCTTACGACCTAATTGAATATGTTAAATTAATCTCCCTTAAAATATTCCCTCCACATAACACTACCTTATATCTTTGCTGAATCTCCTATCCAAATTAAATACAGTACAAAGCAATTTTAAGGTGAAATTGTGAATCTTGCAACAAATACAGGATTTCGAGAAGTTAAGAAAAATGATATTGAGAATTTCTTTTTTTCCCTTTTCTTCTTTTTGGTGAGGAAGATTGGCCCTGAACTAACATCTGTTGCCAATGTTCCTCTTTTTGCTCGAGGAAGATTGTCACTGAGCTAACATCTGTGGCAATCTTCCCCTATTTCATGTGGGATGCTGCCACAGCATGGCTTGAGGAGCCATACCAGGTCCCCTTCAAGATCCGAACCTGAGAACCCTGGGCCACTGAAGTGGAGCGTGCAGACTTAACCACTACATCATAGGGCTGGCCCCTGAAGAATTTCTTTAAACTTCAAGCTATTTATAAGTAGGATTTTAACACAGGTAAAGCAGTTAATGATTAACTATGTAATCACTGTCTGGGATGGTGACACAATTATCATCTCAAAAGAAAATGACGTAAATATAAAAAGATTCAGAGAAGACCTTGGGAAAGCTCAAGAAGTTTTTGAATGTTTTTGAAAATATGATGTTCTGTATCATTTGCTGTGAAATCCAAAAGTGAAGAATGTTCTTTCACACTAGCAGAAAATTTTCTCACAAAAAAATGTTCCAGGAAACAATAAATATAACTCGGATCTTGCTTATTTTAGGGATCAACTTTTAGTTGCCATTTCCACCAACATTTTGTAAAATAAAATACATAAAATGCAAAATAAAAAACATTTATAAACAATGTAAAATAAACATTTATATATAAAATAAAATATAAATATAAAATACGCAAATAGAATAAATATAAAATACAATATAATATAAAAGAAAATAAATATTTTCATAATATTACCTTCAGTTTTCAAGGTAGTATTCCAATAATACTTTTTTAGGACTTCTATGACATCTTCATCTCCCCTTTAAGTAGATTCACGTTAAAGAAACTTTTCCTGGCACCAATTTTCTTGGCTATGAAGACTCAACTATGTATAGTTTCACTTCCTGCTTCTTTGAAAGTTTTCCTCCAACTGATTCCTGGTCTCCTCCTCCTATAGCCACTAGTTAAAAGTGGGGCTTCCCCAGGCTTCACTGATTTGTAAAAAGATAAGATATTTTATTATGCAATGGGGATACTTTTGAAAGGGAAAGAAGAAGCCAAAAATAATTAATAGTCATTAGTGATTCACAATGTGACTGCTGGACTTTGGATGTTTTGGTCTTGTCTCACTCACTTTGCATCCTCTGCTCACCTAAGCCGGTCCATTGCCAACTGGCGAATATCTGCTTTTCCTACTCCAATGACCTCTGTCTGTATTCCCAATCTCAAATATTCCATCTAGGGACCTTAATTCAAAATCTTGACATAAAGAAGTCTCCTTCCCTTCTTTCAACTCACTTTCAACCCATTCGGTCAGCCACCTGCAAAGTGGTTTCACCTTTTTTTATGTGAATTCATCCTCTTCTCTATATTTTCAATACTGTCATGAATAAGACCTTGACACTTTCATTTGGGTCTCCTGCACCAAACTCCTAACAAGTCTTCTACTCCCTCTCTTTTTCTTCCTGAGTACATCCCATATCCTGCCACACACAAACAAGGGATAGTCTTACCATGTCAGTCGGTTCTTATAATCCTACAAGGGAGATCACCTCCTTAGCTGTGCATAGGCAAGGCTCTAGTCCTTATGTATGCTTCCAGTGTAGTCGCTCATCATTTCCTACATCATACTTTACAGCAAAGCAGCAACTCTTAACCAGGAATATAGCAATTCCTTGACAATATAAGACATATAATGTATGTGCATTGTGAATAATTTTTCTGGAGAGATGACCGAAGAATGCTATGAACATGTGAACGTGTATTTTCAGAGGAGACAGCTGTGAGCTTGTGCAGTCTTTCCCACTCACCCTGGTAGATCATTGTGACCTTGGCCAAGTTAATTCACTTTACAAGCATGTTTCTTCATATATAAAACAGGAATAATAATTTTTACCTTATATTGTTTATTATGAAAATGAAACAAGATAGTTTTTGTAAAGGGCTGATGTTGACTTTCAATCAACGATAATTTAGCAATGGTGCTAACGATGATGACGAAGGAGATGATGATGATAACATATCAAGTTGTTTCTCACTGCTATACTTTTGTTTATGTTATTCCTTCTGCCTAAAACTCCTTTTGATCTCCTATTTTACCTGGTAAAATTTTCACTATTCTTCAAGGTACAGCTCGGACTTCACCTGCTTCCAGAGCCTTTTCCTTACATCCCCCAGACTGAGCTGTGCTCCACATTTTTATCTCTGCATATCTCTCTACAAGAGAAAGTACCACATTACATTGAAATAATTCATAAATCTATTACCTCAGCCAGACTATAAGTTCTTTCAAGGTCAGGGACTATGTCTCATCACCTTTTTATTTTCAGCGCCTTGCACAGTGCTTGGCACTCAGTTGTAGAGGGATGGAGGGATTTGGAGGCTGATCAGGGAAAAAGATATGACCATGAGAGGCAGTAACACACAACAAGCTTTACAGTGTGGCGCTCGAACCAGGTTGCACGAGAGGGGAAGCGCCTCACAGCATAAGACCACCCAGAGGCTAGTATCCAGAAGGGGAGGGGAGAAAGAGGATTTCTGGAGGAGACTAGGATTGAAGAGGGAGCTTAAGTGCCTAGGTGATGGCACTGGCAGCATGGCAAGGAGTCCCTGGGTCAGAGAGCTCCAAAGGGTGGTAGCAGCTCCAGGACTTCAGACTCAAAGGCTCTATCTTATCAGTGGGTAAGAGCTATCAGGTGTAGTCTTTGTGGGGTATGCAAAGTGGGTAGACACAGAGTGAATTAAAAAAATCTGCTTATTTGGGCTATTTTTAAAATAATTGGATGTGTAAAAAATTGAGTTTGGCGCCAACGGGCTTTTGAAGTAACAGGGCTCAGCCTGCAGTGAAGAAACAAACAACGCAGCCAGTACACAGAGGCTGTCATTGGCTCCTTCATAAAGCAAATGGTAGGTTCTCAGTAATTGTTGAACTTGTGCAAAGTTCAACAATTAAGTTCACTAACTACAATTTTGCTATATAATCAAAAGTTCCCAAAGGAACATCATATTTTACTTGAGGTCAAAATCAGGGCCCAGAAGTAAAGAAGTTGGCTCATTCATTTTCTTAAATATGTCCATTAATCTATTCAGTTCTGGAATTCAAGATATTTCAAAGAGATCTCTGGGAGATGGGAGTACCATGACTCTCCTTTTTATCTCTACAGCAAGCATAACACCTTGTGTATTGTGTGCACTCAATAAATATTCGTTATTTAGAATGAATGAATCAGTGATCCCAAGTCTCCCAAAGCATACATTCTTTGAAGAAGATCTTTATAACAGACAGCCTTCCTTTAGGCTTTTAAAAACATTATTTTCTTGAAGAGAAAAGCTCAATTCCAATCCATTTTGGATGTTTAATTGGATTTGTTGAATTAAGATATGTGGCTATTTTTTTTAGTTGAAAAATATTGAATAAAAAACTTTACACATAAGAAATACCACCTAATGTAGTCAAGTTGAGGCTATCCAAAGAAACCTAACTCCTGGAGAATCATCTTCTTCATAAAAATGCATATTCTACCTTTCCAAGTTTGCAAATGAGGAGAAGGAGGAGATGGATGGATGGATGAATAATATTTATTGCAGTTTTGCTATGTGCTAGGTTTAATGCTTAGCACATTACCCACATTATCTCATTTAATTCTCATAGCACTCTCCAAGGAAGAGGTCATAATTATCCCGTTTAAATCTGAGGCTTGGGGAGGTTAAGTAACTTAGACAAGACAACAGAGCTAGTAAATTATGTTTGAATGCAGGCTCTCTGACTCAGAGTGCATTTGCTCAATCACTAAATAAGTGTCCGTAAGTGCTAAAAAAGGAGAATTTCAGCTTGCACAGATTCTGTTCCATAAAAGACAATTGCAACCTTTTCCCATGTTGGTCTTTCAGTTTGCCTGCTAAAAATACTCCTTTATTTTGAAAAGTAATTTCAAACACAATAAAATCAATGTGGAATTGTAATTAAGTTCCAGATCAACATATTCTAGAGGAAAACAAAAGAAAGCAGCTGGAAATCTCTTATTTTATGCGCTAATTGAATTATATAGCACCCACTCACTGTTCAATTAGTCTAATTATGGTCCACATCAGTCTCTGTTGCTAGGATGGCAGAAGAATATGATTCTGCCACTTTTTGGGAACCAGCCCTGTCAGATGGATATTAAATAGGCTTTGTGCATATTATGGGTAATTGCCTTCCATCCTGCAGTAGTGCCATGCAATTAAAATGATTCAAAATCTAATAATTTTTGTATAAATCTCTTTTGAATCTCTATTTCTTACGGTCATTTGTTTATGTTCCTCCATTGTTAGTTGAATATTGTGTGATTTTTATAACATTTTTGTATCTTCACTCAACAAAAATAAAGTCAAGGCATCCTTACACTCTGGAATGAACTCAGCAACTGAAAACATGAACACACACCACTTAAAGAAAGTAACAGGGGTAATTAATTTGACAATGAAAACTCTTGAAAATTATTTAAGCAGCTCATTAAATGAAATGTCTAATTTAAGATCTATATAGTAGGTTTAAACTACTCTGTGTGTGTATGCAAGCGTGTGTATTTCAAGTGCAGTCTGAAAACCCACCCTGAGAACTTGTAAAACCCAGGAACTTAAGTATTAGATAGCAACAAGAAATTAACTTCAAACACTTCAAGTACTGACGGTAGAGCAAACTGTCCAAATTTTCTCCAACTCATGCAAACATTTTGTTGTTTGCATATTTAGAGAGGCTAGGCTTGTAAATTAAACTGAGGCATAAGCCAACAGTTTGTAACAAAACCCCTGGGAGTTATACACAGAACCAAGAAAATAATATACAAATTCAGGAAGAGTCATCCTGATTGTGTTATTCCACTTCTGAGGAAATCTGTCAAAGCAAGACAATGGAGCAAATTCCATCGAATACTCTTGTCCAATAGAGTGTCTATGAGAATAAGAAATTGGAAGCTCTCAGACGCATTTAGTTCCAGAAATATTTTCCCTGGTCTGCACAATGTTTGGTAATTTTAAAATTAGTAACCAGTGTTTAAAAACTCAAGATATTTCAGATAAAATTCTGCGATTCCGGTTCCTCTTGAAAAATTCAATGCATCAGCACTAGGCACAAAGTCCCTCAAGGCGATGATGCCCTGAATTTAAGTGACTGTTCTTCCTTTAGAAGGATCATGTGCTTTCCCGAGGCCAGAGTCCCTGCCCCACCCTCCGATACACTTCAGTCATTAAGCTTATCTGCATGACCCTAGTAAAAATAGAAATGGAATTTTGACACCCTTGGACTAAGGAATGGAGAGAATAAGGAAAATTTGACTGCTCCACTCAAGTTTGAACTCAAATTCCTTTAATAGAGACAGAAAAGTTGGTTGATATTTTTGTTTCCCTGGAGTCCAGCACAGCATCCAGCATGTCAATTGAAGTGTGTTGAGCAGACAGTGATTTGACCAAAGGTCATTAGTAAATGATGGGTTGAACTGGGAATAAAATCTTATAGGATTCAAACATAGCAATTGGATTTTGAGGTCTGTATAGTCCCAAATAAATCATTCAATTAATTTATCTCACCAAATTGACCGGTTGCTGAACTAAATCAATCAAAGCAACCCCATTGTTTGGTCTATCAAAGACACAGAGCTAGTGTTTTCTTTCCCTAGGACATTAGCTATAATCCACATAAATGACTTCCCTGAAAATATTTCTTGATCTAGGAAATATTTACAAGTTTCTCTTAAAATCAAACAACAATAATATGAAGAAAACAAAAATTTCCCCCAAAGACAACAGGATGACTCTGGAAAATAAAGAATGTAGAAGGGGAAAAATTTTTCTTAAGAACTATATTACTTCAAGTGTGTGCAACAGAGCAAATTTTTTGTACTGTGTGAAACTGTTTTCTGTATAAACTGGGCATTTAATTGGTCATCACTTTATCTTAGTAAAAGACAAAATCCTGAAAAAACTTAGGAAAAAAATCTACCTCAATGTCTTAACTTTAGAGCTGTAAACAAAGAATTGCTTCAGATTGGTAAAAAAAGGGGGAAAAAACTTAAAAATGGGTAAATATGTGATATTTTTGTTTGTTTTTGAAGAAGCAAAATGTTTCTGCCAACAAGTTTGGTCACAATTATCAGGAAGATTTGTCAAAATATATGTACAAGGATAAAAATGACATTATGTTGCCCACCAAGGACTGAAGCGTTCACTCACTAAACTTATTCCTTTCCAAAAAAATAGTAATTCTGATAAACATGCCTTCCAGTGTATGTTGACACACATTACTCCTGATTCCTATTAAGCCTTTTTTGATCCTGTCTACCTAACACCAAATATCAAAATTAAAAAAAAATTAAGATGAAATGTAAGTTTCTTTTTTGACTAATGCCAATCAGACATTTGGAAATGCTTTACTGATTATTTTTATGAATTTTTTTGACTGTTATCAAGTATCCTGTAAAAGTAGTGTAAAGAAATCAAAAGAGCAAATGAGGCCAAAAGCTGGAAAGAGTAGCTATAGCTTCACATGGTGAGGTTTCTCACTGCTATTCTGTGAAGATATCTTCCTCTTTACTATAAAATATGATTCCTTTGGAAGGAATAAGTCCTCTATCACCAGAGAAGCTGACGTGCTCTGAATGACCATCGCCTTCAATCATTCAACAAGTGTTTTTTAAAGGTCTGTTATCTTAGGTCTGGCCTAAAAGGCTAGACAGGAGAAATACAATTGCAAACAGAAAGTTGTAAAAGAAGATGTTCTAGAACTAATTGGGGGGATTAAGTTACATAAACTTTAATGTCTTTCTGAACCCCAAGATAAAATACCAAATGTGTTATATATATATTAAAGAAAATATTCCTGGTCACGAAAGTTATTTTCATCCTGACATAACCCAAAACGGATTGTAGTCACTACTAATGACTTGATCTGTAAAAAAGTTTTTTAAATATTATAAGGAGAAGAAGAAAATTCCAGAGACATTAAAACCTCATTGCATTGACTATTATCCATGGGTTGGACGTTGCAAGATGACCTTACAGATAAGAACACTTGACCTTGCTAAAACCTCAATACTAAATGATGTAGGAAGCAGCAAGGAAGAACATGACCTTTGCTTTTCTCTATATTTACAGCATTTAATGCTTCTAGAAAAGGCATTTTCTTTGAGACTGCTCATTAGCTATACAGCTCTTGGAACAGGACCAGACACATAGTAAGTGCTATGCAATTGTTCCGTGTTGCTGTTGTTTTGTTATTTCTACTGCTATAGGCTATCTGGGTCAAAATAAACAGAAGCAAAGAGAATGAAGAAGGTTTATATAAAATATCAATACTAAACCAATGAAAACTATAAAATAAAATTCCTCCTACTTTAAAAAATTATATCCTTTAACATTTGACTACGTTTATTTGAGTAAAGTGGCTACTGTTTATAAGAAACTTCTAGATTAACTAACATCTAGTTAACTAACTCCAATTAACTAACTTTAAATCTAATATGCATTTACTATACTCATGAATGAGAATAAATATATATAAGAAATGGGAAGAAATACATCTCTTATCCCATAGTAATTTTGGCCAGTGTGATTTTATTGATTGACATCCCACTGTCTCAGTTTTCTTATCTAACCATATCAATTCGTAAAATTATTAAAATGGGGCCAATTCATAAAACAAACACTAAGCCCCATTTATCACTTTCAGGATATTCTCCCATGCTTTTTTGATTAATACTTTTATTAGAGGCATTCAATATAGATAATGCAAAATTAAATGGATTTTGCCAGAATACATTATAGCCATTAAAATAAATCAGAGTATTAAATGGAGGGAAAAAGTAAAATTGGAAAAAGAAATATAATTCCATATAACTTATGACAGAGTCAATTAATCACTTTACTACAATTTGAGACCTTTCCTATGGAAGGAAAGGAGTGGAAGTCCATTTAACACTTCATCATTATTGTCACATTCTCTGAAGAAAAGACCATGAGCCAAGGACTCGTCTGTGTTGGACATAGCAAAATTTTCTTTATGTTTTTCGACTTCCCTTGACTCAACCTCCCCCTGCAGTGCTTGCCAGAGACAACATGAAACAAGCTATAGGCCAATAAGTAAGATCAGCCCAAACTTCAATGTTTCCAAAAACTATTCAAAATAAGCATTTGAGAAGAGCTCTTGTCTTTCATCATTCTGTCTTCATTTCTACATTCTTCTTCTGAAAACTTTTCCCCAGTGTTCCATTTCACAAAATTGCTTTCAATTTCCAAGTACCTTAATAACAAGATAGAACATTTACTTGACTTTAATTATTGAACTTCACAAGTTTTTTGGCCTTTAAGATTTCCCCTTAAATAATAAAAAAGATGACAAAATGAACACTCTTCTACAAGTACTATAGTGGATCCAAAATGAATTCATAAAATTATGATTAAGTTCATTTTTACCAAATACCAAATGTCTGCTATGAAGCCTTTTTAATATTGTCTACGTTTTATGCCATTTCTCAAATTTATTATTTATTGATTTAATAGATTTTTAGGTGTCAGTTATAGTTTAGTGAATTTAAGGGATAACTGAAAAACTTTTTCCCTGATATTACTTGACGACAAGCTTAATCAATCAAAAAGTTCTACTTCTGATTATGTGATTAGAGCCTAATAGTTTTTGAGTGGGACATGGAAAGTTAAAAACAGATTCCTGCCCTCTGAACCTATAGGATAGTTGGAAGGACAAGAGTGACATGTAAGAGATGTTTGGGAAATATTAAAATATTCTTAGACTTTTGATGCAGTAGAAACTAAGAAAGAAGAAGAAGAGGGGAGGCGGCAAGGGCAAGGGGAGGGAGAGTTGGATTTCGATGAAGAAGGAGCACGAGGAGACTTTAAGGCAGCTTCAATATTCCAAGAAGGTAAATCTTGATCCCTGGAACAAATGGAAGGTAGGAGGTATGGTCGCCAAGGAGGATGACTCTGAAGTAGAAAGCAGTATGTGCAATGCAATAGAGGCAGGCAGACTAAATGGAAATATTCAGGTGTCTGTTATTAAATATAGTCTACCTTTTATTGTAAATTACATCATGCAGACGTAGCCTTCTGGAAAGCAGCGTAGCATAATGATTAAAGAAATAGGCATTATTTTTAGAAGCCTGAATTCACTGCATGACTCCATCACTTAACATATGTGTTAAATTAAGCACGTGACAAATCCTTTAAGACTTAGCCCCCTTCAGTCCTTGAAGAATTTATACCTCGCTTCAGGTCCACCCTCCACTTCTTATATAGTTCTTAGTGATTTCAACATTTTCATAGATGAGATTTCCAATATATTAATCTCTCTAAAGTCTTTGTTCCATGACCTCAGCCTCTTCAATAACCCTGTCTCCACAGTTTGCCATCTAATCCCATGGTTATACCTTTGATTTTATCATTGACAATAAATGTATCTCTTCCTGAATCTGGATTTCAAACATTGTGTTCTCCCAAACCCCTCTCCTCTTTTTCCATTTCAATCCCTCTAGGATCCTGTCTCCAAAAGTTCTTCCTTCCAACTGTGTCTTCGAATTTACTGACCTTTTCACTTTCCATCACTTCCGTTATATCCTCACTTCTGTTCTTACACAGCTCAAATTACATGATCAATCACTGCAATCACTCCCCTGCAAATACTCTCAACTTGCTTGGTCTCTCTCCTTCCATCATCTTGCCTGGCAAAATACCAAATTTAGTTAAATCCAAGCTTTTGCCTACTCAGGGCCTATATTTAAGCAGCTGAATACTACTGAAGAATAATATGCAGCCATGCTGACAGGTTTCACTTTAAATTCTTGACAGAAATCTCAAGTGGGCTCTTAGCATTTGCCTAGCAATCTCAGTACACTTCCCTAGTCAATTTACTGTCTCATCTACATGGCTCCTATCAGAAACGTTTGACCCTCTTCTCAAACTTTCGACAACTTCTACTCACTTGCTTGTCTCAGCTAAAGGCATTGCTTAACCTTTTCCGTAAGAAAATATAAGGTCAGAATAATACTTCCATGTACTTCCACTACCGATCTACCAACTAACCTGCCTGTGTATCCATATGTTCAGTCTTCTCATTCTCCATTGTCATGATGGAAACACCTATCTATGGCCAACCTTCTACTTCTTGTTCTATGTATTCCATGTTCTTCCCATGAAAGGATTTGCCCCCTGAAATCTTCCTCCCTCTTTCTTGCAGCATCAAGTTGTGTCATCTACAGCAGAGGTCAGCAACCTATGGCCCACAGGGCCAAATCTGGCTGGATGCCTAAGTTAAGAATGGTTCTAACATTTTTAAATGATTGAAAAAAAATCAAACAAAGAAGACTATTTCATGACACACAAAATTATGAAATTCAAAGATTAGTGTCCGTGAAGAAAGTCTTTTGGGAACACAGAGTCGCACATTTGTTTATATATAGTGTACAGTTGCCTTCAGAGTACAATAGCAGAGTTGAGTAGTTGCAACAGAGAAGTGTGGCTGGCAAAGCTAAAAATATTAACTATCTGGCCCTTTACAGCAAAACTTTTTTGACTTTGGTTCTATAAAATCGTTATCAGTAATATTTAAACAGCTGCAATCATTGGCATGTTAAAAGCAAAGACCATCCCTCCATGTCTCTTTCTAAGTACAACACCATGCCTCCGTGTCTCACCCTCCATGTCTCCTTCCAGCTACAACACCACATTAATGATCTCCTTTGCAGTAAAAATCATCAAAATCATTATTACTACCTACGGTTTTCAACGCCACTTGTCCTGTCTGCTTTAAGCTCACTCCAGTGAGTTTCTGCACCTACTGTTGCACTGAAACTGCTCTATCCCACTGCAGGTTGGGAAATCCAATGGTTACTTCATCCTACTCTTAGCAGCATTTGACAGGACCCACTCTCTCCTTCACTTGCATTTGGGTCCCATCCTCTCTTGCTTAATTTCCTTCTTATCTGGCTGATCCTTCTTTGTTTCCTTCACTGGATATTCTCATTTTCCCAACATCTAAAAACTGCAGAGCTCTCAGGCTTAGTCTTCTGACCTCTTGTCTTTTATTCCTCAGCTTGCTAGGCGATCTCATCCAGCACCACAGTTTTAAGTGACATTAATAAACTGATACTCTAAAATTTATAAGTCTATTCCTGACCTTTCCTTTCAACTTCAGACTCATATACACAAGAGCCTACTTGACATATCAAAGTTTATATGCCTAAAAACATACTCTTGATTTTCCTGCTAAAGCTGCTTCTTCTTTTCTGTCTTTCCCATCTCAGTAAAAGGCGACCTCTTTTCCTACAATTGCTTAAGGCAAAATTTTTGTTGCCATCTTTGATTTCCTTCTACTGCTCATATGCAAATCCTATTGGCTCTTTGATTTTTCTTTACCTCCAATGCACTCAAATACCATTAGTGCTACCTTTAAAATAAACCCAAAATCAACCACTTTTCAATGCCGCCATTCCTGTGACGCTAGTCCAAACCATCATCTTAGGTCTATACTAGAGTAATAGCGTTCTGTTGGATCTCCCTACTTCCATCCTATTCTCCAAAATGATACTTTTCAAATGAATATCAAATCATGCAACTTCCCTTTAAATGGCCCCCCACTGCAAAAGGATTGAAATCATCAAAACACTTAACCACGCCCTGCATGACTCTGGATTATTTTGTCCCCATTGATTCTCTAACTTCACCTCAGTCCATGCCTCACCTCTTTCACTATGCTTCATCATGTCGGTCTGATTTCATTGTTTTTTGTTTGTTTGTTTGTTTCTTGCCGCACATCTGAAAGCTGACTATTTATAAAGAGTGCTTAAATGATCCAGAGGGTTATTTCCTTGGTTTTGCATAGAAGCGAATACATTGTGCTGATGGACATTTATGTTCAGATCAGGCATCTTTTCTCCTCATTCAGTAAGGTGGTGGATTTTCAGCATGTGGATATTGTCTGTGTTGTCGTCTCTAATTTCTGACTTACTGTTTGTTTTTCTTCTCCTTTCATAACAGTCAGTCATTAAGGACAAGTCCCAGGATTTCAGACTGGGCTTAGAGACTATGATAGAACAAATGTGAAAAGATATATGTACCCCTCTGTTCATTGCAGCATTATTTACACAGCTAAGATACAAAAGCAACCTAAGTGTCCATTGGTAGATGAATGAATAAAGAATATGTCAGACACACATACACACACACACACACACACACACACACACACAATGGAATATTACTCTGCCATAAAAAACAATAAAATCTTACCATTTATGACAACACGGATGGACCCAGAGGGTATCAACTAAGTGAAGTAAGTCAGACAGAGAAAGACAAATACTGTATGATTTCATTTATATGTGAAATCTAAAAATCAAAACAAATGAACAAATGAAACAAAACAGAAACAGACTCATGGACACAGAGAACAGACTGGTGTTTGCCAAGGGAGTTGGGGGTAGGGGGACAAGTAAAATAGTTGAAGGGGATTAAGAGGTACAAACTTCTAGTTATAAAATAAATGGGTAACAGAGATGTGGTATACAGCATGGGGACTATAGTCAATAATATTGCAAGAACTTGGTGTGGTGACAGATGGTGGCTAGACATCAATGGTAATCATTTCATTATGCATAAAAATATTGAGTCACTCTGTTGTATACCTGAAAATAATATAGTATTGCATCTCAATTACAATTAAATTTAAAAAAAAGGAAAAATTTCTTACGTTGGTCTGATTTCTGCTGCTCATAACCTCTAAGCTCAGTTCCTCCTCCCCACTCGTCATATGCTGTTGCCTAACCTTCAGATTCCAGATCCAGTATCTCCCGCCCAGGGAAGCTTTTCCTGGCTATCCTAACCATCTGCAACTACCCTTTAACTCTCCACTGCTTTCTCTCACAGCCCTTATCTCCATCAACTATGTGTTTTAATTACTCTCCTACAATATTAACTCCTTATGAGCAGACTCCTTCCCCTTACCCTCCTTTTTTTTTTAAGATATGCTTTTTTTTTTTGAGAGGAAAATTGGCCCTGAGCTAACATCTGTTGCCCATCTTCCTCTTTTATTTCTCTTCGAAGCCCCAGTTCGTAGTTGTATATCCTGGTTGTAGGTCCTTCTAGTTCTTCCATGTGGGATGCTCCCTCAGCATGGCTTGATGAGCAGTGCTAGGTCCACGCCCAGGATCTGAACCAGCAAACCCTGGGCCGCTGAAGCGGAACACCTGAAATTAACTATTATGCTACCAGGCCAGCCCCTCTTACCCTGTCTTAATTGCCATTATATCCAAGAGTCTGGAAGACTTGCCTCTCAGAAACACTTGTTGATTCACTATATAAATTAATAAATAAATCAATGAAAAGATCTATTTAAAATGTTCAATATATTGCATGGCAAAATAAAATGCCAAATAAATGGAGATTGTTAATAAAAAACAAAAATAAAAAATTTATGAGAAAAATAAATGATAAAAATTTAAATATAGGAATAAGTAAATAATACTATTTTAATTTAAAGACAGCAACGTAGAAGAGTGGTACACAAAACAATGTAAACAGCAATCCTACAGACTAACCCTATAAAAAGACTTAAATTTCAGGTAGATATTTCTATAATGGATTTGCAGTGCTGACAGTATTTTATTTTCTGAAGGAGTATTACATCTTTATTCGAAATACTCAAGCACACACACACACAATGATGGAATCTTCCACAGAAGTCGGCTCTGGCAGCCATGGAGAAAGAGAACTGAACTTTCCTTTTCTTGAAGAAATGAAATGAATTTGCTGCTCTTCCATGCTTCTTTAAGCTTAAGTTTCAATTTGTGTTGAGACTGGTGTCTTCCAAGTTCTGAATAGAACATTAAATTAAGTATTGCACAGGCAGTGTGACTAATATTCTTTTCTCATTCTTATAGACCTTTAACTCTTCCCTGGATAACAGCCTTGACGTAGCTGCTTTGATCTCTTTTCCTTGGTTCAGGAGGTATATGGGATATTTTCAACAAAATTTAAGTGCATGGTTGCAAGTGATGAATTTATACTCAAACTGCATACACTTCTTTTTTGAAAAATAGTTGAAAAAATAGTTAGACGTGAACACTGAACATCTACTTTCCTTTGAAATGACGAAGTTTCTGCAATTTGATAGAGTTCATTTTGTTTGTTTCACTTCAGTGCAATTCATTAAACAGGGCTGAACATCTATAATGTTGAAAGCAATGAGTTGGCTACTTTAGAACATACCAAATGAGAGCGGTATGGAAAATGGGTTCTATCTCCTGGGCCACTCCAGTTTTATGATTATAGTTGCCTGACGGGCTATCTTGAGAAGGATTGTGAGGCTTGGATTGGAATTATCAGAAGCAGTGATATGAGCCATGAATGATATTCGACTAAATTGGCAAAAGGAGAATCACTACACAAATATTGAGTGCTTGCTCTGTTAGAATTTGATAGTCATTGCTCTTAGATAGTTATAGCCCACTCAACAAGAAAAAGTTAATCTGCATGGTTATAGGACAGGGAGTCATATTAATAATTTAATGCAGAAGTAACTCCATTGTTTGTTTCTTTACTGGAACAGCTTAAGCAGCAGAAAAGAATAAGTGGGCCTTTTTCTTTTTCCTACTCATAGGAAAGGTAACCAGGTTCCAATACTTTTGTGAATGTGGGAATCCCTGGTCTCTGGGGGAAAGTTACCATTTTTTGTTTGTTTGTTTCTTAGTTATATAGGGCTAGGTCTTCCCTGAGCAATCTCCCCCTCAATGAACAACCTTTAACTAGCATGTTCAAGTAAGATTATCCAAGAAGATTATAGGGGTAGAAACTGATAATTGAGAAGAAAAATGGATGGATCAAATGTTTGGATTTTCTGATCCCAAGGACATGGAGGAGTGAGGAATTTTCCAAAGGCCGGGATCTTCTGTTTGCTCCCAAAAATTTCCCGGGTGCTATGAAGCATCCCAAAGCACGTGTGCACAGGGAAAGTGTAAAACCATGGAAAATGACCCATATTGGATGTTGCATTGAAAAGGGTCAATGGTACCTGAGAGCTAAATGCAATCTTACTTTGAATAATAAAGATGTGTGGTATATTTTGCACCTTAAATATAATGTGGTAGACCAAGATGTGCCAACATAGAAGCACAAAATTAAGTACTATGGGGATTCAAGAAAAGTCGGAAATTTTTTAGTCTAATTTCAGAGACTTCTCTGTTGAAGAATAGCCAGAGCAGGTTGTGTTACAATGATTTATTTTGCATGAAAAGAATATCACAGCTTTGGTTGAATGCCACATTTAAGGAATCCTAAAACCTCTTAAGGACTTGATCAGGAGCTTGGGAAAATCAGCTTCTATTTAGGTCTTGGAGTCTGTAGTTATTCCAAGTACAGAAATGTCTTGTACCAACAGTGATAAACCTCTGACCCTATACTGTCATCTTTGCCTCTGATATGAGGTCACAATAAGATCGAGATAAACTTCCCTGGATTGGAACACCCAGCTACAGTGCCAGGCCATCTTTTACAATGCTAGTACTTGGCAACAAGCCATAGTTGGTTCAAGTCCAGAGACAACTCTGTGGTTTTTCAGCTCTGTCTAGGGATCTACTTGTCTGTCTCCTCTGTGTTTTCAGTTCCATTCTTCAGACTACATTTCCTATTTCTGATATTTAGGAATACGTCACATTTTGATCTCTGTTTCTATCCTATTTCACCTTGTGAAGATTTTATTCCTTAGTTCATTTTCTTGACTATTTTTCCTGACCCCAATAAAATCCAGCATTCTTGATGATTTGGTTTCAACGTGCCTCCACTTACCCTAGATTAACTAAGGAGGTTCAGATATTGAGCCAAAGGACTTGGTTCTGCATTGAATACTTCTTCATTGGTCTACCAAGCAATATATTTATTTAGGTTTTATTAAATACAAGCTTCTATGCTAGATGTGTTACCTTGGATCTTGGGACAACCAGGGACTAGTATCAATTCCTGAGATACAACAACTTGTAAACCTCATATAGCTACATATGAGAATGTATGTTTCATCTTCAGAAGAGAAAATACATGTTGTGTTTTTTAACCTTTACATAAAACAAATTACTCACAGAGCACTAAGTTTCAGATCATTGGATGATGGTAGTATAAAGTTAAGAGACAATGGATCTGGGAATAATATTTAAAATAGAACAAGTGAATTGAAGTTTCTTATCTACTCAGTAGGTGATTTTAAATGGAGGACAAAAGTTACTTGACTTCCTCAGACCATTTTATTCTAGATGTGTGTATGTGTGTGTTTGAGGTGTAGTAGTCAATTTGATGTTCTCTATCACAGACAGTTTCAGACTATTGTCTTTGGAGTCAGTTGGGCAAAAAATGGATTCAAATCCCAAGTGGTGGGAGTTACTAATTGCATGATCTTATGTGACCGCTGCATGATCTTCAACCATTCTGAGGCTCAGATTCTTCACCTACCTAATAGAGATGTTAATGTCTAGCTCATCCAATGACTACAAGAAATAAATAAAATACTACTTGTAAAGTGATGGTAAGAATGGCAGTTTCATAAAAAATACAATGTACAATAAATGATAGCTCCTTTTATATCAATATAGTATTAGTAATAATAGCAGTTTTAGAAGCAGTGGTTGTATTATTAAATGATAGAGGTGATAGTAGGTAGTCATCAGCCTTGCTATGAGTTTCCAAATGCTAAGAAAAATGTTAGCCATGTGACTTTTTTTAAGATTAAACTCCTTCTCAAAAGAAACAGTCATTTTATTCATACGGTTCTTATGAGAGCGTTCAATGATACAATCGTATTGGAAAATAATCTGGAAAAATCTATGGATGTTAAAAATATAGTGATTCTTTAACCCAGAAGTGCTATTTTGAGGAATCTTTCTTTCAAAAATAAAAGTAATAGAATATAAAGACCTGTGTAGATAAAGATGTTTATCATAGTATTTTTATATGTAGTCAAAAATCTAGAACAAATCTAAATGCTCATCAGGAGGGAAATAATTGAATAAATAGTGGTGGAAGATTATGTAGCTATAAAAAAATAGGTTATAGCTTATACTGAACAGGAAGGATTTCAGGATATATTAATTTAAAAAGCATGTTTCAGAATAAAGTATGTAGTGTGATACTGTTTTGGATATATAAAAAGGAAATACAAATATGAAATTAGGCAGGTGACACTTCTAATATTGATTACCTTGGGGGACAGACCAGGAGTAGGGTTGGGAGAGGTAAATTGTTGACCCAAGTCCTTCTTTGTTAGATTTATACACAAACTTTTATTACTTTTATAATTTTTAAAAGTTTGATGATGTAAAAGAAAAACTTGTAAATTTCAGGAGTCGCTGTTTATTTGCAGAAACATGAGTGCTGTATAAAGGCGACACACCTGCTGTAGAGTTGATTTTATTTAGGGAATATCTAAGAGAATGCGGAATGGAAAACACTTAAAAGAAGAAATGTTGGTAGATGAGGCAAATCCTTGGGTCTAAAATATGCAAGGGTTCTAAGTACATACTTTAGTTTTAAGTAGAAATATGATTGAGTAGAGCAGTGGCAGGGGGAGTTATGTTAAAAGCCCACAGACGTGGAATGAAGTAAATTCCTGAGGTGGAAAATCAAGGAACAGAAGAAAGCATTTGAACTAGAAAAAACAAGATCCACATATTTTGTACATAAACACAATTAAACATTCCCATAGGCTTAGCCAAGTATCTTAACGTGAAGTCATTCCTCCAGAAAAATTCCACTTTAGATTGGAACTGTCTTTCCTCTCATAGCTTCTTAGCTCAATGAATTCCTGCTTTTGTTCTGGGAGCTCTTTCTCTGAGGTCAATAACGAAGTTTTAAATAGCCACCAGAAATTTGGGTAAGATAAGTTGTCCCTATTTCAGAAATGTTCACATAGAGTTCAAAATATTTTCTTTTATTCTGTGGTTATGTCTATTTTAATTTGGGGAATATTATGGGCACTGTTTCAGAAAATTATGGAGATAATGGCAAATAGCTTTTTTTCAATGTTTTTTTATTTTATGAAATAAAAATGTGGAACACTATCATTTTTCCTAAATTTGGGGGAGACATTTTACTGACCTATGACACCCTAAATATGACAATCTTTTTTTAATTGGAATATTTCTTAGGCTGTTTTGACTTGAAGGCTAGAGAACTAGGTTGCAATAACTGGTAACTGAACACATCGACGTCTTTACCCATGTTTAAAACCAAAATCTAACCTAGTCATGAACGGTCATTTTAAAGTAAACCACAATTCTCTGAGTTTTAATAGAGATTTTCAGAGAAGCCGATTTTAATCATAGACAATGAAAGTGGAAATTTTAGATTTGGTATATATTTTATATAGACGCCAAACTAATGTTATGATTTATTATAACGTTTAGTTTGATTTTACAAAGACCCTGATTCCAAATATCAGACGGTTAATTATAGAAATTATGGAAAAAACGCAACCCTGATAAAAATGAAATATTTTGGTTTATACTTAATGCTACAGTGTAAGTCAAGGAAACAATGTACCTTGAATAGATAGTCTCCCAACTTGTAGTTATACCATGAAAGGGAAAAGATCTGTTTGTTGATATTCCCCAGGCTTCTGCATGAGCCCACTTCTCTATATACTCACTTTAGTTGCTCCCATCTATCCCTGTGGGTTCTAAACCATTCTCTTGTTGATGATTTCTAAACTGACATTCAATCAGATGACCCATCGGAGCTTAGGACTCACGTCTAACTCTCTGTGGTCAACTCCAGTTAGGTATCTCATAGGCACTTCCAATTCAATATTACCTAAACTTAACATATCCTTCCCTCCCACCCTTGCCCCTTGGACAAATTTGCTAATGCTCCTGTATTTGCTATTTGATGGAATGCCACCACCATCCAACCTGTCTCTCAAGGCATACACTAAAGAGAAAAGCATCATCTTCATTACCAACATTCAATTACAGTGATCAACAATACTGATTGGTCACCCTGACTGAGGGGTTTCCTGAGATATGAGAGTTTCCATTAAAGTGAGGAATCCCTGGGGCCAACCTGGCAACTTGGTCATCCTACACTCAAAGGGTTCCAGTCTTGGGAGTCTCCTCTCACCGTCCTCACTATCTTTCCCTTAGTTGACATCTAGATCTCTAGAACAGCATCGTCATGTGTTTTCAAATCATTCTCCACTTTGCCCTCAGAGTGATATTTCTAAAATGCAAATATCCTTTGATTATACCGTCTTTGTCTCAACTCTGTTTTCACTACACTCTTATATTCAACTAACAGTGCAATGTGTTAAATTTTTACAAGTCCTTAAGTCTTTCAAGTGTCAGATCTACGCATTATTTGTCTGTATATATCTAGAGCCGATCACAGTGACTTGTGAGAAGGATATGCTTAATAACTACTTTTTGGATGAATAAGCAAATAAAAAATAAACGTCACTCTCTGTTTAAAATCCTTGAGAGACTTAATCCTCAGTAAAGATTGCTACCCAGGGCATAGAAGGCCCTCCATACTCCAGACCTCCAGACTACATGTCTCTCCTCACCTCTTGCCATTTGCATTCCACATTCATCTCTCATTTACTGCCTGAATTCTGTGAATGGTATTTTCTATTGGATGTCCTTCTACTTCCATCTCTCCACCTGGATGACTCCCATTCCTCCTTCCTGATTCATCTGAAGTGCCACCTCTTCCAGGGAGCCATCCCTGACACCCCCACTCATACATGCCTCTCCTCTGTTCTCTTATGTCACACTTTACCTGCTATTATCAGAGCATTTTATCACACTCATTTGTGATCTTCTATATACTTATTTTTCCATCTCCCCTATAAAATTATGAGCTCTGGAAGAGCAAGGACTTTGTATTTTTTAGTCTTGGACTCCAGTGCCTAATGCTGTCACTAAATAAAGGATAGATATTAAATAAACTTGTTGAACAAGAATGGACAGCAAAAGCAGAAATTACAACACTAATAAGTAATCTTAGTGAATAAAAATAAAATAAATGAATGTTACTTAAGCTGTAATTTAATATCCAATTGTTCCTTAAAATATATTTTTCATTGTATGGTCCTTGCATATAAAATTAACAAACCCCTCAAATTTGGACTGTTTCTGCTCTTATTTATACTAGTCTTTTGACCTATTGCATTTAAAACTTTTCTTTCATTCATTCATTCATCCAATTGATATTTTGAAAAATATATGTCAAATACACATGTTCTCTGTATCACGCATTCTGCTAGGTGCGTGGAATACAGCAGTGAGCTGGATGGGCCCAAGTCCCCGCTCTCAGGAGCTTACGTTCTGGAGGGGAGGACGGACTGTAACGCGCACATCGATATATGAAACAGGATCATTTCAGGTGGTAATGAGTACTCTTGATAACTTAGAGTGACTGTAAACATAAAAGGCTCTAGCCATATATTGAAAGTAAAGAGAAACATCAAATTGGTATTTACATGTTACAAAAATGCTAACATCAAACAAGTTTTTTTATGATCATGTAAAGGAAATTGTGGAATTTTTCTCTCTTGAACACAATTTTTTTTGATAAAAAATACACAGAGTGTTTTCTTTATTATCAGAGTTCAGTAAAAAATGAATATTTTAAAAATAGTTTATTTTACTACCACAGTTTAGCCCGAAACATGGCTGATTTCAAAATGATTTTCTAAGGTGAATGAACATGTAAGAAATGGAACCGAAGTTTCATCCGTTCTCCCAGCCACCAGCCGTGATTTTGGCTGTCTGCCTTGTGCTGCTTTCTCAACATAGGCAGCTGGTGCATTCTAAAAAACTAGAAATGATAAATGGGATAGAGACTGCTTAAGGTCTGTGTAAAGTTTAATGAAAGATTTATCTCTTGAGGGTAATGTTCCTCTTTCTTTTACTGAAATGAGAGTTTGATAACCTCTCATTGTGCTTTTGATAAATTACACCTCACAGTCATAACTAAAATGACTAAGTGGAAAAAATTTTCAAAATAGCTAAGCAAGGTCTAGTTATCGCCAAATGGTTTAATACTTAGTATCTACAAAGCTAAGTTTGGCATTTGAAATATTTTTAATTATCAAGCTGAGAGAAACCATGATTCAGTAATTTAACAATTACTGGGAGACCCTTTAATGTTTCTCTATGCCAATTATAGCCATAGGGATAAGAGATTACTACCTAGAATTTATAGTCAAGTTATGGCATTCTAATCTACAATCACAAAGAATGCTTTCTTTTCAGTTTACTGTTACTGTTGTTTAAGTCTTTAATATTTTATTTCAGATTTAACAGGTTTGAATGGGTTTATACCCTTATGCACCCACGTGCATGAAAACTAAAATGACAATTATCCATCTCTATAAAAATAAAAGAAAAACAAAACACCTCAAATATTTTATTTGACTCAGAGAAAGCTGAACATTTTCCCAATATACCCAATATTTTCCCCACACTTAGGAATTTAAATTTTGTTTTAAAAATTCAATATATCCAAGAGTATTTGAGATGTATGGTTAGAAAAAGAAGATAATTCTCAAGATGTCTACAGATGTTAAAAAATATGTAATAGGTATTTAACACATTTCCCAAACCATGAGTTTAAATGGAGTTGTCAGGGCTGGCCTAGTGGCATAGTGGTTAAGTTCATGGGATCTGCTTCAGTGGCCCAGGGTTCACAGGTTCTAATCCATGGCGTGGACCTAGCATTGCTCGTCAAGCCACGCTGTGGTGACATCCCACATAAAGTAGAGGAAGATTGGCACAGATGTTAGCTCAGCACCAATCTTCCTCACACACATACAAAAAAGAAATGGAGTTGTCTACTAGGCGTGGAAAGAATTTCTCTGGCATTCATGTGAAGGTGGGCAAATGCTTCTTCTCATTTCCTCCAGCCAATGTCCCAGGGCTGGTTAGATTTTGGCAGAACTTCCTTTCCTCCTAGGAGTTCTATTAAGAACAGTACGTGTGCATTTACCATTGTTCATATTTTTAACCTTTTAAGTGATTTTTAGCAGAAAATAAATCCATGTTTGAGGTTAAAAATCAAATAACACATAAACATATAAAGTAAAAAAGGAAATGTCTCCAACTCTCCCCACTACATCTCATCCCAACTTATTTCCCCAAAGCCCAGTCCCTATACACTCACAGAGACACACCTCCACCCATACACCTCCAGGACAACCAACGGTAACACACACCACATGCAAAAATTTTGTCTATAGTATTATTAAAGTATACTATAAAATATAAGATATTAAAGCATATATAAATATTTATAGATAAACATATGTTCATTCCAATTATATTATTAAATATATATTTATTTGACTATATAATTAAATATACATGAATAATTTGCATATATTATGTAACATTTTAATAAGTAATATTAAATAAATATAAAATAAATGGTAAGATTTTATAATTAGTAATAAAATCATATATCTTATTTATAATTTATGACATAAAATTTATATATAATTACATAGTTTAGTAATTAAATTGTTACTATAATTATATAATATTATATTATATAATTAAATTGTTACTAATTAATTTTTACTATATTAAATTATTATTAATTTAGTAATTAAATTATTAAATTATTTATATAATTTGTATATGATTATATAATCCAGTAATTAAATTATACTACACTAGGCACTTTTATAGTACACATATAAAAACAGGATCCTATCATACACACTCCACTTGACTTTGTTGTTATGTATTTATTATCTTTATTTTTCATAAGAAGTCATCCTAGAAATCCATCCCCATCAGCTTTCCTTACTCTGTCTCACTGTGTCTCTTCACCTGGTTGCACCATAGCTTATGTTCAACTTTGCATTGTTGAACATTTACGTTAGAACTAATTACTCACCATTTCTTATTACTTCCGAACAAGCTGTTGTTCAGGTGTGAGCACCTATGTCAGGGAAGATACTGTATATATCCTTCTGCTGCTAGTGAGTGATTTTTCTGCTTCCAAAGTTTATAAGCTTCCATTTGAGTAAAAATCGTACAGGCAGGTTGGAAGCAATCTTTTCCTTTTCTGGGTGTTCCCAACACATCGTTAGGCTTGCTGAAGGGAAAAGCTGTCTGATTATACAATCCTGGACAAACAGCATGCCTGCCAACAGAGATGAATTTCTATGTAATGATCTACAAGTTCTATCCAGTTGTTTATTCTTTTTACATGGAAACTCACCTTCTATCACTCAAACCTAACTCAATATAAATCTGAGAAGCTTTAGTGAGAATGTTTCAAGCATATTATTGAAAGCAAGTTTTCCATTTACTTGTTTGAGTCAGGAATGACCCACAGATGGAGTGCTACTCTAAGATGTTATTTGATTATTCCTTATGGAGCATTTTAAGAACAATTTTAAAAGATAAATGCAATCCTTTGTGGCAGAATCATTGACTCTTTCCATAGCCTGATTAATCTAGACAACTTTGCACTTAGCGAAGGCTCTGCCCTTTTATGGGAAGCAGAGGTGATCTGTGCTGACAGAGGGAAGGGAAGGGAAACCCCTACCCTCCAGAGCACTTAAAACAATGCAGCTGAGAGCGCACTGCTGAAGTGGACCATTCATTTCTTCTGATTGTCTACAAGAATGAAAGTGGCCAGCTGGCTGCACCGATGATAAAAGAGCAAACTTCTAAAAGAATTACATGTTTTCTGAAAAACAGTAGCTACTCGGTATTGGTTCTGGAGTCATATGTGAGATAGTTGGGCTCATTATCTATGATCCTTTTTCTGCAGTAATGTGGACAAAAGAATATATGAAATCATCATTTTCTTGGTTATAATATTGCTGATGGGCTCTTTTTAAAGGGCAAAATGCTGTATCCACAGGGAAGATCACTGGCTTTGTTTAATGCCTTTTCTGAGCATCATGTGAGATGAATCTGTAAGTGAGCTGTATTGAAAGATTTAAGTAATGAAGGATTCTCAGAGGTTATGTCAGATGAGTAAGACTCTAAGGTGGAAGCATTGAATCCTTCATGTGTAAACAATGAACACCCATACACATCACAACTAGGCTGAAATAATCATAATAAGGAGTCATTCCTCCAGGGAACCCAAACTAGGCAACATGCCTGGACCAGCTCTATAGCGAGGCATTCTAATAGAGCCGAGGTTGCCAAGAGGGAATATAAATAAACGTCTGATTTAAAAGGGCCCTTTCCTTCAGTGCTTCTGGGAAACAACTAGACACATTGGAACACTGCCTGAAAGGCAGAGGATGGGAGAGAACGAAAAGTCAGAGAGTTTGGGTAAGGATTTTTAGTTCACACTTTCCTTTTAACTAATATTTAACGATTTCATTGATTTCATAGTTTGCCCGTAAAAACATCCACTGTGTTCTGACAGTAAGAACCAGAGTTATCGAAGACACAGCACCTCTCTCCCTCCCTCCCTCTCTCCCTCCCTCCCTCCCTCTCTCTCTCTCCACTTCAGTGATCTGGGCTCAACGTTGACTGGATTCACAGTGTCAGATAAGTCATACCGGTCTACCTGTAAAGTGAAACAATAATTATTTTTTCTTTTGATTGTCAGGAATACAAATTGGAATATTGGCACACAGAGCAGGGGCAGGCCAACAGGCCAAACCCAGGCTACCACCTGATTTGTATGGCTTGAAAGCTAAGAATAATTTTTACATTTTTAAATGGTTGGAAAGAAATCAAAAGAAGAATAAGATTTCATTGCATGTGAAATTTATATGAATTCAAATTTTAATGTCCATAGATAAAGTTTCACTTGAAAATGGGCTGCACTTATCATTTACATATTATCTATGGTTGCTTTTGCAGAGTTGACTAGTTGTGGCAGAGGCCAAATAGCCCACAAAGGGCTATTTTAGATAAAGTTTGTTGACTCCTGACAGAGGTGATGCTTAATAAATTCTATTGTTAGAATAACAAAATAGCTGAATAAAGATTGAAACATATAGTCTTCAACATGGATAGAATGAAACATAGAGAACATCTGGAAACAACTGGCAGTTTTCTGTAGACTAGAAGTCCCAAACACAGACATCTCTAAGACCCAGGCAGAGAATGTAGATGAGTGGAGTGAACCAGGTCAGGGAGCTTATGGGGTCCTGGGTTTGATTACCTGCCTTAATATCTACCTGTGGCAGCTGATACTCAACCCCAGCAGGTTACTGCCATAGCAAATGCAAGCTCAGGATTGCTTCAGAAGAAAAGCCGGATGTTACATTTTTCTGTGAAATTTGTTGGCAACCAATTATTATTGTTATTATTTTTGTGTGCAAGGAAGATTGGCCCTGAGCTAACATCTGTGCCAATCTTCCTCTATTTCGTATGTGGGAATCCTCCACAGCATGGCTTGATGAGTGGTGCTAGGTCCACACCCAGGATCAGAATCTGTGAACTGAAGTGGAGCATGCAAACCCAACCACTACACCAGCAGGCCAGCCCCATTATTATTTTTTTTAAATTGTTATTTGACAAAGTGTGGAAGAAACAATATTTATATGTGCCACAAGGAAAAAGAATTGCAAAGTTTGATATGAAGATTAAGAAACAGCCTCAAATTTACAAGATTATAATTTATCTTTGAAATACTTTCTCAGGTCAATATAGCTTCGGTCATGTGATGAAACTTAGATCATCTCTTTCTCTTTTTTTTTTCCTTACAAGGAGAGGCATTTTTGATTTAGAAATATGCAAGCACAGATTAGGCCATAACTATTTTTTTCCTTTTCCACTTCTTGAAATTCTTAATATCTTTCTCTCACTTCTTTGCACAAGCCTGCAAGTTCTCTGAGTATAGGCATATTATTTGCTGAATCCCCAGTACCCAGATAGTGCCCATCACAAGGGGTTGATTATAAACGTCTATTGAGCAAAAATTGAATGAATAATAATAACTAATGCTCTGCTCTATTTATGAGTCTCCAATGTAGATGAATCTACCAAAACTGTCAGAACTGAAATACAAAAACAATGACCGTTACACTGAACAGTTCTGATGTAAATGTGTGTTTTTTGGATTACTACAGCAAGACATAGTAATACTATGTCACTTCGCTTTACAAACAGAATAGAGAATATATGTGCAATACCTACTGGAGATATTTTTCCCCAGTGTCTAGCCGGGTAGAATATCTACGTACTATAGATATATAAATGTCAAACACTCACTGAGAAACAGCATGGTTCATGGAAGCATTAGTAAGAGATATGTTTTTGTACTTCAACTTTTTATTGTAATGCACTATACAACACGGCTCTTCCAATTGCCAGGGAAAAAGTTATATTTTTCTCTCGAAATAGAGGTTGGAAATGATACATTTGTAATCATCTCTGTACATAAAGCTACTTATTCACCATTGGCATAAAATACATGTGCACTCTTGCTTATTAAGCTTTCAAAGCCTGCAGAAATCATTATGAATGCTGTTAGCATCCAGGGAAGTGATGTGATTGAGGGCAGGTTTATGGAATCGTTACCATTCACTGCTTCTTTCCTTTCCCATGAAGTCTTTGATCCTGGGTAAGGTTTTCTACCCCTGGTGAGATCTCTCAAGTGCTTCAAGAAATAAATATTTGGTAGGCTATTCCAATATTTTATTAAATTAGACTACAGCCTTTGCTTTTAAATGTGTAAAGCATTTTGAGTTTTACAGTGAAATTTTATAACGAAATGAATTTTATAGTGAAAATTATAGAATTTATAATTCCTACATATATATACACAGATAAAGACAAATAAAAATTTATTTAGAGGTATATGGAAATGAATTCATTCCAAGAGAAGTGGGAATCTGACATGTTGTAAATTTTCCAAATATTATTGTGGAATGAATCACTGTTAAATAAAAGGTGCATATGAGGCTATTTCTAAATAAATTACGTATCTAAAAAGTTTTACTATCCACTGCCAAAAACAAATGTTAAATGGCATTTTTGTTAATCTCTCAACTTGTAGCATAATCATATGCATTTAAAATGTGTTTAATATATGTTGAAATGCTTTATAAACACTAACATTTACAGGGCTGTTTTCTGTGGGTATTAGAAAGAGTCTCTGTAGTATAATTTCTCAGAGCTCAGTAAGATGCTAAAATTTCGTCTTCATAATGATATTCTGCATCTGTATAGGATCCTTTGCTTAAGGATCTCAGAGAGCTTTACTCAATATTAAGTGATTAAATCATACAGTACCCTTGAGTGACAAGTTTAATTATACCCATTTCCATAAAGACAGTACGCTAGAAAACTATTAATCTACAAACTCAAGGTTATTCAGATAATCAAGACCATAAGGTCATTTTGCTGGGATATCCATTCCTGCCCCCCACCCCACTCCCAGTGGCTAGCTCCCATATGGAAGTGAATTGTCAAACTTGGGGTTTTGCCAATTTCTTCAGCACATGTACAAAGCTGAATGTCACCACTAGCAGTTCAGGCATCTCATCGTGGGAGAATTATTCACACCTCTTATCACCTATGATTCAACAACTGTTGCATAGTTTTTAGAGGAAAAAAATAATAAAGTATCAAGCTAATGATCTTTGTTAAAAAAAACCACTAAAAATCAGGCAAACCAGGTGGAAATTTGAGAAAGGAAATTTTGGGTATATTTCTTCATGCACATTCATTTTATAACAAAATATACACACCCACAAACACAAAGTCACAGATGTCCTGTTCCTTCAACTAGTCCTATTCGTTCTTCCCTTTATAGCTAAGCCTCCCATCTAGATATTTGGCCCTGCTTTTTCCTTTTTCTTCACTCCTTGGCATGAGAAGATGTTGCTTGTAGGTGCAGGAACCATCTTGTAGCCATAAGTGGACAGATATGAGAACAAATGGCCAACACACACACACAAACACGAAGTTCAAAGTTAACAATAGCCTGAATCTTGGTGACATTGCTGAGCTTCCAGACCAGCCCTGAGATGAATTATCTCCCAACTTCTTGTAAACTATAAACATCTTCATGGTTTAGTTGCCTTTTTTGGTAATCTGCAGCTAAAGACTTTCTCAACCAAAACACATTTTGTCCTATTACCATCTTTCATAATTTTGATAACATTTCTCCCTATCTCCCTATATGAGAGTATCTTATTTTATTTATAAATCAAGTTATGGCTTTATTGTCTCTCTTTCTCCTCACACTGAAAGAGCAGTTGCACAAGACCCAGCATTCTTTCTGTCTATCGAAGGCTGTATCCATACAGCGTATGTTCTTTGGCATGTTGAAAGTTGTAATAAATAGTTTGGAAGAATGAATACATATGTGAGTGGATGAACATGTTAAACATCTTACATGTATGTCCAATTACTGAAACATCATAAATTTCCTGAAGTTTGTATAAATGGCTATTCAATTTCTACAAATTTAAGTCACTTCCTTAACATTCTATAAGGAAAAGAGATTTATATAATTTCTCCATCAAAAAATTGAGATGGAGCTCCTCACTGGCTCTGCCTTAGTTTCAGTTTTTGTCATGATGAGCCTGGTTCTGAGAACAATGACAAAAGGTACAGACTGTAACCAACCGCTTCTGCCTGGGTGAAGGGCCACTGCTGAGATGACAGCACTGAAAGGAACAAGGCAGGAAGTAACAAACCCCTTTTAATCTCCTCCTGCCTTTCAGTCTCCCTCTCTCTACTGGCCAACCTACCAGGGAACTAGCGCCAAAGGAGAAGTACAATATCCAGCAGTCCATCTCCAGCATCACAAAGGAGAGTATGGAAGTGTAGGTTTGGGGTGAAGAGAAAATAGGTTGGCAAGGAGCAAAAAACACGTTAACTGTGTCTCCTGGAATCATGTCCTGTACCTTCATAATTCATTACAGGAGATTTTTTTCGCTAAAATCAGATCTGAGCAGGTTGGCCTTCTGCTTAATATCTTTCAGAAGGTTTCTGTTTTCCTTCGAGTAGCTTTCAAGCTAGTTAGTACTGCAGACATTATCTTTATGACCTGGCTCCTGGCTTCTCCTCCACTCCCATCTCCTAGTATCCTCTAGGATCTAAACTTAAGAAGAGTTTACATCAGTTCCCCTAAGTAGCAGGTTTTCTCAAACCTTTGTGTCTTAGTATAGTCTCTTCAAAAAATCTGGTACAACATCCTCTTTCTCCACTTGGCTAATTCTTATTCACATTGGGCCAGGTTTTTGAACCTCTCTAAGTCTCAATTTCTACATTTGTCAAATGGGAATGTTAATAAATTCCAATATATAAGATTGTTAGTTAATCAAATAATACAGGTAAATCATCAATATCTACCAACATATAGCTCACACTGAATAAATATTTGTTGTTCTTATTATTGCCTTTCATAACACTACCAAAATATCCCTTTAGCTCACAAACTCTCTCTAATACCAAAGTGTGCATTTCCTGTGATCCCACAGTACACCTCCCATAGCAAAAAGACCTGCCACACTGTATTAGAGTGCCTGGTCTATTCACCTATCTTTCCTAGTAAGCTACAAAATTATTGAAGGCAAGGGCAATGTCTTTTAGACCTTTAACTTTAGAGCTTAGCACAGTGCACAGCAGACAGTAAGTTTTCAACGACTATTAGTTCAATGAAAAAAATTGTTCTTTTACACAAATTTGATTTAGTGCTAGTTTTACTGACTACTTTGCATAAAGACAATGTTAACACACACACACACAGATGGCAGATTAATTGCTATTTAGACAACTGCCGCAGCAACTTATTTCACCACAAAGATTTAAGCCATCCCCTATAGTTACTAACTGTAAATTATCTATTAAATTTGTCAAAGCAAAGTCCTCATATTTAAAATATTTAAGAGAAGGTGAAAATTATTCATGTGAGCTTTGTCTTAGCCTAAGTTCCACCACCACCTCCTCCAAAACAGAACCGGAGACAAGGGCTTGAGTCAAGAGGGCTTATTTGGGGACGTGACCCCAAGGAAATGGAAATGGTGAGTAGGGAAATAGAAAAAGTGAAACTAGGAAAGTATAAAAGCTAATATAGATGGCAGACTTGAGCTGTTGTGGGCAACTTGGACTCATTCCCACTGGGGACACCAAGATGAGTAATTAAAATACATCGCAATTCTTCACCTAAAGGACAAAAGAGGATAGCGTTTATTCACTGGCTCCCATGCCCCACTGGTTAAGGGTAGACCCTGGGAGCATTAACTATGTTGGACTGCCCGATTTTGAGTACTTCAGAATGGCTAAGTACTACAGACATCCCAGTAATAAGCAACAGAAAACTCCTGGAGTGGAAAGCAAGAGAGATACTAGGTCGAGCTGGGAGTGAGGCTGTCAGGTTACACCTGCATGGAGTTGGTTGCCACAGCAACTGCCAGAGGAAAAAATATGTCTGAAAGAATACTTCTTGTATCTTAATCAAGTTGGGATATATGTCTTTTTAAATTTGCTACATTCACAATAATATCACGAACTGCTTAAAATATACCATTTAAAGATCTTATAAATCACTGCTTTTCATGTAGCAATTTGAAGACATTTGCTTATTTAATCTCCTCATTTCTAATTGGATGGTATCTTAACAAGGTAAAAAGAAATTAAAAAAATATTTTGAGAAATTTTTGATAGATAGAAAGTCTTCGTGTGGAAATCTGAAGCATTGTCTTAACTGATGTCTGTTTCAACTGAGAATTGAAATTTCTCAGACTTCTTTTAAACACAAGCGACTTCTAATGCCAGAAGCTCAGCTGAATATTCTATATATACTATTATTAAAGAAATAAAAGACTGTGGGGAGGCAGAGAGATGGGATCAGGGCAGCATATAAAAGCAGTTTCAAATATATTAGATAACTTTCTGGTTCTTCCATTGTGTGATGGGTTCAGAGGTGTTAGTTTTTGCTTCAAAACATAATTATGTTCTATACAGTTTGAACTTGAAAATATCATGTAGTAAATTTAAAGATAAATAAATATCATCATATCAGAGATAGAAAGAAATTGAAGAAAATATTTGAAGAAAATATTCCAAACATATGTCTTTATAGGAGGCACACCTTACATTTAAGTACCTGGAAAAGTCGAGAGATAGAAATACATACCATGCAGCAAAAGAATGAAAGTAGACCATTATCTTCCACCATGCATGAAAATCAACTCAAAATGGATTAAAGACTTGAATGTAAGACTCAAAACCACGAAACTTCTAGAAGAAAACTTAGGCAGTATGCTCTTTGACATCAGTCTTAGCAGCATATTTTCAAGTACCATTCCTGACTGGGCAAGGGAAATGAGAGAAAATATGAAGAAATGTGACTACATCAAACTGAAAAGCTTCTGCACAGCAAAGGAACCATCAACAAAACGAAAAGACAACCTAACAATTGGGAGAAGATATTTGCAAACCATATATCAGATAATCCAAAATATACAAAGAATTCACACCTCTCAGCAACAAAAAACCCAACAACCCAATTGAAAAATGGGCAAAAGATCTGAACAGAGATTTCTCCAACGAAGATATATGGATGGCCAACAGGCACATGAAAAGATGTTCAACATCATTAGCTATCAGGGAAATGCAAATCAAAACTCCAATGAGGTATCACCTCACTCCAGTCAGAATGGCTATAATTCACAAGACAGGATACAACAAGTGTTGGAGAGGATGTGGATAGAAGGGAACCCTCATACACTGCTGGTGGGAGTGCAAGCTGGTACAGCCACTATGGAAAGCAGTAGGGAATATCCTTAGAAAATTAAGAATAGATCTACCATATGATCCAGCTATCCCGCTGCTGGGTATTTATCCAAAGAACTTGAAAATGCAAAGGCATAAAGATACTTACACCCCTATGTTCATTGCAGCATTATACACAATAGCCAAGCTTTGAAAGCAACCTAGGTGCCCATCAAGGGACGAATGGATAAAGAAGATGTGGTATGTATACACAATGGAATACTACTCAGCCATAAGAAATGGTGAAATCCGGCCATTTGTGACAACATGGATGGACCTTGAGGGTATTATGTTGAGTGAAATAAGTCAGAGGGAGAAAGTCAAATACCACATGATCTCACTCATAAGTAGAAGATAAAAACAATGACAAACAAACAGATAGCAACAGAGATTGGATTGATGGTTACCAGAAGGGAAGTTGGGAGGGGGGAGGGCAAAAGAGGGAATTAGGCTCACATGTGTGGTGATGGATTATAATTAGTTTTTGGGTGGTGAACATGGTATAATCTACACAGAAAATAAAATATATTATAATACATCTGAAAGCTAAAAAAGAAAAAGAGAAATATATACCATGCAAACACTCATCAAAAAAAAAAAAAGAAAAGAAAAGAAAAAGAAGAGAAAAACAGTGGTTCAAAAGCAAAGGTGTAATTCCACCAGTCTCTCCATGCTGAGAAGACAAATATGGGACTTCAGAGCCTGTCAGGGAGAACGGGCCTCAGGGGTTCCATTGAGACCCAACAACGTTGAATCAGTTAAATCTTTGATTAGGTCCAGGGAATCTGCCTGAACTACACTGCCATGGAATAGAAACTGAAATAAGTAGTAGTCTGTAAGCCTGAAGAATGCCACAGTAGGCTTCCATACCCCAGGCACGTGTAACACCAATGCATAAGAATAATTCTTGCTAAAGACAAGCTCACAGACAAAAATGTCAAAGTACTTGAAATCCATTTACCTGGCTATTTCAAAGAGGTAAAGGAAGAAATGTAAGTTTTACAGTGAGAGCAGGATATTATGAAAAAAGAACAGGTCATTTAATAAAGAAACAATCAGAGAAAAGAAAAACATAGTTATTGAAAGAAAAATCTCATTGGATGGGATAAATAATGGTCTGGTTAAGACAAGGGGATAGATACTGTGAACAGGTTTCCTTGAACACAGCACAGAAAGATAATGGCCTGGATGGTTGAGAAGGCTCTGCCCTGCAGTCTACACAGCACCCAGGGTGTGGGGAGGGAGGGCAGGACTTTCTTCCTAGCATCAGCCCGGAGTAGGGTGGGTTTAGCTGAAAGCCATCTACCCTTTGGGGCTGCCCTTTTCCTGTTCCTTTGGGAAAGGAGAACAGGTTTTATTTGCTGCTCTTTTGTCTGTACCCATTGGTGTTTCTGGACTGTGTGCTTTGCTAGTTCCCCAGCTGTGATATATAGGAGACACCAAAAATCCCAGGGAACTTGTCATTTGGTCACTCCTCAAGTCTAAAGACTAGTCTGCCTTCTTCTCTCCACCTTTCTGAACTTTTATGAGCAAACCTTCTCAGAATTGCCTTAGGTATTGTGTCCAGGATTTTTAGCCGTAATCAGCAGGAGGAATAAGGTGGAATGTATTTACTCCATCTTATCTGGAACTAGAAGCTCTAGAAGCTATTCTTAAAAGTTGGCATGATGAGTCAGAGCCTATGTTATTTCAATCAGTAGTATATGAGATGGGCTACCTCATTGCATACTAAACAGCATTGTCGGTGTCGCAATCCAATGTACACATCAGGATAGATGCGGAGAGGGCTGATGGCCACTCTGAGTTTATTATAACCAGTATTTCAATATATACATAGCTTACATCTGTTAAACATACACAGGTGTTCTGGATGAAGTAATTAGCGAATGCCAAGACTTCTTAGTGATTTCTCAACGAGCCCTCCCTTGGCCTCTGTTTTGATATTATCATGTTATTGCTGTGCTCGTATATTTTATCTCGGAGCATGCAAGGCCTCCTAGGCAATGGCCCCTCCTGCTCCCGATATCGTGTCTCCGTCTGTGCCCCTGGGCAACCGATGCCTGTCTTAGGTTGCCTCCCCCTGGAGGTCTTACCTGTCATTGGCTAACCGGCCTTCTCACCTCCGGGGCACAGTTTGTTGGCAAGCTTTTTTCAGTGATTATTAACCCTTCCTGTGTCAGGGGCGGCTACAAGCATTAACATATTTTAAATTTTTTTCTTTTATAAAGATTTACAAGAGGACAAAACAATTGAACAAAAAGTGAGGAAAGTCAGTTGTTTAAATATTTTATCTTTAAGATCTCAAACAACAGATAATTAAGATTTTTCAATGTTAATTTATTTTACATTTTTCCAGCCAGATGTTTTAAAAATCTAAATAATGTCAAGTTTTTTCAATATTATAAATGTATTAATTTATTAAGTACCTTACTGATTTTGTCTTTAAGTTCCAACTTTTAAAAACTTATATAATTACGACTATTATTTTTTACATAACTCAGACTGGATTTATTCCTTTTGCTTTTACTTAAAGATTTAACTAATAACTTTAGAAAATCTTTAAAACTTTATTTCAAGAATTCTTCTCTACTTTTCTCTATAGAAAGAGTACCTGTGATTTGAACTGGCTCAACTCAACTAGACAAGAAAGTATAGCTGGCATGTTTAATTAAACAATAATTATAATTACCCTTGAGAGAAAAGAAAATGGTATTGAATATATTAGGGAGAATTGAAAGGAAATGTGTAATAAAATAAAAAAAAAGCTTTTTAAAAGCTTGTGGTTGTGCTAACATGTGAACCCTACAGGATAAACTTCCATGTCTTCCAGTAATTATAATCTTTATCATTTAATAAAATATTTCCCACAAGCTTACCCAATCTAAAGTATATCAACTAGTCCCACATCCAAGGTTATTCTTAAACTTATGAGTTTATCTATCCAATGTGCACACACTCCTAAGAGAGCAGAGGGGAGTATTAACACTAAGCAATGTGCCTACTGTTGATCTGTTTTGTAGAGAAATATCCCCAAGCCATTAAAAAATTTCCATTAAACGGAGAATCATGCATTTTGGAACTGTGAATTGAGCATTATCTACATCATCTTCTTATAATAATGCTTAAGATGCTGGCTCTCATCTTCTTATTCCCCATGCGCCATTTTGCTTTCAGATCATTGCTGCCAATGGTTCTATTACATGGAATTCATTGAAGAAATTCCATATGAGAGACAGTACAAGTATTTACTAGTCTAATCCAAAAGTTTGTTCTGGATTTTTATCCAGAACTTGAGGCCCTTTGGGATGTTTCCTGCCAGCTCAACCCCCAGGAAATCTGTTCCTGGAAAATGCTCTCTTCTGCCAATAAGTAGCAGTACTAAATATACATATTGCAATCACTGACACTCAAACTGAAACTTTGAATCTGCTTTAAATTCTTAGTGAATATTAGCTTAAGCTAATAACAAACTCTCCTATAATCCTTTTCAAAACAGGACAGTTCAAATAAGAGATGCTCTATCAAATAATCAGAGAAAGATTATCTACGACTTATTTACTTTTTGTTTAATACCAACTATACAGGGACTTACATAAATTATCTCATTTAAACTTCAAAATATGACCCTGGGGGTAAGCAATTTTCATCCCCGTTTTAAAGGAGAGGAAGCTAAAGCAGAGGGGGTTTAAATAACCTTTCCAGGATAAGTTCTAGTACATAGCAGAGACAAAATATAAACCTAGCCCTCTGAACTCTTAGTCTGGTGTTATTTCTACTCTAACGCAGTTACGTAAGGAAAGGAATAATAATCTTAAAACTTGTTATAATAAGAATCTTAAAAGAAGATGTGGGTTGCCAACTTTTACAACCCATTTAACATTTCTAAATTTTAAAGTCCTCATCTATAAAAGAAGATAATAATGCTTACTTATTTTAGAAATAGTTAAGGAATAATTTTATGCGAAATCCTATTATCAGTTGCAAAGTGTTATCCCTGCCCCACTTCCCAAAAACCTCCTTTTTTTTCCAAGACTAAAGTTGCAGAGGACACCTATGGAATTGTCTTCCAGCAACAATCTTGCCACTTTTCCAGTTACTGCCCATTTCTGTTCCCCCTGCCTATTCAAATGGGTAAAGAAGAACCAATCTTGTTAAATAGGTCTTGATTCTGATGCTAGAATTGATTGGTTCAAGACTTAGCCCATGAATTAAGCTAACCAATAGCTTCTTTCCTACAATTTTTGAATTTGGGATCCAGGAACACATATGTCAGTTTGTCAGCAGCCATGTCCCCCACCATGTAGCCAACCTCAGGAAAATTGTTACCCTGTGGGCCAGAGAAATACAGAAAGATAGTCTACAGAGAGAGAGAGAGAGAGAGAGAGAGGAGTTATTTTTAAAAAGATATAGATGCATACGAAAGAACAAGGAGAAAAGATGAAGGTCTCTGAAATTATTCACCTCTCTGAATTTAGTTATTCCCAAGTCTTTCCCAGGACTTTGACTGGTTGTAGTTTCCCATCTCCTTGTAAATAATTCCCCTTTTTTGATCAAGCAAAATCTAACTGGATTTCTATCACCTGTAATTAAGAATTGCACAGTAGAATGTGTTAGGCTGAATAATGGCTCCCAACAATATTCAGGTCCTAGTCCCTGGATCCTGTGAATGTTACCTTATAAGACAAAGAGACTTTGCAGGTGTGATTAGATTCAGGATTTTGGGATGGGGAGCTAATCCTGGATTAACCGGTTGGCCCTAAATTTATAAGAGGAAGGCAGAGGGAGTTTTGACTACAGAAGAAAGCAATGTTACAACTGAAGCAAGATGCTACACGACTGCATCATGAAGCAGAGAAAGATGGAGGAAGGGCCTATGAGCCAGGGAATGCAAGTAATGAAGCTTTACAAGCTAGAAAAAGCAAGGAAATAGATTCTTTCCTAAACCCAGTGTATTTGTATGTGTTCTCCAGAGAAACAGCACTAATTAGGATGTATAGATACAGATTGTGATAGAGATATATAGATAAAGATATAGACACATATAGATAGGGATATATAAATGCATATATACATATCTATATAGATATGTATATATGCATTTACAGAGGCTGCCAAGTCCCCAAATTGGCAGGGTGAGTTGGCAAGCTGGGGATCCAGGAGAGCTGATGGTTTAGTTCCAGTCTGAGTCCAAAGGCCTGAGAACCAGGAGAGCCAACGTTGTAGTTTCAGTCCAAAAGCCAGCAGGCTCAGGATTCAGGAAGAGGCGATATCTCAGTTCAAGTCCAAAGACAGGAAAAAACTGATGTCTCAGTCCAAAGGCCATCAGGCAGGAAGAATTCTCTCTTACTTAGGAAAGGGTCAGGCTTTTTGTTCTATCTGGACCTTCAACTGTTTGGATGAAGCCCACCCGCATGATGGAGAGCAATCTGCTTTACTCAGTCTACCAATTTAAATGTTAATATTATCCAAAAACACCCTCACAGAAGCACCTAGAATAATGTTTGACAAAATATCTAAGCACCCCATGGCCAGTCAGGTTGACACATATAACATCACACCTAGTGAAAGTGATTTTGCGCTTCTCACCTCCAGTACTGTCAGAGAATAAATGTGTGTTGCTTTAAGCCACCAAAACAAAGGTAATTTGTTACAGCAGCCATAGGAAACTAATACATAGAACATGAGTTAAAATTATGAAACGGTACCAGAATGGATACACAATCTAGGGAATCCTCAGGAAGATATTGAGTGGTTAAATTAGAAACAGAAACTCTTACCTAAGGACCTTCATCTGCCTTCTGTGCAGCTAAGAACTCAACTCTAGTCACTCCAGTATTCCTACCCTAATAAAAGGGAGATTTGCAAACTTGGTTATAACTTTCTTGGCACGTTCCATCCCACTTTCCAATTAGCCTTGAGGGCTAGATAAAGTTCTTAGTGGTAAAACTTTAAAAAAAAATTATTTTATTGAGGTCATATTGGCTTATAACATTGTGTAAATTTCAGGTGTATTCTATTATATTTTGGTTTCTATATAGGCTGCATCGTATTCACCACAAATAGTCTAGTTTTTATCCATCATGATACATATGTACCCCTTTACCCCTTTGTCCTCGCCCCTCCCCCTTCCCCTCTGGTAACCACTAATCTGTTCTCCTTATCCATGTGTTTATTTATCTTCCACAGGTAAGTGAAATTGTATGGTGTTTGTCTTTCTCTGTCTGGCTTATTTCACTTGGCATAATAGTTAGTGCTAAAGCTTTTGATGAATGAAATAATGCTACAAGAAAAGGTAGAGTTGAAAGAAAACAAACCAAAAGATAATTTATGGACAAATTAACTGCATAACATTGGAATACTAGGAATTTGGAGTTCAATTATTGCTAACAGCACCGATTTGTGACATCCCCAGTCAGATTGTGACTGATGTTGACCACTGCCCTGACAAAAATGGAGTTTTGCTTTGATTGCCACTTTGGGTTTTCAAACTTGAACTTCAAGCACACACAGTTCAGGCAACATGTTCCATTCAGACTGCACCACTCGGCATTCTCACTGGCTCTAATTACCAGTGCTTTATACTTGCAGGTAAGGTAGAGGAAGTATCGAGGCTATTTGAAATAATGCTGGGAGCTCAGTGACCACGTTATAAGAACACCAAGTTGATCCATGGAAGATATGTTTGATCCCAGGAACGTGCAAAAAGAAAAGATGTAAGGAGGAGAAGTGGGATCAACATGGTAGAAGGCCCTGAGGATAAGGACACATTTGCGCTCTTGGTGTGGACATCAACTCTTTCAAGGCGCATATTTCAACACTCAGCCTCTGCCACGGATGCACAGTTTTTTCACAGGAAATACCCTTAATGTGTTCAAGGAGGGCAGAGCTAATAGATGAAATTTTTTAGTGTCTGGAGAAGGGTTCAGCTAAGGTTGATTAAGCTGTTTCTTTTTTTATTTAATGCTTGATATGTCAGCCAAAGGCAGGATTCAATTCCTTGGCGACTTGCTCTGCTAGCTCAGGCATTAGGCCAATTTCCTCAGATAGAACAAACTTCTCTTCTGCCCAAATGTTTGCTCAAGAGGTGATGGCTTTGGTTTTTACATGACTGAAAGGTTTGTTGCACTTTATTTATATTTTCTCGCACTTTATTTATATTTTGTTGCGAGTTGCCTTTTCAAAATGTGTTTTATTTAATATTTGATGTCCAGAACATGACTGAAGTGCAGCATTTTTTGTGCCCTGCTGACCAGAAATAGGAATTTATTGAAGTAGTCAAACATCCATGCAGTTTATTTTAAGAGGACCAATATACCTGGCTTACTGATGTTCTTTGTAGAAAATTTGACTCACTGTTGTTGTTTTTCTCACATCCCATAGAAGAAGATGGTTCATTTTTATCACTGAATAAAAAATACGTCATGTCATTTCTTGCATTTTGCAAAAATTTGTCTTCTAAGGGAGATCATTATTGAAAATCCAGAGGTTCTGGAATTAAATCAAGCGTCAGTCTCTATTTTCAGGATTTAGGATTAGCATTTGAAATTTGAGAAATGAGATATTGTGCATCTCAACTGACCTTAACCAAAATGCAGCATAAACAAGACTCTTAACTTTGAGAGAGATGGTTGACAAAATGATGCAGAAGAATCCATCAGCAATCGACTGGTAATGCAATGATAGAATCATAAAATTAAACGACTTCCATGGAGGGAATAATCCTTTGGGATTGAGAACATGTTGGAAACTCAGTGGCGGACTCAATTCTCTGCTGTCCTCAAGGGTCACGGGAAGGTTGGGAGAGGCAGTGAGCGTACTGCAGCAGCCGCCAAGCGATCGCAGCATGCAAGATTTCTGACAAGACGAAAGGTGATATTTTCCATGATGCTCGGTGGTCTAATTAGGAGGGAACCATACTGAAAAACAGTGATTCACAAAATTAAAGGACAGTCTTTTAAAAGTCCAGTGTATATTAGAAAATGATTTGACTTACTTTTAAAAAGCATTATGAAACATGCATGTAGAGCTTGAATGTGGATGAAGATAGGAATTAATTTATCACGCAAAGACAGTTGTGAGAGTTTGAGTCTGATGCCTAAAATTGTGATGGTAACTCAGAAAACAAAAAAGCCTTTTTAAAAAGTTTGGTCCAGGGTCTGGCCCAGTGGCCTGCTGGTTAAGTTTGTGCACTCCGCTTTGGTGGCCCAGGGTTCGAGGGTTCAGATACGGGCACAGACATATGAGCATTTTATCAAGTCATGTTGTGGTAGGCATCCCACATATAAAGTAGAGGAAGGTGGGTACGGATGTTAGTTCAGGGCCAGTCTTCCTCAGCAAAAAGAGGAGGATTAGCGGCGGATATTAGCTCAGGGCTAATCTTCCTAAATAAATAAATAAAAATAAAAAATAAAAAAATAAAAAGTTTGGTCCTATTTTGGGATAATATGCTGACAATAATTCATATGTATGTACAAAGAAATGGAAAGTATTGAAAAAATATCCATAACATTTTAATTATGGGTATAAATTATTTGAATGCATTTACCTAAAAACTTTTAAATGAAATTTCCAAATAATGAGAAAAAATGTCTGCTTCACCTAAACCTTGATACTTACTAATAAAGCATTCCAATTGATAAATACATTTGAAAGGAGAAGAATTCGAATTATAATCAAACATCTTTCATCCAAGAACATTATCACCAGCAAAGTAAATAACCATGAGCGATAATGGTTGTAGAAAGAATGCCCATAAATCACAAAGTAATAAAGTGTTTCGAATTTCAATTGATCAGTGCTTCCCAAACTAATCCAGGCAGCATTTTCACTAGCCTAAACGATCTGCAGAAAACTCGTTTTAATTTCCATTTAATATTCTTTACCATGTCTATGACCTTCAAGCTTGTAAATGGCAAAAGATGAAATATGAAATACGATATGAGCGAAAATTGTTATCCTATTACTCACTGACATATTTTGATTGTTAAAAGATGTACCTAACAATAATATATCAAACTATTTTTTAAAAAGACTTTCATCATCCCAATTGGCACATCCTCATGTCTAGTGGCATTCTCATTCTCTCTCTCTTCCCTCCCCCACCGCTACACCCATAACACATGTTCTGATATCCATTTGGGACAAACAGGTTTCATTTCCCAAAGGAGAAGAAAATTTGCTTCTTACGGAAATTGGAAATTGATAGAAAAACAGAGACCTGTAGGCAACATTATTCAACATAAAAGTACTATTATTCAGTAATTGTAAAGCAAGCAGTATTTACAATATTTTGGCAGATTTGTTCCTCTTCTAATCTGTCATTGCCGCTAATCACGTTTTTGAGTAATTTTCTTAAAAATGTCCAAACATTGTTATTACTTTGTTAAGCGTGTTAATGACATTGTGGTTTTTTAAGAAAATGTTCATACATTTTTCGGAGATGGAAACTTTGTCAGAATATCATTGAGAAGAAGAGAATCTGAATTCAGTAACAGGAAAATCCAACACTGGTCGAAAAACATATCAAAAGATCTTCAATTAATCAAATGTATGTGTAGAATCTACTTCAGGCCCAAACTGTACAACACAAAGAATGAAACTTAAGGCAAACTATGTACTTCAGTTAAAAATAACGTATTAATAGGGGTTCACTAATTGTAAAAAATATACCACTCTAGTGCAAGATGTTAATAACAGAGAAAACTGTGTGGAGAGGGGGAATATACAAGGAGTCTGTACTATCTGCTCAATTTTTCTGTAAAGCTAAAACTTTCCTAAAAACTAAAGAGAGTCTGGAACAAAACTGTGCTTCTGCTAACAAGACGTGCAGAGATGTGAGCTGCCCGTGAACAATTGTCTTCCAACATAAAGATTTCACAGTATCTTATTTTTCTCATTTTTATTATTGTTGTTGGTGTACATATACGACTTTCTCTTGATTCCTGATACTGTTTATTTCTGCTCCTCTCTTTCTTTCTTGATTAATCTTATGTTTGTTAATTGCATTAAACACTTCAAAGAACAAATTTTAGCTCTGCATTTCTTCTCTCTATTGCCTTCTCTTTTTCATTAATTTCTGCTCTTTAAGATTATGCTGGAATTGTCCTTTTATTCTTTTTCTGTTAAGATGGATAACTAGTTCATTAATTTTCAGTGTTTTCCTTTATTGATTTAGCATTAAAACAGTAACTTTTCATCCAATTATTGCTTTAATTACATCACAAGTTTTGATATATTTTCATCATCATTCAGCTCTAACTAATTTCCAAAGATTTAGTGCAATCTTGATATATAAATCCATGAAGTTGACATTGTTATTGTTTTATAAGTCAATATTTGCTTATATTAATCAGACATTTCCCTTTTTTTTAACTTTTCATTCTTTCATACATCCCAACTCTTCTCTCTGCGTTGTTCTCTTCTTCCTGAAATGTATCCTTTAAATTTCCTTCAGTGAGAGTCTATTGGTGGCAGACATTTTTTATTATTAATTGTCTGAAAATGTTTTTATTTTGCGCTAGCTCTTAAAGGTGTCCTTCACTGCATAGGCAATAATAAGTTGACAGTTATTTTCTCTCAGCACCTTGACCATATTCCAATGTCATTTCACCTTCATTTTTGCTTTTAAAGAGTACATTTTCAGTTCATTTTAATTCTTTTCAAATCATCTGTTTCTTTTATTAGAATCCTTTAAATGCTTTTTTTTTTGTTTCTGTTTTTTGTCTTTGGTGTTCTGTAATTTCACTCTTATTTGTCTAGGTATGAATTTATTTTTCCTGTTTAATATTTTGAAACTTTGGGAATTTAAAAATTGATGTCTCTCGTCTAATCTTGATATTCTTGACAATCGTGCTTTAAATATTGCTTTATCTTCCCGACCTCCTTCTGGAACTCCAATTGACCTATCTTAGAACTTGCTTTTCTGTCCTCTCGGTCTCAATCCCTTCATAGTTTATCCTTTTGTCCTTAAAATCTATTGTGGGTAATTTAGATCTAACTTCCGGTTTATAAATTCTTTCTCCAACTGTATTTAACCTGATGTTTAATGTATCCATTGATTTTTGTGTTTTAATTATTATAGCTTTCAAATATTTTTGTTTTTTCAAATCAAATATCCTTGGTCATTTTTCAGAATGCAACATTTTACTTCTTTTTACATACCATCTTTCATGTCTTTAAAAAAATTAAACACACATTTTATATTCTCTATTGAACATTCCACTCGTACTTTCTGTGGGATGCATCCATTGTTTCTGCTTACTTTCAGAGTGCTTTGTTTCCTTGATATTTATTTACCTATTTGTGAATTCACATTTGTTGGAACTCTAGTGAAAGATTTTTGAAAAATTTTCAGTTACTGCTGTATTCCTTTGGAAACAATTTGTATGTGCTTCTATCAAGTGTTTATGATTTTCAACCCATACCTACTTCAAACAAAATTTTTCTTGGGTTTGCACCAACGATATGTATTTCCTGATATTTACATGCTTCCTGAATTTCTTCAGGAATTATCAGAAAAGATATTGCCAAGATAGACATACAGCTCCACAACCTACTGCTAAGGGACAACATTTTTTCTAGTTTACTCTCTGAGCACATCACCCTCTTGGGGACCTGACTTTCTGCTGGGCTTTGTGATGCAAACTTTTGCTTCCTCAGGCCTTGTTTCCCTGTCTTCTATGAATGTGACTAATTAAAATCCAGGCTTGAGGTCACCGAGAGAAACAAGTCATTTCTGCCTTCTGAGTAGTATGCTTTATCCTATTGTCAGCTTGTCAATGTAGAAAAAAGATATCTTTTTACAAAATCTTATCGAGTATTTTTTGGTGTGCTGTACTAAGAGGAGTTTATAAGAATACCTACTGTAAGAATATCAGTTTATGTTATGAGAATAATCTATCATACTGCTATAAATGAAACAATTTCCTAGGTCTTCAGTGTCAATAAATACTGTCAGGTGACAGTGAAACAGGGATTATGATTTTTTTTTTATCTCTTAAGGTCAATAAAAGAAAATCATAAGAAAGGACAGTAAAATTTGTGTATAATCTAATGTCACTTATATAAAAGAATAACCAATACATGCACATAAAGATATATAAAAAATACATGCAAATATACAGATACACATATCAAATTAAATTGGGATGATCTATAAATTGTTGGCATGATTTCCCCCATTAGAGCATGGCAGATAAAGGAATAGAAGGAGCATAGAGGAATCAGAGAATGAACTGAAAAGGAAAGTGAGAGAGCGAGATAGAACGCTCTAAAGTTATTTAGGCATATATATTTAGACATATTATATCTAATGTGATACCACATTTATGACTTTATTTCAAATATTGTGTGTATGTTCGAAGCATAAGATAAATTTTGCTCATTCCCTGTGTGCTAAAGTTAGAGACTACATCTAAGTAGTCTACTCATTTACTAATTCATTTACTAATAGTCCAAATGGTGATGCCATTGATGGTGGCAATAAAATTTTCAAATAGAGCACAATGTCATGATGAAGCTGATTAGGGAGGAGCCCTGGAGTGGAGAGGAAGATTGGTAAAGATGAGATGTCTGCCAAGACTGAGATTCCTTGAGTATATTACAATCTGACATTCAGCATTGCTAAAGGAGACTATCAAGTCACTTCAATAACACCACGAGAAAGTGGGTTTTATTGTATTCCTTGAATCTCAATTCAATCTTAAAATTTATCATGCCAGCCATGTTCTTCTACTCTCACAGAGGATGCATTGCATATCCCAAAGGGGATCCCACAGTGTCATGTTAATTTAATCCCAATGACCGAGCATCTGAAAACCACTTTGTTCTTTAAAAGGCTGTTTTGTGAGCAACTGGTGCAAGACAATTTGCTTTTGCTTTGAACAAGTCCCAATGTCACCTTTACTCTTTTACCAAGAGCTGCATTTTCTTTGCCTGAGCAACCATGGAAATGCTGTGTCGATGCGTTTGTAGTACACTACATCTTTGTGACTTTCCACTACAGAGAATAGGAGGTTAACCACAGTAATTCTAGCATTATACCCTAATTTCACAGTAGAGCTTTTGTATTATTAGTATAAATGTGTTTTTCCACTCCAGAGTGTGTTCTATGTGGGTTATTTCCTCATTGATGATGGTAGTAATTTAACAGGACTTGAAAGTGGATTGTCTTTTGTAGGAAGTCTGATTTGGGCCAAGATGGTTAAGAGGTGAATACGGTGAGAAAAAGCCTTAGTGAAGAAAGTGATTAATGTTTAATGGCTAAGACATGTCTATTTCTTTGAATAATTTATGGATCAATATCTATCTTTACCTATCAAGTATTGCTGGAACTTCAGTAACTAATGTTTTAGGAAAATATAAAATCCTAATATCTAGTATTCTAATTTTGACTTAAAAATCAAATACTTCTCGCTAAACTAAGTGGGATGCCCAATTTAAATTCTAGCTTGTTCTGCTTAGGCCAACTTTTATAAGCTTAAATTTAAAGTCAAAGAAGTAATCAGGTATAGGCTCTCTTTCAGTCTTTTGAATATGCCTTGCTCTCCTTCCAGAAGGACTTAATAGTTTTCTGTGCTTACAATGGTCTCCTTCCTACCTCTCCAGTCCTCCTACCACAAAATTCTCCCATGTCTAGGGAAGTCCTGCTTGACCTTCAGATTTCATCTCATGTCCACAAGGAAGGATTCCCTGACTGTTTAGGACAGATAGCCATCTGCTCATGGAACCATATATTTCTCCTTTTTATACCACAATTGTAACTTTACATTTGTTTGAGTGACAGCTTGATTAAAATGTGTCTCTCTCATTAGACCCGAAGCTCTCTGAAAGACATGAATCTATCTATGAATCAATGACACTATTATATCCCCAAAGTCAAGCACAGTGCCTGACGTAGAGCAAGCTCTCAGTATATATTTGTGGAATTGATAAGCAAATCAATGGTTAAATAAACCAGATAGAGTCCCAGCACAAAAGTGATTCCTATACCTCAATTCTTACAAGCTTGCTCTTACAAGCAAAATCAACCATCTTCAACCACAGGGCAGCTACTATTGTATGTCATTGGTTTCTCTGTGCTAGCCAACAGAACATTCTCTGATGATGGAAACATTCAGATTTACAATATCATCCTGTGCTGTCCAAAATGGTAGTCACTAGCCACGTGTAGCTACTAAGTACTCGACATATGCCTAGTGCAATTGTGGAAGTGAACTTATAATTCATTTAGTTTTAATTAATTTTAATTTTAACAGCCATATGTGACCAGTGGCCAGTGTATTGGAAAGCACAGGATAGTTACTAGGTTATAAAATTGCTTCTCCTTATGCTGAAAAACCCAGCAGAAGATTTTGTGCATCCTGGTGGGAGATAAAATTTTATGATTGGTGAAGTCAAATAAAAAAATAAAATCATAGGGCTGGCCCAGTGGTGTAGTGCTTAAGTTCATGTGCTCCGCTTCAGCAGCCTAGGGTTCACAGATTCCGATCCTGAGTGCAGACCTACACACCGCTGAACAAGCCATGCTGTGGTGGCATCCCACATACAAAATAGAGGAAGATTGGCATAGATGTTAGCTCACAGACAATCTTCCTCACCAAAATAATAATAATAATAATAATAATAATAATAATAATAAAATCTCTCAACTTTTGTAGATAAAACTGAATCTCATCAATATCAGGAGGGATTATCAGAAAAAAAAGTAAAAACATACCTTTGTTTTTAAATTGTCATTTTGTCCTCCCTCTCTGCTAACATCAAGCACAGCTGATGAGACACTATCCTTACCCTTTCACAGCTTTTCCCTTTCCTATCCATCTTTCGAAATCCTGTTCCAATCCCACATCTTCAAGTGAACTTCCCCTGGCAATTCCCACCCACAATGAACTCTCACTTCCTTGATTCGCCTTGCATTTTCTGTACTGTACAAAAAGCCCTTTCTTTCATCAGTGTATGCTTTATATTATGCAGCTGGGAAAGAACTCTTAAAGCAGATCAACCTTTTAGGTTAATAGGCTTCTTTTGGTCCATGACTAACACGATGAAGAAAGAGATAGCTCAATAACTTGAAAGGATTATTGCGCTTCTGAGAAAGTCCAGCCAGTACACTGCGAGTTATTTACCTTCCAGGAGAAATTGGCCACAAGATGTAACTTCAAATGCACAAGGACATATTTAATTATATTTTCACCCTTGACCTGTCTGAAATATGTTCACACTATTGACCACATCTCCCTTGCTTAAAATTCACTCCTCTTTTGACTTCCTTGACATAGTTTGACCTATTTTGTTCCTTCCTTCTTCAAAATTCTCTCTTTGTCTTGCTTTTCTCTGTCCCCTTTTCTGCTAATATATTTGAGGCATTGGCCAGATGTATTTCTCTGTGCTCATGTCCATTCTGCTCTTTCCTTTAAATGTTTCCTCCAGGTAGCACATTTTGCACATATTTTCTACCACTTCTCAATTCTTAACTTATCATATCACATCAAAACTACTCCAATTATCTCCAGACCATGAGGTTTCTCCAATGATAATCTTAGTCCCTAATTCATCCCAATACTTTTCCAGCATGGTCTTCTGTAACTTCCATACTCATCACATCACTTCGTTGCTGATGTATTGACAGTCATTTCTTGATGGCAGGAATCCTGGGTTCCAACTCCACTATGTGACCTTGGAGATGCTCTAACCTTTATCCACACTCCCTGAGGAGCCAGCCATAGTTGATACTACTATTTATTATGAGTCATCTATTCATACTAGATGAGTCTTTCTACAAATAACAAGTGCATTACACTAGTTGCTTCACTGCCAGCCCTTTTCATGTGCTGAATCTCCTCTGTTAATATATCCATATTCTTCTGGATAGCCTGCCTACCTCATTCAGCAAGGTCATACTTGGCTTATACTCTACCCGAGATTTCTCCAATTACCTGAAATCCAAGGATCTTTTTCTACCACAGAAATTGTAAAATCAGATGCCTTTAGGAGCAAGGTACATAAAAGTGAAACGGGTAACACAATTTAGATAAAGCCATGCTTTTGTATACCAAGCATGTAGGATTATTCTTTAATTTTGCTCCAGAAACTGGCTCTCATTTTAATCTAAAACACAAAGATCTACCAGTTTCTTCTATTCCTTTTCAGTTTTATTGGAGACATGATTGGAGGAAACACTTTGCTCTGTATGAGAGGAGCAGCAACACAGTTAGGATGATCAATAAATAGCTACCGATGCTCAGCCTCAGGGTTGGTACCACAATAGGGAGTGGTGGAGGCTGTGGTAACCTGAGAAGCATATGCTTAGTTTAAAGGGTAGACCACTTAATTAGCATCAACTAATTACCATGATGTATTATGGATCTAGTGCTGGTAAATAATATTTTCAGGAAAATCTAGGAATTCTGCTGCCATTCATATCAACCAAAAGCATCTGTGAGTGGGCTGAAATCCTTTTACACGAATTTGCCTTCTTTCTTGATATTCAGTAGTTAGGATGCTTTTAAATACTATTTAATACTATTTGATATTATAACCTAGTTGCTGCATATGTTAGGTCTCCTTTACCGATTAGATCCTTAGTTCCTTGAGAACACAGCTCATGGTTTATACATGTTTTCAGTCTCCCTCAGTGTGTGGCGCAGTGCTGGGCCCATGAAAATCAAGGTGACGTTGTTTACTATCTATTCATATTTACCTTAGCTTGCCCCAAAATAACCTTGGATAAACACATAACCTTTCCATATCTGTTTCATATCAACGATAAGAACATATACTAATGGCACATTATAAGTGCTCAATGAATAGTATTAAATGAATGAATGATATTCACCAGAGGAAACAGATGTATGAGTTATTGTGAGACAAAAGTGTTATAGAGATTTTTTTAAACTTCAAAACTGTTGTAGTAACATTACTAGTAGGATACTAAGTCACTCCCTAGTTAATGTTTGGGACTAACCAAATGACTAGGATCTAGTAAGTAGAATCAGAACCATATCAAATTGGCTCTTACTAAAATGATCTGTCCTAGATATATAGATCTGAAATAATGATAATTACGGCAAAATTGTATATATCTCAAGTGAGAGATAGAACCAGGAGAAATTAAGTCCAAAGCATTTAAGACACTGAAGAGAGAAAGCATATACAGTGTGCCTATATAGCCTCTATTTTATACACTTTCTATAGTACTCATAAGTATCCTTGTGAAAACGACTATGAATAACTAGAAAATTAAAAATAAAAAGGGAGCCTCAGAAAATCCTTTGATGATTTCCACTTTTTTCCTTGCAAATCTATAAAAATTAACTTTGTAGTCTCCAGAATGAGTCCTTAGTTATTACAGGCTAAGTTACGACTGAAAAAAAGGTTAAAATAGGATGTGCCTTAATTGTTGCTATTTTATACTTTAGAGCCATTTAGAATTATAAAAATGAGCTGCTATTTACTAAATGTCAAAAATACTACAGCTCTAACTGGGCTCAACTTGACCCTTAAAATTGCCAAAAACTTATCAATCATGAAAATGCTTAATTATCTTAGGCAGTGTACTATAGGTTAACGCATGCTGGCTGCTTTTTTACGCCCACCCCTTCCTGGGACTTTTTGTATGTGTTAAAGTTTGATGTATTTCAAAATGATGACCAGTTTTATTTCTGTTACCTACAGAAAAAATTTTTTGACATGGCTGATTTCCCACAAGACTTACGTTCAGCTAAAATTGAATATACTTCACACACTCTAGTTCAAGCTTTCTCATTGCTGAAGTATTCTTTTAATGTCATAAACTCAAATATGGAATATTAAAATCACAGATGTTCATTTGTTAATTTAAATGTATATTGGTCACTACTATTTATAAAAAGAACTGTTCGTTGCTTTGTGATTCTATTGGAATAAATGTACCTTAGACCTCCCGGCCCAAAACTACTTTGGAAGTTTGCAAAATATATTTCAGTCTAGATGGGGTTGGGAGAAAATGTAAAAGTACTTTTGCTTTTTATAACATCCTCAACTTTTTGTTTTAAAATATGAAATGAGGGGCCGGGCCTGTGGCGCAGCGGTTAAGTGTGCACATTCCGCTTGTCGGTGGCCCAGGGTTCGCCGGTTCGGATCCCGGGTGCGGACATGGTACCGCTTGGCAAAAGCCATGCTGTAGTAGGCGTCCCACATATAAAGTAGAGGAAGATGGCATGGATGTTAGCTCAGGGCCAGTCTTCCTCAGCAAAAAGAGGAGGATTGGCAGCAGATGTTAGCTCAGGGCTAATCTTCCTCAAAAATAAATAAATAAATAAATTATATTAAATATGAAATGAGAAGTAAAGGAAAGAGAAAGAAATGGTATACAACAGAAAGAGAAGGAGAAAAAAAATTTCAACGTGCCCCTTCCGCACAAATCTGAATAACCACTACAAGCGACCAATTTTACTTACTCCATATTTCTAGAAATCCTACCCCTTTCCATTGTTAATAACTCTGGTTCATTCCTGTACTCAATTATCAGATCATAATAATAAGCCCTTAAGTGTGGTTTCCCAGCTCATTCATGTCACTACTCCCTCCATTATGACTGAACTCACCACAATCAATCTGTTTATTATTTATCAATCTAGCCATCCATCCACCCATCCTTCCCCCATCATCTATCTGTCATCTATCTATCCATCTAAATATGTAGCAAAAATTTGGCACCAGTCTATCTTTACAATTTCTCTCATTCTCCCACCTCCATTTCGGAGTTCTGCAATTTCTAAACTCATAGTAGTTACCCAAAAGGCACCATATCCTTTCACACATCCATGATTTGTTTATTGCAGTTTCTCTGCCTGAAATTCCATTCCGTGTGTTCTTCACCTAGCTACTTCTTAACATTCAAAATGCATTACTAGCTAACATCTGCCCCAGGTAGCCTGCCCTGTCGTTCTCCCCATCCTCCACCCTGAGACTAGATGAAAGCTTTACCTTTGTGCTTCTCTACCATCCTCCGTTTACCCCTCTCACCTTACTTACCAGATGGCATAAGCTCTATAAGGGCAGCAACCACGTCTGCGTCATTCTAGGCTATATTCTCGTGCCCAGAGCTGTGCTGGCCAATGCTAGACATTCAATAAATGTTTATTGGATGAAAGAATGAACATATAATGATTCTATATCTTTCACTCAAGTGAATAAGATGAATAAGGCTCATAAGATACTGATTTTGCCATACTTCCTGTGGACAAGAACTCATCCTATTCCTTTTTGTATCCATCTCCAGTACCTAACATAGAAACTGCTGCAAAGTAGGTGCTTAGTAAATGTATATTGAACTGATCCATCCCTTTGTTTCTCTCTTTCCATTTCTTCAGGCTGAGTTCTGATCTCTTCTCCCTCATTCACCTACCACTCCTATGTCTTTATTTATCTCTATATCTTGTGCCACCCAACTGGAAATTAAGTAAGAGAAGAAGACAAATCAGTTTATAGCGTGATACCTTTAATCTCACAAAAAGAGAAGTGAGCATGGAAGCTGTGAGGACAGGTCCATTTATCTGAGAATACAGCTGAAGGAAAAGTGACCTGAGCAATCCTCTCCAGGACAAAAGAGCAGTACAAACCCATCAATTCCATACCATTTACCTAGAAACTCTAGAGAGTTTCCACCAAGACTTATCCACTTCTTCACTGTCCTATGGTGCTAGGTCAAGAATGCCAATGTTAGAAAATATTTCCTTTGCACCATGACCTCTCCAGCTTGCCATCTCTGTGTCTGTCTGCTGCATTATCAGGGAGGGGGACGATGGAATGACCCAGGAGAGAAATACACCAAAAAGAAAGGGAATGCACAGAGAGTCACAGAAACTACTACTAATACAATGTTTGGTCTCTTCTTGCCAACTTCTGGCTCTGTATCTAGTCCCAACAATCATGAAAATCCATAAAAGGAAAGAATTAGTGATTCCTGGTGTTGTGTGAAGATGAAATGACATAATTGCTGCCGGCCACGTAGCAAATATCCAAAAATGAGCATATCATTATTGTTGTTGTTCATATATTGAAAGAGGCTCCATACTTAATTCAGGGATCATCTAACACCTCGGATAGCCTCCACTTGAACATATTCAGGGTGAAAGTCTAGGCTCTAGAATAGGGTTTCTCAAGGGCAGCACTATCGACATTTGGGGCCAAATAATCCTTGATTGTGCAGGCTGTCCTGTGCATTGGAGAATGTTTAGCAGCATCCCTGGCCTCTACCCACTAGGTGTTAGTAACTACATCACTCACTGAGCAGTGACAATGATACTGTCTCCAGACTTTGACAAATGTCTGCTAGAGACAAAATTTCTCCCAGTTGAGAACACTGGTCTAGGTACCTTTTTCTCCACTATCATAGTCTTCTATTATTTACACCATTCTTTCTCTTATTCGACTAAAATATGCTTCCTTTGTAATCACGACCCATTGATACACAGCTACACAGCACATATGTGTCTTTAACAAGTCAGATATTTGAGGATGATGCTTTACACACCATGTAAACTAGAACCTCATGAAATTGAGGTAGCCTGTTGACGGCTTGCCTTCCCAAATACCCATATAAATGTGCAATAAACGCTCACTTTCATACCCAGATCTTTCTGAAGTGCAACAGCATAGTGACAGCGATAAATTAAAAAATAATCTAAAACAAAGGAAAAATGTTATAAATATATATTAATCATAGTCCTCAACTCTCTAAGATAATTTTAAAATTGTTTTGTAGGTAACAAATGGAAGAATTCATATTATATTAAGTTTACAGAGTTGAAGATGAAGCAAATAATATTAATCTCTAATTATACTGTATTTTCTTGGTACAGTGAACAGATAAAGTCTTAAGCCCTGATTTATTATAGGATGATAATAAAATGGTGCATGAATATCAATTAAGAAGATAATTATTTTTAAAAAAGAACGCTTTACGTCTTATCTCCCAAGGATTTTGTTTTGTTTTGTTATCTGGTAAGGCAGTAATAATACTAGTTACTATTGGATACTTTATATGTGCCAGACATTGTGCTTATATACAGGTTTATAAATATTGTCACACAACAACCTATGAGGAGAGTGCTATTAATTTCTGTACCAATCAGTAGAGGCTAAGGTTCAAAGTGGTAACATACAACTTCTGAATTTCAATGTCCATCGTGGGTCAGAATGGGTCTCCAGATGTATCTTCTCCTCCCTTCAGGACACAAGATGATGGATCTTCTCCATCTGGAACACTGCAACTGAAGGATAAAGAAAGATTTTGAATTTTACGAGTACTTTTAAAGGCTTCCATTCACAATTAGTTGGGCAAAGCAAGTCACATGGCTACAGCTAACTTCAAAAGGACAGGAGAGAGTGTAATTCTATTAAGTGCTCAAAGGAGGAGAACAAATATCTGGGAACAGCATTAATTACCACCACATAATCCCTATTTTACAGATAAGAAATCTGTCATTGGAAGTTTAATCAACCTGTCCATGGTCACATAGGTAGTAAGTGTTGAATTTGGGATTCAAACCCAGATGTATCCATTTCACTAAGTAACAACCATTACCGCCCTCCCCCCCCCCCCCCCCGATAAAACTAAATGGCTCAAAATAACAACAACTTATTTAATTCATGATTCTGCTGGGTTGTCATTTGGGCTGGACCCATACAAGTGATTCTTTTCATCAGGTTTGGCTAATTTTGGCTGGGCTCACTCATGCATCTGTGGTCAGCTGCCGTGTCTGCTGGGGGCTGGCTGGTCTAAGATGATTCAGTTAGGATGGCTTGTCTCTGCTTCACAGGTTTCCTCAGCTTTTAGCAGGCCAGCCCAGGCTTATTCTCATGGCTATGGTGGCAAGTACTTAGAGAAGGAGAGGAAGCATACAAGACCAGAGTGTCACAACTTTGCTTCTGCCACGTTCTATTCGCCAAAGCCAATCACGAGGACAGCCAGGTTCAGTGGATGGAGAAATAGACTCCACTTCTTGATGGAAGAAGCTGTGAAAAATTACCTCACAAAGGGCATTGATAAATAGAGAGACAATCTGGTTTAAGAGCCTACATTCTTAACCACTATTTAGCGCAATGGTTATTTCCTCTCATTGAGGGATATAATTCAATGGCACTCCCCTGAATTTTTATTTGAAAAAACTTATGATCTATTCTGTGGGTTTTTTAACAGTGCATTTTCATTTAATTCTTTTATAAGACCTACAGAGCAAGATCAAAGACAAATAAAACAAGCAAGTGGTACACGGCATCTAATTATTTCTCTTCAAAACAGTTGCAAAAATAGCACATCTAGCAATTATCCATATGGTGATGTTATTTCAACATTTCAAAACTCTCAATTGGAGCTCAAATATGATAAAAAGCAAGTCAATATCATGTCAAGCAGTGATATTACATGGGAACTGTTAATAAGATATTGAAATGGTACTTTTAAATTTCCTGGTGGTTCTTAGATGTTGCTAGCTAGAGTTACCCTTCATTTTGAAAAATCAGTTGTTCATAAAGTCCTTTTCATTCCTATCTCAGAGAAGTAAAAACTATTTCTTTAAAGTTCCCAGTGGGGGAAGTATGACAGCATAATTAAGAGGCTCTCTTTGGAGTTAGGAAGAGTTGGGTTCTGTATCCTAGCATCACCATATAATTATTGCATGGCTTCAGGTAAGTTATGTCACATCTGTGATGTTAACATGATGTTTTGCCTGTTCCAGAATGTCATATAGTTGGAATCGTACAGTATGTAGCCTTTTCAGATTGGCCTCTTTCACTTAGCAATATGCTCTTGAGTTTCCTCCATGTTTTTTCATGGGTTGCTAGCTCATTTCTTCTTTGCACTAAAGAATATTCAATTATCTGGATATACCACAGTTTATGCACTTTCTAAAGTTTCTTCTGTGTATAAATAGAAAGAGATTAAGGGCCACATATTATGTAATTTAATCACCCTGATGACCATATCATCCTTATTGAACAAATGAGGTGGTCAGAGTAAAGAGAAATTAAGTGACATGGCCAAGATCACCTGGATTAAAAAAATGGTAGATCTAAGACCTGAACTCCAGGTTTTATGTCTTCTTTATGTCTCCAAAACATATTTTTCCTGCTATAAATACATGAAAGAATGTTTCCCATATGTTGCTTAAAACTACATTAACCAAAGTGTTCTTTATTTATGTACCATTCTCCTCTGCCTTTTTTTTTTCTTTCAGGGATTAAGTTTTGACAGAAACAAAAACCACTATAAATACCCAGAACTACTGTATCATTATTATATTTTTTAAACAATAGCAACACATCAACAGTTAGAATTTCTCTTCTGAGCACATCCAGGAAACACAGTTCTTTAGATCCAAAATCATGTGCTAAAAGTTTTTTTCTTACGCTACGAGGAAATTTTCTCAAGACTTCAGACTAGAAATTCCCCATCTTTTTCATTCACAGTGAAGATAAAACTTAATTCCAAGTATTTCACCCGTCTTCAGATATCTGGGTTCTCATCTATGAGCCTTAAGAGTTGATAGATCAAACTAGAGGTGAAGAAAACAGAAAAATCATCAGGAAGGTCTGTTTAAAATTTAACACTAGGCTCTGACATAATATTTTACTCTCTTCTGATGCCTGTCCTTTCAAAGCAACTGCCAACTGGTTTTTTATATCCACTAGAAAATATGTCATCCACACTTCATGCTTCAGTTTTACTCAAACAATCACCTGTTTGCCTTTCCACCAGAGTAATACCACAGAAGTTTTAATTCCATGTGTAAATGCTGATTTTTAATATAGAACATTACGGTAGCTCATACCATGGGTTAAAGCCACAGAGATTTCCTTTAAAAGTTCTTAATCTCATAGCAACTATGATTTTTACAATAAAATTGAATTCACTTTTCAAAGGATTGAGAAGTAAAGAAATATGAAACAGGAAATAAATATTCAATTAGATTTTCCTTTGGACTGCCAAGAACAAAGAAATGTATAAATTACAGCAAAATACTCAGCCATGATTCAATTCAGTATACATGTGGTGTTTAATTTTTGAAAAACCAAGTCCTTAGTTGGTATAAGCAAATTTTATTTTGGGTGAAAAAATTAGTTATATGGAGAGTGAGGACCCTAAAATGTGAGGAAGGGAAAAGAAGATAGACCTTATGTTAGTATTGTTGCTTATGTGGTTGTAGATGAGCAGAGAAAGCAAGTGGCTAGAGTAGGGACAAGTTGGGAGGAAAAAGGCACTACATTTCTTCACATCTCCTTAGAAAGTATTATTTAATTAGAGACAGTTTCAGGACATAAAGAGAATCTAAAGAATGATGTTCTATTCCCACCAGTAATGGAGACCCCTGGTGTGGATCCCTCTGTATTTCATGTGCTTTTTCTATCACATACATACTATGAACCCCATCTTCTCCCAAATTATACAACAGGTACCCAAAGAAACTCAGCAAAGTGTCGAGGCTCTAAAAAGTGTCCAGCTAAGTGTCTTAGCAAAGCATCCAGCTTCATCTTCCACATTTCCCCTCCTTCACTGGACTACGCTAGCCAGGGAAGGAAGTGATGGACATCTTACATTTATTTACCTCCTCTCTTATCCATATATAGCTTCCTAAGAAAAGTCTCTGAGTACTGATTCTAGGGATGATAAAAAAGCTTGTCATGTGTGGCAATACCGCCTGAGGAGAAAAAAGGTAATTAACATATTGCATGCTTTTCTTGCTTAGGCTTTCCAGAAAGGCCAAGGCTATTTTCAGATTTTTGTTCCTCCTAAATTTTGGATACATATTTCTGCCCTCAGATTCCACTAGTATTAGAGATTGATAGACTTCCATGAGAATTTTGTTGTTTGTTTAGTTGTTTTAATAAGATCTCACCCTGTTTAAAGCTATATCTTGAATACACATTATTTCTACTGTGACAACTCTAACCCTGGATATCATCTCTCACCTGAATTACTGTAAGTGACTCCTCATAGGTTCTCTGCATCCATCCATCTACCACTCCATTCTACTCTAGTCCTATCTCAACAGATTCCTCAGGTCTTTAAGAACGTAAATCAGAGTGTAATTGGAATGTACATGGAAGAATTAATGATTCTCTTCTGCTCTCGGGGTAAATCCAAAACTTGGATGAGGCCTTGACGATTTGTAAAAAGATCTGCCTGCTCTTATCTTGTGCAACCTTTCATCTACTTACTACACTATAGCTATAATGTTCTTTTCCCAGGCCCCAAAAGAGACAGCTGGTTGAGGGAAGAGGTGACAGTCCAGGGAAAAATAAGGGCCAGGCTATTGAGTGCCCCTGCAATGCCTTAGTGCATTATTGAAGACAGTGCTAGCCTCTGGGCTGATGAATTTAAGACAAGATATACCTTCTGGGAAGACAAACTAGAAAAAGTCCCTCTAGCACATTATAGGTGCATGTAGCCCATCATTAGAGTGTAAGATACACCCAGTGGGGTGCACCCCCTGGGCTGGAGGCCCTTAGGTAGGTTGTCCCATTTGTGAAGTCCCTGTCCCTGAGTTAATGTGTTGCATCATCACCAGCATCTTCCTTTCCCACCCTCTTTCTTCACTGTGTGCGTAATAAAGGCTTTATCAAACTTTAGTAAAGTCTTTTCCAGATTTCCTTAGCACTCATACGATGTCATCAAGTATTTATATTTTTGGTTTTGTTGCTGTTTAATAACTGGCCTCATTGGACTACAAGTTCCATAAGGCCAAGACACTGTCTCTGTTATTCATCATGCCATCCCTCTTAGCACAGTAGGTACATAATGGAAGTGAAACAAATACTTAACAAATAAAGCTATTTGTTTAGGTGCAGTGGTTTTCAGTCCTGGCTGCGCAATAGGATCACCTAGCGAGCTTTCAAAAAAATCTGACTCTCAGGACCCGTCTCAGAGAATTCTATTTGAATGGGCAGAAATGAAGCCCAGTCATAACAGTTAGTAAAATTTCCCCAGGTGACTCTAATTTCTAGTTGGGGCTGAGACGCGCACTCTAGTTTGGTACTTCTCAAACTTGAAAGTGCGTAAGAACCACCTAGAGGTCTTGCTAAGCTAGGGATTTTAATTTACTATATCTGCAGCACATCCTAAGCTACTGCATTTCCAATAAGCTCTGCAGGTCCACGGACCAGACTTTGAGTAGCAAAGGTAGCAAAACTGTGATAAGGTGACTTTTGTCACTTCCAGTCAATCAAATTACACAAAATATCTTTGAGTCCTTGGCTTGTAATAATACCATAACAATTGGATTAGTTGGGGAAAAAGGGACTGAATGAAATTATCAACATCTGTGCATTGGTTTACCAAATAATGTTACGAACGCTCCAGATACATATAGATGTCCTAGAACCTTATCTTTATGAAGTCAGTGATCATGATCACAATGTATTACATGAGCTGGGAAAGCTGTGGTTGTCAGTAATGTGATTAATGCCTGCTAGAATCAATTACATTCTTCCCATAAATTGAGTGACAATGATATGTGGGCTGGCAGATTGTATTTGACATTTAGCTTCTTGAGATACTTTCTCCAGCCTCTGGCTTTGAAATCTCTTCTCCAGACTCTCTCATTATCCCCACCACTGCAGTGAGGGAGGGGGAGGAGAAAAAGAAGAGCATGCTTTTAGTCTCAGCACCTTGCTATTAACCTCCATCTGGGTTTGAATCTTTTGAGCTTCTTTAACCAATGAGAAGGTATTGTAGAGCATGAATTCCAGGAAAGAATGGGTCAATTCCACTCTAGCAGTACAGATTCTGAAAGGGATGCAAACGGAACACCAAGCTGACTCCATACAACATTATCCTAATGCAAAGTCATCTTTCATGGTGAGTCTTCAAGCTTATGCAAAATTGAAACTTCTTTTTTTTTAAAACAACCTCTATTTCAAAGGCTTAACATGTGACTGGAACACAATAAGCTATTTTATTATATGGAATATGTACCTCACGTAACAACTAATCCAAGATTATTTTTTTTCTGGAACTTATGAACATCTTTATTAAAAACACAGAAATCTAGTGATGCTAATTCATAAATGACATCTTCATTTATTTCATTTTCTTGAAGATTAGCCTCCATCATATTTAATGTTTAAAAATCTTAAAATGAAGCACTTCTGAAGAACAAGTCAAATATTAAAAAGAAAGCAAAAGAAAAAATAGCTAAATTTGAGAAAAACATGGTGCAATCTCAATGGTTATTGCTCACTTCAAAATGAGATACGAATTGTATTGCATAATTCTATGCCTCATTTTATTAGAGAAGATGCAGGCTGTAATTATAAAGGTTATCTTGATAGAATAGATCTATATTTTATTTAACCAATTCGCTAATTTAACAAGTTATTGAATTCTCTAGTATAAGAAGTTTTACTTACAAATAAGCTAACCTGATGGAAAACATTGGAAATATATATCTGTGCAAGAATTAAAATTCCATTTCCAGGGGCCCAGGCCAGTGGCTGAGTGATTAAGTTTGCGCACTCCACTTTGGTGGCCCAGAGTTTCGCCGGTTTCGATCCCAGGTGCGGACATGGCACTGCTCATTGGGCCATGCTGAGGTGGTGGCCCATGTAACACAACCAGAGGTGCTCACAACTAGAATATACAACTATGTACTGGGGAGCTCTGGGAAGAAAGAGAAGAAGAAGAAAAAAAAAGGAAGATTGGCAACAGTTGTTAGCTCAGGTGCCAATCTTTAAAAGAAAAAATTATCTCCATTTCTTTAAAAAAATATTTTTACACCTTTATTAATTTTTTTATTTCTTGTTTCTAAGAAATTCTCATTTTTAAAATAAATCTTCACCATTTATTGTCTTTTGATGACTTAGAAAAATTTCAACATATTGCATTTGGAAAACTCCCTAAGGACGTGTGTGAAAAAAGGGGGGTATCTATAATAACTTTCAGGACTTCATGTAAATTGAAATATTTTTTATGAATATTATATTAAAAGATAAATTTCGTTGCACATATGGAAATGTTTACTAAGGTAAAAAATGGAGTCTAGACAATAAATTCAAGAGAATAGGGTTAAAAACAGTGGCAGGATATTCTCAAGTAATTTTTCTGGTAAAAAATAGCCATTGATCCAGAGTCTATGTTCTTTCCACAGTCTCAAAAAAATTCATGTGAGGATCTGTATCCCACCCTCAAATAGGAGACATAATCTAATATTCCTACACTCTTTAAAGCATGCCTATGGAAACATTAACAAAGAGGTCACTAAGAGAGAGAATTTTGATTTTGTTGTGATTGTTCATGGCTCCAAACTTCTTTCTTTAGCCTCTCTTATTTCTCTCACTTTTTTCCCCCTCTAAAATTTCTCAATTCCATCATTCCTAATATTATGACAGTTTGCGCATTGGTTTTCACTATTCTGACATTTCATATTTCAAGGATGTGCCTCTTCCCCTGGAGCATCAAAATGCCCACAGATTGGCAGCGTTGGGTTGGTTCACCTTGTTATCTCAGTGATGGTCACCACCCCCCTCAGCCTTTGCCTGAAAGGATACCTTCATCAAAATAAGATGGAGAGTCTAGATGGATTAAAGTCTAGAGAGTTTTTGTTGGGCAGTTCAAAATGATTCTCTTGTCTGCTAAAACCTTTCAAGTGGATCATGTTGGAAGGATAGTTTAAAACCGAAATACATCGATTACTCAGGGAACAGCATAATGGACACACAGATTGGGGCAGCCTGGGCTGGAATCTTGTCTCCGTTCCTTTGGGCTGGCCCCAGTCCAAAAGGGCACCATGTCTAATGGTTGACAGCGTGGGCTCTGGTGTCCTAACACCCACAATTTGAATCCTGATTTCAGCATTAGCTCTTTGGTTTCCTTGGACAAATTATTTAATTTCTGTGAACTCAGTATCTTAACTTGTAAAATGGACATGGTAATACTTACCTTACAGTATTGTTGTAAAGAGAGAAAAAAATGAGATAAATAAGATCATTCATAGGTACCCAATAAATGATAGCCACTTTTTTATCATTATAGCAATTAAATGAAAGTTGTTCCTAGTATCAAAGAGACCTAGGACATAAATAGAAGCAATTAGGGACAATAATTTTGCAGTATAGAGTCTATAAAGATAAATATTTGCATAGAACTATATTCCTCTAAAGTCTTGTGGAAAAAAGGAAAACTAGATTTCTAAATTCCATGGATATGTATTAAAAATTATATGCACTGATCAATAAAGTGTGAAGTGGCTGATGAAACAGACTGTATTTTTCTGGGACAGTAATTTTGTTCTATGAATTATTTATAAGGAGAATGAAGTAGAAACAAAAGAAATATGAAAGCATAAGGCTTACCTTATCAGTCATAATCTTTCAAACATCAGCAATGAAGTCATAATCATTTGCCACATGCTGGGATATCCAGGAACAATGTAACATTGTGTCATGTAAAAAATGTATCATAATATGCAAAAGAAATTAATCCCTGGTGAGTTGCTAAGTGTCTGCTGTGAGTTTTTCCTAATTGTGGGTTCTTCCTCTCATAGCAAGGTAAAACTGAAAAATTAGGTAAAAATAGCCTTCTGGGGGAGGGGATTTGTCAAATAAGAGCATCTTCAACATGTGGTCCTTTCAGCATCTTTCACGCCACGACAGAACCATAGCCGCAAGGTCTTATTCTGCATACAAGGAAACTGAGGCCCAGATGGCCTGAGCAAGTAACATAACATAACCAAGGTGGCTAGCAGGAGTGTCAAAGTGAGAACCATGGCCTTGTGCTCACCAGTCCTTTAGCTTTTCCACTTCATGCCCTACCTAATTTGTAAAGCAATTGTGGCGAGAAGTAACAAGAGGAAAAACAAAGTCAGACATCACTTTATGCTGAATTTCATTATTAGATTAAGAAAATTTTATTGGCTCTATAAATGCATAACAATTATATGACAATTAGATGGTATCATGACTATAAGAACATCTACAGATAATAATAGCTAGTAATTATTGGGCATTAACTATGTCCCTTGACATCTTCTAAATGCTTTATGTGTAGTAACTCATTTATTTCCTGTCACAGGCATTATCATTATTATTTGTTATTAGTTAATATTATATTATCTCTAATTATATATTGTTATTAGTTTACAGATGAGGATACTGAGTCGCTGAGAGGTTAAGTCAGAGACATAATTATATCATCTAATAATATCTTGTTTCCTTTTTGATGGATGCTTATATAAGATCTAAAATGATGATAGGAAAGTATAAATGTATTACGGTTTATTCTGTTCTTGAGATGCACTGAGAAAATAGATATATACAGAGTAAACGTATAGATTAATTGCCTATATATGAATGCATCATAAGTTCATAAAAAAAGATAGAACATAGTCAGTCTTGGAACAAATAATAGGAATCAGACTATACACTAAAATCTTTCTCCCAGTTGTTAAGGTCTTATGACTTGAAAACAACTCATAATTTGTTCCTTTCTTGCCCTACTTCCTCATGTTGGGATCAAATGACTATTAACTTACTGTTGCCTGGTGTCTTTTGGTATATTGATCTAGTCTGGGTACCAGGGAAGCACTGAAACCCCAAATGGCAGGATTTATATTGAGATAACAGAGCAAAGACCACTTCCTCTTAATGTATTTTTCTTGAGGGTTTTTTTCTCCTGATTTAAGGTAACTTGAGAGATTTCTCTTTTCTCTGACAGAGGCATCTTTGATTTGCACTTAGAGCTTTCGGGGTTGGCTGTGTGCCTCTTCACAAGAGGAAAATATCACTTTATAAGAATGTATTCTGGCAGTGGGACCCTGAATTGCTAGGATAAGCACTAGTTAGTGAAGAGAGGGTAGACGCTTTTTAAATTATTAAAGTACAATTGGTATATCACATCTCTAACGTTTCCAGGGAAGGACTTCTGAAGAATTTATCATTTGCAGATTTATTTCCTTACAAAACTTGTCTCCTTTTTAACTTGTCTTCATGAAAATTTCAGTAGTTCAGTTCCCATAAAAATATCATTTATGCTAGTTATGATGACAGCAGGAAAGGGTTAGTAAGTTACACCGTGGCAGAGTAAGCTGCCAGTCCTACATAAAACACCTGCGAATAAATACACCAGACGCTCTATTCTCCGCCTTGTGTTCATGCTTTAGATGCTCTGAGAGTAGGTACCACTTCCTGTTAGTAAGTATTCCAAAATTGTCAGGATGATTTTACCCATTCCCAGGCTGCATTGAATTTGCAGAAAAACATTTAAAGATTTCACATGCTTTTGAGTTTTCTGGGCCCAATTCTCCATCAATTGTAGTGAAGTCATTTACCCTGAATGCTGGAAAGATCCTGCTTGAATCTGATTTGAGGAGCTGTTTTTGGTTTTGGATGAATTTTACAATTAAACACTCCAAGTAAAAATTGGGGAAGAGGCTGTTACTGTGAAGATCTTTCTGTTCCTCATAAATAGTAGAGATGGCTTTAAGAACAGAGCCCAGAACAGATGACATGTAGTTTTGAATGTATGAATGCATGGGTGAATGAATGAAAAATCCCAAGACAAACACACAGGGGAACAAATCTGGGGTGATTATAGGCAAGCCATGTAGTATGGTATTCTTCCCTCATTTGTTATCTAATGGAAAGTTCGTAACATTGATATCAAACTTAAAATGGAGAAAACAACAAAAGAAGTGCAAATTCTGGGGCCAGCCCTTATGGCATAGCAGGTTTGTGCATTCTGCTTTGGCTGCCCAGGGTTTGCTGTTTCAGATCCAGGGTGTGGACCTACACACCACTTATCAAGCTATGCTGTGGTGGCATCCCACATATAAAACAGAGGAAGACGGGCACAGATGTTAGCTCAGGGCCAATCTTCCTCAAAAAAAAAAAAAAAAAGAAATGTAAATTTTACCTAAAGCATATAAAATATAATGCTCAGAAATCTAACCAGTGAGTAGTGCAAACCCCAGCCCCCCTGACCCCAACCCCAGGAAGGCAGGAGTAGGGACTGTAGATTACCAAAATCAAACCCTTACCACCTGCAAGGGATAGAAAATGGAACGAGCTCCTAGAAATCTCTTTCACCCAAGCTTTTTCTCCAAATGCTATTGGATCTCTTTTGTCATAAATCAAGAAGTACTATGTGAATTTACTTCTGAAAAACATAAATATCTTTGTAAATGCCAAGGGAAAGTTTTCATAGAATTCATAATACTGTATGCAGATACGAAACTCTCTTGACTACCACCCTCCCCTCTTACTCAAACAAATTCACAGGCATTTCGAGGTTTTGGGGGTTGGCATCATGGATTTGTGCTGCAGGAGCCCTTCAGCTGCTCCCCATTTTTGAGGTCAGGTCCAAACTGAATGGGCCTAAAATGTCCTTGGCTGTCAGCTAACTTCTCTAATCTTGGTTCTCACCACTCCAAGCATATTGAATAACTTCCTAAAATCTCTAGGGGTTTTTTCCTGACTTTTGAGCTTTTGTAAATTTTTTTTGTTTCAAGAACACTATTCTCCTCCTTTTTTCTTTGCTTAATCTTTTTTAGATTTCCATGAAAGTGTCACTTCCTCTGGCTAGTCTTCGCTAAAGTACCTCCACTTACACACCTCCACAGCATCTTATGAACCCTTGTCATATCACTGATATATTAGCCTTTCTCCTGTTTGTCTTTGCTACAGAGGGGATATTTGTGTCCTCCAGTTCATATGTTGAAACCTATTCCCCAAAGGAGATGGTATTTGGAGGTGGGGCCTTTGGGTGTTGATTAGCTCATGAGGGTGGAGTCCGCATGAGTGGGATTTGTGTCCTTATGAAAGAGGCCGCAGAGAGCTCCCTCACCCCTTTTGCCACATGAGGTCACAGCAAGAATACAGCCATCTTATGAACCAGAAAGTAGGCTCTCACCAGACAGAGTCTCTCAGTTCCTTGATCTTGGGCTTCCCAGCTTCTAGAACTGTAAGAAATAAGTTCCTCTTGTTTATAAACCACCCAGTCTATGGTATTTTTGTCACAACAGCCTGAATGGACGAAGAGAGTCTTCCTCTGCATGCTGTAAAACCTGGGCGTGCAATAGTTGTCAGGACCACTATATTCCCAGGACCTAGCCCAGTACCTGCTTCATAGTGGTGCTCAATGAATATTTAATGAACAAATAGAGCCATTCACTATTCCACAGAATCCTAGAATCTGACTGACTTGCCACTGATGTCTGAAGTTAATCTGTGGCTAAGGAGGGGAGATTGCCTATCTGTTGATACATGTACAGGTGGAAAGCAAACCACTGTTCATGGAGTCATCAGTCTCTGTCTAGCTAACTGGAAACTCAGCTGATAGAGAATGGTGAGTTGCTAAGGAATGTAAAGCAGTCTTAATGGACTTTTCTGTCTATTCATCTAACTCACTCCATGTTAGAGGTTGAGTTCATATTACACTTCTCCTCTAGGAAGGCTGCCTTGATTTTTCTAGCGATTTGGGTCTCCACTTCTCTCTTGCATCCCTTACTATCTATGCTACTAGAAGCGTTTATAATAAAGACTCATAAAGAGTGATCAGAATGTGTCTGCCAAAGGTCAGTGGTCTGATTGCATGGCTTTGCAGGGAAGCATTTAACTTGATGAGTTCATTATGCTTCATCACATTATGGTCCTCAACTTTGGGCATTGCAACTCAGTCTGCTCAGGATCCTGAAATGGATCAGTATTGAGAAATTGTCTTACTGATAAGGGATTGAAGTTTATAAATCTGAAAGTCTGCTCATTAATTTATAATGATGAAATCAAGCATTGAGTGGACCTGACTTTGATGTTAGTACAATGGCATTTTCTTCCTGTAGACATGCTACACAGAATCCAAATTGCTAGAAAACTACTCAGAGAGCCCTGGAATCAGAACAAGGGAATCACACAGATATTGAATGATATCAGGCTTTGATGGCTTGTTATTCCCTTTCTACAATAGGGCTATAAATATGTTGACAATAAAAGATTGAGAGATCCTTGAGAGTTTAAAAGAACACTATTAAAATTACACTTGGACAATAGATGTGAGGACAGTCCATGGAAAATTAGGACATATGGTCGCCAGAGATATTAAATGCTGGGAAGAAAGTAGGATCCACTCTTTCCAGAAGAATGCTTAAATGGCTGTATGGAAAATTCTAATTGTTTCCCATTTTTCTATGCTTCTATGGCTCACCAAGCCTTCTTCCTACCCAGGAGGTGTAGTAGACAGAATTCTAAGACAACCCACAAGATTCTGCCCCATTTGGCACACACACCCTGGGATATATATCCCAAGTCTATCATAGAACTATGATGGGAAAGTCATTCCTTTGATTAGATTATGCTTGTGGCATAGTCACTCCTGTGATTACATTCCTTGATATGAGACTCTTTCACAGTAGATTGGAGATAGTTTCCCTTCCTGGCCTTGAAGAAGTAAGTTGCTCTGTTATGAATTGGGCCATGTGGCAGGGAAGGAAGGTTTCTAGGAGCTAAGGAACTCAATCCTACAACTACAGGAACTGAATTCTGCCAAAAATCAGTGAGCTGACGACTCCAAGCCTCAGATGAGACCACAGCCCTGGCCTACCCGTTAAATGTGGCCTGTGAGATCCTAAGCAGAGGATCCAGCTATGCTGTGCCCAGACTCCAGTCCCATAGAAATAATGAGCTAAAAAATTCAAGCTGTTTTATGCTACTAAGCTGGTGGTAATTTGTTACTTAGTGATAGAAAACTCAAACAGGAGGCCTTAACTGTTAGTTCTTAAACATCAGGTAACAGTCAATTCCTGCTAGTGGGAGGCAAGGAGAGTCTTATCCTTGAGAGCAAAGACAAGGTCTAGAGGTATCTTGTATACCCCCAAAGTATCTATCATAATGCTAGACCAGTAGGCAGTCTTCTAAAAATATAAATAAATAAATAAATTACAGAATTATTTTTATTTCCTTTAATTTCCTCTACCTCGCAAGAGAGGGTAGAAGGCCATTTAAAACATTATTTGTCTTGAACTCTTGCTTAAAATATGCCCCATCACTCTAAGCAATGCTTGCTTCTAAGGAACAAGCAATAAATGCTAGCTCGTAATAATGACACGAAAGCCTTTGCATATGCTGTTCCTTTGTCTGCAGTGCTTTTCTTGTTGCTCTCTTCCTTTTTGCCTAGCTACCTGGGTGACTCAAACTTCAAGGCTCAGTTTAAATATCGTTCATTTTGGCAGTGCATCCTGACATCACCCACCAGTGAGCCTAGATTAGGCCTCCCTGTTATATCATGTCACAGTTCACTAGATTTTTCTTTCATAGCATTTATTATAAAGCCAAGTAAGGAATCATTTATAAGGTTAGTTGTGTAATGTCTGCCTCTTCACTAGACCACAAGCTTCTTGAGCACAAAGACCCTATCTGACTTATTTACTGTTGTTTCCCTAACTCCAGGATAAGGTGGCGGCACATAAGACTTGTTCAAAACTATTGTGAAATGCTAAAGGAATTAATGAATGGAAGAATGGTTACAGGAAAAGTATTCATTGGGAAAGAAAGCTAACACCAACAGAATGGCTTTTAAATTTTCTTGGTACAATCCTAAGATGGACCAAAAATGAAGAGGACCAGCCAATGAATTAAAAGGAAACATATGCGTTTAAATTAGTTGAAATTAATTTTGTCAAAGGTATCAAATTAAAATCATCAAACTATCACATTACAGAAGCATCCAAAGAGTCCTTCTAGCTGCAGCTATATCTGTTATTTCAGCTGTGGCTGGAAGAAGGCCCAAGGTAGCTGTTTCTCTCTCCATCCCTCATGTGTTATTAGGTTAAAGTTAGCTGCTGTAATAAACTCCCAAATTTCAGAGGCACAATGAATGTTTACTTTGTGTTGTAACAATCTATAATCTAATGTGGATATTTCAGTTAAGTGGCCTTCTTGTAGGCAGAGATTCAGGGACCCCCATCTCTTTTCATCTTCTGGTTCTACCATCTTCCTCCAGAAGGAGAAAGCACAAGGGGAACCATGAGTTGGAGGTTTTTATGGACCAAACTGGAAATAGGTGCCCTACTCCTGCTACCATGCTGTCAGTTGCAACTTCAACATGGCTATACCTCATTGGAAAGCAGACTGGAAATGTTGTTTAGCTGCATCCTCGGGAAAAAGAGGAAGCTGATATGGGTGAGAGCCAGCCAGTCTCTACCACACCATGCAAAATTAAAAGTGCTCCCTTGACCCCACACCATTCCAAAGTTGAGCAAGTCTGTACAACTGCAAATGAGCAGGATTTTTTTTAATACCCAAGACTTGTCTGTGACATTCAAGGATGTAAAAGATATGCTACGTCAAAATGACCCCAAATGCCACAAATTAAGCACGATAAGAGCAACCTTGAGTAAGTCAAGTATCAACCTTTCTAGTACATAAAAACATTACTAAATTAGGCTTCCCTCTATTTTTAACAGAATATTTGGGAATTTGATTATTACAGCCCAGTTATTTCTAAAAATGAGTAACACTTCCACAGGGCACTGCTAAAATGCACAGAGGCATTTTAATTGCCTATGAATATTCAAAAGCTCATTATTGTTGCAGTTTATAATTATCAAATTCCCCTGACAAAAATGTGCAGCACACAATAAAAAAAAGCAATCCATTTAAAAGTGTTGACATCCTTATTCAACCATTTTACCTTAATTCTTATCTATTGAGTCTGTATCATTTCTGTTCATTTTGGGGAGATACTGAGATTGCATGCATTCTTTCCCATTCAAAGTGCAGCTTGTTGATTGTGTACATTTCCCGCTTAGATCACAGGATATTTTATATAAGACACCACATGTATAGAACTGATATAAAACTCTAGCTGAAACTTGAAATGGAGATAAAGATTTGCATGCAATAGAAAGAAAACCAGAAATCAAGAATACCTTCTCTGGTTTGGGAAGAATAGTAATGGTAAAGCGGCAATGGGAACAAATTTGTGACACAAAGACTTGGAATATCAAGAACTCCACTGAAAATTACCATCTTGCAAACTAGTGGAGAAACATCTTTGTTTGAGCATCAAAACAGACCTGGAAGAAAGTCAAAAAGTTATCCAAGTCATACCCCAGTGTAAGACAGAGTTTACTTCAATGTCTGTAGACCATTTTTGTTCCTTCTATAAGTATTCATGGACTTTCTCCATGAGCCAGGAACTCTGCCACAGGAGGAGACATATTGATGAATAAAGTAAAAGTAGTATTTCAAGTAGCTCATAACCCATTCATCTTTATTTTCATATCCATGTCTTACCAATCTCCATTTTCTTTTCTTTCCTATCTTTCACCTTCTTAATTTGCTTTTTTATAAAAAGTATAAATCACAGTCCTTCAGCAAACATTAACTGCATATTCACGACATGCCAGGGAATGTACTAGACAATGGTATCAAGTTTCTCATGATACATTTAGGCAGACAGACACATACCTACAATTATAACACAATGTGGAAGCTCACCAATAAAGCAGAGAAAAAGACGTTTTAGTCCTTGACCTACCCTGCCTAGAGCCTCAGGAAAGCCATCCCGAGAAGCTGACACCTGATTTGAATAACAAAGAATCAATTTAAGTCAGTCAACTGAGCAATAGTAGGTCTGGGAGTGGTGATCCAGAATTCTGAAGGTAAAAGCAGAAAAAAGACAAGGTTAAGAGAAAGAGCAGGAGTTGTGTATGGAACTAAATGTCTAGGTTTCTGCTGCAGTATAAAGGCTGGAAGTAGAGCCCTATTCAGACCACTTGGATAAAGTGGGCAAGAATTAGACGTTCTAATGGAGGAGGGGGAATGATATTTGGAAGGCTAATTATCCAAATCCATGTCAGACATCACTGTGAGCTCTTAAGCTCAGCACTCTTGACAGATCGAGTAGACCAAAATAAAGGGGGTTCTAGCTCCATATTTCTCCGTAGGGACAGAGAAAGACATGGAGACAGCAGCAGGTTTATCTGAGGGTTTTTCCAAAATATCCATTAGTGTATCCTCAATCTACTCCCAACCCCACAAATCTGGAGATTTTGATCAATCTTCGAATTAAAAATGGGAAGTAGATGGGGACCAGTGATAGTCATTGGTTTTCTTATCTCCCTCCTCTGCCCCATTGCCATTTAAAACCAGTGACACAGAGAATTTGAATAATATGTTATATATGATTGAGTTCATAAATATATAATAAGATAAATACCTTGAAAAGATAATGCATAATAATTTTATATGTCCAAGGAATGTTTAAAAACTAAACATATTCTAGGCCACAAAGGAAACCTCAGTAAGTTCCCCCAAAGCATATATTATACAAGTACAAATTGTAGTGATTACAATGCAGTAACACTAAAAATTAATAACAAATTCTTAACCACTTGCCAACTACTTAGAAATTGAGTAAGGGTCTGGGAATTATTTAGAATTTAATTTTGATTAAAAGAAAATTTGAAAGACAAGTAGAGGCTATTTAGGAAATTAAAAATGAAAGTCATGGCACAACGTGTTAAGGCACATGGAACACTTTCAAATCTTTTCTTAGAGGAAAATTCATCGCATCTGTGTACACGTGTGGTGAAATAGCCCTGAAGATTTGGCAGACTTCCTCACGGATTTCTGCTGATTAACAGCATCAATTCCTTCCCCATAGTCTTAAGATAAATTTGATGCCCTAACATTTCACGGAGAAAGTTAACAGAAAATAGAACTTGAGGAAATAATTTAAAAACATGACAGGAGGCGTGCCCTGTGGCCGAGTGGTTAAGTTCACATGCTCCACTTCGGCAGCCCAGGGTTTCACCGGTTCGGATCCCGGGCGTGGACAGGGCACGGCTCATAAAGCCATGCTGAGGTGGCGTCCCACATAGCACAAACAGAGGCACTCACAACTAGAATATGCGACTATATACTGGTAGGCTTTGGAGAGAAGAAGAAAAAAAAGAAGATTGGCAACTGTTGTTAGCTCAGGTGCAAATCTTTAATCAACTTTCATATATAATGAGCTCTTATAAGTAGATAGAAAAGGGTGAACACAACAATAGAAAAAAGGCAAATGACCTTAAGAGAGAATTTAAAAACAAGAAATACACATAGCTCCCAAGCATATGAAAAATCATGAGTTTATTAGCAAACAACAGGCATGCAAATTATAACAAAATGTCATTTCCTGCCAATAAGAATTTGAGCTAATATTTATCAAATATTTAATCTGTAAGAAGTAGCAGGGTAAAACTCTTTACATGTAGTAGCACATTTAATACAGCAAAACCTTATAAGGGTAGGCATTGTTATTATCTTTATTTTACAAATGATAAAATGGAGACATGCAAAAGTTATATAATTGTCCCTGGCAGTAGATTTTAAATCAAATTAACAAATATTCAACATAGAGCAGAAGCCAGTGCTGGGGATGCTACAGGAGAACGGCTTTCTTGTAGATACTTCAGGTTTGAATTGGTACAGTTTTCCCGGAGTGCAATTTGACAGCAGGAATGAAAAGTCTTAAAATTCTTAAAATCTTTAAAGCGTTACACCTCTAGAGATTTGTCCTAAAATGTTCAACCTATGAGTTTGTACTGAAGGAAAAAAATCAGAGATCAGTGATGTTCAAGGTCGTTCACCGGAATGTTGTGAATAAGAGAACAATTTCATAACCCAACATTCAACGAAATGGGTTTGGTTACACACACTATCAGATAACCAGAGAATGAAATCCTAAGCAGCCATTTAAAATAATCCTTATAGGGGCCTGCCCAGTGGCACAGCAGTTAAGTTTGCACATTCTGCTTTGGCGGCCGGGGTTCACTGGTTCAGATTCTGGGTGTGGACATGGCACCGCTTGTCAAGCCATGCTGTGGCAGGCATCCCACATGTAAAGTAGAGGAAGATGGGCACAGATGTTAGCTCAGGGCTAATCTTCCTCAAAAAAATAAATAAATAAAATAATCCTCATAAAGAATATACAATAAGGTGAAAAAATGGCAAAGATATAATCAAGTAAATAAAAACAGGATTCAAAACTTTAAATAATGTAAGCATAAAATTTTGATGTTACAAATTTTGTAACTCCACACGTAGATTAACACACAGAGACACAGTAAATATAAAGGAAAATAAACCAAAATTTTAACAGAGATGATCACTGAGTTGTTAGAAGGTATATTTTAGTTTTCTCCTTTTATGTATGTATAAGTTTTACGATGTGATTATTAATTTCTTAATTACAAAAAAAAGATTAACTTTAAATGAGTGTATTTCATGAGTCAGATTTCAAAGCAGGTAGAGTCAGGTAGAGTCAACACTGTCACAAGATGACAGCTGTTATGGAACATAGGGTCTCACTTAAGTTAATGAGTAAATATCCTTCATGGCCAACATGTAAACAGCACCTTGATTAATGAACGTGCTAACTGTTCTTCTCTGATAGACACATTAACCTCTGTTTGGCTTTTAATTGTGACATATCCTTATGAGAAAATTTATCATTTCCAATCAAATTCTGAAGTTACAATTTCAGGAGATTTCTAACAGGGTTTTCCTGCCATCAAGAATTGTCTGGGATAAGGATGACATCTAGTCTCAGCACCACGCACGTGTCCCATTTGTTTGCCACCAGCTGCCCTGGAAATCCCCCAGGCAGGTCCTGCTTACGGAATGGTTCCTCTTCTGGGAGGATGGGATAAAGACAGCAAGTTGCACACAGGGCAGGAAACTGGCCAGCATGTCTTGTTTTTTTTGAGCCTGACTCCATATGTCTCTGTCCTGTTCTTTTCATACTTGCCTGCTCAGTTCTTTCCCCAGACCTCTGAGTTCTGCCACAGTATTCCCATTGGGACTCCCAGGACATCAGCACAAATAGCGTCCACTATAATTGCATACTGTAGAAACTGCAAAACTCTTTGTTTATCCTTGCTCAATACTGCATTGCATTGTAGCGTTCAAGCTGGACTCTGAAATCAAGCTTCCTAGGGTTCTTTCCAGTTTCTAATTTAACTTCTAAATCAGTGACTCTTAACCTTGGCTGCACACTGAAATAACCTAGGGAGCTTAAAAGATTCCCAATGCCTAGCATACATCCAAGTACAAGTACAAGTAAATGAGAATCTTTGGAGGTATGTCTCAGGTGTAGTGTTTGTAAAGCTCCCGGTAATTCCAAAGTGAAGTCAAGTCTCTTCAACTTCCTCTGGGCAAGTCTGAGCTTCCTTTCCAGAATCAGGGACACTATCAACTGAAATTAAAAATTGTCACAAATTGCAGGTATCTCAAGCCAAGTCACGAAAGTTAGGAAGATAATGAACCATTTCCCCCTCTAGTTTTCTTTCCACGCAGCAACAATGGTGACATGCATGAGATGTGAGACAAGGAGCATACATGAGCTATTCTTTTCACTGATGTCCACAGTGGCATCAGGAGAAATGACAGATAGCATGCCCAACACCGTCTTAGGCATGTGGTTTTATTAAAGTTCCTTTATTCCCCCTTCCACAAGAGATCTCTCTCACGTGATCTACTCCTGGTCTTCTAAGCCTAAACTCTTTAAATTTGCTCCAAGCGAGGTTCCTAGAAAGGTTGCTTCATTCCTTACTGATATCCATTGTATTCGTTTGTGGCTTTTTTCATCTTGCTGAATGTTCCACGACCTAATGTCACTGATTTAACACATGTTCTTTCTACTAAGTAAATATAAACTCAAAGTATCTTCACATATGTGTATGTATAGCTACATAACTATACCTTGGTTTGATTTTTTTAAAAATCTTATCACTTACATAATATTTTTTGTAGTTGGTTCTTAACTTAGAAATTCTCTTTTCTAATAAGACCAGCTGCCCTCCTGAGCCTTGTTAACTATTGTCTACTCCAGCTGGTTGTGCAGATTGAATGAGAGAGGGTCTGGAAAGCTTGTAGAATGGTGCCTGGTGATGGTAAATGCTCTAAAAGATGTGAGCAATCACTATTGTAGTGACCCAGGCCAGATATTGACTCTCAGTTAAACCTGCCTTTTCTAAACTATGGTTTTATAGACTCAGTAAATGGGTCTTATTTAATATAGCAATTGTCAAAAATTTAAATGCTGTGCAATTTCTCAAAAATGATATGTCTTTGAACTGGAATAATATCCCTTTCATAACCTGAACCCTTTCATTATTTATTTTTTGACAATACTTTTTTATTTCTTCCTTCAAATTAAGCAAAGTTATTTTGGGAATCAAATGAAAGGAAAGTAATTGTGTGTACTTCTGTTTGTATTTATGAAAATGGATGTATTTTGAAAATAAACATTGGCAAATGTACGCAGATGCTAAATTAACTCAGGGAAAGTGGAATAAAATAAGCTAGGCTGCAAGTTTAAAAGAAATTATTATACTATGCCTTTTCTGCCTCACTCCTCATTGTGAGGTGTTCATGGGGATCTAATGCTAAGGGAGAATTTTGAACTCATTAACTGCAGCATAAAGAGCAGCGAAAGGGAGGGGAACTGTGTGGGTTGGAAGGAATAGAGAGGAAGAGGTACTTAAGGAGAGACCGGAAGAGTTGGCAATGCTGGAATGTTGGAAATGTTACAATTTCCAGAACCTCACTCTCCTCCCTTCTTAGCCATGGCCTCTAGGATTCTGGGTACTGTAAATTGAAAAGCAGATGGTTGGGATGGCATGAGGTTTATGACTGTGTAGAATAATCACACCATGAGATCAGGCAAAGCTCAGTCCCAGCCTAATTCAGAGAGAAGGGCTTTCATTAAGGTTTTATAAGTTCTAATATTATAGTAATTCCCAAGTCCCTGCCAAGAAATCCATCACCTTCAATCCTGAAAGCACAGCTATTGGCCTCCTTATTGGGGTCAATGGAGGAGGTGAAGTGACCCTTATTAGGACAGAAAACTCAAGTCTCCCATCTTAATCTTTCCTGGACAGTCCTGTTGTGCCCTTTGATAAACGAAATGGTTCATAATGAGAAGCCCTGACAAACACCCATATCTCTAAACTTTAGATTTTATATATCAGAAAGCAGGAACCATAAATTACTCCCTTCTGCCACTAAAACAGTTGTTTATGGAGAGATTTAATTGAGGCCATTGTCTGCAGGAATATTTGTTTGGAAGAGGTGTTTCAATGATTATTGATTGGCAAACATTTATATAGCACCTAAGTACCAGGTGCTGTTCTAACTTTTACATGTATGAAACTTACATAATCCTCATATTAAGTCTATGTGGTAGACGATATTATCATCAAACCAATTTTAAAAATGGAGAGACGTGAAGTGGAGAGAGTCTAAGGGACTTGTCCAATAGCACGTAGCTGGTAGAGATGAAGCCAGGATAAGATGCAGGCAGCACGGGGACAAGGGTGGTGCCCCTAGGCACCCCTCCACGCTACCTCTAACTCAGCAAGGAAAGGAAGACACTTTGGCCAATGCATAGGAATACAAAGCCCAAGGCCCCAGAGAGTTCTGACTAAAATTGGTTAGGAGAGTCATAGATTTAAAGTTTTCTGTTTGATTTCACTTATAATTTAACTTTCACAGCAAAGGTTCATATAATTATCAGTAACATATATGCTAACACAAATCAACAGTTTAAAGAAAACTGCTGGAAATGAGATCTTGGAAAAGAAATGAAAGTACTAAAAACTCTCGTTAGAATACAAGATCCTGGATCCTGAACTACAGGTCCTTAGCTTTCCGAATCTTGGTTTTATGCTGAGATTAAGCAAGGGTTTACCATATGTTAGGCAACTTGTCAAAGTTATTTAACTCTAATAACATTAATTCCTCATAGCAAATCCTATGTGGTAGATAGAATTATTATTCCCATTTCACAGATGAGGAAACTAAAGAGCAGAAAAGTTAAATGACTCTTGGCTAGTACTTTAGTGCTTACTTACCCATGTTCCTGTTTGAAACCTGAATGATGGCTAAAATACTTGCAGGTTGATGATTTTGTGCTATACAGTGATTTTCTGAATCCCTGGTTTTATAATCTTCATTAAATTTTCACATTAACACAGCTTGAAATTCTCAATATTATTTAAATAATGCAGCTTTTACTTTGTTTTGTTGTGTTTCGCAGGGGAGCAGACGAACTAAAAGCAGACAAAATGTTCATGTGTGTTAGTCTCTTGTTGAGTAGCCTGAGAAAGCCACCACCAATTTTGAATGTCACCTCAAGTCACAGCAAGACTTAATACAATCTAGAAAAATTATTACCAGCAAGTATTTCAAAGATTTCCCCATTTCTTAATTTTTACTCTTTGGAGTTGAACAGGAATCTTTATTGTAAGAAGACCAGTGCTCTTTAAAATCTTCTTATGGTGCTTCCTTGAAAATCAAAGACGCTAAGGCCTTTTCCTCTTTCTTTTTTGTTTGATGACAGGAAACACATGTAAATGAGTACTTGTCAATTCATAAGACTGCAAAAGATCTGGGGTCTATACTGGGAAATGTTTCATTTTAACCTAGAGTTCATAGACCCAACATGAACTGATTCTTTTTCTTTCATTTATTCATTATTTCAACGCATTTTTAAGCACCTAACGTGTGAAAAAACAAAACCAAAAAAACACTATCCTTACTCTCTGGGAACTTAGAAATAGCTATAACGGAGCCCATGGTTTAATGATGTTTGATTAACAGAGCTGCTCTAAATCAATTAGCTGGGAACAAAAGGAAATAAGTAAGGCCACTTAGCAAATGTGAGTCATTTAGAGCCACTCTTTGAAAAGCTCTGGCCGAGATTGGAAAAAAGGTGGTGATGGGTTAAAGGGGACAGAGGTACAAGTAAGCGTTTGATTAAAATTATAATGTGTGATAAAACAGAAGTACTGGGTGCCACATGGGTTTTTAAGTAGGGGGACCTGGTATAGTGGGGGATAGGAGGTAATCAGAGGAATATTCCCAAAAGATGAGACTTGCAGTTGGAGGATGGGAAAACGGAAACCAGAAGGGTGCAGGGGAGTATGTCTGTGTCTGTCTGTCTGTCTGTCTGTCTATAGAGAGTCTTTTCAAGCAGGCAGTGGTGGGAACAGCAGGTGAAAAAGAAGCCAATCAGAAAGACCCTATCACTTTAAAGAACTGAAACAATCTCAGACCACTTTAGTGAGTGAGGAGAGGCCCAATTTTGTATTCCCAATATGCTTTGTGAGCTTTTCTGAATGTTATCCCTGAAACAAGAGATAGCTGTGGGTGGCTTGGACCAGGGATCCTGGCCATGGAAATGGAAATATATGAGTGAATTTGAGACACATTTAAGAGCTTGAATCCGCTGAGTGCTTTGATTGACACTTTAAAGCGAACATGTTAATACCAAACACGCCTAATTGGTTAGCATTTCTTGTAAGGTGCTTTTCCTTTACTATTTAGGAATACGTCCAGACACCTGTAAAGGCGTTTTCAATTTACCAAGTGCTTTCTTGTTAGCAACAACAATAAGCAAACCCTCCACTGAACTGAGTCCCTACTCTCTTCTAGAGGTGGAGATTCTCGGGCTTGAAGGGGTGAAGTGCCAAGAACTTGAGAGGTGCATGTGCTCTCACTTAATTTTCTCAACTTTCTTCTCAAGGAAGTAAGGCCGTTGTTGCCTCCTATTTCACAGATGGGGAATCTCAGGGGTAAGAAGGTTAAGTGATTTCCATAGGTCATGTAATTTGGTGGCTAAGGAGCATCTCCTAATTCTAGCTCAGTTGCTCCCTAACACTGCAATTGCCTCTAGCCAGGTGTGGAATCTGATGTGAAAAAGCTGAGAAAGATCTCTTAAAACCTTTTTTTTTTTCCTGACAGGTCATCACAATAACACTTTAGTAAACCTTCTGCTCACATCAAATTGAGTGTCCAGCCACCGGCACAGGGCCCAGATCAATCTGCGTGCACAGTCTGCTGCGATGATCAGGGCACACAGAACAAGGGGACACCAGAGGCAGCAGGCCTGGAACTGCGGCTTGAGCTCTAGGAAGGTGAGGCTCCTTCTGGAATCCAGCCTGATGGCAGCATGCTCAGTGCTGAGGCCCAGTTGCCACCCTCTTCTGCTGTGAGGTCAGAACCAGACCCCAAGACACACAGGTCACAAAGACAGACACTCAGACAATTCTGACATTTTGCACCTTGACTTCTGATGTGTCAGATTGTTCACAAATCTTACCTTAAGCTGTTACAAGAACATATATTAATATTTTAATAAAAACACTATTTCTAAAAAACTGTTTATACATGGCCTAGAACATGAAGCTCTCAGGTGAGACCAGCCCAGGGACTCCTGAAGGACACTTGAAGACAGAACGGCTGCAGCACAGGGTCCAAGTGGTGCCACCCTGGGGCCCTCGGACTCCACTGTCAGCTCTTTCTTCAGCCGAGTGGCCTGGAATTACACCAAAATGTCTGCATTTGTAGGCAGGGTCTCAGTCTAGGATTTCTAGATTCCATACTTAATCCCAACATCTTCCAGGAGACTCATACTTGTACTAAGTTGTGTAAAACACATGCACATACACTCAAAACATATGTATCTGAATTATCTCTATGAAAATATATAAGAACATGAAATATACTCATGTTGAATATATAATATAAATATTTGTGAGTATAAAATATGTATTTGAATATGAAAAAAGATATATGTATATATGTGTCCCCTGAGCATCTCTTGCCAAAGGAATGCCCTATTTCCTAATATGATCATTCTCGCTAGCTATTTTTCTAAAACCAAGTCCACAACTCACAGCAATATCAAAAATCTGAAATAGAGCTCAGGACTTGCTTGATTCCTTCTGCACGTTATGAAAACAGAAACCTAGTCCCTACATGCTGAACCACGAGCCTTAAGAAAAAATGAGGCACTGGAAAATATTAAGGCAGCTTTCAAAAACATGGTGTATCTGTCAGCTGCCAGCATGGAAACAGGGAAAAACTAGAGAACTGAACCCATGTAGCCACTCCTCTTTCTAGTGATTGAATAGCAAGATCTGCAAATGGAGATGGATGTTAGTTTTGAAGAATGAAAAGCAACCACTGGCTTTCTCTCCTTAACAAAATGAATTTTTAAAATATACTAGCTAATCATTCCAGACATCACCTAGCTTAAACCGCTCTCTGTAAGAGTGTCAATTATTTATACTAAGCCACCTCAGAAATCTGGGAGACCTATCAGTACAAATGGAATGATTCATCTGTAGGATAAATAATCAATAACAATGAACTTGAAATTTTATTTCTTGCAATAATTCAAAGAATGAGGAGAGTGATTCATTCATGTTTTTGGTAAATTTTTACCATTTTCATATTATGCACCAGGTTCAGTTCTAAGAAGTAGGGAGAGAGGAACAAGACAGGCATTGCCCCTGTGGTAGGCAGAATTCTAAGATGACCCCCAGTGACTCATACCCTTGTGTAACCTCCTCCCTATAAGAGTGGATAAGACTTGGCTATATGATGAGATATCATTCCTGTGATTAAGCTACTAATCAATTGACTTTGAATTAATCAAAAGGGAGATGATGCTGGCTGGGCATAACCTAATCAAATGAGCCCTTAAAAGAAGGTGAAACCATAGAGAGATTCCCTTTCTTGCCTGAAGGAAGAAAGCAAATAGCTGTGATGTGAATGAACCCTATGAAGAGGACAGTTTCTGAGAGCTGAGGACCTCAGTCCTACAGCCACAAGGAACTGATTTCTGCTAATATCCCAAATGAGATTGGAAGAGGACTCTGAGCATCAGCTGAGAATGACCCCCAAACTGACACCTTGATTATAGATTTCTGAGATCCTGAGTAGAGGATCTGGTTAAGCCATATCTGGACTCCTTACCCATAGAAACTGTGCAATAATACATATCCATTGATTTAAACCTCTAAGTTTATTGCAATTTGTTACATAGCAGTAGAAAACCAATGTAGTGTTCTGCTAGGACAAAAGATGAAACTCTCCAGCCTCCAAATTTTCCTTTTCTTTTGAAATCCCCCATCCCTTCATGCTTGAGATTGTATTTCCCTGCCTCTATAAGAAAGGTGTCAAGAAGGTGAGCAGAAAAGGAAACACTAAAGAAAGGGGAAGAAATATATAAGCTCATCTCAGCATATGCTAGAGAAAAAGAAATGGAGTCAGTAACCTCATTTTCCCCAGGACGACGAGCCGTGCTACCACGGTGATCAATGACATTAGCTTCAAAGCCATCAACTGAAGAATGCAAAACCAAGGGGTAACAGATAAGGCCATCAGAAACACCAGTCCCCAAGAGGAATGGGTGCCACATAAATGAAATGACCAACTTTCAAGACAAATTTATAACAGGAGCCAGACCATGGCTGTGTAGACTCCCCTAGGCAAAAGGAAATTCAGGTGGAAGAATGCATGCTTCGCCTCCTTCTGAAAAGTAGTTTGGCAATGATATATATTGTAACATAGGAAACTAATTGGCACTAAATGTAGGAAGCAATTTTTACTTTGAGAGTTAAAAGTTTCTTTTCTCATTGAAATCGCACTTTTATCTTGGAAACACAACGCAGGCTTCAGCTGCTTCTGCGTCGAGATTTTCATTAAAACACACATGCCGTATGCAGTATTTTGATCTTGGAAGTGCTTGATATGTTAATGGTCTTGCTTTCTATTTGTGAACTTGGCGTCACTCTTATTGGTTGGGCGTGATGAACAAGAAAAGGCTGGGTGGTGGGAGGACAGAATGCCCTTCACTGAACAAAGGCAAACCCTTCTAAACAGGCTATTATCTGTTCACTCAGCCATGGTCAGGAAACCTATATATATGAGAATTACAGTCGACTTCTGGAAGAGTAATCCTCTATTAAAAAACTCACTTGGCTCTTTTTTTTTTTTTTTTTTTTTTTTTCCATTGCTTCCAAAAATTCACTTGAATCACAAACTCCTCGGGAGGAGATCATGAACTCATTTCTACTTAAAATTTCTGTGAGGGAAACCCACAACACCTAAATAAAAAGGGAATTGAAGTTCTGCTGTGATGATCATTCAATAGCTAATCTCAGATCCCCAGGCTCCTGTAAAATAAAGCCCTTTATTAGTAGATATCTCTTATCTCCAGAGTCTCTTTGAACATTGACAAGAAAACTCCACAAGACAAGCTGGGTCAGAAAAAATTAGCCACTGTATGATAGTTCTCATATAAGCACAATTAAGAAATATGTCTAGTGTCTTGTTTTGATAATTATTACAATAATGAAAAATGTATGCTCACATGAATATCAAATCAACATTTTTCTGAAAGTCCAATATGGGAAAAGACCGGTGCTAAGAGATATGGAAAAATAGAAAATGTGAATGAAAAAATAGGTAAAATTAAGATATTCCTTGCCTTCCAGGAGCTCATAATTTATTGAGACAGAGACACAAATGAAGAACTCTGATACTCAGTTGTCCTCAATTACTGCAACAGTGACATTCTTTGAAATAGAGTCCTTCAGAAAGACAAATTGGTTCTGGCTGGGGAAACCAGGAAGACTTCTTGGAGGAGATTAGAAGTTTGTATTTTTAAGGAAAGAAGGTCATTACTTTAGAATTCAGATAATGATTATAATAACTGCCCTTCATGTCAACTATGTGTCAGATTCTGTGCTCAGTGCTTTTTGTTTAAAGTTTTTATTTTGAGACATTTATAGATTCACATGCAGTTGTAAGGAATAATAGAGAGAGAATGTATAACCTTCACCTAGTTACCCCAACAGCAACATCTTGCATAGCTGTGGTACAATATTAAGGCAGGAAACCAACATTGATCTTATTCAGATCTTATTTTACCAGTTATACATGCACGTGAGTGTGTGTATGTATTTAGTTCTAGGTAATTTTATCACATGTGTAAATTCACATAACCATCACCACAGTCAGGATATAGAATACCCGGTGCTTTTTGTCTATGTGTTCATATTAATATTTACAGATAATATTTCTTGCTATGAGATGAGTTCTTGCTATGTGGCATCCTTAGCACTGTGTGTATACATTCATTCACATTCAGTGGCTCACTTAACTACTCTCTATGGGATAAATGGTAGAGATAGCCACTGTTTTTATCAATGGGCCTTCTTCAGGTAATATTCCTCAGGATGATTACCATGTCCTCCACCATTAGTCTCTGTGACTCCAGTGACTGACTCCTAACTTAGGTTCAAGGTTGATCATATGACACAGATTTGGACAATCTTGCCATGTGACAGGAACACAAATTAGCTAAAGCTAATAAGACTTTTGAGAGTCTTCCTTCTTTCTCTGGATTTGACCTGAAATGCTGTGGATGTAGAGTCACTGGTGGCCATCTCAATACGTCGTGAAGACTAACAATGACAGCAACATGAAGGAGAGTGGTTGATACATGGAGAGAGAGAACATTCTAATGATGTGTTCAGACTCCTGAAAGCAGAAGTGCCTGACAACAGGCTACACTTTCATTTTTCAATTAACTGAGCCATATTCCTCAAACCAATTTAAATCAGGTTTTCTGCCACTTGCAGCAAAAAATTCCTAACTGATACACAGGTACTGTTATTACATACATTTTTGTAAGTGAGAAAACCGAAGCACAGAGATGTTATTTATTTATTTATTTATTTATTTTAGAGAAATAGGAAAAGGAAAACCAGTTAGATATGACAGAGCCAAGGTTGAAATCAGACGGTGTGAGTCTAGATGCTCTACTCCAAGGGCGAGAGTATTACATTACGTCATTTGGACCAACCAACAGGGGGTTAGAGTCTTCATTTTATGGGTGAAGAAACAGGTCTGAGAGGTTAGGCAGATAATTTTAACAGTTATCTATTGCTGAATTAAAAAAAAATACTTCAAAACTTCATGACTTAAATATCAACTATTTTATTTGCCTGTGATTCTATATGTCAGCAAGTTGGACTGGTTCAGCAGGGAGTGTCTTATGCTTGTCTCTCCTGGGACATTCATGTGACTACAGCTAGGTAGCCAATAGTCGGGTGAGGGGTGCTTGGTAAGGTGGGCATTAACTCAGATGGCTCATCTCTGATCCATGTGGTCATTCACCCTCACAGGTAAGCAGAGAGAATGGTAGTAGAAGAGTTTCCAGGAGAGGGGCAGTGGGCAAGTACTTTTCAAGCTTCTGCTTGTGTCACGTTTGCTAATGTCCCATTGGCCAAAGCAAGTCATGCTCATGACCAAGGCTTTCACACCATATCATAATACACTTCTCTCAGATAAACGAGGAGGAATGGGTTACTAGGTAGAAGGAATAGAAACAGGAAAGTATCAGACAAGATTAAATATTACGAAGGATCAGAAAAGCAACGTTAAGAGGAGACTGATGGAAAAGATTTCATGGAGGAAATATCGGTGCGCCCCACAGGAGCAGTTGGACAGGGGGAAAAGGAGAGGACGAAGGAGGGCATGCAGGGAAGGAAAAATGCCTTCAATTAAGTAACAGACCTGCGTACGGTCCTGGAGCCAGGTAAGCTGGAACACAGAATGGATGAGTAGAAGTGGCCTGAGAACAGCTTGTAAAACACTCAGAAGACCTGTTGTGGACGGCTAGGAAACTTCCATTTTCCAGGCGGGGGTAGCTACAGATTATATGGGCAACATGGCATTTTAATCTCTTCAGATTTTAACATTTTCTAATTAATTGCTGTTTCAGTTGCTCTGCCCTACTGCGATTTATGAAGGACTTATACTTTTAGTTAATAGATTTTTTAATACCTTTCAAACTAAAAAAAATAAATACAAGTGCTTTGACGTTATGAATATGTTTTAAAATCATGTGCTAAAGCCATTCATTTCCATACAAAATGTAAAAAGTTACAGATATTTCCTATCTTTGGTCATCTCTAGAATTACCACAAATGTAATTATGCAACTGCTAATAATTATAATCTTGGCTATTTAGCTGAGAGCCATATAAATTTTATAAGGCAATAAATCTTATTAAGTGTTCCCTGGAGCATCAATTGATTCATTAACTTATAATAAATGCTTTTAAAATGCAAATTAAATAATAACTGGAAACACCTCAGTTAAATGCCACCAGCATACCTATTATCTACTTCCTGGAAAGATTTGAAATTTCTCTTCTTTTTAAAGCAGTCTGTTCATACACATAGAGTCAATAAGATGTTTACTATAGTGGAGGAGGGTGTTGGGGGGTGTGGGTGTGGAGGGGAGGGCTTGGTAAATTAGATTGTAGCTAAAAATGATCAATCTTAAATCATTCAAATCTGAATCTTTTTTTAGGAGTAATACTTTGTGCAGCCATTCTGAAAAGCTACTTGGCACTAAATCAAAGGTGTCTTGTCATTCCACTCAACCATTTCACTTACGGGAAATTAGCTAAGGAAATAATCAGAAAGTCATTCAAAGATACAGGTGTAAAGATAGTCACTGTAACAATATTCTAAATATGCAAAAATGTCCAAATTGATTTGGTATTTTCATTTGATCAAATATTCAGAAATTCCCAATGATTTTTTTTTAAAGATGTTTAATTACATGAGGGAAATGCATATAATGTATCATTCACAGCTATTGTTAAAATATTGATTTTTTGGAAATGGTATAAAACCACATTTTTGGCTTCATCCCAATTTTATAAAAACATATGATACAAAAACAGGCCAAAGTAAGTTTATTAAATATTAAGTGTGATTATATCTATATGATGATATAATGAATAGTGGTTTTTATTTTATTTCCTTTTTGGAGTTCTGTAATACTTTTTAAACTTAAAAAAATTCTTTAAAATCTATTAGATTTCTAATTTGAGAAAATAAACATGTTACTTAGAGAAAGAGAGAGAAACATCCTTATTAATGGAGCATAATAAAGGCTTCAGATTTTAATAAGGAATAATCCAGTTGATGACAGAAACGTACAATCACTGAGCCTAAGAGAAGCTGACCCAATCCCATAATAGGAATATAACTGTAGAGTTCTGTCCATGCAGAGCAAGAAAAGGATGAAAACACTCTAAGAAAGCTGACAAATAAGAAAATAAAACATTGCCAAATTTAAAAACAGGCTCAAAAGCTTAGAGTTTGATATATTAATTCACCAGCTGGATTTAAAATAGACTGTAGTATTTTAAATGTTTAGGTTTTATTACTATTGTAATCATTATATAAAAGTATCAAGTTAATCTATTTAAGCATAGCTTAATATTCCAATTTCAGCTCTTAATTACTGTAATTTATTTTCAATCCTTTGTTTCAAGAGATTTTATTTGTTCCACAAGCAGGTTTTTTTTTCCCAAAACTAACATAGTGATTAGATTTCAACAGGTACCTACACCAAAGTCCCTGTAAATTTGATTTTCCGAGGAATAAATAAATGTTGATAACTCTCATAAGTCTAAAGAGGGAGCTATTTACTAAGAATGGCTGGAATATTGACATATTTGACAATTGAATAAAGATGTTTCTCAATTCACAAAGGAAACCTTGCACGTGTTACTAACTGAATTTGATGCTATTGAAACTTGATTCAAAAAAGTCAAACACTTTAAGAATCAACTTCAGCACTACAAATTTGAAATACTTTTTCCATTGACATCATTTTTCTTGATTCAACAGTTTCTTGTCCCTAGCACTATCTCCTTGCCTTTATTGTAAATTGGTATTAAAACCTTCCACTTTTGACAAATACTATATGTTTATGTGTTCTATGATAAAGTATTATGTATTTGCTACATCTCCTTTATATGTCTTCTTCACAATATTCATAAGTGATTATGTTGTCTGCAAGCTTATCTTTGAAAGTGGAGCCAGAAACTTGGCCTCTGGAGGGTCATGATATTTTTAAAAAATAGTGTATTTCATAACTTCAAGTTGCAATGGATTATAATATACCAAAGAAGAAACTTGGTACTTAAAAGTATATGGGGTAGTAAGGGGGCCAGCCTGGTGGCACAGTGGTTAAGTTCACTTTTCACTTTGGCGGCCCATGATTCTCCAGTTCAGATCCTGGGTACAGACCTATGCACCACTTGTCAAGCCACACTGTGGCAGGCGTCCCACATACAAAGTAGAGGAAGATGGGCATGGATGTTAGCTCAGGGCCAGTCTTCCTCAGCAAAAAGAGGAGGATTGACAGCAGATGTTAGCTCAGGGCTAATCTCCCTCAAAAAGAAAAGCATATGAGGTAATAATTTCTAAAACATCAGTTATCCACAGTATATGTATGTGCCTCTTAAAATGAAGATGGCCAACTTCAGGTACTATTTACTCCAGCCTAGTGATTTATAAGATTTAATAACATCTTTGACATGTTCTTGTTATGGAATATAATCAAGATAGTTTCTGCCACATACATTCCTGAATGCTAAAAAGCATTCAGAGAGCAATGCCAAGCACACACAATTTGTATTTTTAAAACTGTTCAAATACTGTCAATGAATTTGCACGCAATGCTCCACTGAAGGGAACTCCTTCTTCTTTTCATAGACAAAACCAAATATCTCGAGAGATCTTCCCAGGTAAATTGTTAATACTTCCTTGATGGGAACATTTTTATGAAATGAGCATGATGTGACATGTGATAGACATTATACCTCTGTTTCCCTCCAATATACTTTGGGAGATCAATAGGATGTGACTTGTGGTAACTGACGAAGAATACAATCCAAAAGGCTGTTTCTTTCACATTTGACTTTGCCAACCGCTCAAAATCCTCTAAGGCACTCTGCTAAGATTTCAAGTTAGTACTATATAGTTACTTAACTACCCTTTGAGAGCAATTAATGAAAGTATAATAAAATACACTGACAATAAAACTTGAGCAAATGATAAAGAAATATTTGCATTGTTAAAAAAGACATAAATTAAGCACATTCCTGAATATAAAAGTAATAGATATATTTTACATTTAACTTTAGAAATAGGTTTTAAATTTTAAATCGTTAAGAGAAAAAGTAACCGAAGACCTATTTTTACAATGGGTAATAGATGCTCTTAAACTTTGATGTTTTCAATACTAGGAAATACATCCTGATTTAGCTCTTATCTAGACACACTGTAAGAATTTATAGAAAAATCATTTTTGAGTTGAATAGAAAATAAACCTGACAATTATTCTTCTACTTATATCAAGCTATACATCATTAGCTCAAAGTCACTTGACTACCAGGAAAGAAAGACTAAAAAGGTTAATTGTCTTGTATTTGAGATCAAGCTTAGCCTAAAGGAGATAGGTACTCAGAGTTCATTTCTAGCACATTTCTAGACTGACTTCCCATAGATAAATTTATTCACTATGAAAGAGTGCATTAACATTATTTTAGTACCTCAGCCATCTGTGATTTGGATTTGAATCATTTAAAATGTATGACACTTTAAGAATATGTATCAAATGTGAAGGCAACACTTTTTTGATCTTACTATAATTTACGTGTTTTATTATGTTTTTAGAACTTTGGTTGTTGAATTCCTATTAAGCCAGTTAAGCTCTATAACTTAATCATCTCTCTGAATAGAAGTACTGGTCTTTGATAGTGGTTTAGGATTAGAGTTGCAAGCTGGTGAAGAGATTTTCTCCATGTGATCTCAACTGGTCCCATGAGAATTATTTCACAGCTTTGACCTCCTTGTTCCCTATAACCATGCTAACAGGTTCAGACATTTTCTACAAACAATTTATGGAACAATATAGATTTTTTCCTAAAAAATAACTATCAACATGTTTTAAAAATATCTTTTCAAGACTTTTGTATGCAGCATCAGTCAACATAATGAGTATGGCAAATTTTATCATTTGTATTTAACAATATTTTAAAGCATAATCTAGGTAGGAAACTCATTAGATTACCATAAACAATTCAAAGGAGGGTAAAAACAAAATAATACTTAAATATTATCAATTTAAGTGAAATTATGAGTTTCCCAGTGTAATATTAGCTTTCTCACTGCAAACATTGGCACTGGGAGTTAAGAAGAAATTAACATCACAATAGGTCATAAATCATCAAACCCTATGGTTTGAAAGTTTATTCACGGTATTGATTGATGCTAACATATTGAAATTGTCGCCTTTAATGCAAAGATGATAAGCACATAAGAAATCAATGTGAGCAATGTCTCATTTTTGGAATTGCCAATTTGATTCCAAATTGCTGATTAGTTCTGCTCGGAGGACAGGGTCATTATGAACTATTAGAGAGCTCAGTTATTTGTAACAGACATTTTCAGGGTCAGAGTTAGCGAGTAAGGACTGTGTTCCTGTAATATATAAAACAGCTGTTGCAGCTGGGAGATCCATAGGGAAATTAAAATCTATAGAGGTACATTTTTGCATTTATATTCCATTTGGAGAACAGTCATCTCTGTTTTTAAAAGATAAAGTTTCACCTAGATTATTCATCATTCAACAAACATTTATTGAGAGCCAGCACTAAACTCAGGGCTCAAAAATGAATAAAACTTGCCTTCTCTCAAGGTGCTGTGTTTCTGAGTCCGCTTATTTTTAACCTGTTCCTCATTTTGATGAAGTGGGATTCCCATACTGTCATTTAAAATTACTTGAAATTCGAATACAAATGCACATATGTGACTAGAAACAAGTAAAATAACATTATTTGTGAATTACCCACATGCCTCTTAACCACTAGAAAATTTCAACATGCTCTCACTCCTCCACCTCACCCCATCATGGACCCTCTGAATTAACATTTCTTGGTATGGAGCTGGGAGTCTATATTTTTCAGTTGCTATGAACTATAATTCTCAAGAGCCTCTAGTAAAAACAAAAAGCTTCTTAGGAACAGGAAACTTAGATAAGAAGGATTGTTTTTAATTCAGCCTTTACCATTGAAGATACTTTTAAAAAGTTATACAAATTATATAGAAATATATCCCAGTACAAAGAAGCATTTTTAACAATGCATTAGCATGGGTACTTGCTCAAGTTTTTAATTCCTCTTTAACAGAAATCACACAAGGTGTAGATGACATTTCATGCCCAATGACTTACACTAGAATCTTATTTTCTAATATATTATTATAAAAATAACTCTTAATATTTTGTCCAAATATTGCAAACAAAATTTTTTCCTTATTCTTCACCTAAATCAATGGCCTTTTGCTCATGTCTTCCTTCTCCTCTCTTCTTTAGAACTTATTTTAAAGATCACAGTGTTAGTATTGCTAAGTCTTGTAAAGGCATTTGGACAAAAGCAATAAAGTTCTGACTTAAAATCATAGCAAATAAGTTTTGGGGGAGGTATTATTTCCCTTTGGATGTTCCCTTAAATAGGAGTCCAGATAGTATTGATAATGGAAGTAGAAAAGGTCCAATTTGAGAGCAAAAACTTTTTGGAACTCTGAGACTAAAATAGTATCATTTAGGTTTCTGGGAATTGTATGGAATCTATTACTAAACACTTCCTATATGTCAAGCATTTTATTTATCTTACCCTAAGTCCCGAGTATTCTTTATAAGTTATACTCTATTGTGAGAAATGAACAGAGAACTTTCACATCTGGAAAGATGCGTATCTTCTTTGCTCCTTGTTAGTTTAAGGCAAGGGCAACTGATGGGCTAGTTTCTGTTGACAACTCATCGAGGAGTAGTGGCTACATAGAACGTAGTGATGAAAAGGATTCTGAGGTGGAGGCAGGGGCCTACAGGAGCAAGCTGATTGGCGACATCTGTGTTCCTTATAGAAGCAGGTGACATGAGTGTGTATTTACTGTCTCTGACTTAGATACTGCAAACAGAGCAGGGTATCTGCCTCTTATGCTTAATTCCAAAATTTAAGTCCACCCAGCAGAACACACTTTACACACTTTGCCAACGATATAAGAAGATTTCCACAAATACAATTTGGTGATACTGTTTCTCCATGTGCCCACTCCTATCCATGTACTTGGTAGTTTACTACAGCTTTTCAAAGATATGTTTTTAAAAATGGATATAAGAGTAATAAATAGGAAAATGCAAATCTGAAATATTATTAAATAAGAAATGACAGATCTAAATTTAAAAATCAATATTTAATCAACTTAATATATTACCAACAGGTGAGGCTAAGTTTACTATTTCTGTATGCTTTCAGTATGAATAAAAAGCGGCTCATAATTGAGTAAGATTCATGATTTATCATAGGTCACAAGAATCTATAACTTGTTCTAGCCTCCATATTTCCATTAACATGAGCACTTGTGAAATATCAGACAATTTCTGGCAATGATGGTCACTTAGATTACATAGATATGAAAACTTAAGAGTTTACATCCTAAAAATCTATTTCTAAGGTTCAGCTGGAAGCTGTAGACAGCCAAAGAACAACAGATCTCTAAGATCAAATTGTTACTTCCCCTGCCTTTCATGCTGGAAGAACTGAGAATAAAATTCAAACATCTTACCACAGCCTTTTAGGTCCTACACGATCCAGTCCTGCCCACCCCTCTGATCTTAGGCACTGCCACTCTCTCCTTTCCCACTTTGCTCCAGAAGCTTTGAAGTTATCTCCAATCTCTTAAATCACTGAAGTTTGTTCCAGCTTCAAGTCCTATGCACTTATTTCCCCTGCCTAAATGGCTCTTCCTCCAAATTTTCATGCGATTGCCATGTCTTGTCATTGAGGTCTCAGCTCAAGTCACACAACCTCAGAGAGCTCTGACCTGACCTGCACTATCTATTTAACTACTATCTAAAAATACCTTAGTTTTTCAATTGCTGATCGTTATTGTCTGTCTTCCTCCATAAGAAACTAAGCTCCAGGCAGACATGACTTTTGTCAATATTGTTTATTTCTCTATCACCAGAGGTCAGACTAGTGCCTAGCCTAGGGGCTTGGAAAATATTTATGAAAAGATTGAGTTAGTAAATAAAAGAAGACGCAGCTGAATATGAATGCTGTTCCATTTTATTCTATCACAAGATTGTCATGTATCTGACAGTGTAACATATTAGACAGTGTTCCCAAGACAAAAGCATCATTCGGCTGTATAAGGTTGGTTCTTCAATAATTTTATGGTGCACTTTCTTCTCTTATTTAGCATCTCAGCTCTGTATCATTGATAGCTCTTGCTGGAAGGGGATTCTTGGACTGGCTTCCCTCTTGAGTTGGTTTATACTAACTTCCAGAATATTCCTTTTATAAGGCTGTACCACAATAACTCCAATTAAACGAACAAAAGTGTGCACAACTACTAGAATGAGGATTTCTATAGTAATTGCTGAAAGGCTCTTTACTATAATAATGTGAGTTAAGATTGCTATAATAGAGATACATTAATTCAGAAAGGGGACTTATCTTGAATGTAGCTTTTCCTTATTCTGTTAGCACTGGGAGTGCGCCTAACTACGTATAATAGCATTTTATATCAACGCTATCATGTGTTAATATGAAAGAAGTTACTGGAGTGCCTGCAAAATAAACCTTAGCCTAATAAACTATCCAATTCTGAGAGTTTCAAGTATACTACAGTTTTAGATTTATGTATAACAGACTTAGTGGGATTTTCATGGTTTTAGGCCTTGGACATATTTGGAAATCTATAATTACCATAAAACCATCTGATATTTATCAAGTACCTTTTAAATGTTAGGAGTATTCATACTTGTATAAAAGACTTTCTGCCTTCAAAGAATGTATTAGGTAGGATTAGTTTTGATTTAACAGATCAAAACCCAAAATAACTGAGATATAAATACAATAGGAATTCATTTCTCTCCCAAGGGAAATAAGCCTGGAAAAAGTTGGTTTAGGGCTGTTCAGTGTGGCACAGGGTCAAGGACCCAGGGTCCTTCTGCATTGCTTCTCTATCATCCTTAGCCTGTGGATTCCATAGCATATTACCTGAGATGGCTAGTCCAGTGCCAACCCCAGGACTCAGATCCAATTGGGAGAGTGAACAGAGGATCAAAGGATGATACACTTTCTCCTTTTTAAGGAGAAATTTCATTGACAACTCATTAGCCGGCCTTGATCACATTGATGCATAGGAAATTTGGGATATTCTTGATGGCGAAGTGCCTACCTAAAATTGAAAGATTTCAATTCTGAGAAAGAAACGGAGAAAAGATTATTGGAAAAAATTGAAATCACAGCTACATAGAAGTCTCCAAAAAGGGTGACAAAACATAGAAAAATTAAAAGTTAAATACCTAATATTTCATTTATAATGCGGAGTAGCAAAGTATAGTGGTTAAGAAATTAGAGCTTTAAAGTTAGGCTGCCTGGATGTGAAGTTTGGGTTCATCTTTTATTTGCGGTGTGAATTTGGGTAAGTACTTATAATTTCCAAGTCTCCATAAACAGAGAATAATAATAGCATGTATCTTAGAGAGAGCTATTGAGATGATTAAATAAAATAATGGACATAGGCCTTTAGCATAGAGCTTGCTCACATTTAGCACTCAATAAATATTGATGATGAAGAACATGATGATAGTGATGTTAATTGAGTAATAGTTGAAATAATGGCATTAGTAGTAATGTAAGAACCACCAAAACATTATGATTTTTTAAAATTAATTTTTTATTGAGGTGATACTGGTTTATAACATTATATAAATTTCAGGCATACATCATTATATTTTGATATGTGTAGACTACATCGTGTTCACCACCCAAAGTCTAATCATCATCCATCACCACACAAATGTGCCCTTTTACGTCATTCAGCCAGCCTCCTACCCCTTCCCCTCTGGTAACCACCAACCTTTAGTTCTTTCTCTAGTTCCTCTAGGTGTATTGTTAGATTATTTGAGATTTTTCTTATTTCTTGAGCTAGGTCTGCATTGCTATAAACTTCTCCCTTAGTAGCACTTTTGCTGTATCTCATAGATTTTAATATGTCATATTTTCATTTTCATTTTCTTCAGGTATTTTTTGATTCCTCCTTTGATTTTTTTTGTTGACCCAATAGTAGTTAAGTAGCATTTTGTTTAATTTCCATATATTTGTGACTTTTCCAGTTTTCTTCTTGTAGTTGGTTTCTAGTTTCATACAGTTGTGTTCAGAAAAGATGCTTGATATTATTTCAAACTTCTTAAACTTATTGTTACCTGTTTAGTGGCCTAATACATGATCCATCCTGGAAAATGTTCCTTGTGCATTCAAAAAGAATGTATATTCTGCACTTTTTGGATGGAATGTTCTATATATATATCTATTAAGTCCATCTGGTCTAATTTGTCATTTAAGGCCAATGTTTCCTTATTGATCTTCTCTCTGGATGATGGTTGATGTAAGTGATATAAGCAGAGTGTTATGATCCTCTACTATTATTATGTTACTGTCAATTTCTCCTTTTAAGTCTGTTAATATTTGCTTTATGTATTTAGGTGCTCTTATGTTGGGCATATGGATATTTACAAGTGTTATATCCTCTTATTGGAGTGTTCCCTTTATCATTATGTAATGCCCTTCTTTGTCTCTTGTTGCAGTGTTTGTTTTAAAGTCTATTTTGTCTGATATAAGTAATGCTACCCCAGCTTTCTTTTCATTGCCATTTGTGTGGAATAGCTATTTCCATTCCTTCACTTTCAGTTTGTGAGTGTCTTTAGGTCTGAAGTGTGTCTTTTGTATGCAGCATATATATGGGTCTTGTTTTTTATCCATTTAGCCACCCTATGCCTTTTGACTGAGCATTTAGTCCTTTTATATTTAAAATATACTTACTGCTGTTTTGTTACTTTTTAATGATGTTTTTGTAGTGTTTCTCTGTTCCTTTCTTCTTCTCTTGCTCTCTTCCCTTGTGATTTGATGGCTTTCTTTAGTGCTATGTTTGGGTTCCTTTGTTTTTACTTTTATGTGTATTCATTGTAGGTTTCTGATTTGCGGTTACCATGAGGTTCATATGTAATAACTAATGTAAATAGCAATCTATATTAAGTTGATGGTCTCTTAAGTTTGACCTCTTACTAAAAGCCCTATGCTTTTACTCTCTTCCCCTCCACATTTTATGTTTTCAATATCATATTTTACCTCCTTTATTTTTGTGTATCCCTTAACCTCTTATCAAGAAAAAGATAATTTTAGTACTTCTGTCTTTTGACCTTCATACAAGCTTTATAGGTGGTTGATCCACTACCTTTCCAGTATATTTGCCTTTACCAGTGATATTTTTTCTTTGATAATTTCTTATTCCTATTTGCAGCCTTTTCTTTTCCACTTAAATGAGTTCCTTTGACTTTTCTTATAAGGCCAGTTTGGTGGTGATGAACTCCTTTAGTTTTTGCTTATTTGTAAAACTCTTTATCTCTCCTTCCATTCTGATTGATAAGTTTGCTGGGTAGAGTATTCTTGGTTGCAGGTTTTCTCCTTTTAGCACTTTGAGTATATTGTGCCACTCCCTTCTACCCTGTAAGGTTTCTGCTGAGATGTCAGCTGATAGTCTTATGGGGTTTCCTTTGTATGTAACTTGTTGCTTTTCTCTTCCAGCTTTTAGAATTCTCTCTTTATCTTTAATTCTTGATATTTTAATTATAATGTGTCTTGGTGTGAGCCTCTTTGGGTTCATCTTATTTGCTACTCTCTGTCCTTCCTGTACCTGGATGTTTTGTTTACCAGGTTAGGGAAGTTTTCAACTACTATTTCTTCAAATAAGTCCTCTGTCCCTTTGTCTTTCTCTTCTTCTGGGACATCTATAATGTGGATGTTAGTATGCTCGATGTTGTCCCAGAGGCCCCTTAGACTGTCCTTGTTCTTTTTAACTGTTTTTTTCTGTTCAACTTCAGTGATGTCCTCTACTCTTTCACCCAGATCACTGATCCCTTCTGCATCATCTACTCTGCTGTTGATTACCTCTAATGAATTTTTCATTTCTATTGTCGTAGTCTTCAGCTTGATTGGTTCTTTTTTATATTTTCTAATTCTTTGTTGAAGTTCTCACTGTGTTCATCTATTCTCCTCAGATAAGTGAGCATCCTTATGACTATTAGTTTCTACTCTTTATCACTTAGATTGTTTATCTTTGTTTCATTTAGTTCTTTTTCTGAGGATTTGTCCTGTTCTCTTATTTGGAGCATATTCCCTTGTCTCTTCATTTTGCCTACTTCTCTTTGTTTATTTCTATGTATTAGCTAGATCAGGTACTTCTCCTGTTCTGATAAATGTGGATGTATGTAAGAGATGCTTTAGGGGGCCCAGTAGCATGCTCCTCTCGTCTCCTGTGCCAAATGTTCCAGGAATGTCCCATGTGTAGGCTGTGTGTGCCCTTATATTGTGGCAGGGTTACTATTGCTGCAAGCACATGGGTAGGCTAGACTGGCCCCCAGCCTCACTGGTTATAAGGCTCAGCTGTGTGTGACTGCTACAGGTACTTTATTGGGTGGGGCAAGCCCCTGGTAAGGCTGGCTGTGAGGTTTAATAGTATACCACTACTGCAGTTTTGCTGGAAAGCAAGTCAGGCCCTTAGCGTGGCTGGTTGCTAGACTCAGGTGTACATAATTGCACAGGCCCCTGGTGCAGCTCCCTGCGGTGCTCAGCAGCCTCTGTGTTGGTGGGTGGGGCAGGTTTTAGGTGAGGCTAGCTGCCTGGCGTGAGGCTGTTGTCAGGTCACATTTGGACAGGGCAGGCCTCTGGCAAGAACTAGCTATGCTCCCCTGTGGTACACAGCTGCCTCAGGAGAAGAGATGGGTGGGGCAGGCCCCAGGCGAAGCAGCACACAATCATTTCAGGCATTGGTAGGAAAGGCAGCTCCCCTTTGTGGTTGTTCATGATGGCCAGTGGCACAAGTTTGCTGTGGGCCCACAAGTCCACCTCAGGCCCACAAGGCCTCTGTGGGTCCACAAGCCTGCTTCAAGCCCATGAGTCTGCCTTGTACCCACAAGTTGGCTGCAATCTCGCTAATGGGTGAGGACAGTTCCTGGGTGGGCTGCCTGCTGCTTGGCTATGCTTATTACCTCGAGTGCTCTAGTAGGCAGGGCAGAGGCTAGAGGAAAGATTCCAATAGCACCTGACAGCATCTGTGTCAGCACCACTGAACCAGGTCACAATAATGGCTGCTGCCAGTTTCTCAGTCCCTGAGGGAAGGGCCCAGCTACCCCATTGCCTCTCTGGGATGTGCACCAAGCTTAGTAAATGAGTCTCTTTTACCAATGAGCTATGTACTTCTCTATCTGGTGTTTTTGTGCTGGTTTCCAGGTCGAGTGACTCTGTGTGTGGGCCCTATATGAACGAGATTTTTTTCCCCCTGAAGTTCTGTAGTTTTCCTAGGCATATTCCCCATTGGCTTTCAAAGCCAGCAAAGCCAGATACTGTGGGATCTCATTTCTCTTGTGCTGGGTCTAACGGCTGGGGTCTAAGGGTCTAATGTGGAACTCGATTCCCCTACTTCTCTGGCAAAATCTCCATAACTTTGAGATCACTCCCAGCCATGAAGCGCTGTGGCTGGGGCGTGGCAATTTCCTCAGTGGGGCTGTATCTCTGCTTTTTTCACCTCTGTTGTTTGTCCCTTGTTGGGGAGGTTCTTTCTATCCCATTTCCAGAGCTCTCAGAGGAAATCATTCCACAGGTAGTTGTTGATTTGCTGTGAGCGTGGGAGGAGCCGAGTTCAGGATCCTCCTATGCCCCATCTTTCAAACTCTCTTCCAACAGTATGTAAATCTCTACAAATGAACTTGACTGATAGCAGATTTCTTATTAGCAATAGGAAATAAGTTTGGTGCTCATCTTCAGTCTCTGAGGTAATGACCACATCCATTTGTTACAGCCAGAGAAATTTATTTTAAAATAGAAATATCCATACATTAAGCTTTAAAATAGTCAAATTTTAAACAAAAAGGAAAAAACCCATCTGATCCTAGAGTCTATTCGAAATGGATTTAATGAAGCATTTGAAATTTACATAAGGTGCACTTACAGACAACCTGAAATACAAATGCACACCTCCCAGCCCCTGGTGTCTGCTGGGTGGGGGGACACTGTAGTGATGTCACGGCCCCCACTGACACTAGACACTCCTGCACTGAAAGCTGCCAATGGCCATGAGGATGGCAAGTGCCCAACATCTCAGTGACTGAGACAGACGTTTGCAGATTGAGGCTGCCGTGTAAATGCTTCCAGCTCCTCTCAAACACAGCATAAAGGGCCTCAAGACATGTAGGAGACAAGTTCAGAGACTTTGGAAATGCAGATGTAATGTCCAGGAAATTCTACCAAAAGAGTCCAAAAATACTCAGCTGATAATCCAAGCTTTGTTGTGTGGTGACAGCCCACAAGTAGCCCCAGCTCTGCATTGTATTTCCCTTCGGCTTCTCCTTGCAGGACTCACCAAATTCATCCACTCTGCTCTTGCTCCCTGGATAAAGCCATTGTTGCTAGAGCTAAACAAGGAACACCACATCGTCCCTGAAACACACCAGCTGGTGGGAGGTGGGCATGATGATGATGAAGGCAAAGACATCATCAATGAAGGTGCTGAAGTTCTTATAGGTGAAGGCTTTCCTGGGCAGGTACACTGCCGACTTCATCTTTTAGTTCACAAAGAGCTCTAGCAGCACAAAGAGGAAGCCAAAAGCATATACCCTATTGATGAAGCTGTTGATCAACTGAGAATATCAACGATTATACTTGATGTTCTGCAGCAAATAGATAGCACCCTGGATACATGGAATGCAGAGCAGGTAATGCAAATACCTCATGGCCCAGGTGTCATATTCTTTGGTTTTCCTTTCAGGTTCACTGTAAGTGGCAAACTAAAACTCAGGTCTTAGGATTCTCAAATAAGTCATTTTCAATGCCTTTTTCACTTTTCATAGCTCGATGGCAGCTCCGATGCCCACCGAGACCAGCCCCAGGAGGCTCGTCTGCTTGTCCGGCAGGGACAGGAAGATGGCCACCGTACTGAAGCAGCACCAGTGCACTGCTTTGGGAGACATCCCAATCATGCTCTTCTTTTTATTCTGGAAACTGATATCATTTTTAAAGGCCAGGAAATCAAGAAGAAAGTGAAATGCTGTGACAAAGAAGTTCAATGCTAAGAAGTACAAGTTGGTATCAAGAACAATTCCCTTTCTTTCATCAGCATCTTTCTCTGAAAACCCGAACTGCTGCAGGAAGTACACGGCATCCTGCATGTGGATCGAGATGCAGAGCCTTCCCAGTGAGATCCTGTCCTAGGACACTGCAAGGGGCAGCTCGGTGGTGGAACAGGATATGACCGTGAAGTCCTTTACTCGATTGCTGAGCTGTTCAATGAACAGGATAAGGAGGTAGGGAGGACAACACGCAGTTGTCCACCATCGTGTTCAGTGTTAGTCTTGGTCTCCAGTGGGAAATGAGCTCATCCAAGGCAATTGCTGGCTTCTTCTCTGCTCCAATCTGCTGTGTAGCAGATTCCCCAGGGAGCAGATTGACCCCTTCCATTTGGGGGATGATGTAGGTGGTGAGACGGCTCACCAGATGCCCTGCTTTCCTGCCATGCCAGGGCCGAATACCAGCATGACGGAGGAAGATGTAGGCCTACAGCCTGCTGTTATTTCTGGTTTTCTCTGGTACAGAAACATTAACTGGCCTTTCAAATTTGGACTCCAAGTCAAAGTCTTCCATGTTCCAGAGCAGATCCACATTGTTCTCAGCACCAAAATTGGACCCCCTGCTAGTGCATACACCCAGCTGCAGCTTGGGCCTCCATGCCAGACAGGGCTGGATGCACTTGCCATTCCAGTGCACAGGCGGGTATAGACAATGCCGTACATGACCCAGCAGGTGTGCACCACGTACACCAGGCACACGTCTACCCCCAGGCTGGTAAAGGATCTGCAGCCCCTCCATATGGTGCTGCACTCCCCACACCATCACCACAGCTCATTCAAGAGCCTCCACTGGGGGAGCAAATGCACCACATGAGCCATGGGCTGCCAGCTCCTCTGCATGCTCCTGCCACTGCCACCGACCTGTAGCCCATAAACATTATGATTATTATGATTAATATTCAGAATGCTTGGAAGGCTTCATAGACTAGGGAGTACTTGAACAGACCCAGGTGGAGAGGTTGGATTTACAGAGCTAGAAAGAGAATTCCCAGGGGAATATATTAATATATCTGGACCAAGTACAACATCGAGCTCTGCCCTGTTCAAATCTTCCATAACTTCCCTGCAAATGGATTTAAAGCAGTTGGGAGACTGAAGCTTACTGAACTTAGGTGTAAACATTGTCTAATGATTTAATTACTAAGACAGACCATTATTCCATTGCAGAACATGATCTGAGTTGCGTCTTAGGGAAATACAAATTATTAAGTGGATTTGCTAGAATCTGGCTAAGTGAAATACTTAGATAGCACCTTTGAATGGAAAACAAACAGCCTTCTGCATCTTCAAAAACTGAATAATTTTTTTACTTTGATAATAGCAATCTTATGTTACCAAAAAGCCCCCAGAAATCTTAAAAGTCCTCACAGATGGTAACCTAGTGAGCAAAAGTATGGTTATCAAATCTATTTTCCATCCAGTATTTGTGAGTGTGTGTGTGTATGTATGTGTGTGTGTATATATATATATATATGTGTGTGTGTGTGTGTGTGTGTGTGTATCTTTTCTTCAAAATGTAGGGAGCTTTGCATATACCTTCAATTGTAGTAATTAATTTATTCTCCCCTAAAACACTAAAACATTCACCTGAGCGTGAATGCTTCATTTTCCCACCATTGGAAATTAGTTGAAAAGTTTTACCCCTATTAGAAAGCTTAATTTAAAATTAATATGTAGGCATTGTCTTTCATCTTTTAAATATGCAAAAATAAGCTGTTTCTCAGTGATGAAGAACTAAACAGTGGTTTGAAATGCCACTTATTTGAATTTCATAAGTCAGTCTTTCCCTATATCTTTTTTTCTTCCTTGAGCTGTCACTCAGAATTGCAGGCAATGGTAGAGAACAAAGCAATGTTCTCTACAAGGTCTGAGTCTTAAAGAGCTAGTTCTTTTACCACTTTCAGTCATACGGTTTACTCGACTTAGGTGATGTAACTACTATCTATTAATTTTTTTTATCCTTTAATATGTGCCAGGCACTCTTCTAAGGTCTTCACGTTCTCTGACTCATTTAATACTCACCAGAACTAGATGAGGTAGACGCTCTTATTGTACCCACTTCAGAACCAAGATAACTGAGACACAGAGAGAATAAGTAACTTGGCCAATGTCATACAGGTGATAAACGGTGGAAACAGGATTGGAACCTAGCCCATCTGCCTCTACATAGCACACACCTAATCTCTGCATTACTCTGCCTCTCGGGCACATAGATCCACTTTCAGGCCACTGGGTAGAAAGAAATCTTTCCTTCTTTAGTTGAAAATTTTCTTATAACACTTTATTTCCATAAAGATAATTGTCTTGTATGGCATCTGTGGCTTCATTTCTCAATTCTACAAACGATTGGCTGAACACATTATATATATATAGTCTTTCTATGGGAAACATCCCAGTGAGCACACATTTATGCTATAGAATTCAGTTATATTCAGAGAAATGACAGAGTGACATGTTTGATTCTCCCTCAAAAGAGTCTGGCTCAATGTCTACACACCTGTCTAAGACAGAGTGAACTCTTTTTTAAAGGCAGAGGAGAAAAACACTGCAAATGGGAAAATACTGGCTGTTTTATGTGTGTATGAAGCTAGCTGGAACTTTACAAGATGAATGCTCCATCTGATAAAAAGCTACCAGAGCTACACAAGCGCCAAGCAGAGTACATGCTTAGCTTCTTAATAATCCCTTGTTGTTTTAACAAACACACATCATCATAGCCCATTTTGACAGCCAAATAATGCTACCACCAACTTGTTGTGATAGAATATAAACCTGATTGAACGTAAATGAAAAAACCCATTTAAAATATGTTAAAGAAATAAACATACACCAGTCTAAGCAAGACATTAAATAGATTTTCAGTCAGTTCAAATCCTTTATGGAAAGAGGACATGAGGATAAATTAAAAGAACAGAGTTTTTTCATTATAGGAAAAAGGGAATTACACGTGCACATACACACACATGCATACTGTTTAGATAAAGAATACACTAACTTTCTCATCCTCTGCCAATCCTAAATGATTCTTTCATTTATCCAGGTGAATTGCATGAGATTATTTATAAAGTGTGGATGAGAGGTATTTTCCAAAGAATAGAGTATTTTAGAGTGAATAGAATCACCTTGTATATGCTTCACTAAGGCCAAACACTCCTAAAAATAAAGAGAAGGTGGGGCTTTCTCAATGAGCAATGAATCTGGGAAGGGCTTTAAAGTTCGTCTTCGTACAGATCTTCTTCAAATAGACACCCAAGGAAATTTTTGAAACAGAATCTGATTGTGTCACCCCCACCTCCACCCCTGCTTAGACACTTTTGACGGCTTCGTGTTGCTTTTAGGATGAAAACAATGCTTACAAGCCTCTGTATATCCCTTCTTCTACCAAATGCTAGGTTCCAATTCATATCTCCCCCACCCCATGCTCCAAGCTCACTGATTTTTCAGTTGTTGGAAAACCCATGTACCTCTTACATCAGGGGTATTCTCCAAGTCTCACTGGGCCTGTTTCCCCAGTACCTAGGACAGCACCTGTGATTTCATCAGCGCCCATAAAGAGTATTGAATACGTGGATGACTGAATGCATGCCACTCCCTCTACCTGGTATGTTCTCTTCCCTTTCATCCTTAACTTCAGGAAGCCTCACATCTTAGCCTAACATCGTCAAATGGTACCACATCCCTCTCTTCAAGGCACTGATAATTGTTGTAATTCCACGTTTATTTCTGTGATAGTTTAATATTTACTTCCTCTACTAAACTCTTAGCTCTATGAGACGAGGAACCAAGCCTTTTTTTGCTCCCTGTTGTTTCCCCAGTGCCGGGCATAGCAGCTCACACATTTGGCAGCCCATAAATGCTTGTTGAATATATGAGTGAGTGAGCAAGTGAGTGAATGAATGAATAGTTGAATGATGAAAGAAAGATCCTAGGAAGAGTGAAGTCCCCCAACACTTTTTTTTTTTTTTTTTTTGAGGAAGAATAGACCTGAGCTAACATCTGCCAGAAATCCTCCTCTTTTTGCTGGGGAAGACTGGTCCTGAGCTAAGATACATGCCGATCTTCCTCTATTTTATGTGGGACCTGCCACAGCATGGCTTGAAAAGCTGTCCCTGGATCCGCACCCAGGATCCAAACTAACTAACCCTGGACCGCTGAAGCAGAACCTGCGACTGCTGTGCCACCGGGCTAGCTCCCCCTCCCCCAACACTTTTGTAAAGTAACCCAGGTATGACATTCGTTCTGTCGAATAAAGGAAGCAGATGGGCAGAACTCTAACCCACTGGCTAATGATAAAGAACCTGGAAATATGGTACTTAAAATCTGAAAATTTAAATATTTTTGGAAAATTTCTCTACTAATAGTTTTAAGTAAAGTATATGCTTGCCACGTACCTGATCAATGGCTGCATTTCTGATACTTCAACTTTGGACTGAGCAAAAAAATTCCATCCATTTCCAGGGGGCGCTTTATAGCTTCTGGGTCAAAGGGAATTGGTTTAAAACTTACTGGGATTCTATGAAAATACATCAAAAATAATTGCTCCACTTTATTTCATTCTGAAGATACACAGGTGAATCTGTGAAATAATGATGAATTTCTAACCAGTGGCTTTAAAATAGTGTCCTCCTGCAAACCTATTGGTCATAGCTTGCAGTAGTTGCAGCTAAATGAATTCCTCTACAAATTAATGAAGTCAATGAGTCAGAGACTTTTGAATTGTAATTGAATTTCAAAAAAATCCTACATGATAAAATCACACATGACTTATAGAAGAACATCTTTGTTTTACTTATTTATTTTGCAGACTTCTGCAGTATTTTTCCTGTCTAGGAGAAATACAAATATTTGAAAAGGGCAGCCTTTATTTTATTGTCTCTTAGGCAGCCAAATTCCACAGTTACCTGGTAACCATAAAATGGGTATTACAAAATATGACCAAAAAAACCACATAGATTGTATTTGCTATATGTTGTCAAATGAATAGTCTTTCTTTTGTAGGGTTTCATTGTCAGTTATTAATTAAGACTAGAGTGAGCTGGTTATAAGGATGTGCACCCTACAGCAAAGTTTTCATCTGAAGTGGGACCGTGACCTTTACAGGGTTCTTAACGACTCGACTCAAACAAAAACATGTTGATACCTCAAGTTATCAAGAACGGATGTTTGCTGAAATTCTCAAATATGTCACTGATATCAATTATAATGTGTTAGGATGTATTCTCTATATTTAAAGGATTTGAGTATTCATAGCCATTTGGGGGAAAGTAGAAAATAATTCAAGATTCTACAGTTTTCAAAAAGAAAGTATCAGAAGCATACTATCGATTCCCTCTATTTGCCATTTCTTCTTTATTCAGTTTAAACTTTTATTCCCACCTCCTGTTTCCACAGTCTTTTGAAAATTCCATTCATTTCAACTTTCAACTCATCACTTTTTTATCAAATTTTCTCTGAAAATACACTGCCTTGACAGTTTTCCCAGAGGTAAGAGGGAAGATTTTTAAAAGAAAAAATTCTGAACTTAATGGCCTTTCAACCGGAGAGATTTTATTTTTGTTTTATTTACTTATTTATCGTTGGTAGTGCTGACATTGATTTGGCTGTTCAAAGAAGGGAATAATATTGTTATACGCTTATGGAGCTTTCCTCCCAATCTAATTTAAAAAATGGAAAGGAGGTCAAAAGTCACCATACTGTGCTGGCTCAAGTCCTTCTGACATGTAATATAGGGATGAGCATTAATCTGGAATGATTTTTGCACTTGAGACTTCACTATTTTGTCTGGAATCAATGTTCAGCAGTACGGGCAGCCTCTGATAATTGGTAATTTCTTTGTTGTCTTGCAGGGTCAGGAAATGGATTATCCTTGTTGTACAAGCATTTGGTTTAATTAAACAATCAATTATTCATTAAGTCCCTATTTAGGTTCAGCACTGGGCTAGGTGCTTTGGGGAAAAAACAGGTATAAGACAGTGCCTGTGGTTCAGTCTAAAGCATACGACTAAGGCACCCATACTAACTAAGGGGAGAAAGATCGGAAGTAAAGGTTCAACTAAGAATGAGGACTACAGAAACTATGACGGGTTCCAGAGAGAAGTTTGACTATGTGTAGGAAGGAGTGAATGGGAAATAATTTTGATGGAAATGTGTTTCAAGGGAGAACAACATAAGAATTGTTAGAAACCCAAGTGCCATGATCATACAATGAGAATTCTACAAAAGTATGCTTGCAGTTCGAACAACATGGGGCAAACAGCAAAGCCCCTTAGATAGTTTAATAGCCTGCTGCATTTTACATATGCAAATGAAAGTCATCAGCTTTGAAGTATTTAAAAACTCTTCATATCTGTTGGAAGAATTATTTTCTTCTTTATAACATATCTTTTTTTAAAGATTAGATGTATAAAGTCTGTTGTTGCCAAATTTTTCAAAATGAATATGCATTTTTAAAAACACACACCGGTTTTTCCTGGACATGCTTCGTGTCTATTCATAACTTTATTTAAAACATATAAAACATTGATGTTTCAGCCAAAAATACCTGCATAGAATGTTACCATTTTGGAATGATCCTGAACCAAAGAGAGTCAAGGTCATATTCATCTCCTGATGTTATAACCTACCCTACCTTTGCCATTATAATACTCGTTTCTTTGCCACAGTCGAGAAACTGACAAAAAGCTTCCATGCTGCACATAGTGCTCTTTGTCTCTCTTTTTTACTTAAAAAAAACAAAAAACAGAAACATGCATCAGATTTGTGTAATGAGGGTATGCCAAGAGGATAGCCAGTCTTGCTTATAATCGTATAAAGGAAAGTTTGTGATCTTACCTACATACACATACACCTACATATATATATATATATATATATATATATATATATATACACCCTTCCCAAGCAACAAAATTTTGTTTATATCGCAAATAAATATTATTTTTTCTTTAAAATAAAAGTTGTCTTAGAGGACAGTTGGGAAATTTGTATATATAGACTGACTCATGCATATACACATCTCTCTATTTCTGTATCTATCTTTCTGTAGAAAAAATGAATACGACTTCACACTGATGCCTTCAACCCTAATCCAGAACCAAAAAGTGATTTCTATCATTCCCTCTTTGCTTATTTCAGACTATGTTCTCCAATAGTAAGAAAACTGGCTCTCATCTATTCTGTATTTATTTGTTGATAGACCCTAGTATACATGTAAAGTTGTTTCACAATTCCTAACCAATATCTTTGGGAGAAACAAATTTACCAACCAGTGCAAAGTGTTTATGAACAGTTCATTTCATTTTATATTTAGCCTTAAAGTATCTAGTCAAAACTGCTTTCAGAAGTTACTTAAATCAGCTCCTTTCTTCTCTATCTCCTTCAGTGTGATTATGTTATATATTTCTAATATAGTTGGATTTATTTGTCATAGTTTGCACTCCATCTTGGGTTCAACAGATATCTGGGTAATTTTCTTTTTAAGATTAGCATACAGGAAAATTAACTGTTTGTAGTTTATGGTTCTACAGGTTTGAAACAGTTATATAACCTCCAAATTGTGTCACACTGTCCCTTTGTAGCCAATACCTCCCTAAACTTGAACTTTTGTAAAACTGAATATTTTGTGGTCCCAGGACCAAGAGTCTCCTGAGCTCCCCTCCTCCTACAGATGTACAGCTACACGTGGAGCAATTCCCTCTAAAAGAGATCCAGAAACTAGCTGAGCAACTCCTACACATCAGACAAATGAGAAAATACTCATACTGAAACAAGTAGGAAAGGTCAGGACACACTCTTGCTATAAACCCCATCCCCAAAACAGCACCATATAATCAGGAGAGAACACCCAACGTGTAGCTCCTCCCTAAGGAGCAAAGAGTTCGGATCCTACATTTAGTGCTCAGTTTTTAAGACTCCTACTGGAGTGGCAGGCTCCCAAAACACCAGGCTCTGAAAGCCAACAGGATTTGTGTCCAAAAGACCCACAAGACTAAGGCAAATAAAGTAATTCTTAACTGACATGCAGCACTCACCATGGCTACTTCCCAGGGTTCAGCACAGAGGGAGTAGACAAAATCACCCATCTTTCAGTCTTTCCCTGAAAGAGGTTTATCTGCAGACTTTAAAAGCTGTTGCTGAGGGCCACAAAGCTCACCTAAGGGAACCCCTGTAAGACTTCCAGCAGATTTTTCAGCAGAAGTCTTGTAGGCCAGAATGGAGTGGGATGATATATTCCAAGTTCCAGAAGAAAAAACTTCCAACCAAGAATACAACACCCAGCAAACTTGTCCTTCAGAATTGAAGGGAAGATAAAGAGTTTTCCAGACAAACAAAAGCTGAAGGAATTCATGAACACTAGACTGGACTTACAATAAATGTTAAAGGGAGTTCATCAAGCTGAAAGAAAAGGAAGCTAATTAGTAACCGGAAAACATATAAAACTCACTGGTAAAGGTAAACATATAGTTAAATTCAAAATCCTCTAATGTTATATATATATATATAATGGTGGGAAAATCACATATAACTCTAGTATAAAGGCTAAAGACAAAAGTCTTAGAAATAATTGTAACTACAATAATTTGTTAATGGATACACAAAGTAAAAGATGCAAATTGTAACATCAAAAGCAAAACGTGGAGTGAGGGAGCTTTGGTATGTCTTTGAAGTTATTATCAGCCTAAAGTAGAATGTTATAAATATAAGATATTTTATGTAAGACTCATGCTAACCACAAAGCAAAGGCCTATAGTAGATACGCAAAAGATAAACAGAAAGGAATCAAAGCATACTACTATAGAAAATTGTCAAATCACAAAGGAAGAGAACACAGGACAAAGAAAAGGACAAAAGAATTACAAAACAACCATGAAACAATTAAGTAAGTGGCAATAGTAAGTCCAACCTATCATTAATTACTTTAAACATGAATGGACTAAATTCTCCAATCAAAAGATATAGCGTGGCTGAATGGATTAAAAAAAACAAGACCCAACTACATGCTGCCTACAGGAGACTCACTTTAGCTTTAAGGACATGCATAGACTAAAAGCGAAGGGACGAAAACAGATATTCCATGCAAATGAAAATCAAAAGAAAGCAGAGGTGGCTTTACTTACATCAAACAAAATAGACCTTAAGGCAAAGATGGTAATAGACAAAGAAGGCCATTATATAATGATAAAGGGGTGAATCCAGCAGGAAGATATAACATTTGCAAATGTTTATGCACCTAAGATAGGAGCACCTAAATATATAAAGCAAATATCAGCAGGTCTAAAGGGAGAAGTAGACAGCAATACAATAAATAGCAGGGGACTTCAATATCCTACTTTCAAAAAAAGATAGATCAGCCAGTCAGAAAATCAGTAAAGAAACATTGGACTTAAACTACACGTTAGACCAGATGGACCTAACGGATATATTCAAAACATTCCATCCAACAGCAGCATTCAGAATACACATTCTTCTCAAGCGCACATGGAACATTCTCTAGGAGAGAGCATATGTTAGGCCACAAAATAAGTCTTAATAAATTTAAGAAGATTGAAATCATAATAAGCATCTCTTCCAATCACAATGGTATAAAAATAGAAATCATTTGGGGCCAGCCTGGTGGTGCAGAAGTGAAATTTGCACATTCCTCTTCAGTGGCCTGGGGTTTGCCAGTTCAGATCCTGGGTGTGGACCTACACACCACTTGTCAAGCCATGCTGTAGCAGGCATCCCAGATATAAAAGTAGAGGAAGATGGGCATGGATGTTAGCTCAGGGCTAATCCTCCTCAAAAAAAAAAAAATAGAAATCATTTACAAGAAGAATATTGGGAAATTCACAAATATGTGAAGATTAAACAACATCCTACTGAACAATGAATGAGTCAAAGAAGAAATCAAAAGAGAAAACAAAAAGTATCTTGAAATAAATAGAAGTGGAAACATAACATACTAAAACTTATGAGAATCAGTAAAAGTTCTAAGAGGGAAGTTTAGAGTGACAATGCCTAAATTAAGAAAAAAGAAAGATCTCAAAGGAACAACTTTACTTAAACCTCAAAGAAGGGGGAAAAGAAAAATAAACTAAGCCCAAAGTTAGAAGAAGGAAGGAAATAACAAAATCACACAGAAATAAATTAAATGGAGACAAAAAAAGAAATAAAAAAGATGAATGAAACTAAGAGCTGGTTTTTGAAAAGATAAATATAATTGAGAAATCTCCAGCTAGACTTAACAAGAAAAAAAGAGAGAACACTCAAATAAACAAAGTCAGAAAATAGAGAGAAGACATTACAACCGATGCCACAGAAATACAAATAATTTCTCTAAAACTGCAGGATACAAAATCAATATACAAAAATTAGCTGCATTTCTACACACCAACAACAAACTATGAGAAAGAGAAATTAAGAGGATAATTTCATTTACAATAGCACCAAAAAGAATTAAATATTTAGGAATAAATTTGACCAAGGAGGTGAACGACCTGTGCACTGAAACTGTAAGAGACTGATGGAAGAAATTGAAGAGGGCACAAATAAATGGAAAGATAGTCCACGTTCATAGTTTGGAAGGATTAATTTTGTTAAAATATTCATATTATCCAAAGTGATCTACAGATTTAATGCAGTCCCTATCAAAATTCTAATGGCGTTTTTCACAGAAATAGAAAAAACTATCCTAAAATTTGTATGGAAATGCAAAATACCCTGAATAGCCAAAGCAAACTTGAGAAAAAAATAACAAAGATGGAGGCATCACACTTCCTGATGTGATATTACAAAGCTATAGTAATCAAAACAATATGCTACTGGCATAAAAATAGACACAGAGATCAATGGAACAGAATAGAGAGCTGAGAAATAAAGTCACGAATATATAGCCAATTAATTTTTGACAAAATATCCAAGAATATACTATGGGGAAAGGATAGTCTCTTAAATAAATGGTGTCGGGAAAATTGGATAGTCCACTTGTAAAAGAATGAACTGGTCTCCTATATACACTATACACAAGAATCAACTCAAAATGGATTAAAGACTTGAATTCCTCTAAGAATACATAGTGGGTAAGCACCCTGATAATGGTTTTGGTGATGATTTTTTGGATATGATGCCAACACAAAGGCAACACAAGCAAAAATAAACAAGTGGGACTACATCAAACTAAAAAGCTCTGCTCAGCAAAGGAAACTTACAACAAAATGAAAAGGCAACCCACTGATTGGGAGAAAATATTTGCAAACCACGTATCTGATAAGGTGTTAATTTCCAAAATATACAAGGAACTCATACAACTCAATAGTAAAAAAAAAAAAAAAAAAGCCCTATTAAAAAATCAGCAAATGCCTAAATAGATATTTTTCCAAAGAAGGCATGCGCATGGCCAACAAGGACATAAAAATGTGTTCAACATAATAATCATCAGGAAAATGCAAATCAAAGCCACAATTTTGTACATAAATGAAAGTTTAGGTAATCTCAAATTGCCTGTGTACTACCTGCCAATACCAGCTTTAGTTTGGTTTTAATACACAGTTTTGAAACAGTTTTAAACAGAGTTTTCCTATCCAGACCACCAAGTTTTCAAGACTAGAATACAAAATAAAATTTTGATTTTGTTTGAAGTGAAGAATAAAAGTTTGGTGGGAAAAGAGCTGAATCTTTAATAAAAGTAAAATAATGTGATTAGCCGTGAATTTTAATCGTCTATTTGCTTCTTATCTTTTCATGTCATTATTAACTGAAAATAAACTGTATTGATAAATCAAAACCCATTTAAAAATATGTGGACACAAATTTAGTCCTATTTTTTAAAAATTAATAATGCTCATTAGGGATAATAACAATTTTAATTTTAGCAAGGCTTAAAAAGGGATTTTTAAAAAGTTTTATTTCCTGGGGCTGGCCCCGTGGCCTAGTGGTTAAGTTCGCGCGCTCCGCTGCAGGCGGCCCAGTGTTTCGTCGGTTCGAATCCTGGGCGCAGACATGGCACTGCTCATCAAACCACGCTGAGGCAGCGTCCCACATGCCACAACTAGAAGGATCCACAATGAAGAATACACAACTATGTACTGGGGGGCTTTGGGGAGAAAAAGGAAAAAATAAAATCTTTAAAAAAAAGTTTTATTTCCTAAAATAATGTTTAGCACATAGTAGGTGTTTAACAACCTTGTGTTTGATTAATCTGAAATATTGAAAAGAATTTATAACTTCTTTGTCATTTCTGCTAAATCATATACATATTAAACAAGAATATTCATGAATACATTTAAAAATGAATACCCATGGGGCCGACCGGTGGCGCAGTGGTTTAAAGTTCGCACATTCTGCTTTGGTGGCCTGGGGTTCACGCACTGGGATCCCAGGTGCATACCCACACATTGCTTGCCATGCCATGCTGTGGCAGGTGTCCCACATATAAAGTAGAGGAAGATGGGTATGGATGTTAGCTCAGGGCCAATCTTCCTCAGAAAAGAAGAGGAGGATTGGCAGCAGATGTTAGCTCAGGGCTGATCTTCCTCCAAAAACAAAAAGAATACCCACAAATTATCCCTTAAATTATTATCAATATTTACTGCACGACTGTGAATAAATGAACTAAATATTCATTTTATAATTCAATTGGATTATCAAGAAAAAGACTAATTTAGAAAACCAAAAGCTAGTGAAGTCACGAAAATATTTTTCCATTGGTACATTATCCATTGAGCATGTTAATATGGAAATGGAAAATTAGTTTAAGTCATGAATGTATTATTTTTATTTTAGTAAAATAGGGAGGTTCAATATATTTACATAAACTATTTTAACTGCAGCTATTTTAACAAATTCGTTGTGAAATTAACATTCTTTACGAAAGTAATTTTAAGAATGCGATACTCATTATGCTATGCTGTTCTTTCTTTACCCCTCACTCGACCTCAATCACCCACTCAAATAATTACAAATCTCATCTGATTCAACGACAGGAAGGATTTTATCACCCTAATATTGAAGACAAATATTAATTATATTTTTGATTGTCTAAATGACAAAGTTGCTTGAGAAAAACTGACATCTCTATTCAGGAACATGTTGGAGTCCTTATTCCAGCTTTTTCTAGCTATGTTCCCTTGACTGGATTATCTAATCTCTCTTCATGTAACTTATCTCTATAAACAAGGATCATAATAAGTACCTTAAAGGTCCGTTGGGAGTGTATATCATCATACTCATCATTATTTTGATGTTAGGAGTGTTTGGTCTTCATTTTCAATACCCTGTGGGAGCCACAAACATCAGGGAAGATAACTGATTAACAAAAGATACTTTACATGTTATAATTCTACCAGATAAGTTAATGGTTTTTTAATAATGATGGTGCAGAACTTCAATTTAAAATCTTGATTAAGTGAGGTCCAATTGGATAGCCTATCTGTGTTGCACAAACTAACAAATTGCTTCTCTGAGGGTTATTGAAATATGGCAAATCAATGTGAATAGTAACAGTTTTTAATAGAGAGCATGAAAGTAGTATGTGATTTCCTGCTTCTGAGACTATATTTCCACTTATTAAAATTAAAATATTTATCAGTGTTTCTTATTAATATTGAGTAATTATCAATAAGAAAATGAATGAAATAACGTTAAAAGATAACTGTCCATTTTATCATAAGAAAAGCAGCTTGATATAATGGAAAATATGTAGATTTTGAAATCTGAAGGAAACATATTCAAGTCCAAATCTCCACTGCTTAGTGAAAAATAGCAATATCTCTGAATCTTAGTTTCCTCATCATTGATATGGGACTAATGAAATTTCTCTTTCAGAGTCATTGTGATGGTAAGAGTTAATATATATGAAAGGATTATTGTGCCGCTTGATACTTAATGGGCCCTCAGTCCATGAAAAAGTTTCCTATGATGAGAATGTCTCCTGTTTTCACAAACATCCCTATCAAAAATGTAGGCAGCAACTTTGACACGTATCTATCATGCGTTCATTAAACATATTCATTCATTCATTCTAATATTCATCACATTGGGGACAATGAAGTGAGGGAAATCAGTACAAGTAACCACAGTGCAAAGCAAGAGATCAAGTAGTGAAGTAGAGACAGTCATCAGAATGCGAGAAAAGGAAAATGTGTTAGGAAAACTGTCATAGGGGAGCTAGAATTTAAGATTGATCATGGAAGATGAACATGGTTCCTAAAATTTGGGAAGACTGTAGAAAGGATTTAGACTGCAAAACCCAGAGTGAGTTCCATGCAAAACCTGGATAAAGTTCTGATCCTCAGGTGACCCGATCTTCAAGCAAACAGACTCCAGTAACAATAACAAAGTAATTCCACTTTTTAAATTGTGTCTCTCAAAGAACATCAAAGAGAACACAATTTAAAACCTACTTCTGCCATTCTTTTCATTCATTTTCTTTTTTCCACCCCCTTCTGTTTCCCCTGAAGCACCTCTCCATGTTTCTCCTTCTCTACACAGCATCAAAACACACTTCATCCCAAGAGGTCTTTCCCTTTCCATTTCCTTTGCCGTATTTCTCTTTATCTTATCCCTTGTAGGAGTTACTCTTGACACAATTCAAATTCTCTATTCTGATTTTCCCTCCACTGATTGGCATGATCTGCATAAAAAGGCCCAAGATCTAGGGCAGGGGTTCTTTTGCAAGAGATTCAATGTTAGGACTGTAGTTCAGTGTAATTGGTTTCTCTTATAATCCTGTGCATTTTATTTTCTGCATTTAGAAACTTTATTCTGAGAAGTAATCCCTAGGTTTCTCTAGATTGCCAAAGAAGCTCATGGCACAAAACAAATTTAAGAATCCATGAAACTAGGAAGAAGAAGGAGCAGTTGGAAATGGCAGCAAATGTTTATTCATTCAAATTTTGTCCCTATTTCTCTTGAAAGGACTGCAGTTTTGTGGGAAGCAGTGAGCAGTCTATGTGGCCAAAACTTGTGACAAGGACAGGAAGCAAAGAGAGATGAGACACTGATTTCTACATGAACAGAAACAAAAATGACACAGAAAACAGCCATTATCCTGTGCATAAATAGTAACAGCCTCTTCATGAAAACATAGAGGGCTCATTCCTTCTATTTTTCTTTCTATCCTCTTCGATTATCCTGCTACTTCTCTCATTAGTTTTCCCAAAATTATCCATAGCCAAAATCTCGCAAAGAAATATTCAAACTTACTAAAACTTCTGATTTCAAAGCAGGTCGGTTGCTGCTCCAAATTAAACGGAAATCAGCTGTCAGAGTTCAAATATTTCACAGCAGTTACTCAGCCATCTATTCCCATCCTGTCTCCCCTTCTACCCTGCACACCTCTTCTAATACTTTAACTAGAAATCTTCAAGGAAGTTGATTTCTGAAAGACGTTCCCGTCAGCTTCTAGTGTTGCTGAAAAACCAACCCATCTGCCACCAGCCGCGTGACAGTTTATATAGTGTTGTCAGGCCCATAATGGTTCAGAGTGTTTGTGAATATATTATTTTTGACAGGTTCCTCTTCCAATTAAGGACCACGCAGAACTCTCCATTCACAGTCAAAAATCCCAGCAGTGCTGTCCCTTGAGTAGTTAAGGAGTTTTACAGCTAGGAAACAATAAAGTCTGTAGGATTTCGGGGGAACCTGGGAAGGGGCGCGAATCAGCCAGCAGCTCATTCTTTTACATTATTAGTCGGTCAGTCTTCAGGGGCAGCGCTGACTGCCAATTTGCAGGATGTTAGGTCACCTTCTGCCATCAGCTCCGTGACAGTGGCAAAACTATCCCATAATACTTAAACTTTTGCTTTTGTGAAAGCAGCAGAATTCCAATTATTCTCACAAATGCAAGACTCGGAACAGACCAAATCACATGTCAGGTTTTTCTCGAGGACAGATTGAATATGGCAGCCGCTTTCAAGTAATGACCACTTAAAAGATCAAGCTACTGTCTGAAAACATACAGATAACAAATAAATTTGAATGGGTTCTCATGGTTTACAGTCTCTGGTCAATGAGAACTGATTTTCTTTTGCAGTTTAGCTCCCCTGACAACTTCAAAATTTATGAATAATATTACTGACCAGTGGTTATACTAGCTGATATGTATTCTATTCCCAGTAATAATAAAATTCAAATAATTTATTGTGTGCTTAGTATATATCAAAGACTTCATACATCTTAATGCATCTAATTTCCCCTCAAACCCTTTGATTTAGATACTAAGACCATTCATTTTGTAGAGGAGAAAACTGAGCAGGTAAAGTTACTTTCTAAAGCTAGTATTGGGCAGAGCCTGGATTTGAGTCCAGGAAGTCTGGAGCCAGAGCCCACTGCAATTTTTGCTGCTGTGCAGGGTCCATGTTTAAAAGAGCCCCCTACTTAGATTAACGCTCTCCTATCATTGTCTTGAAATTCTTAATAATTTTTGGACAAAGGCCCTCTATTTTCATTTTGCACCAGGCCCCACAAATTATGTAGCCAGTCCTGCCGACGTAGTCAACTTGTAGGCAACATTGCCTGTATTTCACCACCTAAGTCATAGAAAGATCAGCAAACTCCGCTTTATCCTTAACCACTGCTCGGAGTTCTTATTTGTCCTTGTCTAACTGAAATGTGGCTCTCACTAGGGGACCTCACTCCTCTGCAGCTCTCTCAAGTGGCAGCCGCATTTCGTTTGCCTTCTACCCTCTATGTACCTCGGGGTTTGGGGGGCTGTTGTACTCCATGCTTCTCATTGCCACTTCTAGGCAATTTCTTCCAGCCTCTTATAAAACAGTCCCTGCTTCCTTGAATACCAAACCATTTGAGTGGGCTATTCTTCCTCCTTCTTAGTTGTGATCATTTTTTAAGCCTCCTGTTCATTCTCTGTTTATTTACCTGAACCTTTGGAACAAGGCCAAACCCTCATTAAGATCCCAGTGCCTTCATCATGCACACAGACAACCCAGCTATTCATTCCCTGGTCTCTCAGTTCCTTGACCTCTGGGTCTCTGGTATTGTTGCAGCCACACATTGCAGAGGTTACACCCAGGTCTTTGTCATTACCAGAAACTGAACTGCCTCCTTCAACATAAATTCATACTTGTTACATTTTTGTTACTGCCCTGACTCCTTCCAGTTGAACTGTTGACTTACTCTTTTGACCTTAATCCTTGACCCTGTTAGAGCTTCCCATCCTTTCACTCTCTGATTTTTCCTTCTGCCTCAGCACTTTCCTTTCTTGTTGTCTTTCCTTACTCATTAAGATACCACTGACCACTATGCCTATACTTATGTTAATATCCCAACTGCGGGGCACTTCTATCTTTTCAACATACTCCTCTGGTAAAATCTCATCCTAAATTAATCCCATTTGCTTTCACTATGTCTGCATTTTACAAGCCAAACAATACTGAATATAGACACACACTAGATAGTTTTGAATCCCTATATTACTCATGATCACCAGTTCCCAATAGGTCATCAGCCCTGCCAGACAATTCTCCAAGAAGTTTCCAGGATATTTGCCCTTAGATTGAGTTCTTTAGTGATATTGTTTGAGACAAGTATTCTGAGCAAGTGATTTATAGAATGAAGGAAGCAGTACAGGACAGGGGAAGAAGTAAGGCAGAGGGGGCTTCTGCTGAGTTCCAGCCTCAATCTCAACCCTATGGAGTCTGGAATAAGAATGGCACTACAGAGCTGGACAACCTGAGGCAAGGACAAGGGGTCTAGGCTTTTGTATATTGCCCTCCCCTCCAAATCCATCAGCTGTCCATACTCTGGGGGTGAGGGTGGGGGATGACCTCATGCCATTTCTGGAGCAAGATGGCTGCATTAGGCCAAGAGCAATTCTGGGAAATGTGTATCTATGAGTTGCTTGCAGTCAATCGTCACAGCAGCTGGGTAATGAGTACACTGCCTAGTAAATGAGATCTGGGTGGGGGTACCACATCATCTACTACATTCACTTTCTCAATTTCCACTCTAATTATTTAACAGTTTTTCTATTTTCCTCCCCGACTAACCTGACTTCCCCATACTCAACCCCTGCTGCTATCTAAGTCATTTTACTTTGTCATATGCTCACCTAGAATGGTGTTACTCAATCTCAGCGATTTTATTTCATTTTGTATGTGTGCTTAATATCTTTCTCCTCAACCAAACTGAAAGCTCCATGAGAACAAGGACCACATCTTTTTGACCACCAATATTATACCTCTTGGACTTAGAAGACGGGTACATATAAGTTACTCAATGAACGAAAGAATGAAAACAGCTATCACTTCTATAGAACCTACAATGTGCCAGACACTATTCCAAAGACTTTATGTATATTAAATCTTTAATCTGCATAGCAACTCAATGAGGTAGGTACGATTAATATCCCCATTTCACAGGTGAGAACTTAAGGAAGGTGATCAAGTTCACATGGTTAGCAGGAAGAAGATCTGGGATATTAATCCAAACTGTGGGAAATAGAGTTCCTGCTCTTATCTGTTACACTATGCAACACTATACTGCCTCTCAAATGAATGATGCAATGAATAAAGGACAGAAGAAATCGAGAGAGAGAAAAGGGAGGGGAATGGAGGAAGAAAGGAAGAAAGAAAGAGAGAGAGGTGAGGAGGAAGAAAAGAAGAAAGACAGAATGCATGCAGACCTACACACATATATTCTATGCATGATGTAGTCAGGAGCTTTTGAGGCTTTCGCAGTAAATGATGCTTTGTTTAACCAGTCTCCTTAATAAGATATCAGCTATCACTCAGCTTAAAGCCTAATTTCCTCATTTCTAATTTGTTGACTCATTACACTAGATTGTAAAGACCAAATACATGGAATCACTATTGCCAATCATTCAGAACTAAGATGCTCAGAAAATTCAACCATGCTAGCCCCATCACAAGTCACCCACCAAATTGTCTATGGATTATCTAGCAGATGCAGCTATGATACCAGGCCCCCCACCAGACTTTGTATATAGCAATAAAGGAAAGGCACCAGCTTCACCCAGTAAATGTATCACTTTAAACATAACTGGAAGCAGAGAGCATGTCAATAATGGAAGGGAATAGGATACTAATTGTTTGAAACCACTGGTCTCCTAGGAATCCGAATGGGAAATTCATAGTTGCTCAGGTTTGGAAGGAACTTAAGGGTCATTCTGTTCAAACCTCTCAGTGACATTTGGCCCAATGAGAAGAATATATTATCTAAAATTCTTTTTCTTTCCCATAAAGACTCCAATTCATGAGTTTATTATTATTATTTTTAAGATTAAGATTAGAAATTGAGAGCAGATGTATTTCATATCTTCTGGCTGCTTTACAACTAAACTGGATTAAAGGTTTGTTAATCAGATATCCCTTTTTGATAAACCATCCAAAATGTCTTTAGTCATCATCAGAATGTAGGTTGAGCCTTCATGTGTGTGAGAACATTTTTCTCAGTTTATTATAATTTATGTGATTTATGAACAACAATGATGGAAACAGCCTAGTGTAGGTTTCCAATGCACAGTGTGGGAGGCACTGTGTATGCACAAATCCCATTATTTGTTAATAGGATTTGTCCACATACCTTCTGCCCAATCTGCCCAATGCTTTGAAATATTGCAGCTGCTTTCATTTCCTGTTAAATCCAATTGGTAGAAATGTCAATGCTACAACTCAACCTGCAAACAGAAGCTCGACTCCAAGCAAGAACACACAGGTGGCAAAACAGTGATTAATGCCACCAGGAAGCAAAAATTTCCCATAGCAGGATGCCATCTGGGGAATTCAGTTACCATTAGGCCCAGCTCTAAAGTAAGATATTTCATCTTTAACTGGATATTTCTTTGTACTATTGGTGACTCCAACATAGTGGTTCTTAACTGGGGTCAATTTTGATTCCCATGGGACATTTGGCAATGTGTGCAGACACTTTTCATTGTCACAACTAAGAGGTGCTATTGATCAAGTGGGTAGAAGGCCAGGGGTCCTGCTAAATATCCTACAACGCATCTGAAAGCCTTCCATGACAAAGAATTTTCCAATACAAGAGGTTGAGAACCCTGTGCAAGGATTTTAAATTAACCTAAGAGCCATAAATGATGGTTTTCCTTTTTTATCACCTTTTAGTATAGAAACAGCATTGCCTTTTGGAGAAAAGCACTTTTAAATGCATGGAAACTGATTTGGTATTATATTTCTGTGTTGGTGACATTTATGAATACATCTCTTGCTGTATAGTTTGATCAAGATAAGAAGTACCAACAATAAGGAGAAGAAAAAAGGCAGAGTCTTAGAAATGGTACACCTGGAAGGGGCAAACTTTATTCCCTAAAATACCAGTTCAGCAAAATGTATGGGTATCCCATGACTAAAGTCATCCAGGTTGAATGACACAGTGAAATGTCGGCTTAAACAGGGGTGAAATGTGTTTCAATCCTGCAGGATGATTCTCAGAGCCTTAAACTGCTCCCAGGCACTATGGCTTTCCAAAGGGACTATAGTGAAAAAAGGAAAAAAATCTTCAAACTCGTTGGATCATGAAATCTTTTACTTCTGTAACATCTGCTAATATTGCCTTAAACAAAGATCTAGTCCAGCGAGCTTGTCCATAAGTAAAGAAGTAGGAGACAAAAGCTGGAGTTATTTGCCCAGGATTACTCATCAAGTAAGGGGTGAAGCAAGGACCACATCAAAGACCACCTCACCCAGTCCATTCTCCCTTCCACTATGCAACATTTCTTTATACAGTTATCATTTTTAAAAGAGGAATTCGTTACACTATTACATCGTAGTATATAGTGAAATACAAAGCATATAGTTAGAATAAATATTACTTTTGACAGAGCATTTTCAAATTCATTACCATGTTTAACACTCACAACTCACATCAGGTTACTTTTTCCTCTTCTCCTTCTCTCACCTTCTCCACCTTCATCATCATCATTCCTTTCATCATCACTACCACCATCCTTTGAATATAAACTCAACAACTAGAATTTACCATAAGGTTAGGGCCTTTGTTACCCCAGTGTTCAAAACAATCTGTGGCACATTGAAGCCACTCACTGTGTGTTGACTTAATGAATGCTCCATTGTATATATAAAATATAGGAAGCATAGAGAGGCTAATTTGAAGACAGAAGTACACATTTTTTTTAAAACACCTACTATGCTGAAGGCACTATTGTAGCTATTTTTCATATATCATTGAATTAGTGAGAAGTAGTAGCATCATCAAAAGATAAAGCAAAATTGGCAAAGGGAAGAAAAAATAATACATTCTTTAGGAAAGTGTCTAATAGAAACTACAGATTAAATGAAGGAAAATTGCAGTAATCTATTTTTTTCTTGCTTTTTTGCTTTAAGACAGACAGTGGGTAGAGTCAGGCTGGACTTACTTTCTACTTCAGCATACTGACTCACATTCATTTGGTTTTATGCAAAAGACCAATGATTTTGCTGGGCAAAATTTCCCAGTAGAGCTACAAGAAGAGACAGGATGATGAGCAATGAACTTTTCATGACCATCCAGTTAAACTAGCTGGAATTAAACACTTCAGTAGTTCTACTTCAATTCTATTTTTATTTATTATGGTCAGGGGGTCTAGTCAACTTGATGTTTAACTCACAATTCTCAAAAAACAAAATTAAAAAAGACTCATTCCAAAAACAAGGAGATGAAAGATCATCTCTAACAATTAATTCTCAAACTGTGTTATTATGTGGCAGATTAGCTTACTGAGGATGCTTGTCAGTTCTTCCCCACCAAAATAGAGTCCAGCAATGCTAAAAATGAACTTGGAATGCAACACAAAATTATTTTAATGAAAGAACTTTTTACTAGCGAAGAATGCTTAACAACGGGATATGTTACCAATTTAAAGGTAATCCAAAAGAGCATTATAACTGAAAGCAGATAAAATTAGCTCTGAATTAGCTAATTTCTAGACCTAAAATTAATGTTTTTAATTTCCAGCAATAGCCAAATGTTTACAAAAATCTTAAATGATCTTGAAGCATATGGTAAACCAAGTTGAAAGATTTCCACAACATACTTGCTCATCGACAAAGTAGTTTGTCAATTATTCATTGAAATATCAATGTTTACCAACCATATAGAAAGCACCAGGCTCAGTGTTGTTGAGGATTAAAGATAAAGACCGTGCTATTAAAGAAATCATGTCCTGAAAAGGAGAATCATATACAAAAAATGATAAACCCACGCCTGTGCACACGAGTTGGGTAACAAAGATGCTCACTGTGGCATTGTTTGTGAAGAAAAATTGCAAGAACATAAATATACACAAAGAGAAAAATGACTAAAATAATATGAATTATTCACATTATGTAATAGCATAGCAGAAGTAGATCAAAAACAACTCCAATATCCAGAATCTGAGTGAATAAAGCAAGTTGTTGAATAAATATGGCCACATAAATATCATATATTTATGGATACATAACATGTATAGAAATGCATATGGAAAAGTTCTGGAAAGACATAAATGAAATGAGAACAGTGATTCCTTCTGGGTAAAATATTAGAACTGGGGGAGATGGCGATAAAAATTATAGTTTTGCTTCTAATGCTCAGATTTTAAAATGAGAATATATTCATGTATTATTTATCAAATGTATGCACATAGAGAAACGTATATATAGGTATATATGAACATGATCAATTCCATAGGGAGGAGCACATAAAGTGATACAGAATTTTAAATGAGTAGCATGGTTTCTTCCAGAAGAATTTATGCAACATTTATGTAGAAGAAGCCACATCTTATTAGTTATAAAAAAATTCAGAGGTGGAAACAGAGCAGAAGAGACAAATGTATAACTATTTATAAAAGTGCTATAATACACAAAAATTAACTAAAAATGGGTGCCAGAGATTTGAGAGGAGGGAGAGAGGGATGAATAGGTGAAGCGGAGGTGATTTTCAGGGCAGTGAAACTATTCTGTATGAGCTGGAACAGTGGATACATGACTTTATGCACCTGGCAAAATCGGAAGAACTGTACAACTGTACAACGTAACTGATGAGCTTTAGTTAACAACAATGTATCAACATTGGTTCTTCAATCGTAACAAATTTACCACACCAATTCAAGATGTTAATAACAGGGGAAACGGGGGCAGGGGGCAGGGAGCACGGAGTATATGGGAATTCTCTGTACTTTCTGTTCCATTTTCTGTAAACTTAAAACTGCTCTAAGAAATAAGCTTACTTTAATTTAAAAATGTTATGATAGAAGAATGCATGAATGACAAGAACATGAATAAAAGAATAATTAATGCTTTGGAAGGAAGACTGAGCTGGTGGTTATATTATATTAACGACATGACAATACATAGAGAGCTCTGTTGTGGCTGGTACACAGAGCATCCAATGTTGTAATTATTGTTAGTTATTCTGTGTTTGTTTTGTTTATAATTTCTGGTATGTCTTAAAGAAGAAATAGGATTGTGCCAGGAAGGCAAGAGCAGAAAAATATTTCAAGGAAAGAGAATAGCTAGATTGATGACACACATGTGTGAGAAAGAGCCCTTGCTGACAGTGGAATAGAATCTGGTGTGGCTAAAGTGCAGACTCATGTCCAAAAGACTGGAAGTGAAACCAGAACACTAAGATGAGATTAGACTGTGAAGTGTATTGAATGCCTTGCCAGGGAGTTTGGGTTAGGTACAGAAATCAAGACTTTTTTTGAGGAAGTTTAGCCCTGAACTAACTACTGCCAATCCTCCTCTTTTTGCTGAGAAAGACTAACCCTGAGCTAACATCCAGGCCCATCTTCCTCTACTTTATACATGAGATGCCTACCACAGCATGGCATGCCAAGCGGTGCCATGTCCGCACCCGGGATCCGAACCAGCAAACCCCGGGCCACCAAGAAGCGGAACGTGTACTTAACCGCTGTGCCACCAGGCCGGCCCCCAAGATTTTCTTAAGAGCATGTCCTACTCGCTTCTGTGCTCCTGGGAGACGGATGGGAATGAGGACAGATGCAGAGGGACCAGGAAGGGAACAGTGAGTGTAATCAGGGTCATGGTTTAGGAATTAAAATGTGTGGGTTCAAATTCTGGTTCTCATACTTCTTAGCTGTGTATGTAAACCAAGGGCACACATCTTGAATGTTTTAAATCTCAATTTCCTCATGAATAGTAACAAATATAATTTTAAAACTCTCTAACAGGTTTGTTGGTGGCATTAAATGAGATATATACTAAAACACCTGGTACAGAATCTTACACACAGCTAAGCGTTCTAGAAGTTTAAGAGTTTTTGTTACCATACTCAGTACAGCCCTTGTTGTGTTAGCGACTCAAGAATAGATGAAGAGAAAAAAGATGTATTTAATACAGTAGAGAGAGAAAAGGTATGAATGCACCTCAGTTTGAGTTTCTGGAAGGATGGTGATGTTAAAGACAAACATAGGAAGCAAAGGGAGACAAGAAGTTTGAGCAAAGATGATTTTGACCATAGACACAAGGACTTCATGATATTCATCCAAACCCCAACTGGAATCACAGAGTAGTAGGCAATGTGGGAAAAAACCTCAGAGCTTAAGGCAAGAAACTACATGAGAAATCAAGATATTTTTAATTGATTCACATAGGAAATGGGCATCATAGGTGCAGGGAGAACACACAGGATAATGTCTGTGATGAAGGCAGAAGGCTGTGGAGAAGCAAGTAGAAACACCCACCATGTTCAGCCAGTGGGAAATGAGCAGAAAGGCAAGAGTGGGTTGCGTGAAGGCTCCGAAGAATTCTATCAGAAAACCAGTATTCTTCTACTGGCCCATTGGCCCATTTATCTCTTTGCTTCATCTCATCTAGGGCCTCCACACAGAAGCCTTAAAGGCATGTGTTAGTCAGCTTGGGCACCTGTAACAAAATACCATAGATTGAGTGTTTCAAACAACATTTATTTCCCATAGTTCTGGAGGCTGGAAGTCCAAGATCAAGGAGCCTACAAGGTAGGTTTTATTCTGAGGCTTCTTCTCTTGGCTTGTGGGTGACCACCATCTTGCTGTGCGATCACAAGATCTCTTCTTTGTGTGCCCATGGAGAAAGAGAGCTAGCTAATCCCATCATGAGGGTTCCACCCTCATGACTTAATTACCTCCTAAAGGTCCCATCTCCAAATACCATATGTTGGGGGTTAGGGATTCAAGGTATGAATTTTGAGGGAAACGTGATTCAGTCCACAGCAAGGCACCACATGCAAATTCTTACAAGTAAATCATAATTAGGACTCACAATTTTCTGAATAATAATTTTCCAACTATCCCTTAAATTTTAGTATTTTCTGTTATTAAGAATAAAAGAAAATGAAAGGACATGGAAAAATATCTGAGCTACTATACTATATCCATTATATAGACATTTACACACAAACATGCACATACACAAACACAAATCTACAGATTCTAAACAATTGTTCTAAAAATAGTGGAAATGTAGTGGAAATTTACCTTGTTTAGAATCCATTATCCTCATGACCTTAACACTTTGTCCTTTATGAGCCATCTTTAAAAGAACATTAATCCCCAAAGTGAATACATCTTTTAGAAAATATTTTGTTTTACAGGCAGAAGTTTTCTCATACTATGAATAAGAATGCATATTTTAATATTTTATGTTAAAAATATTTTGAAGAGTTATATGAAGGATGGAATGATACTGGGGAAAACAATAAAAGCGATATTGAAAAATGAATAGTTCTATAATTTGATAATTTTTTCCTCTCTTATCAAAAAGGAATTTGACCTTTGTTATGCTATCTACTATTTTTTCACTATATTCTCTCAATTACTAAATCAATGGACAATTGCCTAATTGTTTTGTCTTCTAATAATTTTAAAACAATCACTCTTACATTAATTTTGCTCACTGGCATATAGCACCACTGATTATTTTGTTTCATGCATAATATTTTACCACAGTTATAGAAGGAACAAATTGAATTACACATGTATAAACTCTATCCTGCTGTTGTTCACTGATCAGATATTTCATTATTCTACTAATTGTAACACCTCCCATGTTCAGGGTAGAGCTGAGGGTTGCTGGGGCATTAATATTCATTTCCAGGAACTTTAAAGTTAAGTCATTCATTCTTTTTCTCAAAACAGTCTCGTTGTTTCTCCATTAGACTCAAATTGCATCTTATGGTTTTATTCAGTGACTAATTTATGCCATTTTCCAGAACAAATCTCTGACAGGGTTGAGAATAAAAGCCTAATTTAGAATGCAAAAACAATGGACAACATGGTCGTGGCCCGTGACTTTTACTCAAAAGTCAATGCCAGCTAATTACAATGCTTGGAAAGTTGCACAAGGGATCAATGACAACTTATTCTGTTCAGGTTCTTCCCATTAATAATCCAGATGTCTACCAGAATGACTGCCATCCACCTAAGAAAAGACTTCAGAAGGCAGCAAACAAGATGAAATCAATAATGATCATAAAGTGCTTACCACAGAGCCAGGCACAAAATAATTATTTAATAAATGCTAGCTAATGTTAATAAGAGTATTATACTACCAGCTTTGGTAAGGGCCCTGGTTAAAGTTCAGAAAATATACAAGATCAAAAATTAAAACAACTCCAACATGCAATGTATCTGATAAATAAATATTTAAGAATGTCATAAAAAATTCTTAGCTCAGTGTCTGGAAAACAGAACGTGTCAAATAACTGTTCATTGAGTGAGTACCTGAATAAATGGTCTGCAGAATATAAACTGTGTATGTGAGCAAAGGAGGAGGCATAGGAAATGACCGCGGGAACTGTCCCTTTTGTAGTGTTTTGTGCAATGACTCTGCTAGGCTGCTCTAACTTAGGTAACCTGGGTCCCAACACCTGTCACAGGGATCCAAAAAAATCTTCACCTTGCCAGGCCTGCAAGTCTGAAAGAAACAGGGCCACTCCGAAAGAGTCAAAAAATAATAATAATCAAATAAAAATCTAGAAAAAATGCAAAAATGTGACTTACTTCCACTCTGTCTTTACCTATAAGATATACCAAACCAAACTTGAAGTAGGGAGAGAATGTGATACTTTTTTGCTAACCGCTGAGCTTCTGCATTAAATGCCTCAACATAATAAACATTATTTATTTAATTGCATATTATTTAAATTCCATAGATTACTCTCCATTTATATAATTTTAGAGTCAGTCTTGACAGCATCATAATTAGAGAAAAAACAAGATTTTTAAAATTACACCTCTAAAAAGATTGCATTCCTTGTCATCCCTGCACTAGATGTGCACTGGCTATTTAAAGTTTTGTCTTTCTATACATATATCTATTTTAACTTTCTGTTTTCCAAGCACCCTTAAAAGTATACTTTTGCAATATCCTGAGGGAAATTGTGTTCTAATTGCATTTTTAAATTATTACACATGTGTATGCTGGGTAGGATTTTTAGTTAATGTCTCTGCCTATTACGTAATTTACCTTGAAGTTTGAAATAATTTGTTATTATACATTGTTTAAATAATCCCATGACAACAATAGAGCCATTACTATGTCTAGCTATGATTGTATATTCATACATAATGTCTATCACGTATGAGTAAATATTACAATAAGCCAGTCATTAACTCAATGTTAAATGGTAGACCCAATTCAGCTGCTGCTGCCACCTTCACTTTACAACGTCCTCTTGAGATTTCTAATTCAGCGTTATGTGAGTAAAGCCAAGTCGAGATTGCATACAGAATTATAGACAAAATTATGTTAACTCTAATAGCAGTTCCAGGCCTTCGGTCTTGATATATGTTACTAAGCTGCATATACACAACTTCATAGGTACCAAGGCCTATAATTTTCTAGACTTTAGCCACAGAGCCCTCCCCCTCCCTATTTTTTTAATATACCGTAGCATAACAACATAATATACAGAGTTTTAAGACATAAAGCAGGTAAGACTGATGCTCTCCTTGGGTGAAGCAGATGAATAGATCCCCTGGAGCACCCCAGAGTACCTTCTATGGAACTCAGGGCTCCACAGAAAACTGCTAAAAGAACATGCCTTGTTTTAGATTCTAAACTTGACAAACTAATGACAATGTTGGAGAGTTTCTGGTGCAACACCTGTTGTGTTCAATAAGTGTATCTGGATAGGTAGCACAAGAGAAAACTCTGAAGCACTCTAATCATTTTTATTGGAAATCGTGACAAAACTGGATTACCACAAGAGTTCATTTATGAGGCCCTTTGCTCCAGAATACTCTTGGATTCATAAGAGATTCCAAGAAACCATACAGAATATAGCATATCTGTGTGATACTAATTTTGATCAATTCAGTTGATCATTCAAACATCTCCTCACTGTCTATCTATGCCACTTTTGAAGGCTTTTTGAAAATCAAATGTATTAGATGATTTTTTTTTCTATTTCTTGGCATCCTGCTGCTTTTTAAAAATAGTGTGACATTCGGCCTTGGAGATAGCAAAGGCAAGGAGTTGTCTTATTTTTTATTTTGTGATGAATTTCTCTGTCAGGAATTCCCCTCTCCCCCAATCCCATCATCTCTATCCTCTCTCCTTCTCTCTCCCTTCACCTTACTCTGGAAGAGGCTCTGAAGTTAGGGGGAACATGCCTCTAGCCACAAACTACTGCCATCTCAGATTTTTAAAGAGTTTCCTCCACATATTTGTACAACAAAACACAACAGTCCAAAGTCTTCCCCACTCCTGTACATATGGTATTCTATACTATAGAATAGAAGAGGATAGAATAGAATGGAATGGAATGGAATAGAATGGAATAGACTAGAATAGAAATAAAGCTTTTTCAAAGACAAAACCTTTCTTAATATCCTAGGATCCTGGCCAAGGATTCTAAAACTAAAAACTGTCTGCAGATGAAGTAAATCTAGCATACTTTAAAGGACTTTTTAGTTTATTTACTATTTTGCTAAAATATCCTTATTTTGCCATTGATTGCACCTTTGTCAAAAATCAAATTATTATATTTGAATGAATTTATTTCCAGGATCTCTGTTTTGTTCCATTGATTTATGTGTCTGTTCTTTCAGCAGTATCACACAATCTTGATTACTGTAGTTTTATAAGTTCTGAGATTGGCTATTGTAACATATATCACCAACGAATGTCTATAAACTCCTATTAGAGTTAAAACAGTTCTATGTATAACTAAGAAAATAAGCTAGACTTGGTTTTACATACTTTTTGAAGTCATTTTGTCTATTCAAGTCTCTTTCTCTTTTCATAGGATTGGCTTGTAAATAGCTTTCAACAACAATGAAAAAGTCTGCTGGATTTTGATTGAGATTGTGTTGAATCTATAGATCAAATTAGGCAGAACTGACATCTTCAGGACACTGAGTCCTTTGATTCATGAACATGGTATATCTCTGCATTTCCTTAGGTCTTTTTCATTTCTTTCATTAGTGTTCCGTGGTCTTAGCATGGAGATTCTGTACTATTCTGTTAGGTGTATACCTAATTGTTTCACTTTCTGGTGCCTTTAAAAAAATATATTGATTTTTAAATTATTGTAGTTCCTTGCAAGTATATAGAACTGCATGATTTGTTACCTATGAACTTGCAAAACTCACTTACTCCTTGTGGAGATTTTTGTAGATCTTTGAAAGGTTTGACATAGACAATTATGTCATCTGCAAATAGAGATGATTTTATTTCTTCTTTTGCCAACTGTATGTATGCCTTTTATTTGTTTATTTTGGATTGGCTAGAGTTTTATTTAAAAAATGATTTTGAATAGGAATGATGAGACAAGATGCCCTTCCCTTGTGTCTGAACTCAGAGACAAAAAATTCAATCTTTCATCACTAACTGGGATGTAGCTTAGGTTTTTGATGCCCTGATAACTTTAAACTGAATAGCTGGTGGGAGTTTTCTTCTATGCTTAGTTTGCTAAGATTTTTTTATTATGATGAATTCATTTATTTATTATGATGAATTGCATTGATTTTCTAATGTTGAGCCAGGTTTATATACCTGGGCTAGAACCCATGTGGGCATGATGTATTATACTTTTTATATATTGCTGGATTTGATTTGCAAATATTTGGTGGACAATTTTTGCAGTTAGATTCATGACAGATATTGATATGTAGCTTTCTTTTCTAGTAATGTCTTTGCCTAGTAATGGTTTTGATATTACAGAAATGCTAGTCTCATGAAAATGAATTGGAAGTTTTTCCTTCTATTTTTTGAAAGAAATTGTGTAGAATTGATATCGCATATTGCTGAATTGTTTGGTAGAATTCACTATTAAAAACAACTAGGCTTTATGTTTCCTTCTTTGGAGCTTTATGATTTAGAATCCAATTTCATTTATAGATATAAGACTATTCACAAAATCTACTCTTCCTGAGTGAATTTTAATAGTGTTTTCAAAAATGTGTTCATTTCATCTAAGTTTTCAAATTTATTGGCACGGATCTGTTCATAGTATTCTTCTATTATCCTTTTGATGTTTGTGAGGTCTTACAATGACGTGTCCTCTTTCCTTCATGACATTGGTAATTTGTGTCTCATGTTTTTTCTTGGTCATTCTGATTAGATGTTTCTCAATTGCATTCATGTTGACAAAGAATCAGCTTTTGATTTCACCTTCATTGATTTTCCTGATTGTTCTTTTGTGTTCACTTTCATTGATTTTTGTTGTTTTTCCTATCTTCTAATGGCTTGGGGTTTAATTTTCTCTCTCTTTTCTAATTTCTTATGGAAGAAGCATAGATTATTGGTTTTAGATCTGTATTATTTTCTAAGTTACGCTTTCAAAGATAGAAATTTCCCTCCAAGCACTGCTTTAGCTACATCCCACACATTTTGAAATATATATATTTTTCAGTTTTCTTTCATCTCAAAAAATATTTAAAATTCTCTTTAGACTTTCTCTTTGAAGTGTGTTTAATTTCCACATAGTTGTGGATTTTTCAGATATTTCTCTGTTATGGATTTCTAGTTTAATTCCATTATGGTCCAATAACATACTTGTTATGATTTCTATTCTTTTAAATTTATTGTAGTTTATTTTATGATCCAGATTATGGTCTACCTTGGTTAATTTTTCATGTGCACTTGAGAACACAGGGTATTGTGTCTCTTCTTCCAGATCCACCCCACAATGGAGTCTGAAATGCTCTTCCCAATCTTTTTGTGTGAACCTGGTGGGGTTTATAACGAAAAATCTTGCAAGCAAAGAAGGTACAGATCCTGCCAATTTCTATAGCCCATTAGTGTTTCCCACTTCTTCCAATTCTGGGCTTCATTAATTTGCCAACTACTCTTGCTGAACTCTTCTTACTAGTTCAGGTTATGTATGCCTCAAGTGAGCAAGTGCCCAATGTCTTTCATTGTGCTCACTTCTCTCTCCTGAGACTTTCGGTCAGTTGGGTGCTCTGCCAATTGGTTCAAAGAATGTCATGAATATAAAATTAGTCTGACTTTTTAATTATAAGAATGAAAATGATGCTCCTTCCGACTCTCTGTCATCTAAGATCAGAAAGTCTTCTCATTCATTTACTCTCATTGCCTATAATAGGCACTTTTTACTTTACTTAAAAAGTAAATTTACTGCCTATCCTATAATTAACTACTGAATATCTTTTACAGAGCAAAATCCACACGCTTCCCAATGATTATAAAGACTTAAAATACTATCAATTTGTGTATAGCTGAAAACTTTATATTTTTTGTAGTTTCTACAAAATAAGCTAAAATTATAAATCTAAGAGAAACAATAAGAATAGGTTACAAAAACTGAATCCCTTATTAATAATTAAAGCCAAATGCTTGGTTATATTTTTGCTTAAATACATAACCAAAATTCTATAAAACACTTAAAAAATGGAAAAATAAATGAACACATCCTTTAAGGAAATGTAATTGTTGAATAATGAAGAAATAAAGTTATGGATGCTGAACCTAAACAGAAACCAGAACAAAGAATTGTCTGCTTTCATCTACCATTCCACATCTGGGAGCAGAAAGCCTCATGGAGCATCTCAGGCCACAGTTTAACAAGAATGACCCTTGCAATTGGGCTCCATATTTCAGATACTTAACTATAAGGCATTATAACATGGGTATTAGAAGAGAACATATTTTGGCATCAGACAGATTTGGCTCCAATTCCCGCACTCAACTCCATCAATTAACCAAAGGTTACTTTGAGGATAATGAAAGAAGTAGACTCTCCAAGTAGAGACACTTATATTAAAATATTTCATGATTGTTTTCAGATAGCATGGCAATTAATGGCCTAATTAGCTCAAACTGTTAACACACCCAGAAACAAAGAAACATCCACGGTGATCATGTGCTTGCAATTATTTTGTTTAAATTTGGAAGCCAAACAACATATTCTTTGGCATGACATCCTTGTTTAGTGAAAAAAAAATTGACTTTTTGAGCCAGACCCAATTGGGATCTAATTCCAGCCACACACTTATTAGAAGAGCAAATTTTGTAATCACTAAGCTGATATGACCTACAGTTTCTTTACCTAAAAATGAGAATTAAAAATATCTTTCTCTGGGGCTGGCCTGGTGGCACAGCAGTTAAATGCTGGCATTCTGCTTCGGCAGCCCAGGGTTTGCCAATTCAGATCCCAGGTGTGGACGTGGCACCGCTTGGCAAGTCATGCTGTGGTAGGCGTCCCACGTAAAAAGTAGAGAAAGATAGGCATGGATGTTAGCTCAGGGCCAGTCTTCCTCAGCTAAAAGAGGAGGATTGGCAGTGGATGTTAGCTCAGAGCTAATCTTCCTAAATAAAATATATATATATACCCTTCAGGACCATCATAAATAATGCAGAAAAATGCCTAAATCTCTATTACTTCTATCATCATCTTCACTTTTAATATTACAGAACTTGAGAATACCAGGTTCAAGATTCAATCCCAAATCTGGTTGCAAATCCTTGCCACTACCAAAATAAAAAATATTACTACTCCATAATGGACTTCCATATTTAAACTCCACAATTAAGGTAAGAATATAGAAAATAAAAGCTTTGCACCCGGGATAACACAATAATGTCCCGAGGTATTTTTTAAGTGACTTCTAAACTCAACTAATTAGCAACTTCAGCTTGCCAAAATAATTAGGTAACCAAGAATAAATTTGATTTCAGGTACATTGATGTTGCTATTTTCAAATACTGAATTAAACAATTACAGAGTAGACTGGGTGTCATATGACATTCCATATTTAGAGATGTCCTTGGTTCTTTATACTATTTGAAACCTTTGATGCTTTTGATGATTTATCATCTGCTACTCTCTCATGGATTTGCCCTTACAGTGTCCCTGTGAAAAGCTTAGGGGCTTATTTTAAAAACTAAATAGTACATTTCCATAATAATAACTGGAAAACAAGTTACCCAGGCTTAAATGCATTCTATCTAACTTTATTTTTTAACAGCTTTATTGAGGTATAATTGATATATAAAAAACTGCACACATTTAATGTATACAATTTGGTGAATTTGGGCATATGCATATGCCTGTGATACCATCACCACAACCAAGATAACATCCATATCCATCACCTCCAAAAGTTTCCTCGTGCCCTTTTGTTAATTCTAAAAATAAAGTCAATCCCATAGGCACCCATCACTCTGACTTTCATAAACAACATAATGAAGGTAAGGAATGTTTGTTGGAGGGACGTTTTACTTGAATTGATACGTCAGTTTCTGCTGTGATGCTTTCTAACATAAAGCCAACTGACAGAATTTATTTTGAGGTATTACACAAAACTTAATGGTGAGGGGACCAAAAACAGAGCACATTTGTATATGGTATTCGATGTTCTCTATTACCAAGTAGGAAAACTTTTTGAAACACCAGATGTTGATTTAAATACAAATAGAGTAACCTTTAGAAAAACACCACAGACTTATTATACTTCCACGTATGGTCAAAATAAATTGCAACAAATATCCTCAGTAGATATTTCTTTGCCTTGCTTTTCAGCATAGGCTTGAGCTAATATGGTTGTTCATTTCCCATTCTGTTTTGTAATAATCACAAAATGCCTACATTTCTAATTCCACCTGTCGCTGGCCACTGAATGGACTCCTTTTCCAGACCTCTTGGTTTCTGCAGACAGGCTCTCTGTGTATCCTACAGCTTAAATATCAAAGAATTGTGGAAAAGCATTAGGGAAAACTTGCTAGCTTACACGTGAATTCTGATTTCTAGCTTTCATAAAATCAGTCTTATTCTCCAGAGTATCTCTTGTCTTTCACACTTACTGCATTTCCTCTTTTCTATGTTTGGTGAGGTTTGTTTTTTCCATGCAGGATGCTGTTATATCTGGAATGCAACGTAAACTCAGTGAGTTGTGAGTCCTATCACTTTTAAGAGACTTTCTTTTTTAACGAAAAGAGAAATGCTTTCCATATAGTTACTGTAATTTTAGGACACACGGAGCATATCACATTTGTTTCTTAAAGCAATTTTCGAAAACATTAAAACATAATCATGAGGAATGACAGTTTAAGAAAAAAAAATTCTTATTAATGTAAGCCAAATCCAGGTCTGATTCTAGTCTTAATCACCTTTACTTTAGCCAAGACATTGGCCATCCACATATTGTAATACATGAGTTTGATCAGAAGCTTTCTTTCCATTGCTACCTGTTTAATAACTAGAAGAGCCACAACCAAGTTAGATATTTTTCAAGTCAACACAGTTTGTGCAAAGACATATAAAAATAAATATTTCATGGAACATTGACTTAAACCTTATATGAGAAAGGATATTGTCTGACCCTTGCCTGAACTACACACAGGAAATCAAGAAAAACATCACAAAGAAGGAAGAACAGAGGGTCATGAGAAGCTCAGAATGATATGCGATAATGTTAAATTATTATAAATTATCTTTCCAATAAAATTCTCCTTCATCCATCATTTTTATAAAGTGTCACTCCTCCTGTTGTTTCCTAACCAGCTAGACATACTCACTGACCATTGCATCCAGACAACTGACAATCTATCTGTTCGTCCCTCCATCTTCCTATTCATCAATCCATCCACTCACCTTTACTGATTATCTACTTTCCATAAGTCCCTGTGTTAATGCTGACAGAGTTTCAAAGAGGGCTAAGATAAATAGGTTGTTGACCAGCCACTTTAGTAAAGGGACCTACTTTACTGCTTAAGAGTATAGATTTTGAGTCACAAAGATGTAAATTCAAATCCCATCTCTGCTAACTACTAGCTGTGGGTTATTTGCATTTGACTTAACCTTCCTTTGCCTAAACTTATTTATTGGTAAAACAGACGTTATAAAATCTACACTTGAGGGTTGTAACATGTTTAAATGAGATTATCATGCAACCTGTTTGTTGCCCTCTGAAATGATAAGTATCATTATTATTCAAGAGATGGGAAGAAAAACAATCACACAAATAGAAGCTAAAAAATCATCAAATATTATTGATGGAAAGAAGCATTCGGGGACATCAGTGGACTACGACGACATAAGCAGACAGCAAGGAAAGAGGTTTAATTTTTTTTTTAAAGGTACTATCAAACGCTAGGGAAAAATTGAGGAAAATGAGTATTTCTGTCCATTGGTTCTTCCTGGAAATCAGTGAGAAAGTGTGACTGGGTTAAGTTCTTTTTATTTAATGCCACTCATAACTGGAAGCAATGGCATTGCGTAAATAAGTGGAGGAAATAGGATGTATATATATATATAAACACACACTAACGAACTGTGCCATACACACACACACACTAATTTTATTTGAACAGTTGTCACATATTTGAATATTAATTTAGAAAAGTTTGAATACAGAGAAAGTTTAAATGAAGAACTGTGTAAACCTTTTGTTGATGTTCTTGTTTCTTAAGGAAATAAAGTGTACCATTACTTCCTTACTTTCTGGGTACCAAATGACGGTACTTATTTCGCTAGGATCCTCATATATGAAAGGTTAAGAAAATAACGTAAGAACAAAATATTTAAAAAGTAGAGAAATCAATTCATATGAAATCTTGGAGGGCTGCCATCCGAGGTCTCTTACCCTAATGCGTTTAGTTAAAGCTAACTTTACGCCCTATGAGCTTCAGTGAAGGAATATCCTCAAAGTTTATTATATAATTTACTTGAGCCATTATTGAAAGGTGGAAAATCCAAAACTGAGGAAGACATTTGGTTCAGGTGGTCTCTATTTGTAATGAAAGTATGTAGAATTTACAGCCAGAGAAATCTGGAGATCGGAATGACAGCTGACCTGAGTCACCATGGATAAATGACTTCATCACTTTCCGTTTGTGAGAGACAAGACAGTGGGTCTGAGAAAAGCAGAGGGTTTACCGGTATCATATCTGGCTCTATTGTTTATTAGATGAGTTGCCTTGGACATGTAATTTAATCTTTCTGAGTAACTGTTTTCTAACGAACGGTGAATAACACTACTAAATTCATCAGTGTAATGCTAGCAGCTGTAACAAATAAACACCAACACTGCACCATCTTGATGCAATAGAAGTTTATTTTTCTCTTGTGTAACCATCCTGGCAGGGGCTCCCGGTGGGCAGGCAGTTTTCCAACACATGGCAGTTCCTGCATACAGGCTCCTAGGGTCCTGTGGCTCCCCTAATAGCCAGAGTCTCCGCAGTCAGCCAGTGGGAGGGGAAAAAATCCTGAAGAAGTCTCACTCAGCTCCTAAAAGCTTTCACCCAGAGTGGCACATGTCATTTCCACTCAGATTCTGTTTATGACGCATGCCATAGGGTCACATGTGGAAGCAAGACAGCCTGGGAAAGATGGTCCTCGCCTGGCCACGCACTTCTAAGTCGTGACTCTACAATGGACTCGGGCACATGCATAGTGGCAGACAGCTAGCCATCTTCGAGTCCCTACTTTTATGGCTGATGAGAGGTTCAGAGGTCACCTGTGTAAGGCATCAGCCCAACATATGCCACACTGTGAGCAATCAATAGATGATTGCTGCTAATTACTAACTCCTCCAAGTGTGCTTGGGATTTTCCTGGCTGTCGCACTGAAGATCCTGTGTTCTGGGAGCCCTTCGAGCTCCAGGCAACCTGGGATCAGTTACAGGCAAACCAAGATGGTTGGTTATCCTACCACTAATACTAACATTATTATTATCATAGCTTTGGATAAAAGAGAGTAATTTTTTATTTAAGTGTACTCAGTATGTGTGTGTATATGTATAAAGTAATAACTTCTTTGGTGATATGAATCCAATATAATATAGGAAAAGTACCGAACACAAATTTCTATTTTGAAAATGATCTGCTGTGGATGACTCCAGGATATATTTGAGATGTCTGCAAGAGCGAAAGCTGCCTTCAAATGCACAAATACAGGCATGTGCAAGTGTTTAGATGTACCCTGTGTTCCAGAAGGCTGACCTGAGACCTACAGGTGGCAGATAGGAGAGGTGGATGACAGCTCAACATAAAGATTTAAAAACAATAGAACTCTTCAATCAGAAAACAGACCAAATTAGCAGTCCCAAGGCAGATTTGAAAAGTAAAACACACACTGTAACCACACCCCAAAAGGCTTGCGTTATCATTTAACGTGCTCTAAATACAACATCTTTCTGGCCCTTTTGCACGGAGGAGCAGGCCTTTATAAACTGATCCAGGTTCTCAGGCAAAATAGATACTAAGGAGACATTTTAGCAATAAATATAGAATAGGAACATATTTTCGCCTTACTTCTCTGAGCTTTGTATGGTCTATGTTTTAATCTCAATTCTCTGTTATCACCTATTTTTCCATTTCTAATGTCAAACAATGTGGTTCTGTGGGAGCAGAGCTGATCCAGACCTCCCTGCTGCTTAAACCAACCACTAGAGGTGATTTCTCCATTTTCTCTATGGGTCAGAGGAGCAATAGATTACATGCTTGGGCTGAAAAGCGAATACTGGCTAAAGCCTTTGGAGGTGACGATGTTCGGATTCTGCAGAATCTATAGAATTGGCCACCCAAAAGACGTTCGTTGCGAGATCAGCAGAATCTCTGAGTTTCCTTTCCTGACGACATTTTTTCTGGATGCCAACATACACCATGATGACAAGTAAAGAAGAAGTTCTCTGTGAGACCCCAACGTGTGCTACATCTAGAACCTTGTCTTTTTTTTTTTCTTTTTCGGATGTACATCATATGTCGAATTCTGTGTATATTACATCATGTTCACCACCCAAAAACTAATTATAGTCCATCCCCTCACATGTGAGCCTAATAACCCCTTTTGCCCTCCCCCCCTTCTCCTATGGTAACCACCAATCCAATCTCCAATTCTATGTGTTTTCTTGTTGTTGTTTTTATCTTCTACTTATGATTGAGATCACATGGTTATCTGACTTTCTCCCTCTGACTTATTTCACTCAGCATAATACCCTCAAGGTCCATCCATGGAACCTTGTCTGTCTTTGATAGGACTGCCATGCTGATTAACATATACTGTCTTTCTATTTAGGTGACCAGTGGTTGGAATTATTCGTTTTGCTATTGGCAAATCCAAAGAGAAAGAAATAACCACAAGATCTGGAAAGGAGGGAATGAGTCAAACGCTAAAGACTAGTCTACCAGTAATCCTGCATAATTGGGATGTAGGAGCCTGTGCTTTTGAAACGAGACTCCCTGTTAGAGCCCAAAAAGAAATATGTTTGCCATGTGAAGTGGCGAATTTCCATCATTTATTCATCAAGCATGTTGCATTTACTATGTGACAGGAAATGAGCTTTTTATATTAGGCTTAATCAGAAATCATGGAGGACTGTCAGAAGATAGTTGAGGAGGTCCCTTCATGGGACAAGACACTCCCCCAAATCTAAGGTCTTGTGATTCTCTATATAAGTGTGGGGGTTGTTTTCCTCTCACTCTTGCTATGCCATTTCAGTAAATGTCACATCAACACACTAAATGCCTTCCTGGAGTTCCCAAGAAAACAGTACTCAATACAATTTGATAAACAAATGAATGCTGGTTGGATGAATGATATGACTTCTAGAGAAGAAAGGTAGAGGATTAGCATCCAAATAGATTAAATTTTGGTAATTGTTCAAATCCACTTTCAAAAGATAAGTGAGCTGTTAAATTCTACTCGGCTCATAAAATCTTAATTCATCTTAGGACACCAGTGTTTCACTTTCACATTATCACCTCATCCTTTCTACCTCCCCATATGACTTTTCAGAGCACGAAGATGGCACGATATCATTTCTTCAGTCTGTTCAACTTGGATATTAGTGAAAACTGGAAAAGAGAGGACTAAATGTTTGTAGAAGGGCAAAAATGATGACTTTTTGCCAACAACGTAAGTGTCGATTAATCAGGGATATAGGCTAGACCTTTGAAAGAATGTGAAAGTTCTAGCACTTGCCTTAGCATCTCACCCTAAACTCCTTGAGCCTCAGAATTTTAAATGATGGAATGGGGTATATATTATGCACCGATTCTTTCTATCCTTTACATTATAGTCATTACTTATATGTTTCCCCTTATCAGACTCTGAGCTTCAAGCAAGCTCAGAGTCATTTCTTATCTGTTCATATTATTAATGTCACATTAATGTAAAGTAAAAAGGGAATTTATCAGTGTAGAATACAAAGACTGGAGAAGCACTAGCTCTAGGCACAGCTGTCTCAAGGAGGTCAAACAATGTTCCAAGACTCTCTTCCTCTTGGTTCAATTTTTGGCTTTATTTTTTGGCTAGCTTTCTCCATGTTTTGACACTTGACAGCTCTAGGCTTATTCTATCTTTTCAGTCAGCAATTCTACTGAACAGACTACTTCTCTTTAACTAGTACACCAAAACTCCTGGAATAAGTTTCACTACCTTGGTTTGGGTCACATACACACGCTTTAACCAGGTCCTATGGCTCAGCAAATTGAATAAGCTGATTGCCCAGATGTTGTTTATTTACTCACCTGAGAGGTTAAGGGTCAGGCTAGAGTGGATTTCGCCCCATCTCATTAGTCAGAACTATTTCAGGTAATTGTGGCAGAGGAATATTTCCATAAAAACAGATAGTGAAGAAGTAATGGATTCCAGGCAGATATTCACTACATACTGTCTCTCTCTCTCTCTCTCTCTCTCTCTCTCTCTCTCTGTCTCTCTCTCTCTCTCTCTCTGTCTCTCTCTCTCTCTCTCTCTCTCTCACACACACACACACAGACACACGGACAAAATGTATGTGCTGTTACAATCTGACCTGCATGTTTGAGAGTAACTATATTTTAGAGTCGGTTTTCAAACTTAACATCAGACAAGCCCTTTGGGTTATTACAGATCCAAAAGAGTTAGCTTTTTAAACTATCGTCATTTGTAGCATACTAGTAAGGGTACCCATCAGAAAATATTTGGCCTACACAAATGTAATATAAGATAACTAGATGAATTTAAAAAATGAAAACAAGGATAGCCAATGTCCTGTGTAATTATGTTTCTCCTGCTGAACTTCACATTCTATTGAATTTTTCCTCTTGAAGATCTTTATGCTTCAAATATTAGATTAACACAGGTTTCATGCAATTCATTTTTAGCCCAAGAGTCTATGCATTTTCTCATTTCAAATAAGAACTCTTTAAAGAACAAGTTTTCTGCTAAATTATAAATTCTACAAAATTATAACTAAAACTAAACAGGTTTTATCAAATCTAAATATGATACATTTTTTCAATCTTCTGAAAATTATGCTGAAAAATATGGTTATTAAAAAGTGCAATAAAGATAAAGAGTACGAAATAATGGCTCACTCTGCAAAAATTAAAATATGAGTTGAAGTGTTTTATAATTCTTTCTCTGGGTTCCCCCTTCTTAATACATTCCCCTTACAACTAAATTAATTTGAAGAAAAAAAAAAACACTGTTACAACTGACAACATTTAAAAATATGTTATTTCAAATAATAAATACTTTTAAGAGGCCCATACATTAGTTTGAATCATATGCAACTGCAATCTCTGTAGGCAAAAAGCCACCAAATATTAGACATTTTATATAAAACCACAGTTTGGAAATCTCACAAGATTGTAATCTATCATAACATTAATTAAAAAAAAAACAACCACAGTTTGGTAAAACAATTCCCATATATATTTTAGTATCATTACCAGTGATATGGAGACATTCAGAGGATAATTCTATACGTTAAAGTCACTACTCATTTCAAAGATACTTCGCTGCAGCCTAAGCTGCAGACACAGTGTGTTTTCTACCACATCTTTTCTTGAGGTGCTTTTTGTCAATTACTAAAACTAGTTAAAAATTTAATAATTTGGTTTTTCTTTAGAGTATTCAAGCAAGGGAAAGATGAGGAGCTGATATCAAATTATATGCACCCTGCCTATTTTACTGCATTTTCATTTCATCCCTAAGCTGTTCTTATTTTATTGGAAGATGTGAGACAAGTCCCCATTCATAATGGCAACTATTCATTCCTAATTCAATAAAGACATCCTCTTCCACTTCTTTTTCTTCTTCTTCTTTTTTTTTGTGAGGAAGATTGGCCCTAAGCTAACATCTGTTGCCAATCTTCCTCTTTTAACTTGAGGAGGATTGTTGCTGAGCTAACACCTGTGCCCATTTTCCTCCATTTTATGTGGGATGACACCACAGCATGGCTTGGCAAGGGGTGCTAGGTCTGTGCCTGGGATCCAAACCTGCAAACTTTGGGCCACTGAAGCAGATTGCACAAACTTAAGCACTACGCCACCGGGCTGGCCCCCTCCACTTCTTTTTCTTACTCCTTTATTCTCCTTTATATCTTATGAGAATATCTAGATATCCCTGAGACCATAGTATTTTGAATATCTTAAGTATGTTAGTGTCAATGTTGACATCACAATATATTGCCTGTACATCCTGGAGAATAGGAATGCCCTTATTTTTCATCTTTGTACACGGTATCTGAAACATGCATGTAAAATTGAAATTACACACCTTAAAGCAAATCCTAAGACAAAGGGCTACATCAAAATATTGTTAAGCATCTTAAAACATATTAAATTCAGTCACAAATGGAATTTTTTGGATGACTATTTTTCTGCTAGCAGAAACATTTTTATAGGAATGTGACTATATTTACCCACAAATACAGGAAAATTTCATAAAATATCGCTTCCTGAAATGCGTTTATAGTGAAGCATCTTTCAGACATATTCAGTAAGGATTTACATTTCTTTGGTTTGAAACATCTATGGAAAAAGAGATTACTTTTGTTTCTGAGCTGCTAGTATTATTTTTTGTTATTTCTAACAAAGCTGTTAACGCATACAGCTAAAAATTTCCAACATTGTAGAATAGCTTAAGATGAAAACAGGTTCTTGCTGGAGTTCTCCCCTTTACAAGCTTCTCCACTAGAATCAAATACCAAACTTGGTTGACTCTTTTTGGTTTTAGATTCTTCCAGTGGTTGCCTACAAAAGTCTAAATGCTATGCTTATACTGCTATACAAGATATACAAGGTACACAGATATACAAAGTATCCTTTATGGTCTTTCTGCTATGATACTTGAAAGTTTAGCTCAAATATTCTAATGCCATCTCCATCTTCCCTTGCAATATATTTACACACCATTTTTAAGTTCCTACCTGGAACTTTAAACAACATATTAAAACTCAAATTTTCATTCCATTTACCTAGACAGAATATCCTTTGGCTCCACCATTTTGTAACTTGAAGACATACCCACTTTCTCCTAGCCTCATCCCCAGCCCCCACCTCTGCTCACCATCTTCTGTCTCTTACATTTTATCTGTATCTTTAGTTTTGTATTACCTGGTTTTAAATTTCATATTCTTTTTTTGTTTTGTTTTTTGCTGAGGAGGATTCACCCTGAGCTAATATCTGTGCCAATCTTCCTCTATTTTGTATGTGGGTTGTCACCACAGCATGGCTGCTGCTGAGTGGTGTAGGTCCATGCCCAGGAACCGAACCTGGGGCACCAAAGCGGAGTGTGCCAAACTTAACCACTAGGACTCAGGGCCAGCCCCTCATGTTCTTTTCTCTAACTGTAGCCACATGTTCTGTGTCTCACCATAACTATTGATTCTAGATGTTGGAAACCATTAAATCATTAAAACTGCTTACATCATTATGATTAGAAAAATAATACACACATTAGGGCCAATGAGGATGCTAGGAGATCATTTCCTTCTCTCCTTATAATGTCCTAATTTTTAAATCACTTAATAGAATGAAGTTGAAATTTATTCATTCAACATTTTCCTACTCTGCAAATTACTGCTTATCTCCTTAAGGTTTTCCAAGTTCTCTATCATACTATCAATTTCTTTGATTTTCATGGGGGTCTCTGTCTTGGACACCTTTGTGCTTCTGCTTTATTCTTGACTGTTTCTACCCAGTGATATAGTTTTCTTTATGAAATTCCCCTTTTTGCTTTTCTGTGTTTTCTGGATTCCAAAGTTTCCTGGTTCTTGAGTTAATTATTTATTTTACTGAAGCACATCTATGAAAACTTCCAAAGAAAGAATTTGTAATATACTTTCTGAAACTTTGCATATCTGAAATGTCTTTTGTTGTTGTTGTTGTTACTTTTTGTCCTCACATTTGATGACAGCTTGTCCAGGTATAAAATTCAAGTTTGAAAATATTCTTTCAATGTTTGGAATGAGTTTGTCTGTTGAATTCTAACATATAGTGTGGTTGGTATGAATCTCACGCTATTACTCACCGTTCTGATTGTGGTCTCTTTTTTTCTCTCTGGAAGCTTTTAATCTCTCTCTCTCTCACTCTCTGCATCTCTCTGCCACCCAACCCCCCCACTCTCAGTTTTAGTTTCTGAAAGTTCACAATGTCTTGTCAAGTAAAGGTCTTTATTCAGTGTGACTAGCCATGTGGTGGGCCATTTCGATTTAACATCTGTTCTTCAAGGTTTCTATTATTTTTCCTTTTTTCATCAACCCCTACTTTCTGTTCTCCCTCTGGAAATCCGAGTGATCAGACGTGTTTTATTTCCTGATTCTATCCTCTATTTTTTCATTTTAATTTTTATATGTCCTTTTGTTCTAATTCTTAGATTATTTCTTCAATTTTACATTCCAATGTGTATTAATTTTTTTGGAATCATATTTTTAAATTCCAAGAGGTTTTTTGTTTGTTTGTTTACTAATTATTTCTATTTAATTCTGTTTGTGGGTTTTTTGTTGTTTTTTTGGGGGGTGAAATTATCTCCTAATCGATCTGGTAATAACAGCTGGATGCGATTGTCTTTGTTCATTTTATAGTTATTACGTGCCTTTAATTATCTTTGTTTAATTGTTGGTTAGGTTTTCTGTTTTATTTCTCAGATTTTTCGTTATTGTGTTTGTTGCTGTTTGTTTTTGTTTGGTCGTATTTAAGGATGAAGCAACAACAACAAGCAGACACACTGGTAAGAATTAGCATTTAGTTAATAAACAACCCTAGCTGAAACAGAGAAACCATATTGGGAAGTTGTATCACTCAGTAACTGAGAGTATAAGCTCTAGAATCAAATAGGAGCTCCAGCACTTAGCAATAGCGTGATTTTAGACAATTTGTTTTCCCCCAAGTCTCGGTTTCCTAGTGTCTAAAATATGAGTAATAATGATTACACTTACTTATAGGATTATTGTGAGCGTAACTTATATAAGATATATAAGTGACACAATAAGGTATGTAACTGCTGTGAAACAGTATTTCCTATGGGAACTATGGGAAAATATTCTGAATAAAATCTAAAGCTGTCCACAGTCTCCTGTAGAACTAAATTAATTACTGCCACAAAAGTGACATTGATTTTCTGAGGTAAGATTTTTCTAATCAGTTACCTATATATGAAGTCTTAAATGGAAGAAATAAATGTTATGGATCTAAGTTACTAAAATTATGCTACTGATTTTTTTCAAGAAGACCTTAATATTACATCTTTTAATCACATCCAGAAACTCCTTTTTATTTCCTTTGTTTCTTTGTTTTGATATGAATTTTTAATAAGATTATATTTTCAAAAGCACTTGGAGCTGTTATACTTTCCAAAAATCTAAGTCAGAAATAAATCAACATTAAGTGTACTCAGTCAGAACATAGAGGGAAAAAATACATAGGTAAATAAATAAAACCTTGGGAAGATATGGGAGGTGTGGTGGAAAAAAGCCAGGAGCTCATGCTCAGAGAACCTAGACCTGATCCCCCTCTCCCACTCCTGCTCCCAAGCACCTAAGTCACACTTGCCCCCTCATATATGATTTATATTCAAATGACCCAACAATTTGAAGATTCTAGAATCATTTATCCATAAGTTAAAAGCTCCCTTTTGTAGCATCTTGGAAAAAATATGCAAATTGGAAATCTATTTTGATATCTTAAAATCCTCATCTGGTGTGATTCTCAGCGAGATTTATTAATATAACTTCATATATATATATATATATATATATATATATATATATATAATCCATCTTTTACTTTCTTCTTCATTACATTCTCTAAGATAACTTTTGAGAGTAACCTTAGAGAGGAGTGATAAATGCCTTCTACATGTGCCTCTAGAAAAGGTTGTGAACTAGCTTCTCTAGTTTTTCTAATAAATTTAGAAGTGGTTTTATTAGTCAAACAAACCTATGATAAGATTATCTTTTTATCATTTTTACCAAAAAAATGCCCTCCAGAGTTCTGTTCAATTCAGCTTCACTAGAGTTAAATCTGCTTTAAGGACTATTAACGACAATGATATTCAAGTTAATCATGAAGAACTGAAAAGATTTATCTTGCTGTCAGTCACAGCCCAGTTGAATACATTGAGCATATAAAGTTTAAGGAGCTTAAAAATAGCAAGCTATGCTAATTAGAAAAGTTGTTTTAGGTGTTAAACACCTTCAAGTTGTGTGGATATTTATATATAGATGGAAACTTTTCCGCTTGACATGATCATATTGAAAGAGACGATAGTGCCTGGTTATTGAAAATCAAAGGGTTAGTACATGAAGTTTGGGAGTTTAGTCAGGGGCCAATTAGTTCAATGGGTTGGAACTGTTTCCTACAATAAGATGTTGACTTTGTGGTTTCATATTTCTAGAAAGCCTCCTGTTCTGGTTCTGTTGTTGGCTTCTCTCCATCTTCAGCTTCACTATCACTTTCTTAAGAAGACTTCCTTGACGACTCTGTCATTTTCTATCATATTATCCCTTTAATTTCCTTTAAATCATTACAATAATCAACAATTATGTTGTTTCTTTACTTTTGAACTGTCTATATCCCACAACAGAGTGCAAATTCCATGAGTTAGAGAATTTACCTGGATTATTCTCTATTTAGCACAATGCCTAGTGCACAGTAGGAACTTAACCCATACTTTAAATAAATAAGGGAAGACTAGGTCACACATTTAACCTATTTGGGGGTGATTTTCATATTCTTCTCCGACCTAAAGGCTTGCAGAAAATTCTATCAACTTCTGTTACAATAGAGATCATAGTAGTTAAGGGAATGTTATCCCAGAATCTCAGTAGCTTAACACATAGAAGTTAATTTCTTGATCATATGAGTCCATAATGGAACTCCTGATTGGTGGGTGGCAGAGCTTTAGGGACCCAGGCTTCTTCCTGTGACTCTGCCATCTTTAATATTTGGCACCCAAGGTCATCCCTGGAAGAGGAAAAAGCAAGAAGAATAGTACACACAAGTGCACAGCACTGCCGATAATCTTCCACTGGCCAGAATTCTGTCACATAGCTACCTGTAACTACAAGGAGCCTGGGAAATGCAGTCTAGTTGTGTGCCTAGGTCATAGAGGAAATGGATTGGGTGGACACATAACCAGTCCCTGCCACAAGGATTAAATAAATATGTATCTATCATCATTTTTGTTTTGTTTTGTTTTGTTTGGTGAGGAAGATTGGTTCTGAGCTAACATCTGTTGCCAATCCTCCTCTTTTTGATTGAGGAAGATTGTTTCTGAGTTAACATCTGTGACAATCTTCTTCAACCTTCTGCTCTGCCAAAGCATGGCTGATGAGCGGTGTGTAGGTCTGTGCCAGGGATACAAAACTGAAAATGCCAGGCTGCCAAAGTGGAGCGCACAAACTTAACCACTAAGCCACCGGGCTGGCCCCATATCTATCATTATTTTTTAAAACTTGGGCTTTACTCATATATGTCTAACACAGTGACTGAAACATAGTTGGCATGTAATCAATATGTATTAAATAAATTATGTTGAGATAGATATATTTGCATTTTAAGGATGTCTTACAAAGTCATAACTATATGTCAAATCTACAATGTTTCAGTTTTTTTCTTTCATGGCTTCAACAAGTATAAGTGTAATACCTTTTTTTTAGATTAAGGAAAATGGAAGCTTACATGACAGTCTCTGGTATTGATAACTCATCAACTCCACACATAGTTTAAACCACTTTGAGTGTTATTTGACAAAATTGGATGTGGCATAAGTGCCCTACTTTTCCAAACTTGCTTAGATTTTATAATTTGGCGATTCCACAAGATCATTATTAATCACAGTTGATAGATAAGAAAGTTGACTCAATATCAAAATCACATGATTAGAAAAATGTCTTCTTTCCAGGTGTCTAAGCTCTTGTCAGCTATTAGTTTTCACCATTTCACTGTGCTAATTTTCAAAGCTGGTTTTATCAAGTCAAGAGAACAATTGAGTACATATACAAAAATACGTGCAGATCTTGGAGTCAGAGAGCACTTAAATCTCAACTGTGTGACACCGAAAAAGTTATGTAACCTGCCATCATTTTTATCACCTGTAAAATGGTGGTTATATGACCTCAAATAAGCCAGGTTGTGGGAAAACACTGTAGAAATATGATTTATTGTTCCGGAGCTAGCTATTATTATTCTTGATATGTTTGTTGATGGTTCACCCCTTTTTATTCCATATCAAGACCTTCTCTACATAGTTGTAGGGAAGAGCTTTAATTAGTTAAGTCTCGTTTATATATAGATAGATAGATAGATAGATAGATAGATAGATAGATTATGAAGAGGTCATATTTTCTGAGTTTCAGAAAAAGGTTCTTTCATTGGGCTTATTTGCATAACAACCTCAGTATCTCACCAAGAAAATGTAAATATTCTTAAGGATGAAGATTTGAAAATAAAAAATAATAGTAATATTATGGAATTTGGGGTATAAAAGGTCTTATACTAAGAGTTTCAAGAGGCAACAAGGGATTGGAATCCAACTGAAATCGAGATTAATTTCATTCACTATGGTTAAAAAACCAGACTTCAACTGAAGACATTTAAAAGATCTTTTGGCTGTATTCGATGATTCATGAATCAGGCAGCATCCCATCTAGCAGACAGAAAGGAGCTCCACGGAGCTGCTCAAAATGAAAGACTTTTACAGGCAGAAGGGAGAGGGATGAGCAAGTTATACTGCAAAAAGTGGATTGGTTGTGACAAGGTCACTCTCCTTTAGGGGATGGCAGGGTCTATCAGACAGATGACCTCACTAGTGCTGACCTGGTGATTCCTGACTGACTGGTTTAAGATTCCATTTTTGGGAGAGGTCAAAACTGTTATTAAGGTAAGTCTTGGTGTGGTGATGTGGGAGTTAGCATAAGTGACTCCATTTTGTGCCTGTTGTCTTGTTTTTAATACTATGAAATCAGTTAAAGTGACTTTTATGTTTACTGAGATATTTGTAAGAAAGAGAAACCATGGGAGTGGTCTAAAAGGAACAGATTTTGAGATCAGATTATCCTGAATTTGAATCCTTGCTCTCTGCCACTTCTTAGCCATGAGCATATATCTAGTCTGTTTGGACTTCAACTTTCTCATCTACAAAAATCATCTATGAAAATTGCTTAATAATCCCTACCATATACATCTCAACAGCTAGGAAAGATGAATTGCTTAAGTGCCTAGCACAGTGCCCCAGTGTGAAAGATCTCAGAAATACTAACATTGACATATGACATCAGGAAGATAAATCCCCCAATCTCTCTCCACAAACACTCACCACATTGCAGTCTTATCATTTCCTCTTGTTACTTTTTTAGCCTCTCTATTCAGTCTGGACTTCATATGATCATGAAGATGTCTTGATCAAGCTTCATGTCTTAGGGCTGTCTTAGAAGAAGTTAGCACCCAAATTTAACAATATCACTATCTTGGCAATTTTAACTTTGAATACTCCCTGTCATTGAATTTATCCAATCTCATCATGGAAACTGTTGCCTAAGAACATCACATCCATTCCCAAACCTACTAAAATCACAGTCTTTCACTAATAGTCAAGAATCCATTCCCTTCCCCAACATACACACAATTGATGTTGTTGGTTTTAGTTCTCTGTAAACATGTTGTGTTTTCTCAACAATTTTTTTTTCCAAATCTAAACTCTACTCTTGCTAGTCACCAAACACAGCTTTCAGTCTGTGACAGTGAACACAAGGCACTTTCTCAGGTTTCCACAATCCCCTCAGGAGGAAATTAACTCAATCTCTCTCTCTCCTTTTTGTTTGTTTTTACATTATGTCTGTGCATGCGTGCACATATGTTTGATGTTGATATTCTTATGTGTGTATTTGTGTGTGTATGTTAGTGGGTATATATTTGCCTATAAGTTTGTGTCTTACTTTTTCTGTGTGTTCCTCTGTGTGTGTGTCCTTTTATCTTCCCTCCCCTTCCAACAGCCCCTAAAGAGAGAGTCCTTGCTTTTCTTATTCTTTCTATGTAACCCCATTGTAATGCAAATTTTATGGATGCTCAGTAAATATTTGAATAAATGATAATATTTTGTATCCATTATATTTTTCCTTTTCACATAAATCCCAATTCTTAACCACATTGGCAGAAAACGTGATCACGCTGGATTGAATATTTTAATATGGCTTTCTTCAGATGGAATTGTTATAACTGGGACTGAAATTCAATGCGTCATTTACATATCTTTGAACCTCATTAATCCAGGCCAGAAACAATGAGACTGTATTTTTTCCCTAACTTGTGAATTAGAGCATGAATACAAGATCCAAATGCATTTTTCAAACTAATGAAAAGGATTCATAATACACATTGCTGGTTTTTCAAATGCAATAATACTTCGTTCTTCATATATAAATGTGTTATACCACAATACCTAAAATAAAAGGAGCTTTTCTATTAGTCATACCACTTTCTAATAGCATTATTAAGCATTCAGAGTAAGATCGCCAACACAACTTGGTGGAAATAGAAATATTTGCAAATCCATCAAGTAATAATTACTTGCATTCTATTTCTTAGAGACAGTTAACAATTTTCTAAAATCTATATTTAAAACTTGCTTTTAAAAAATGTAATAGCTTTATTAAGATATAAATCACATACCATGTAATTTTCCCATTTAAAGTGTACAAATTCATCGGTTTTTAGCATATTCATAGAGTTGTGCAACCATCAGCATTAACCTCACTTTAAAAATTTTCATTACCCTTTAAAACAACTCTGTACCCCTTATCCCAAAAAGAAAGCCTGTACCCATTTCTTCCCAATTCTACCCTCCAGCCCTACACAATCACATATTCTACCCTCTTTCTTTATAGAATTGCCTATTTTGGACTTTATATGTGAATAGAACAGTACAATGCGTGTTTTTTTGTAACTGACTTCTTTCACTTAACACACTATTTTCAAGGTTCATCTATTTTGAATCAGCAGTTCATTCCTTTTTTATTTTGCAGAATAATATTCTACTGTGCGGACATACCAGCTTTTGTTTATCCATTGATCAATCGATGGACATTTGAATTGTTTTTACTTTTGGCTACTATAAATAATGCTTCTATGAACAGCCATATACATATTTTTTGTGACATATATTTTTAATTTTCCTAGGTAAACACTTAGGGATGGAATTGCTGAGTTATATATAAAATCCACTTTCATGATGCCTCTTCCCAGCAATTATATGTAGAATATGTTTATAATATATATTATAATTTTTAAATTGGGTGTCTTGGGGTCACTTCATTTAGAGCATTGGAATTTAATCACATTTATTTCAACATAGTAAAGATGTTTAATTCAGAGCTGGCTAAGACTTTGATTAAAAGAGAATAATATTCATTAATAAAATTTGAGTTTCTGCTAATGTATAAAAATTTGATTTAAAAATCGTATCTAAGTTATTCAATTAAAAAATCTAAAGAAATTGATGCATTGCAATATAAATCACATCAAATCCTAATTTTCACAGGCATATACTAAAGAATGCTCTGATGTCCAAATGGAATAACTTGCCAAGGACAAGTGCCAAATGGATCCCAGCTCAAGGATAAAAATTGTTATCTTCCCCACTACAGTGGAATTGGTAGCCTTATCTCTGTGCAGTCCACTAACCATATGGTGGTATAGTCTCACCTCCATGACTACTTCCTATATAACCCATTCAGAAGACCCCATACTGAAGTCGGAAGTTATGAGAGGGATAAGAGTACGAGTCTTTCATTTTCCTCCAGAATTTAGGAAATTTGGGGAAATATACAGTTCCCAGAGGCAGCCATGAAGCAACAGAGGAAATAGGAACCAAAATAACTCTGGCAGTCAGCTGTCCTCAGATTCCAGAAAACACTCAAAAAGCTGAAGAAAGCTGGAAAGTTTCAATATAGCAGCATTATTTTTCTCTTTTTCTAAATATTCACAGGAGAATAGCCTCATTTCACCAGCTTCTAGAGCTGTTATTTTTGGTCTACTCTGCATTATACTGGTTGTTCCTTGGGTACAGGAGAAGATGCTGGCATTCAAGGGCTAATAGGAATGTGGCAAGAGGACAGTTCAAAACTGTCCTATATTGAAGAAAAGGAATGTAGCGCAAGGTTATTTCTTCTTCAATGATTTTGTGACATGAGATTTTACATTTGGACTGGCTTATTTGTAATAATGCATCTCCTCAAATTTCATGGTTGGGTGAGAGATGAGCCAAAACCCCGAGAGGAATGGATTAAAATAGTCAAAAAGAGGAGGGTGCGCTTTATTTCTTTCATATAGTAGACACACGACATTTCCTCTCTGATAAGGAAAGGAGATGGTTATAAGAAGAGGCTGGTAATAGCTTTATTTATGCCTCCAATATTTAAGAGAGGAGAAATCACAGGGCAGAAGTTAGCTTCTGATCAATGTGAACAGGCAACCTACACAGAGAGAAAGAATAACATTTACATTTGACATCTTCCCCAGAAGGCTCCAATACTAGCTAAGAGGATGCAGAGCTGAGGCAGATCAGCCTGATGATGAACAACAATGTAGGCTTAAACTGCAAAATGGAGAGTAAACGCAGTTTACCCAACCCTGTAGCAAGGGAAAGTCTTAATAGTTGGCAAGAGGAATATGGGGGATGATATACAGGAACATACTTAAATATCAAAGAAGTTTTTAAAATTTCCTTGCAGTTTTGCTTTAGATTGGTATTTCATGTACATTAATATTTTTAAAGAAAATATAGATATGTTAATTGTTCTAGTGATTTTTAAAGAGCTTCATTGAAAACTGGTTCCTTGTCAAAAGCATTTTTAAAAAACTTTGTTGGTTATCAGTAGTGCTAAAACGAAATAGGTAGTAATTACACCAGCTGAAAACTTTCACATATTGGAAATGTACCAAATGCATACTTTGGTCAAATTACTTAGGGTTGAATTTTTAAATCAATATTTGTATAAAAACTAGGCTGAAATTGAATATTATTGTCATAGAATGAACTTAATAAACATGACTTTTTAAAAATCACTTACTATTTAACCAAGTACTACTATTACCATTTTGTTATTTATCTTTATTTAAACTTTTAAACATTTGGCCTTATATTGGAGGGTTCCTTTGTTCCTTTTTCATCATTATTTGTTCTAGATTGTTCCTATAGTTATTACTACAATGCACCATTACAGTGCTAAAGTCCTTGCTTGTTTGCAGCCTAGGACCATGAAGGGATGAGATATTTCTGGCCAGCTCTGACAGTAAGAGGTATTGATAATGCAGTGATATTGTTTTTCCTTCCTCAATAATAGCAACTGATTAAAGCAAAATCATCTTCACATCATCTTCTGCACTTCAAGATCACTGAGGAAGATGTAATTTTATTGAAGTTGTCATAAACTTAGTTTCATATGCTTTGTCAAGAAGATGCTTTTTGAAGCAGATTAAGATATTTGCCCTCACTTTTATTTTTTTTAACTTCTAATATTTTTGTAAAAACTTGCTGTTTCGCATAATCCCTTGAAAAAAAATCCTCCTTAAATTCAGATCTAGAAATACGGCAGCATGCCAATGTAACTGACTTTCAAGACAAGCAAATTGTTTCTAAATTTTCATTGGTATCTAAAATTTCACAGCATGTGGACCAATTTCAGCATCTTCCCTGGAATAGAATGTTAGAAAATTCTTTACAAACAGATACCATCCAAGAAATATCTGTATTCTCAAAGCACATGAGTTTGATTCTAGCAAATAAACGAATTATTTTCTCCATGCAAATTTAATTGTTAATAAGTCTTTTCTCTTGCCCAAAGCCAAATATGGTCCATCTCTGGAAAGTTTAAAATATTATGATGACTATTAAGTATTAAACTCTTTAGAACAGGTGTTCTGAAAGCCTTTCAGGATTTGAGAGTTCTTTTTCAACACAAAAAATTTACAAATCGCCATTATTCACAGATCAAAAAGCTATGTGCAGACCACACTTAACTTTGCTTACCAGAGACTTATTGAGAGACCCAGAGTTTTCCACCACTGCTGTGAAAGACGCACTTCCATCCAATTCTTAACTTATTTATCTAAAATTATTAATTGAGCTATCATGTGCCAGGCACTGTTCTAGGCACTGAGGATATCCCAGGAAATAAATAAAACAAAGACAATCTCTGCCCTTGGGGGTTTGTATTCTAGCAAGGACGGAGAGATAAAAAATAAACATCAATAAGTGCTGTGGGGATAATAAAGTGGTGAAGATGGATGGGGGTACTGACAAGAAAGCTCTTTCCTATAAATCAAATAAGTCATCAGCATTTCGCTATGCTTCTTGGAGACTTTCTTTAGAAAGATTCCTTTCTAAACTGTGATTTTCTTTTGACTACTATTCAAAGTGCCAAATAGATCTATTTTGGTCATTTTCTTGCCATAAAAATTGGCAAAACAAATCAAATATTATAATGTCTCTGACGCTTGAAATTATATTTTCTTTTGAAAATATTACAACTTGTGACATAAGGACTGTCTGTTTTAGCATTAGATAATATGCTAAGAATATTCCAGATGTAATTATATGAAATATCTTTGGGAACATCCATTCAAATCTGTCCTACTTTGAATAACTATAATAACGCTCCATAAGAATATTACAGTCTTCAAAAATACTTTACATGTAATGTAAAGCTTATAACATGATAATCTAATTAATATTAGTAGTTATGCCACCAAATAATTATAATATGTGATAATGTACATCGAAAATTAAGAATCAAAAATAAGAAACATAGAATTTTATCAAAGTACAAACGCTATAATAACATATTTCCAAACAAACGAAGCCTTTGCATCATTTTTCTAAAAATTTGTATCAAGGTCAAAACATCATTCTAATCTGAGATAATATATCACTGTAAATTTCCCCAGAGACTCCATCTCTTTCCATATATTAGAGAATATCATTTAATTCAATTTTAGCTAATAAAGATCTTAATTTATTTGAAAAATAGCTATTATTTCTTTCAAATCCCTTTAATACAACAGAGCAAAATATCTCTGTTGTATTTTTGCCTTAGATGGAATTCCCATTTCTCCTGCTGAAATCTTTCACTTGTTCAATTTTAAGGTTGAAAATATGGTAAGTAATCATAATGCTAGTGTTTAGCTTTTAAATATTATCTGAGCTTCCTCTGTTTGAATCAAAACTATTACTTTTAAGTATTCTTAGGGCTGCTAGGAATGAATTGTGAAATGATGTATTTTAAAGTGGTACCTGAAAAGAACCTCAAATGAAATCATCATTCTAAGAATTGTATCTAAAGGCAGATAATTTGGAACATGACTTTTCTCTTCCTCAACCCTGTCTTTGGCTAAATTCTTTTTACTTTGCCACACTAAGTCTTATAGAAGGAGATTCTTTTAAAATATAAGGAGGAACCTGAACAGTAGACAGACAAAAATCACTACCATTTAAAGCAACTACAGATGAAATTCACATCACATACAATGTGAAATGCAGCATAAATACTCAGGATTTTACTACAAAATCTAGTTTACAAGCATCATTGTAACTGCTGAATGGCTTGCTATTTTGTTCACATGCTATGTGTCTGGATTGCAAATACATAAATGAAGACTAATATATTACTTCTGAATATGCTGAGAGCATAATGACCTTTAGAGCAAGAATCAGGTTGGTCATGAATGAGTTATTGTGCAAACTAGGATCTAATTGATTGGGCTTATTGCAATGATTATAATGATAATTATACAAAAAGCAGTGTCTATTCACTGGTGCTAACTCTGGATCAAGGACTTTCCTCAGCACTTCGTGTGCTTTATCTCATGATCTAAAGCTCAAATAATAATACGACACCTGGTAGTAATTCAATTAATTCTCATAGACAACTTTATGAAGTAGGCATTATTATCTCAATTTTACAGATGAGGAAATTGAGGCTTAAAAACATTAAGTAACTTGTAGAAGTCATGAACTTTAGATGTAACTGGTGGCAAAGCTAGTGATCAATTCCAAGTTTATTTGAAACTAACGTTTGCATTTGCATCCACTACATATAGTGTTTCCTACTAATTGTTTTCCTTTTTGCAGTTGAGTGACTTCTAACTGAAATTTCTGTCATCTTAGATCTTGATTCCACCTTTTATATGAAACATAATTATGGTTTACTTCCTTTGCTTGAGAGTTCGATTTTGCCGTTTGATCCTGACCCAAACCCCAGTTTAATATGCTATAACCTAACAGTTGAATAAGATGGTTGGGCATCCCTCTTCTTGAATACTTGTTCCCATGATACTTCAGGGAGGAAACTAAGGCTTAAAACTGTGTGACCTTTTGACTTTTCAAAGGGATGCACTATATCAGCTTCAACTCATACTGGGTTTTGGACATTTCTGCATATTTTAAGTAGTTGAATAGAAATTTAATCATCATATTCACATTTTTTAAATGAAAAATAGTATAAGAGCCATGAAATGACCTTCATTTTTCATTTTTACTTACTCAAATAGATTCTGAAATCTGATGATTAATGATTTTAAATAGGGCTATATAAATCAATTAACATATATTGAGATTCATGTTCTCCTTCAAGCTTACGTAATCAAAAGCCATCTTCCATTTAGGTATTTCCTTCCCATTTGGAATTGTATTGCATTTCTACTTGAAAAGGAAAACCCACTGATTTTTCTGACACGTTTCTTGCCAAGACAAAGAAGTTGGATTCATTTCCCTGGTATGTAATCACACGCCTTCCCCAGTAGCTGAGTGCATTGGTCAGGAATCTTGGTTATAAGTGGCAGAAATCCAAATTAAATTGGCTTAAGCACAAAAAGGGAGTCTTGGCTTCTATTATTGAGAACTTACAAGTGATATCTTGTACTAGGAATAGCTGGTTTCAGGAGCTCAAATAATGGCAACCTACCTCAGTTTCTTTCTTTCCCTTTCTTGGGAAAATGTCTTTTCATTTTCTGAGAAATGGCTTTGTCTTATTTTCTCTCTTTTGTCTTAATCCTGGACTCTACATGACAGTTGCCAACTTGTCAAAACTTATTTTACTTATATTAATAATAGATCACAGCATTTTGTAAAAAGCCTCTTTTTCCCAGAAGTTTCCCCAAATCATCCAGATTGGGGCTCATGTACATGGATTGGGTTACATGACTATGCCTAAACTAATCATGTGGCCAAGACAGGAAATACATCTATTGCCCAAGCATGGATCACATGGCCACCTGAGCTGGACTAAATTGTGTCCACCCAAAATTCGTATATTGAAACATTGACCAATGTGGCTGTATTTAGAGATAATGTATTTAGGAGATAATTGAGGTTAAATGAGGACATAAGGGTAAAGCCCTGATCCAATAGGAGTTGTATCCTTATAAGAAGGAACAGCAGAGAGCTCTCTCTCTCATTCTCTTTGTCACCTGAAGACACAGAAAGATGGCCAACTATAACCCAGGAAGAGAGGCCTCACCAGGAATAGAATCTACTAGAACCTTGATCTTGGACTTCCCAGCTTCCAGAACTATGAGAAATACATATTTATTTTTTAAGCCACTCAGTCTATGGTATTTTTAATAGAAGCCTGGGTTGACCAATACATCACACTTATAGCATAAATGATTGGATCAGTCCCTCCCAAAGTTTAAGGACAAAGGGCAGAAAAGAGACAACTCAGGGAAGACAACTCAGAAGCTATTCCCAAAAAAGCTAAAGTAGATATCTCGTAGGCATAGTTACCAACACAATTTTGGCTAAGCCAGAGGAGGAGGACTCTATGAGTACGCCTCTGGTACAATGGAATTATGTGCAAAGCTTGTGTTGTGTGCATCAGCACATATTCTTGGGAAGATGATTCGTGGAGTTCATCAGATCCTCAAGTGGAAGATCAGTCCTCAAAAATGTCCGGATCTGTGTTCAGTAGGGCCTATAGAATCTCCAGTTGGGCGTAGGGGTGAGGAGGAGAAGGAGTAAGGATGGATTCCAGAGATATTTAAGAGAGCTGTTCGACTTTGTTTTGCATGATCGCTCTGCAATAAAAGGACTCACTCTAAGTGTTATAGCATCAGATGCCAAGTTAACTGTTACCTGTGAGTTGTTCACCCTTTACTTCATATATCCTTGGGAAGAATGGGTTGTTTAGTTCCTATATTTGTAATGTGTTACTCAATTATTAAAAAGTCACCTTAGGGGCTGGCCCCGTGGCCGAGTGGTTAAGTTCGCGCGCTCCACTGCAGGCGGCCCAGTGTTTCGTTGGTTCAAATCCTGGGCGCGGACATGGCACTGCTCATCAGACCACGCTGAGGCGGCGTCCCACATGCCACAACTAGAAGGACCCACAACGAAGAATATACAACTATGTACCGGGGGGCTTTGGGGAGAAAAAGGAAATAATAAAATCTTTAAGAAAAAAAAAAGTCACCTTAAAGATTTGGCACAATGTTAGGAACTATAAAAAGTTGGTTCAAAGGATAGTCTCTCCAGGAGCTTTCATGGTAAACAGACATTCCTTCATCCACAGCCACTGCTACATAGAGAAAGAAAACAAAACATCCAAACTACTTGCTCATAAGCAAATACGGTTGTCAAAATGGTTGCTTTGTATCCTAAGTGCTAATTGGGTGAGCTGGTCTGGGTGAGGGAGAAATGTTGCTTTTCTCCTAGCTGTTTGTGGAAGTTTGAATAATCTTAATCAATATCCATTCCTGTTAGCATGAAAGCAAGAAAAAAAAGTGAGAGAAAAGAAAAGAACCTTAAAATAACAATCATGGGGTCACATTGTTATTTTATGACCATGTCTCACAAAATTAGCAAAGATTATTGCAGCTACAGAATTTGCAACTTGCATAAAATAATGTATTTCAGTACATAATTTCTATTCATTAAAATATGTGAAATATGCCACTGTATGCACAAATCAGATTCATCCAAAATACAGTTGACTCGCATGTCACCAGAATGAAAGGTGATTAAAAATATAACCTATGAGTGTTTCTAAGCAGAGAATAAAACCCTGCTTTTATTCCAACACCTTATTTGGCATCAAACTAACACCTCATTTCTGTAAGAGAAAAGTGGGATTCTTACCAGTTTATTTCTCAGATGATGCTAATATTTCTAGAATATCACCACCTCATATTCAAGCTCAATTAAAAGTTTAGGCAGATAAATCAATTGGCAGCCTAAACATTAGGATGACAATGATCTCATTTACTTAGGATGAGGGGGGAAAACTGGCCAAAGAAAGAAGCTACCCAAGAGGCCAGACAGTTCCAAATTGACATTAGATCAAATTTACCACAGTGTCAAATGCCCAAGACATTGACTGAAAAATTCTGTTTTAGAAGATTTTGGTTGGTTTGGTTTTTGTTCTTTTTTAATAAAACGCTTGCCACCAATAACACACATTATAAATATAACTAAACTATGAAATAGCAGAAAGCCTTGGAAACCTTCTGTAAAAGTGAACACCAACCACTTCCTTCTCTGCAATGATTCTGTCTGACAGCAGCAAAGGCTCACAGGTCGGTGAGAGAACTGCCCAGGCACTCGGAAGGGCTGAGGAAACTCGCCAGACATCTGAGACAGAGGCAGATGGCAAGGATGGAGGCCACAGGCAATAGCACCTGTGGTCTGGGTTGGGGTCTAAAGATGGAGATGAGCACATACCCCAAAATAGATGGTTGAAATCTAACTGCCATGGATGAGACTCTCAATAATAACTGCAAGTAGGGAATAAAACTGGGGCTGTATGTCTATGCCCCTTGGCTATCTGAAGGACCAAGGAGAAATAAGTGGAAACCACTGAAGGATGTTTGCATCTTTATTAATTGTAATAAAGAAGGTTATTATTATTACTTTTTTTTAGTTATGGTATGTTCAGAAACATCGCACAAAAGAAAAAAATATATGATTGATAGTTTCCCACATTAGCCAGCCCTGGAGGTCTAATGGTTAGGATTCGGTGCTCTCTTCACACCAGCCCAGGTTCAATTTCCCATCAGGGAACCACACCACCCATCTGTCAGTTTTCATACTGTGGTGGCTGTGTGTTGCTGTGATGCTGAAAGCTATGCCACTGGTATTTGGAATACCAGCAGGGTCACCCATGAAGGACAGATTTCAGCAGAGCTTCCAGACTAAGACAGACAAGGAAGAAGGACCTGGCCATTCCCTTCTGAAAATAGTGGCCAAGAAAACCCTATGAATAGCAGCAGAGCATTGTCAGATACAGCACCAGCGGCTGTGGCTCGGAGTGGCTATGAATTGGAATCAACTGGCACTAACTACAAAGCTTACCACATTAAAACTACTGCAAGCTTGGGGCCAGCCCCGTGGCCGAGTGGTTAACTTCACACACTTTACTTCGGCAGGCCAGGGTTTCGCTAGTTCGGATCCTGGGCCTGGAGATGGCATTGCTCATCAAGCCATGCTGAGGTGGCATCCCACATGCCACAACTAGAAGGACCCACAACTAAAAATATACAGCTGTGTACCCGGGGGCTTTGGAGAGAAAAAGGAAAAATAAAATCTTTAAAAAAAAAAAAACTACTACAAGCTCTGGTGTCTTTTGTTCTTTTTTTCATTTCTGATACATGGTTTTTCTTTAGCTCTTATGATAATATAGATACAATTTTATAAATATTTCCTACTTATAAATAAGGATTTTGTATGTTGTGAAAATACCTGAAATCTGTGTCCATGAGAAGAATATAGCCAACTATGCTTAAGAATGGGCATCGCTCTGTCTCAATGAGTTAGGGTTGGGGGTAAAGGCAGGGTGAGAGAGGTAGAATGGGTATAGATTGCTTAAGGAAAGGAAAAGATATCTATGGATGGATTTTAGGAATTTCTCTAAGGAATCGAAAGATATAAAATTTTGCTTTAAGAAAGTGTCTGTAAAGACATGCATTTTTCTTTGATTTTAAATTAAATTTTATTTCATTTATTTTTTAAAATAGAATTTATTTTTTAGACTAGTTTTAGGTTCACCATAAAATTAAGCAGAAGGTACAGAGATTTCCAATATACCTTTGCCCCAACCTAGACACAGCTTCCCCCACTTTCAAAAGCCTATACCAGAGTGGTACATTTGTTACAATCAATGAACCCGCATAGACACATCATTACCCAAAGTGTGTAGTTTACATTGGGATCCATTCTCAGTGTTATACGTTCGATGGGTTTTGACAAATGTGTAATAACATGTATCCATCATTATAGTATCATATTTTCAGAGTTTAGGGGTTTTTTTATTTTGTTTTAGTTTCACTGCCTTACAAGTTCTCTGTGTTCTGGCTATTCATCCTTCCCTCCCACTTAATCCCTGAGCAAACATTGATCCTTTTAGCACTATCTCCATAGCTTTGCCTTTTCCAGAAAGTCCTATAGTTGGAATCATACAATGTGTGGCCTTTTCAAATTGGCTTCTTTCACTTAGTAATATGCATTTAAAGTTCCTCCATGTCTTTTCATGACTTGATAGTTCATTTCTTTTCAGCACTGAATAATATTCCATCATCTGGATCTATCACAGTTTATCTATTCACCTATGGAAGGACATCTTGATTTCTTTCAAGTTTTGGTAATCATGATTAAAGCTGCCATAAATATACATGTGCATTTTTTTGTGTGGACATAAGTTTTCAACTCGTTTAGCTAAATAGCATGAAGCACATTTGCTGGAACATATGGTAAGAGCATGTTAAGTTTTGGAAAAAATGGCTCACCTGTTTTCTAAAGTGGCTGTACCATTTTGCATTCCCACCAGCAATGTATGAGAGTTTCTGTCGCTCCACATCCTTGCCAGCACTGGCTGTTGTTAGTGTTTTGAATTTTAGTCATCCTGATAGATTGTAGCGGTATCTTATTGTTTTTCAGTTTGCAGTTTCCTGGAACATCTTTTTATATGCTTATTTTTTTTAATTTTTATTGTTGAATTTTAGGAATTCTTTGTATATTTTGGATAACAGTCCTTTATCAGATGTGTCTTTTGCAAATATTTTCTTCTAGTCTGTGGCTTGTCTTCTCATTCTCTTGACATTGTCTTTTGCAGAACAGAAATTTTTAATTTTAATGTAGTCCAGCTTATCAATTGTTTCTTTCATGGATTAGACCTTTGGTGTTGTATCTAAAAAGTCATCGCCATACCCACGGTCATCTTGGTTTTCTTCTATGTTATCACCCAGGAGGAGTGTTATAGCTTGCATTTTATATTTAGTCTGTGATTCATTTTGAGTTAATTTTTCTGAAGGATGTGAGGTCTGCGTCTAGATTTTTTTTTTTTTTTTTGCATGTGGATGTCCAGGTATTCCAGCACTCTTTGTTGAAATTAAATGTATTTTTGACTAAATAAATACATGTAAATGGTTTAAATAAAACGGATGATTAATTTTTTCAATTTCTCCTTCTGAAATTTGTATCTACCTTATTAATATGCTTAATATTACTATAATACTGTTAGTGATTTATCGATTTCTGATATTATTTATTGATAAAAACTACCATTCCCTATGTAATTTTATTACAAATTTACATTATTATGACTAGTAAATAGTTCCCACAGAGCCAAATACTTTAATAAATTTTCCTCTTTTGTATTGAATTTAGTAGCTCCTGAAGTTAATAATTTTCCATTAGATCTTCCAACTGCCTATCATTAACATTTTTCTTTCTTTTTAAAATAAAGAACTGTTGAAACATATTGGAAAATACACCCCTTCAGCTTTTTTTCTCCCTCCACAGATCCTTCATCCTTCTGCTTCAATCTGTACATTCCCATGAAAATCGAGATTTTCAAGGAAAAAATACAAGTGTCATTGGAAATCCATATGCAATTGAGTGAATTCTGGCAGAACTTAATTCTATTTTATAGTCTCCCTCATTCCCCTTTCTGTTGGGAGTGAGAGTAGGTGAGAGGACAGTGGGAGTTCAGAAAACATTCATTATTGTTCAATATGCAGAGCAGCGGGGGAGAGAAATTAAAGCAGAAGAGTGGAGAGAAGCAGCGGCAATTCGGTTCAAATCAGCAACACTCCTTCGTGGGAGTGCGAGCACCCAAGGGGAAGAGAATCTGAGAGTGCCCATCTTCTTGATCTTGCTGCGCTCTGTGAGTAAATATAAAATGACAAAGTGAATATGCCCCCAGAAACTGAAGGAAAAACAGGTAAAAAACTGACTGAAACAGAGGCACCCTGCTGCATCGATCACCGGGGCTCTTCTCAACTTTACCGTGGCTTTAAACTTCTTTTTTGTGCTCACTTCCTTACATATCATGATAAACATCTTTAGTCAAAAGACGATGAGATTTCCCAAAGAGCATCAAATAGTTTAATATGCAAAAAAGATCAGAAATTGAATGGAAGAAGTAGCAATTGCTTGTCAGCTAACACTAGGTAGGCATTGCACAAAATCCCACTTCCTCAGCTATGAATATTTAAAATTGGCAACCACATTAGAGGAGAACAATGAAGCAAGTCTGACAATTTGGCAAACTCCCCCACCTAAAGATTTACAGAAACACAGAACAAGCAGAATATGACATTTGACAACTGCCGTTTCTGAACCAAACTGTTATTATTTCCAAAGCAAGTAATTTCTCAGAAAGCAAAGCAAAGCAAATAAACAATCAAAAACCATAGTGATGGAGCTGTAAACACAAGCTGGTTTTTAAACTGAAATATAGGGGCCGCCCTGTGTGACGGAAGACAAATTTGGACTGAATAATACAAGAACGAACTCAAGCCTTTATTCCAAGTCAATCTGAAGCAAAGGAAACTTAAAAATTCATTATTCATTTTTGAACAAACATGAAATTCTTAGTTCCAGCTGGGACCAGAAATTAAATAGCCAAATTAGAGAACCAGAAGACAGGAGAACTCTGTGATATGAACATCTCATTTGAGAACGTGAAATAGGAATATTTTACGGAAGTATAATTAATAAACATTCCAATCTAGCCTTGTCAAACTTAAGAAATTAAAACTGCTCATTAGGAAATAAAAAATACTATCTTATAGTGTTTTAAAAACCCAAAGTCACACCTGGAATCAATTATATATTATTCTATACAGTGTGATGCCAAGAAGTAACATAGCTCTTCTGTTTATTAGAACTGGATAGTTTTCTCTGCATCATTGTATATGCAATGTCTAGTACTGAGTCAAGCACATAGTAGGTGATCAATAAGCTCTTATTGAATAAATTAATATTCTATAAATACATTTCACCATACTATTTTCCAACCAAGTTTTAATGATTCCAAAGGTGAAAAAAAGAAAAGTAAGTTCTCCTTAGAAAAAGTCTGCTATAATAACAGAAGTAGAAAAGAGGTAGGAAACATATGCGAGAAACTATAACAGTCATATAATATGCACAGCTTCTACTTATACTAAAAAGAGGGCGCATGAATTCTTTCATCATTTTCACAAATATTCATTTAGTATCTAATCTACAGTTATATTAAATTCCACTATATAAAGATGTACAACATATTGCCTCTGCTCTTGAAAAACCTGTAATCCAGTAGGAAAGACAAATGCATAATTACAATTCAATTTGAAAAATTCTGTATTAGAACCTCCCAAAATATTATAGCCACATAGAAAAGTGAGAATCTTAGATAGAAAATACATGAAAGCAAGCATACTGATAAGGGAGAATATAAATATATATATGATGGCTTTTAGTTAGAAATATAAGGAAAAATAACAGAAATGAAAAGAAAAATATTTGCAATGTCGAAAGTCCAAAAATAAGTTACCTTTTTTTGCTACTGAATAGTGAAAGAGACTTTGCTGTCTTAGAGATACATCTTATTTCTAAAAAGACATCCAGGGCAGCAAAGACTATAATAAGGCCATATTAGCTACGATGAAGTCATTAACTGGCAAGTGGATGTAATCAAGTTTTGTATACCAAAGAAGTATTTGAAATAGTCAAAGTTATGAATATATCCAATGCAAAGAGAAATATAACATAAGCCAAGAATTGAGTTAAGCATTTATTACTCATTTGATTTCATAGGGAAAGCATCAATCTGTGCCTAGATACGTAGATTTCTTTCATCTTGCGCCAAATCAACTATTTTTTGTTTATTATGCAAATTTAGATGTTTACTAAAATTTACATATGTACATGCTTAATTTTGCTTTGAGTATGTTAGTAAGACATCTGCCTAAGGTTTTAAAAATATAGAGAAGTCTTTTTCACCTTAAAAATAAATTTAAGCATACAATAATTCTGACCTGTCTGTATTTGTCAGCCCAGAGCTTTATTCGCCATGCTGCATTGTTTCTCAATCAGTTCTTCTCCAACGTCTTCAATTTAAAAAGTATACGTTATGACAGTGTTAAGAAACTTTATTAAGAAAAAAATCTCGTTAAGAAATCTTTAAAACTACTGCTAGAATCTGTGTCACGATCTTTATGTAAATAATAAATTTCAAAGATCTCCTTCTTTTTCCAAACAAAAGCCACTGAAAGATGTTTCCTGAATGTGCTTCAAAGAACTGAAGGGAATTTCATTTCACTTCCGAAGGAATGACAGGAAGGCTGTGACATAGGAGAAATCTGCCTTAAGCTACTGTCACCAACGTAAATCCTAAAAATGGAATCCCTAAAAAGCAATACTAATAATATTTTAAATTTTAAGGTGCTTGAATATTTGACCAAATTTTGCAAAGAATGAGAATTCTAAAACAATGAGAATTCTAAAAACAAGGAAAATGAAGCATTCGCCATTCTCCCTAAAGAGTGATGAATGTTTCATTATTCTTGTTTTCTAAATTATTAAATATTTCAAATATATGAAAATTACATAGAATTTGAGAGAAACTCTGCCATAATTGCTTCAATTCTCTTCCTTAACAAGCAAAACATTAAGCATTACATAATTAGCTGAAGCCCAAGGTAATCTATCTGTGATGGTTAATTTTACGTCTCAATTTGACTGACCACAGGGTGCCCAGATTAAATATTATTTCTGGGTCTGTCTGTGAGGGTGTTTCCAGATGATATTACCATTTGAATCAGTGGATTCTGTAAAGTAGACTGCCCTCCCCAACATGGTTGGGCATCGTGCAACCCCATTGAGGATCTGAACAGAACGAAAGGCAGAGAAAGGAGAAACTCACCCCATTTTCTTCTTGCCTGCCTGCTTTGGCTGGGACATGTCATCTCATCATCACAGGACCTCGGACTGGGATTTACAAAATAGGCACATCTGGTTCTCAGGCCTTCTGACTCACACTGAAATTATACCACAGGCTTTCCTGGGTCTCCAGCTTGCAGATGGAAGATCATGGGACTTCTCAGCCTCCATAATCACATAAGTCAGTTCCACATAATACACATAAATCGTATAGATGGACATAGAAATATGCAAGATATATATATATATATATATATATATATATATATATATATATATTTCTTTCTCCTACTGGTTCTGTTTCTCTGGAGAACTCTGACAAATTAATTAATTCACCAAAACTGACCACTGTTCTGAATGTGGTATATATATATATATATATATATGTAGACTGCTTCTTACATTATTACTACTATACATATTATAATTCATTAAACAAGTTGGCATTTTATCATTTAGGACTGTAAATAAATAAAATCAAGACATATGTGTCATTTTGCAACTTTTAAAAGCTCAATCTTGGGCTTGAGATTTATTCACACTCTCACCAGTTGACTTCATTCATTGATTTTAGCACTTTTTCATATGAACATGCATAATCTATTAGTTCATTCCCTTACTGAGGTATACTTAGGTTGTTTTCTGTTTTTTTAGTTGTTATTATTATTACAAGCAATGCTGTAATGAATATCTTTGAAAGTAACTTTGTGCCAAGAGTGATACTCAAAATATTTAACATTTGGAGTCATTTGGGAACTACACAATAAGAATGGAGAACTGGCTAGCCGTTAAAAAAAAAAAGAGCTATTATAATAGAGTGTATTGGTTCAATATCAGTCCTGCCTTGTGATCATGGACAAATATTTTTCTAGAATAGATATCCAGAAGTTAAATTGCACAATCAAAAGTTCTAAATTTTACATACTGCCAAATTGTTATTTTAATTTCTATGTCCTTGGTAATTATATCAAGCATTTTGAATAGACTTGTCCAATAGCGTATGTGATGTTTCTTCTTCAAACTGCTTATTCATAAGTTTCATCCATCTTGCTCTTTATTGGTATTTCTCTATTGATTTTTAAGAGAAAGATTTGTATTGATTTCTTTAAATATTCTCAATACAATTTTTTTGCAGATATTTTATCCCAGATCATTATTTTTCTTTAAACTTTGAAATGCTGTGCTTTGTTCTATAGAGATTGTGTTATATCTTCTTCCACTTTTTATCAAAATGAAATATTTCTTTTACCTGTTTAATTTATTCTTGTATATTCTTTCATTATATAGCTCTTCTTCTAGGATACACACAATTTTTAACACACTTATGTAAACAAATATTTCTTTGTCATTACAAAAAAATTATTTTCCCTACTTCTCTTGAGTCTGTTCATTTCAGTTTATATAATCATACTTTGAATTCATACTGTCAAATATTTTTCCTTCTCATTACCTTTACTTTCGAGCTACAGTTTTTTTCAGCATTTGCCAATTTATTCTTATTTAATGGCCCTCCCTAACAAATTCTTCATAATTTCTGGTCTCATCTCTTTTCCAGAATTGTTACAGACATATTCTATCTATTTCCTCTGAATTCTGAAGATTTTAGCTGGAGTGAAGTAACTGTGCTCAGTAGACTATCTGGACCCAGTCTGTCTTAATTTTGCAAAAACATTTTTGAATGCAAAAAAGTCTAATTGACAGAAATATTTACTATCCACACATGGGAGCTATCTGAATAGACCAACTTGAAGGTGTAGTATTAGGAGACCCAATATATTAGTCCATGTTCTCCATGAGGAGATACCAAGACAAGATTAAACGTGCAAGGGTTAAGGGCAGCACCAAAGAGAGAAAACAGGTGTACGTCACTACATTTCCACTTCTGAAATCTACAAAATGTTATAAACCAATGTTACCTCAATTAAAAAAAGAGAAAGAGAGAGAGAAAAAACGCGGAGAGAGCTGGAAAAGGCTGGAGGAGCCAGCAAACTGCAATGCACGTCTGACTTTGAATAAAGGAAAGAAGAAGGTAGCTGCATAGAAGCATCCTCAGTTGTGTGCATTTTCAGAAAACAAACTTCACGAGGCTTTTGGGGAGTCCCTGAGCCAAAGTCAGCCATCAGAGGATTCCTGTATCTCCCAAGAACGGTCTGCCTTAGTGTCCCTGCTGTGCTCACTCATCGACTGGGCGTAGCCCGTGGTTGACAGGAGTCCCCAGTACAAGCACGGTGATGGATTTATGAGAAGCTCGAGTCTGTGGTGGGTTAAAATTTTTGTAGTTGGAGGTCTGAGAGGCATATTCTTATACCTGCCAGGGTGACATATAAGTTTTCCCTATTTCATTCAGAGTTAGGTTATTTGAACTTCAAGTTTCATTATGTTTTCACTTTTTCAGGATGTAACCTTCAGAATGGTAGGCACTGTGTATTTAGAACAATACCTGCAGGCTCTTTACAATTCCTTTTATTGTAAAAATATCAATTATTACTCATTTAAAATAAGAATAATCCTACTATAGCATTTTATTCCATCAGAATGTTGAAAGTAGAAAACCACTAATTTTATTTATTTATAAGTTTTGGGAGAACAAAAGGGCATTTTTAATTCTCTCCATTAATGTGCTAAATGCATATAATCTCGTCACCCTATCCAGTCGATGTAAGTGTATAAAAGATCAAGAAATAAACAAATTACAAATGGAAAACAGTATATTGGCCAATAACACTCATGACCAGTAGCTTTTCTAAAATTTCCCAAAACTGCTTTTATAATTGTCATAGAATGTTCTGTGAACACTTCCATCAGGTTTTTCTGTATCCAGAAATGTTTTTCTCTTCTTTTGCTTCATTAATTGTAGTTTTTTTCTCTTTCTTAATACCATATTACTAATTTATTTAGGCATACTTAATTCAATTAGTTTTTAATTTTTAGTTAAGGCTTCATTTCCTCTTATATTTTTCTGTTCTTTCCTAAAGCTGCTGTAATTTCAGGTTTTTAGTATTAGGCTTTTCTGAAATAAATATGGCATTCCAGGTACAGTCCGCTCAACAATGGAGAGAGGCAGGCACATGGCCCTCCTCTTGGTTCATGACATGATGCCTTTCCAACCCCAAATAATACAGTAGTTTTTAACTGGCCATACACACTGCAAATTCACATCTAATTTGCTATCCACAGCCTTTTCTCTCTTCATCACTGCCTCCTTTGGATGTCTAGACAATGTAGAGAAATCTAAACTACTTTTATTATGTCTCATGAAGCTTATGCCACTTAACAAATGCCACTCTTCGTACAGTTAGTAACATGTGTGTGGAATCTGTATTTGCTTTCTTTACTTTAACTCTTGCTTGTAATTCAAAACAATACTAACACATTTGTGAAAATATTATGGCTGAGTACATAGTAGGTCTTGCTATTACTCAATAAATGCATGTTGAGTTAACAATATTAACAAGGAGTGCTTTTTATCTTGATCTTTAATAAAAATGTGAAATTATGTTTTATGTGGCATAAGCTATTCTGACAACTTACATAAGGATACTTTATCTTGTACTATGTAGTATTTCTTAATTTTAAAAGCAATGTATATTCATTAAACAGATCACAAAATATATAAACTGCACACAAACATACACATAAAAGAAAAATGAAAATAACCTTTAGATACTAAATATATACGTGTGTGCATATATACATATATATAAATATAAATTGTTTAAATGTTTTATATATACACGTTTAGCAGCCATTTATCATTTGATCATAAGTAAGATTCTAGCATCCTTATATGTGATTCCGTGTTGTTACAAATATTTAATGCTTAAACTGTTAGTTTCTCAATGTCCCTGTTATGTAGCAGAAATCACCCTTGCCAGGAGTGAGCACGGAGAAGCAAAGAGAATCAAAGCACTTAATGTCCCTTTTGTTTGACACTCCAATGGTGGTGACCCTGTGGTCTATTTCTCAGATTCTTTCCTCTTGAAAGTTTCTAAGGACTGGCTAGCCAGAAGTCACTCTGTTCTCACTTTCCCCTAACAGAGGCAAAAAATGTTAATCCCTTGCAGCTAGGATTAAGTTTATGACATAATCCTGGCCAATAATTTGTAAGCAGAATTTTCTGGATAAGGCTTCTAAGAGCTAGATCTCACAACCACCATAATGTCTAAAATGAAAAAGACTGATCAGATCAAATGTTGGCTCAGACGCTCTTAGTGGGAGAATAAATCAGTAAAACTTCTTTCGAAAACTGTTTGGCCTCATCCACTGATGTTTAGCACACCGCATGAATTAGGCACTCCACTCCTAGGTGGAGTCCCCACAGAAATGCATATGTATGGTTACAAAAGGAACAAAAAAAACACAAAAACTATTATAGCACCATTCATAGTAACCTAATACAGAAATCAACCCAAATGTCCATCAATGGTGAAATGGATAAATTATGAATAATCACAAAATAAAATCTTTTACTACAATGAGAATGAAGAAGCTACAACTATACCCAACAAAAAGGATTAACATCACAACTGTAATAATAAACAATAATAAAGTTATTTTTATAAATAATAATTAATAAATAATAAATAAATAATAAAGAAGTCAGCCACAAAAGAGTATTAACTAACTGTATAATTCCATTTATATAAGGTTCAAAACTAGGAAAAACTATCCTGTGGAGTGATCAGTCAAGACAGTCGTTATCATTGTCTGGAAGTAAGAGGGATCTCCTTAAGGGTTGGTATTGTTTTAATTCTTAATCTGGGTGTTGTTACACAGGTGTGTTCAATCTGTGAACTTTCAACTATCTGTGCATTTATGATTGGAAAGTATGTTATACTTCAAATAAAGTTTACTGAAAGAGAGAAAGAGGAAGAGAAAGAGAGGAGGAGAGAGAGAGAAAGAATGAGAGAGCAAGAACGAATTTGGCTGGCAGGGTGCCCCCTTTACCTCTGGACCTACCACCCTATTTCTAGCTGAAACACACATGTAAGTTATGGATATGCAACAGTGACATTGAGACCATAAGGATGAAACCTGTAAACCAAAGATACCGATGTGCAAAGACAGATAGTGCCGGGGCCTCTAATCTCTGATGACATCACTGAAGAACTGTGCCAACTCTCATATACTTATTTCCAGACTTCTTGTTGCTTAAGACAAATTAACTCTTTACACATTTTTGATGCTATTTGTCAGATTTTCTCTTGGCTGCCATCACATTCAATTCCTAACTAATTCACCATTTTATTCTAATTTTTAGCAATTTTCTTTCATGTTAGCAGTACCATCACGTGTAAACTTAATCCAAACCACTAAACCTGGCCATTTTGGTAGTCCAAGAGAGAACCTAAATGTTTGCACTAAAGTTTGAAATAAAGTATCATTAGTTTAAAACAAATAGCTGGTTCCAGTTCAAGATGCTGACACGGGAGAACTCTCAGCTGGCCTCCTCACACAGAGACACAAAATCTGGAGGTATAAATGGAACAACTTCCTCTGAAAAAAACCCTAAAAACTGTCTGAGCATCTCCTATGCATCACGGCATATGAGAGAGGCCCAGAGTCACGGAGGGAACTCAAAACCCAGAACTTCTCCTGGAGGAGCTAAGTGTTTCAACTCCACACTGGGCACCCCTAACTTCTAAGACTTGCACCTGTAAGATGGCCCCCAACACATCTGGCCTTGAAAACCAACAGGGCTCGAATCCGTGGGACCCACAAGGGTACACCTATCTGAGAAATGGCTCTTAAAAGCCTAGAGGGCTTGGACTCGCCTGCCCCAGGGCCCAGAGGAAGCTGCAGATGGAGACATGCCTGGACTTTCTGTGAATGAGGCTCCTTTGCTAATCTTAAAGGGTTGGCCTGAGAGGCAGGTGTCTTAAGGTAGCGCTCAGCTAGAGGCCTGCTGTTGGTGGGCACCATCTTCACACTTTCCCTCTGACTCACTCTAGCCAGCATCTTTCTTTTTGAACCTCTTCTTTTCTTTTCCTTTTTTCCCTGCAGGTGCTGTATGTTCCCTCTGTTTCCTTTCAGCCGGCAGGCACTATCTTTGCAGTCTAGCTGGCAGGCGCTCTCTTCCTTTCTCTTTTTTTTCCCCAGTGGGTGCCTTCTACAGGCTCTACCTCTCCCTCATGCCAACCTTTGGATGCCATCTTTCCACTCTCCCTCTGCCATGCTCCAGAGTGCCAGGAGCTCTTGAAGGGGAGCTTTTACCTGTGACTTGTGCCCCAGTGTTTGCAGCTGCCACCCAGGCGACGCCCCTTGCTCGCCTGGCTCTGGTGGTCGGGGGGCTTGTGTTTCTGGGCCCTGTGGGACTGTAACAATTGGAGAGACAGTTCTCGGCAGGCTACTACCCGCAGGGCTCTGCATAGACAGCTGACTGAAATGTGCCCCATCTTTCTGTGAAAACACGCCCCTATTTGTTTGTCCTGGAACTGTGGTCTGAGTGGCAAACATGAGGTCTGGCGCACATGTAGTGGCCTACAGAGCTGGGGGGCTCTGTGTCACTCTGCGTTGCTCCAGCTCTCCTGTATGTCCCACACAGGAGCCTATACACTCCTCTGGAGACCTGATTTTTACCACTGCCACCCAGGGGACACCTCCAGATCGCCAGGCTGTGGTGGCCATTGGGACTTATGCTTGCTGTCCCACAGGACTATATGTATTTGCATTCTTTAAAAGCTGCTGCCTAAGGGTCTGGCTTCCAATCAGCCTGATTCCAGGTGCTGCCTGAGATGCTGCCTTTTGGGACACTGAATGGTCTTGACACACCCCCAACTACTGGAAGCCATTAAAAATAGCATAGGCTGCTTGAACAATCACAAAGGTTTGAGAGACAACAAAGCCCTATGGCAGGGGTGAATGACGAGTTTCATCTTCTACACAAGGCCAGCCCTTCAAGATTGGGAGAGGTGGCTGTTTCATCTAATGCATAAAAACCAACAAGAGAGTCAAACAAAATGAAGAAACAAAGGAATATGTTACGAACCAAAACACAAGATAAAACCTCAGAAAGAAACCTTAATGAAAAGGCATAGTTTTGAAAAAAAAAATTTATTATTCATGCTTTAATAATTGGCAAGAAGACTGATATATTTTGTAAAAACCCAATATGCTCATGTTTGCTGAAAGAATATAGCCTGTTTTGCATTCTCCTCACATCTTTGATGTGCCCTTTTGACTATTCTCCATTTACCTCAAATAGCATTGATTATAATCAGTTATTTCAGTCCATTCTTCACTCTAGTTTGTGAGGTCTTTGAAAGCAACGGGCCTGGTTTTAATCTCAGTACTTAGCACAGTTTTACAAAGAAAAGACATATTACATATATATTTGCTAAATGTTGCATGAATGCATTAGGAATAGATTTTTAAAGCCATGGTGTATTTGAGGTGTATAATGGATATATGTCATTTTTTACTACCATTTATTAATTTCCACTTTTCTTCTGCAGGAGTCTGCAAAGTTTTTCTGTAAAAGGCCAGATGATAAATATTTTCAGCTCTGCAGGCCAAAGGGTCTTGGCCACAACTATCAACTTTACCATTGCAACAGAAAAGCAGCTATAGGCAATACATACATGAACAGGTGTAGCTGTGTTCCAGCAAAATTGATTTACACAAATAGGCAATGATCAGGATTTGGCCATGGGCCATAGTTTGTCAACTCTTGTGTCTGAACTTGTTGTAAGTACAATAACAAGTACCCACTGCTACTAATAAAGCTAAAGAGATCAGAAACTTCTCCTTCATTCTCTATGATAAATTGAAAGTCTAGACTTTGGAGAAAGAAACACAAGGAAGAAAAGACAGTGGGAAGCTATTCATTGTAATAACGGGGAGGTGCTGACCAGATTTTTCCCACCTTAATGCCATTATGGTACCCTTGGCGTCTCACATTTCTGGAGCCCTGATTTTTTTAAAGGTTTTGCCAACTTTAAAATGCAGATTTTATATAAAATCTAAATTTTCAGATTCTCCTGAAGAATTGAAAAAAATCCTATGGACCTTAGAACTGGCCGATCCGTTCAGACTGAGCGTAAGTTTGCAGTTCCCCATCACGCCCCACTGCCTTCCCTATTACGAGGCTTAGGTCTGTTGCCGTTTTGTGTCACTCATATGCTGTTGTTTTTCTTAACCTTGTTTTCTTCACACAGTTATGTTGCCTGCCTAGTAAGTGTATAGACCTGTAGGTTCAACTGTCTAAATGGGTCATCAAAATATGCCTTTATTTTTAGGATGATCCCACATCTAAAACCCTCTCATCTGGATATGACTCAATAAGTGGTCTTCTTAACTCGAAACAAACACAATAATCCAGAAGTAAAGGTGAATCTTATTCTACACACTCTGAGCATGTGGAATATCTCACATTCCACATACTCTGAGGGGGGAAATAACGGCTTTTCTTTTAACCATAAAACAAAGGGCTTATGTTTTCAGTTGGGGAAGAAATAACTCCACTCCTCTACCTCCTTTCCTCCCCTGCCCCAACTTCCTCAGAAATTGCGGTGCACAATCACATTCTGTAGTTTTTAATTTGGATGTGAGGTTTCTGGACATAGCTTCAACATTCTGACGTTTCTTCCCATCTGAAGTATCAAAATACTGTTAGATGGAGCCCATTATTAAGTAGATTGTTTTTTTTCTATTTTCCATGTTTCCCTCCATGAGGAGGGGGCTCCATTCACATAACACAACTGGCTCTTCTCGTCCGTTTCACTCACTCAGTCTAAGAGGAGTGTATTTAATTTCCTATTTCGGGAGATGTGAAGAAGAGTGTGGGAACGTGCACACTGGCCCCACCCTGATTGGGAGCAGGATTTTCCTCGTAAAGTATCGTCTTTTCTCCTCTGCTGTTCTGCGAGTTTACAAGGGACAGCCTGGGGTGGTCAACTCTTGTTTCTGAGAGGGAAATCCATCTAAGGCAGAGTTCTGTATTAGAAATCTCATTTGCCTGCAAACTTAATACACGTTTTTAAATATCAACTTCATTAACAGAAAGGAGATATTTTGACTTCCATCTGTGTAACTCCTTTGTCTTATTTTAAAGTACACTCAGAAGCCAGACGGACAAAGTGGAGTGATGTTACTGGGCACCCTTGGGATCACCACCACATGTGAGTAACAAGGTGTTCTTGGAGACCACATCCCTCCATGTTTTTCTTTTTGGTGAGGAAGATTGGCAGCAGATGTTAGCTCAGTGCCAGTTTTCCTCCTTTTGTTTGAGGAAGATTGTTGCTAAGCTAACATCTGTGCCAATCTTCCTCTATTTTTTGTATGTGGGACACTGCCATTGCATGGCTTGATGAGTGGTGTGTAGGTCCACGCCCAGGATCCGAACCTGCAAACCCCGTGTTGCTGAAGCAGAGTGTACGAACTTAACCACTACACCAGCAGGCCAGCCCCCTCCACAATTTTCAATATTAGTCAGTTTGATGAACAGGATTTGATTTAATCCTGACCCAGGTGATCAATACAAATATTTGCCGTGGAGAGGTTACCTCCATGAGAATCCTCTGCTCTGTGTAAAGCCAGCTCCTGATGATAACTATTCATTTAGAGGCATCAATTGTCTGGTTAGGAGACCATTAGTCTCAGAAAACTTAGCAAAATTGAACTCTGTTTTGTTTTGTGCCTAAATACAAAGCGTATTTATCATTTAAGGAGCTACCTGTGATTTCTGGTCGCTCAAACTGGTATTTAAGGCCTTCAGTTTGCAAATGGCACAAGTATATCACGATGCCCCTTTCACTAAACAGGGAAAAGGGACAGTCTGGTTAAATGCAGCCTCAAAGCTGACCGTAATATACCGTACCCCCAAGAGCTCTGGGAGCCCCAATTAGAAATTCATTTCTGCGCAGCTAATAGGCCTTTGATCCTGCTTTTCCTGCCAGTGAAAAGATTCTTTTCTCATTGCCAGATTACATTTTTTCAATTGATTTTTCACACTTTGCTCTCTGGAACTAGATTTGGTGATTTAATATGGGTGCACTGAGAATTAGTAGTCAGCATACATTTCATTTGTGGTCCCTAAAAATCATACTTATCTGATGCATGATGATATAGAATACATTTCAGCCACTTCCAGGCTATTAACAAGGATAATGGGTTGTCACAGATTACAGAATAATTTTATCTTAATTCTTGAAGTGCAAGTCTATATTTTAAATATTATTTAAGAAAAGAGGGAAGGAGAAATAACATTACTTAGAAAAAAATAGTGGAATGAATTTTTTTATTGCTTAAAAGAGATTCTTGAGGAAGCCTTCTAGTTGCACACACTCTGAAAATACGTAAAGCAAAATGGACTATTACAGAAGGAAGGAGAAACCTGTAGTTCAATGCGGTAATCTAAAATAGTAACCATTTCTTTATTTTGTATTCAAATTTCATACCCAAAATATGAAAAATAATATAAATAAGTTATTTTAGAAATTCTGGATATATTAACAATTTAAAAATCTGATTCAAAACAATGTTCTTTTATATTCTATTTTCCAGAATTCTTTTAAACATGCAATTATTTTCTTTTTTAAACTTGATGTTTGGGTAAAAATATAGTGCCCACTCCAATGTTATTAAATCCTATCGTTTTCATTTTTTTTAAAATAGACCATGAATAGCTAATTCTTAAAATCTTGTTTTTCCATATTCCTAGAAAATCTGTCATGCATATTTTATGTCAAAGGGATAAATGCAAAACTCTAATGATTCTTGAAAATTATTTGAGTGCATAAACCCAAAACATGAGACAGGAGTAGTTTCTTACTAAGACTATTAGAAGACTAACAGAAATCTTTGATACAGATCTCTCAACCAATATTATTTCTTGATTCAAGAAATTTTTCAGAATTACTTGCATGCAGATTTTTGTTACTGACTTAGCACAGAGAGAGCATTGTGTGAGGGAAAAAATGGCTGCCTTGCAACTGCTACCCAGAGAAAATATTTACAAACCTGCCAGCCTGGCATTGATTTTTATTAGAGTGAATGCAGACAAGAAATCCAAACCCTATCTCCTTCCTCCTCATAAAAATGTTTTCAATAGAGACTTCGAGCAGAGAAGTTGCCCAGTATATCCAAGTAAAATGAGATGTATGCACAGTGTTTTACTGCATTGTATGGCAATCCCTCCACAAAAATAAAAAGATCTACAATAGAAGAAATCGCAGATTTTGAAAGTTTCCTTTAATTATACACCTTATGTCATTTTTATGTGTGCCACATTATAAACCAGTCTATATATTACAGAAAATGTATACTTCAAACTTATGAGTAAATACAGTCAGTTCTACAAATTCCATTTTACAGTAGTAATAAATGCCTGCATGATTTACAGAGTATATATAAGGTAAGTAAACCCCCAAGAAGTCACTTAAAATCCTCTATTCAAATCTATATTTTTAAAAGACTGCAGTTAGCTATTAATATTCTTATCTTAATTTGATTTTTGCTTTAGGAAATTGAATGAGAGAGTAGATGGTCTTAGGAGCTTTTTCTTCTTGGCCAGAACCACCATCATATACAACACGCATACAAAAATCAACTCCTAGTACCATCTGTAAGAAAACAGCTTAGGGAGAGCTAAAAAGTTTTAATTTCCCAATGCCACTATCAAGCTGCAGCTGTAGGAGCAAGCCTGAGCTTTTGTAAAACTACTCGGCTTGCTTTTGTTCCCAGGCACTGGCATAGCCTACCGTTCAGGGGAGGTGAATATCGTATCATAAATATGAAGTGCTGTTTTATGGATCTCTCCTGCCTTTAAGCAAGATTAAGAATCAACAAACTCCCATATATGTTAAAAGATGTAATAGGCTGGCATTGCCACATGGTGTGTCATCACAGATTTTGCATACTTACCCTAAGAATTTATCAACCAAACAATATGTGGGTGCTTGCTTTATAATTTAATTTTAAAGGGTATTTAGCAGAGGGTTGCTTCTTCTTCTCCCTTATGCCTAGCATCCAATCTGTTGCCTTGTCTGGTAGATTTTACCTCTAAAACAGCTTCTCCCCGCTTTCACTACTGCAGTATTAGAAATTTTGAAATCACTCCCTGTATCAGTTTGCTAGGGCTTCTGTAACAAAGTACCACAGATGGGTTGCTTAAACTACAGAAACTTATTTTCTCTTGAGGCTGGAACTCTCAGCTCAAGGTGTCGGCAGGTTTGGTTCCTTCTTCTTTCCTTGGCTTGCAGATGGCCATATTCTCGCTGTGTCCTCACACGGTCTTTCCACTCTGCACAGATGCTCCGGTTAGCTTTCTGCAGGTCCAAATTCCTGTTCTTATTAAGACACCAATCACATTGGATTGGGGCACACCTTTAAGACCTCATTTTAACTTAATCACCTTTTTAAAGGCCCTCTCTCCAAGTACAGTCACTTTCTGAAGAACTGAGGATTAAGGCTTCAACATACGAATTTTGAGGAAACGTAATTCTGCCCATAACACTCTCCAATTTTCTCTTTATGTCAAGCCTCTTTTCCAAAAAAAATTTCCTACTTCTGTCAAGCATGTTCCTGACCACATCATTCTTTTGCTGACTATCTTTCAGTGAATTGCACTATTTCCAAAGAGAAGTTTAAATTTATAGTCTGGCATTCATAGCCTTCTATTTTCCAGCCTACCTTTCCAACTACAACACCCTTTTTCCATCTGATCTGCCAAACAACTAAAAAAAATGGTCTTCTCTCTACCCTGGCAGAAACATCCTGCCTTCATGATTCTGCTTACCACTGCTCCCAACTCAGATGCTATCCTAGACCAAATGTTCCTTAATCCTTCTGTGTGGGAGACATCCATTGACTCTGGGACAACAGCCACACTCACATTGTCTGCTAACAGTCTCCTGTATCTGTAACTCCACTCAAAATCCCAAGAGGGCTCGTGGAACTTCCCTGCCTTAGCTCTTAATCCATGCAGTTAGGGTGGGCTGACCACAAACCTTCTGACCTCAGGTATGGACACATGACCTAGGTCCGGCCACTGACTGTATTCCAACTCGAAGGCTGTAGTATCGTTCAAAGAATACACATTTATCTAAAAAGTACAAATCCTGGGATTTCTGCTGGGACACTAGGGAAAGAGAAACTCTTTTAGTTGAGGTTGTAAAAATAAACCTGGGCTATTGGAACTTTGTCACTCCAGTGGGATAAATAAAAATAATTCAAACCCTGGAAATAGCTTGGTTGAACTGCAGAACATCAGAGACACACAGCAATTTTACATGCCACCAGAGGGAATATATTATTTGGAAAGGTACGACAACTAGACTAACAGCTGACTTCTCATCAGAACAATAGAGACTAGGGAATCATATCATTAAACTGTTAAACAAAAATAACTGTCTTTCTAGAATTTTGTACCAGCTAAAGCAAGAATAGGTAATAAATTTAAAAACTTGTCATACACATAATAGCCAAGATAATTTACCATCCACAGATGTAAAAGAAAAAACTACTAAAGGATGTGTTTTATCCAGAGGAAGTCATCCACAAATTAAAGAGAAGGATGAAAGATAAAATGGTAAAAAAAGAACTCAGTAAAATATGTTCATAAATCTAATTTGTGTGGAACTAAAATTATATCTTTATATATATTAATAACAGGGATGGTGGTCCTGGGAAGTTCACCTTGAATTAATGCATGCTAATGTGTAATGTATGCACAAAGATGACAGAGTTAATAAATATTCATCATCTTATTTCTGAATATGAATTGTTACCTAAGTATAGTAAAATGTTCATTTATTGCTGATGTGTTAACTGGGAAAACTGGCAATATCTACTAAGGCTGAAAATATGCATATCCTATGATCTAGCAATTTCTAGTTATATATCTAACATAAATGCACACATTTTTATCAAATAAATACACAATAATGTTCATAGCAGCACTATTAACAGGCCAAACCTCCAACTAAGCCTAATGTCCATCCATAGGCAAATGGATAAATTGTGATATATTTATACAATGGAATATTACACATGCATGAGAATAAGCGAATAATAAACACAATATTGTGGATGAATCACACAGGCATTATGTTAAGCAAAAGAAGTCAGACACTAAACAGCACATGCTAAAAGATTCTATTTATATGAAGTTCAAGAATAGGTAAAACTGATCTATGCAGTTAGAAATCCAAACAGGGTTATCCTTGGGGGTCAGGTAGAAACTGGAAGGGAGCTCAGAGTAGCTTCTAGGGTTCTAGGGATGTTCTATTTCTTCTTCTGGGTGCTGGCTGGTAGATGTGTTCACCTCATGAAATTTAACCAGCTATTTCACTTATGCTATATGTACGTTATATCAATATGCTTTACATTAAACTAGCAACAAAAATATACAAATAATCATTTAAAATATAATAAAATTGGAAATTTCCAAGCTTAGAGAGAAATAAAGTTTAGCAGACTTTATCAGTTCAATGGAAAGCAAGTAAACACACAAAGCAAATAAAATATTTTGTAAGAGATAATAATAATTTATTCATTTATCCAGCAAATGTTTACAGAGCATTTACCAGGTTCCTGAATCTGTTCTAAACACTGAGGATATGTATCAAGGAAAGGAAATAGAAAGCGCCAGAGGGAGGCAGAATCTATGACGGGGTGACCAGGGGAAAACTCACTAAGAAGGTGACATTCTAAAAAGACTTGAAGAGGTGAAGTCTTGAATCCAAAAGGAGAAAGTACCAGACAAAGTGCAAAAATTCTGAATTGGTAAAGAGTGAGCTACATAAATTCAAGAGACAGAGCAGGGTTAGTGTGGCTGAGTAGAGTGAGGATGGGGACAGTGAAGCAGAGTAAGAAAAAAAGCCAGATTATATGGGGTTCTGAAAGAAGTTGCTGAGAGAATGCACATGGGAGTAAGAAAAATGAAAGATGATTATAAGGTTTTTAGCCTAAGGAAATGGAAGAGTTACCATTTACTGAAATAAGAAATACTGTGGAAGAAGCAAATATGGCAGTAATGACAATAAATATAAATGGATTAAACTCATTTGTTAAAAGAAAGAGTTAATGGATTTATTCATTTGACACATAGTACAGTATTCTCCCCTTATCCAAGGGGGATGGATACGTTCCAAGACCCCCAGTGGCTGCCTGAAACTGTGAATCATACCAAACCCTACATATACTATGTTCTTTTCACTTAAAGGAAGCATTTTACAGCTTCTCGTTGGCATGTCTGACTTGCCAGCATCACTACTCTTGCCATTCGGGGCCATTATTAAGTAAAATAAGAGTTACCTGAACACAATCACAGCGATACTGTGACAGTTGATCTGATAACTGAGTGACTAATGGCGGATAGCATTTACAGCTTGGATACACTGGCCAAAGGGGTGATCCACATCTCAGGCCATATGAAGCAAGATTTCATCATGCTTCTCAGACCAGGAACAATTTAAAACATATGAATTGTTTATTTCTGGAATTTTTCATTTAATATTTTCAGACTGCAGTTGACTGCAAGTAACTGAAACCGTGGAAAGCAAAACCATGAATAAGGGGATCTATTGTAATATGATGTTCTTTCTTCTATGAATGTGTATATATTTCTGAGATAATTTATATAAATGCACCTCTTTCCTTTAAATGTAAAGTTTCTTGCAGTTTTCTTGGAGGGACTCTTGAGGCAAAGAGATATAACACTTTAATATGTGAAAAAATGAGGTGTACCTAATTAGGTAACAAGAACCATCTAAAGAAAATTAAGGGGGCAAACTTATTTCTCTACTCATTTTGATATGATTTTTATAAACTTATAAAGCAGGTTCAGAAATTTCAAGTTACTCCTCCCTTAGTAAACATTTGATAATGGTAATATTACTATTATTATTTGTAGGTATGATAGCCCATTCATCTTATACGCACTAAAATGGCAAGTTTTCACCTTTAATATTGTACTGAAACCTCATATTAAATTTTAAGTAATCCTCTCCAGCTACTTTGTATACCAAGAGTAGATCCAATCACGTTAGATCTACTTAGGTGAACAGCATAGAAAAAGAGATTTTGAAACAATGGAACTGAACCCCTTATTATTTTTCCCTTTTGGGGGCTTGAGAGAGGATATTTTTGTTAATTATATTTCTCTGTCCATGGCACTCTATCAAGTTGAAAGACCTTTCTTTTAGTCTCCATTCCCCACTCTCATTCCCCTTCCCTCTCCCTGGTAAACATTTCATTTGTGATTTGTGTCCCATATTTGCATGTATTCTTAAGAAGTTTGTATTATTGGGGTTTTTTTCTCTGCATGTATTCTTACTTTACATAAATGAGATTGTGCCATAGATCTCATTCTTTTTTGTATTTCCTCACTCATCAATCTTTCAAAGATCTTTCCATGTTGCTGTGAGTATGTACTTTATTGCTTTCAACTGCTGCTTAGCATTTACTGCAGACACAGTCAGTGCTCCACTTCTGTCCTTACCACATCAGTGCTCATCTGTGAACTTACAAATGCCTGCACCTGCATTTCATTGCCTCAGGGCTTTCTCTGGCCTTCAGAGACCACATTGCTGCCCACAGCATGCCCAAAGAGCTAAGGATTTTATGCCTCCTGCCTCAGTCAATGACTGACCAGAATTGGTGTATAAATTCTACAGTAACCTCTCCTCTTGGCTGTATAGTATTCTAGGCCAGCCTCCAGAATTTCCCCAAAGGGGAAGCTCCAGAAGCTGGTTGCTGAATTAATAATTCAGTCTTTATTGGCGGCTGCCTTTCCTTTCATTTGGCTCTTCTCCAATCTCCTACTTGTTTCCTACACATCCCAAAAAAGTAGCCTGGTCCCATGCATGGTCTGCTTCTAGGTGATTCCAAACTAAGAGAGTATTCCATCCACTTCATTGTATTAACTTATTACCCTAGTGGTAGACTCCAGTGATGAACTTCAGATAACTTCCTCCTCAACACAATCATCCTCAGACAAGTCTCCTTATGGACCTAAGAGATCATTTCTCTAGGTTACATACACAGTAGCAGGACTGCTGGGTCACATGGCTCATACATAATTAGACTTAACACTGCTAGATTCCTCTCCAAAGTGACGCACATGATTTTTTAGATCTTTCCATCTCTGTCAGCCCTACTTTATCCATCTGATAAGTGTTTGAGGCTTATTGATGTTTTAGTTTGAATATATCTGCTGACTAATGAACTGGGATCTCTTCATAGGCTCTGGGTCTCCTGTTCTGTGAACTGCCTGCTCAGATGCTTTTCCTATGTTTCTAATTACACTTCATTCAGGCTTTTCTCGCATTCTTGGAATCATTTCCTTATAAATTTAGACATTGCAAATATTATCCCCCAATCTGGTATCTGTTAACTTTGTGGATGGTATCATCTTTTCAACGGAAATCTTTCGTTTTGATCAATTATTCAATTAATCTATTATTTTCTCTTTAATATGTGTTTTGTGGATGTTAAGTGGTCCCTTGTCACTTCCAGGCCATAAAGATACTCTCCTACATTATCATCTATTACCTTTAGAGTTTCACACTTCACATTTATGTCTTTGGTTCTTTTGATCACCCTTACTTATGACTTTAAAAAATTCCTAAATATTTGTTACCTTATATCTATACAGATTAATCAACTGCACATTATTAAAGGATAAATGCAAAATAAAAGAGAATCAACAGCAGCAGCACAACTTGTTCTCAACATTTCGATTCGTACAACGTTTGAATTACTCTTATCCCTCTTTGAAGGTCACAGTTTTGAGCCTAAGTTATGCCAAAACTACTAGATGACATTCTGGTTTCCCTGGTTTTGATCTCTGCTGCTAGGTGAATTACTTTCTTAAGAAGGACACTTTTTTCTTTGACAAATTTGAGGATTCTGGGTTACACATTTTGATTATTTTTTCTCTATTGCCTCAAATGCGGCAACTAGCTCTCTTTCTGATATTCTTCTGAACCAAAGTGCAAACTATTTCCAAACATGGAAAATGAGCTTCGTCCACTTGCTGTCATTGGGTTAGTCCATCAGACCAGCTGGATTCTGGAGGTGTGCTGCAGAGCACAGGATTCCCACCTCTGCCTACATGGTGGCATTTTGTGGGACCATTGAGTCTCCTCTATTTCTAAATTTATAGTTCCAATGACAGAAAAAACAGACACAGACACCCGAGCAATCTGTTGATCTTGCTTTCATGGAGCTTACTTCAGTCTATTCCTTTCTGTTAAAAAAAAAATAAGCACTTTTAAAAGATTGTTTTTAAAGTGCTAGAATTTTCTTTTAAAAGTCCTACCAGATTTCAAAATAGATCAGCCAAGATACAGTAATAAATATTAAACAGACACAATAATACAAGCTCAAAACTGTGGACAGTTTAAGGTGTTTAATATGGATGTTTTAATTTTTTTAAATAATTCAAGTATCTACGAAACAAAATAGCAAGTAGTTAGAAAGTTAAAATTACAGAATTACATTTAAGTGCTGGATAGAAACTTAGACCTCATCTACTCAAGTCTATCAAATTGCAGTTACAGTGAGAATCACTGTGGGAGCTTATTAAAATAAAGATTCCTCGCCACCAGCACCAGAGATTTTGAATTAGTTGGGGTCTTTATTGGAGACTAGGCTTGTAAGTCAGCTCAGTGTCTTTATTTAGTTAGTACAAACCACCTACCTTATAAATGAGAAAACACCAGTAAATAAAATGCACCCCATGGCAGGACTGACAATTTCCGACCCAACACTCATTCTGTCTTTCTGACTCACTTGCAGGTAAAAAACCCCCTGACATGTAAGAGTCATCACGTGACATAATCCTTTTCAATGAGATGCAACAGAAGCTTCTGGTAGGACTTCTGGAAAAAAAATCCCTAAAACATGACAAATTTTAGCTTAGTAAGCTCATTTACTTTTCCCTTATTCTTTTTTCTTTTTTACCAAGCACCCTTCTCTCTTTTCCTGCTTAGAACCTAAAATTGGTGATAGCTCCAGCATCCATCAAGTGAGCATGAGAATAAGCTCTGAACTATAGGGAGAGCCAAGCAGAAAGATACAAGGAGTCTTGGTGCCTGATGACATCATGATGCTACTATAACAGCCATGGACAGTCTACTCCCCGGGTTTTTGTTGTATCAGAGCAGCAGGTGATCACAATTTCTCATAGATATAGACACTTATAATTTCATTTGTGAAATTATACATCTGTATGTATGGACATTGTGTATATATTTGCACGTATACACATAGGCACACACATAAATACACTACCAGTGGACGAGAGCAAGGGCTAAGAGTATTAAAAAATCTAAAACATGAACTTCCATGGCCCTTAATCCAGGGACTCTCAGAGAGAAGTGGAAGAGAGACAATGTATTATTGAAAGCTCTGGTAGTTGTATTTAAGAGAGAGGCAACTTAAAAGTCAAAAGTTCAAGGATGAGCTTGTTTAAGTCATGGCTTGATTTAAGACCTTGCATAGTATCATCAGGATGCTGTTTTTCCTTCTCACTTTATCAATCTGCTTTCCTCTATCCTTTGGCACACAATGTCTCAGGGGATCAAAGATGGCAACCAGCATCTTCACACATATATCTACTAAATTAAAAATCCAAGGAAGACAGAACATGCCTATTTTTTCCCCAATAGTTTCAGGAAAATGTTTGTGACTAAGCTACATTGGTCTCAATAAGGTCATGTCCACATATCTGAACAGATAACTCTGGCCAACAAGATCTAAACTGGCCAGGTCTGGTCATGCACCCACCACTGGAGTCAGAGGAATGAATTGGCTCTACCCAAACAACATGTACTGAGAGTGTAGAAGGAGTTGTTCCACAAATAAAAGTAGGGTCTCGTTATCATGAAGAGTGTATGGGGGAAAGAGTGGGTGGGTATTGACTCTGGGCAGATAAAAAAAAAAACGATGTCCACCTCATCACATCTTGATCATTCTATCATAAGCTCAAGGTAAATAATAAGATGGGAAGACCACAGACAGTTTTGTCCAGAAAGACTCCATCTTGTGCCTCTTCTCAAATGGTACTAACTCTTATGATTCTTGAATTGTAGGTCTGATTTACCACTTATAAATATGAGTTTCCAAACTTTGAGAATAATCATTGGCAGACGCATCAGAAATACTAGACGATAAGCTCTAGAGGGAAATTGCTCTGACTTATCTCTCCTTAATGTACTTTTCAGTGTGGTGATCTCATAGTCTTCCATGATGGCTCAGGGTAAGAGATCAATATAAGAATCTAAAATACTGTGCTCAGAGTACGTAGGTATCTGTGCATGTGTGTGTATCCAAACATAATAAAATTATATGCTAATGGATAATGTGTATATGTGTGTGTATAAAATCTGGGACAATAAAATACTAATATATATCTACCACTCTATTATTATATTACTAGCACATAGTACAGAGCCGGAAAAACAGCAGAAACTGAATAAATATTTGATGAGTGAAAGAACAAATGGATGAAAGCAACTGAGGCTGAATGTCTTTGAGTGATCTCTCCAAGTTATGTAGGTGATATAAGTACACAGGAAAACAATCTGTAAAGTTTACTTTGGCAGGTTAGAGAGCTCTGCTTTCCTAACTCAAACCCTGACTCAGCTGACAAGATATTATAAATAAATCACCTTAAAGGTTTTCTCTTTTTTTCCTCTTAGGGAACACAGTGGTAAACAAAAACATTTATCAAATACTGAGTCATAAATATCTAGGTAGCCATATTTTGCATTAATGACTCAATCCAACCTTATCATTATAATGCTTGAATAAGTTCAATAGAAGGATAGAATTCATAAAAAGGCAGAAGAGAAGTAGCAAGACAAGGTACTTTAAATATAGATGAATAGTGCCTCCTTTTATAATTATATTTCTCACCAGGGCCACGTGAAAGACAATAACATACAGGAAGCTATACTTCTGCCAAATGTTGCAAAGGGCAGTGCATTACCATCACTTCCAATTCATCCTTCTAACAAAGAATTACAGTGGTACACACAGATCTAATCTGTTCCTTCTAGATGTTAGTTACTTAATTTTAATACTCATTTTCTATGAACTATTATTTATGTTCCTTATTTCCTTGTAGATTAACTTCTCTTTTCTACAAATTTAAATTTAGAATTGTTAAAGTAGGCATAGCATCAATGCGATATTTAAGTAATATAAAGAAACAACATTCTTTTCTTTTCTATCCCTATTATGAGATTGTGATCATTAACTCAGATTTTATCTCCATTTATTTCATGTATTAATGCTACTGGCTCAAGTTTACTGCTTTTCAACACGGAGTTTTAGAGGATGATGAAATCTGAAAAATCAGAATACTCCTTAAAAAATTACCAAAATGATCAATGAGGCAGAATTACAAATGTATTAAAAAGACAAGAAAAAATATAAATGTGTGTGTGTGTTTGCTTGCATACATGCATGTAAGGAAAAGAAAAAGAAACTGAGTGCAAATGTATTTTCTGAAAGGGAAAAAGAAAAGTGATCTCTTCTATATGATGAAATTGTGATTAAAAAGCGTATCCTCTCTTTTAATTTTGCTTTCCTATTTTTTTTGTAATAAGTGTTTACCATGGAATTAAGAAGACAATATTTCTAACGTAACATAATGTAATATTTAGTTCTAAATGTGTTTTGAATTTCTCAATAGCCTCATTAAAAAAAAATCCTTCCTGGTTTTATCTTGATTTCTTTATTTTTTAAAAATTCTGTGGCTAATGAGTTAATTAAAAGCGAAATTGTTGAAAGACAAAATATGATGACAGAACATAATGGAGTAGAAAACAGACTCAGGGAAAAGAAAAGCTGTGGGACAATAACAAAAGACCCAAACTTTATATCTTTGAAACAATAGAAGAGAAAGAGTTTGGGGCTGAAAAAGTATTTGAAGCAATTATAGCTGAAAACTTCCCAAATTTGGCAAACACAAATGTATAGACACGAGAAGTTGAATGAACTCAAAACAGAATAAACCTAAAAATATGCAGGCTAAGACGAAATGTAATTAATCTTTTAAAAAATGAAGATAAAGAAAAGATCTTAAAAGCAGCCAAAGAGAAAGGATGCATTACCAATAGGCAAAGAACAAATTGAATGACAGTAGATTTCTCATCTGAAACCATGGAGGCCAAAAGGAAGTGTCACAATATTTTGCAAGTGTTGAAAAGAAAACTTGTCAACAGAATTCTATATATGTCAAACTATTGTTCAGGAATGAAGGGGGAATAAAACCATTATCAAATAAAAGAAAATTAAGAGAATTTGTTGTTAGCAGATCTTTCTTTAAAAACTGACTACAGAAAGTTCTTCAAATAGAAAGAAAAATGATAAAAGAAGGAGTTTAGGAGCATCAGGAAGGAAGAAGGAACAACCAAAAGAGAAGAATTATGGGCATATACTGTAGACTATCCTTTTCCTCATGAGTTTTATAAATCATGCTTGAAATTAAAAGAAAAATTATACTACTATGTAACACCCAAGACAATTATATTTAAAATGGGGAAGATAAAGGACTTAAATGGAACCACAACACATCAAATTTGAGGGAAACAGTTAAAGCAGTGCTGAGAGAGCAATTCACAGCACTAAGTGCTTATATTGTAAATGAGGAAAGAGGGGGCCAGACCAAGTGGTTAACTTTTCACGCTCTGCTTCAGCAGCCCGGGGTTTCACTGGTTCCGATCTCAGGCATGGACATGGCACCGCTGGTCAGGCCACGCTGAGGCAGCATCCCACATGCTACAATTAGAAGGACCCACAACTAAAATATACAACTACGTACTGGAGCGATTTGGGGAGAAAAAGCAGAAAGAAAAAAAAGAAGGTTGGCGACAGTTGTTAGCTCAGGTGCCAATCTTTAAAAAAGAAAGAAAATGAGGAAAGATTTCAAATCAATAACTTAAGTTCCTACCTTAGGAAATTAGCAGAAGAAGAGCAAAGTAAACCTAAAGCAAGTAGAAGAAAGGAAATAAAGATAAGAGCAGAAGTCAGTGGAACTTGAAAATAGGGAAAAAAACAGAGAACATCAATGAAGCAAAAAACTGGGGCTCTTCAAAAAGCTTAATAGAATTAAGAAAGCCATAGTACCAATTACAAAAATAAAAAGAGAGAAGGCATAAATTACCAATATCTAAAATGAAATAGGGACTATCATTACAGAGTCTGCAGCCATTAAGAAGATAGTAACAGAATACCGCAAATAACTGTGCTCATCATTTTGACAACTTAGAAGAAATGGACCAAGTCTTCAAAAACTGGAAACTACCAAAATTCAGCTAAGATTAAATGGACAATCTGAGTAACCCTGTAATGATCAGAGAAATTGAATTCACAATTTAAAAACTCCCAAAAAAGAAATATATAGGCCCACTTTGTCTCAGTGGAGATTCACACCAAAGGTTTAAAGAGGAATTAACACCAATTTTACATAATTTATTCCAGGAAATAGAAGAGGAGGGAATACTTACTAGTTCATTGTATGAGGCCAGCATTACCCTAATACCAAACCAGACAAAGACTACAAAAAGAAAAAATTACATTGAACTTGACTCCAAGATCCTCAATATATTAGTAAGCCAAATTCAACAATATGTAAAAAGAATTATACAGCATAACTAAATGGAATTTATTCCAGGTATGCAAGGCTATTCAATATTTAAAAATCAAGATAATCAATGTAATCCAACATATCAACAAGCTAAAGATGAAAGGATCATATCGTTGTATCAATTGCCTCAAAATTAAGCACTTGACAAATTTTGATACCTATTTATAATAAATAATCTCATAAAAATAGGACTAGAGGGAAACTTCCACAACGTGATAAAGCACACTTACAAAAACCTGTAGATAATATTACACTAAAAATTGTGAAAGACCGAATGCTTTCCCTCTAAGATCAACTTCAAAGGAAAATTTCTGTCTCATCACTATTACTCAACATTGCATTGGATGTTCTAGCCAGAGTAACAAGGCAAGAAAAAGAAATGAAAGCATGCAAGTTATAAAGAAAGAAATAAACCTATGTTTATGCATAAAGGACATAAAAATCTCAAAAAATTTACAAAATAAACAAACAAACCAAAAACCTCATAGGACTAATTAGTGAGTTCAACAAGGTCACAAAATACAAGATCAACCCACGAAAATCTATCTCAGTTCTCTATACTAATAATGAACACACAGAAACTAGAGTTTAAAAACAATACAATTTACATCACTTCCAAAAAATGAGACGTAGATATATCCTTAGAAAACATATATTGGATCTGTATGCTGAAAGTTACAAAATGCTCATGAAAAAAATCAAAGAAGACCTAAACAAATGGGGAGACAAACTCTTTTCATGGATTAGTAGACTCAACATAATGAAGATGTCCACTCATCCCAAACTGATCTATCTTGATTTAATTCAATTCCTATCAAAATCCCAGCCAGGTTTTGTATACATAGGCAAGATTATTCTAAAGTTCATATGAAAAGGCATAGACCCTAGAAAAGCTAAAAGCTTCTTGACAAAGAACAGTGTGGGAGGAATTACTCTACACTTACTAATTCTTACTATGTAGCCAAAGTAATCAAGACAGTGTGATATTAGTTGAAGGGATAGCCACATACGTCAATGGAGCAGAATAGAAGACCAGAAATAGACGCCTACGAAAATGCTTGACTAAATTCTTACAAGGGACAAAACCAGTTTAACGGAGGAAGGTTAGCTATTTCAACAAATGAGCAAGTGGACAACCGTAGGCAAAAAGAAAATGAACTTAGACCTAAACTTCACAACTTATACAAAAACTAACTCAAAATGGGTCATGGACTTAGATATAAACATAAAACCAGAAAACTTTTAGAAATAAAAATATAGGAGAAAAGTTTGGGATTTGGGGCTAGGCAAAGAGTTCTTGGACTTAACACCAAAAGTAAGATCCATTAAAGCAAAACTTGACAAATTAGACCTCATCAACATTAAAAACATTTGCTCTGTGAGAGTCCGTATGAAGAGGATGAAAAGACAAGCTATAAGATGAGAATACATATTTGCCATCCACATAGCTGATAAAGGACTAAATACCTAGAATATATAAAGAACTCTCAAAACTCAACAGTACAAAAAAAAATCCAATTAGAAAGTGGACAAAAGGCATCACAGACCAAAGAGGATATATAAATGGCAAAAAAACAAGCACAAGAAAATATATTCAACAGCATTATTTTAGGGAAATACAGATTAAAATCATAATGAGCTATTACTACACACCTATCAAAATGACTAAAGTGAAAAATAGAGACAACGCCAAATGCCAGAGATGATGTAGCAAACCTGATCACTCATACATAGCTTTTGGGAATGTGAAATAGTACAGACACTTTGGAAAACAGTGTGGCAGTTGCTTAAATCTCTACATATGCAACTACCATATGACCCAGCAATTTTACTCTTGCACATTTATCCCAGAGAAATAAAAACTTATGCTCCCACAAAAACTTGTGCATGAATGCCCATAGAAGTTTTATGGTAATAGCCAAACCTGCTATCACCCCAGATGTCCTTCAACAGGTGAATAGTTAAACTAACTGTGTTACGTATATGCCATATAATACCCCTCAGCAATAAAAAGAAAGACACTACTCATACAAAAAACAACTTGAATGAATCTCCAGGTTATTATGATGAGAAAAAGAAAAGAAAAGAAAGCCAATTCCAAAAAGTCACATACTGTATGTGCGCATTTATGTAAAACTTTTGTAATGACAAAATTTTAGAAATGGAGGAGAGTTTAGCAGCCAGGGTTTAGAAAGGTTGGCATGTAGAGGGTGACCGGGTAGGCTGTCAATGAGTGTGGTTATAAAAGAGCAACAGGGGGGATCCTTGTGGTGTTGGAACCACTCAGTATCTTGACTATGGTGGTAGATACACGAATTTACACAGGTGTAAAATTGTGTAGGACTTTAGCCAAACACTTAAATGAGTGAAAGTAAAACTGAGAAATCTGAATAATATCACTGGATTAATTGGTGTCAACATCCTGGCTGTGATATTATATTGCAGCTTTATAAAATGTTATCTTTAGGGGAAATTTGAGGGCTCTCTTTGCATTATTTCTTACAACTGCATGTAAATCTACAATTATCTCATTTAAAAAAATAGACTATCCTTGAAGATTATCTTTGATGAAAACAGCTAAAATTAAAATCTACACTTTACATCATGGAATAGTTTTATAATAACATTGAGTGTTCATCTCTTTCTCTACGGATATCCATCTTTATGATACGGTAGGGAAACCTGAATAGTGTAGTGATAAAGATACATGAATTTGGAGTCAGACAGATAGATAAACTCTTCAGATTTCCACTGACTAGTGGTGTGACCTATGGCCAGTCATTTAGTGTCTCTGAGATTCTGCTTCTTCATTAATACGTATAAATTTTAGGCTTACAATATCTCCAGATTATAAAGATCAAATGCAACCCATTTCAGACAGATCATGCCAGGTGAAAAGCAGCCCTATTTTTATGAGGGCTCTGACACTTCTGGGATACGTAAACCAAGGACATTATTAGAGCGCATTGGAGGAAGGGTTCTTCATCTTAATATATCCTATTTTTAGTACTTTATATTTTTATAAGTATTTATTTTCAAATATATGATCCTAAGATGGTTTTAGGATATGTCCACAAATTCTTTTATGCCCTTCCCTTCAAAAGATGGAGCCTAATGCCCCTCCTCTTGAGAGTTAAAGAAATGAGATGAGACACCCCCAAGGCTAGGTCTTCAAAGAAATTCTGGATTTGGTCTCTCTCTTGGCTCACTCACTCCAGGGAAACCAGCTGACATGTCACGAGCACACTTAAGAAGCCATATGGACAGGTCCACATGGCAAGGTAATGAGAACTCCTTTCAACAGCTAACAAGAAACTGAACGTGTGACTAGGACAGCCATGTGAGAACACTGCGGAGGTGGATCTCCAGTCCCAGTGAAGCCTTCTTAAGACCGCAGCCCCAGCTGACCTGTAGACTGCAACTTCATGAGAGACTCTGAGCCAGATCTAGCCAAGCTCTCAAATTTCTGACCCCCAGAAACTAAGATTATATGTGCTTGTTGTTTTAAGCTGCTAAACTTTAAGGTAATTGATTACACAGCAACAGATAACTAATACATGAGCTCATTTTATTCTTCATGCAGCTCAGAAATGTTAAGGAATTCTAAGTATAGAGTTAGTAAAATACAGATCCAATGAATCCTGGTGTCCTAGCCACAAATAAAGTGCCTTGGTACTTCTTCCAGCTTGTATGAGAAACCTTCACTTCAGAATCCTAAGTCACCGTCTGTCTTAATCTGTTTGGGCTGCTATAAAAAATATATCATAGACCAGATGCCTTAAACAACAAAAATATATTTCTTACGGGTCTGGAGGCTGGCAAGTCCAAGATCAAGGCACTGGAAAATTCAGTGCCTGTTGAGTGCCCATTTCCTGGGTCATAGAGAGTGATCTTCTCACTATGTGCTCACATGGCAGAAAGGGCACGGGAGCTCTCTAGGGTCTCTTTTATGAAAGCACTAGTGCCAATCATGAGGGCTTCACCTTCATGACCTATTCACCTCCCAAAGGTCCCACTTCCTAATACCATCACACTGGGACGTTAGTTTTCAGCATATGAATTTTTTGAAGGGGGCACAAATATTTAGCCTAGAGTATTGTCTTGAAGAGAGGCAAGTGATGCATCTAGCTTGCATTTGTTGGCAATTGGGAGAAATAACACCCTTTAGAGCCAGACAAAAGTGGCCTTACCCTAGATCCTATGTTTTAGAGGGTCCTTGTCTGGCCCTCTTTCAGCCATACCTCTCCCTTCAGGGTGAAGAATCCAGGCAGTTATGGAGATACACCCACCTGTAGCCTGCATCCCCCCTTCTGGACAAGCTCTTGGTACTTGGGCCACCTGTACATGTCCAAGGCGTATGTGGGCTTCCTCCCTGCTCTACTCTGAAGGCAGACTGCACTGACAGTTTGTGCACCTGGGTCCATGGAGTGGCCAAGGGCACCATCCCCAAACCTGTGGACCAAGCCTGGCTGTGCATGTGAAGCTAGGCAGGGAAGGAGGACAGGCTACAGGTCACAGTTTGCTTCTCTCTGTACCACTACGTTTCAGCATGGGACGTCAAGGAATTTACAAGGAAGTCAAGGAGCATTTACAATTTTATCTTGGTATTCCTAGTGAATTTGAAGGTATATTTATCAAGCTAAGAGGGTAGAACAGTGCATTTGACATTTTGTTAGCTTTATTTTATAACTTTAAAATACTTAGAACTATGGTATGTGGGCCTCTGGGTATATCATGTAAGGGACTCTTTCCTTGGGCCTCTCAACTACGAGTGGCAAGTCTAGGCAGCCAGCATGTATATTCCCTAGACATAGGGACCAAGAGACCAACCTGAAACAGCCACCTGAAACACCTAAAGGATTATATGTTATTATGTAATCATGTAAAGGATTAATATATAATCATTCCAGCAAATCCTACATCCTCCTAGGGTTCTCATCGATAATTCTAGATTTGGAGATTCTGGACATGAAGGAAGGATGTGGTCTTCTGAGTTCTATAGCACACAAATCCAGTTACAATAAAGACCATAATAATTACCGTGTCTCAGGGACTATATTAGGTGCTTTACATGCACTGCATCATATAATCCTTATAACAACTATGTAAGTCAGGTGCAGTTCACCTCATTATACAGATGAGGAAGTCAAGGCTCAAAAAGCATGTCCTAGATCAGAAAGCTAGAAAGACACAACACAATTCTGTCTCAGTCTAAGTCCCGTGATTGTAACTACCACTCTTCAAGGCAGTAGATCTATTTGGAGGTCTTTAGGGTCACATTCCCCTCCGTGCTGGATTAGAGGAATAGTTTCCTTTGAAAAGGCCACAGCACCCTAGGGAGACATTTGCAGCAGAGTTGATCTCAAAAATCTATTCCAACTAAGAGTTTATCAGTTTAGCCTATTAACCATTACTGAATTTTTATGTTATTATAGAAACGTTATTTCTAAGACGTTATCAGTTCTCGACATCAAATCAAAGAAAAGGGAAAAAGTCAGTGAATCAAGGCTTTAGAACATCAGAAGAAAGATATGAACCAAATATTGGATTTTAGATATCAGAGAGAAAAAAAAATCTTAAAGGAAAACATAAGGAAACTGCATGAAGCTATGAGTCTACAACCCAGTCTGACAGTTTTATGTTGCACCATAATTTAACATGATGGAGGAATGCAAGATGTAAAGTGTTCATATTAAAATATTCATGAATAATAAAGTCATCTTCATTTTAGCTGGTCACATATTCCATTTAAATTATTTTATGGTTTTCCAAATGGTGAGAAAGGCAAGAACTGGATGATGTTAATTCAAAAGAAACTGCTTTAGTTGCTTAAGATTTAAATAATTCCCGTTTTGTGCAAATTGAAAACCACTGATGAGTAAATCAAGGAAGGAAGACATTTATAAAGGAATGAAACATCACTCAGGAATGATCATATTCTAGTTAACACTTCATGTAACAATGCACCTTGTAAGGGAGTTGGCTGTATATTTTAGTACACTAGTTTGTCAATTTTACAGAGAAGATAATATATTTAGCTGCTAAAATACTAGCATTGTATAAATGTCCTAGCGTCTCCATCTTGGAAGTACATGCCCAACAATCTTCAAAAACATATGTGTATATTAATTTGCCATTGAACAAATAATACAGCCCTATAAAAGAAAGCCAAAACTTTTCTTTCCTAGCTTTGCCTTTCAGATAGAATAATATCGTGCCATATCATCTAGTATTATTACTTACATAAAATTTTCTTCCAGGATGAAAATACAAGGTGAACGATAAGTTTCTTTCTGAGCTGGCATCCTCACCACAGAAGATAAACCTTTAATACACTGTAAAATCACAAACTGCCTAACGTAATAAATTTCTTTTCCGGATAGCATTATCTTTCACCTACTTATTTCTTCCATCTTTCATCCATGGAGTTTTACATCATTTTCACATTGTATACAATGAGCCAGTCACACTTCATAACTACACAATCTTTGCCCTTGACAAATCCATTAACCAAAAAAACTAAGACCGTGGCTTCAAGCTGGTCATCATTTGTTCTCTTGGATATAGTACACACGTGAGTTCCCACCCACAAGTACATGCATTCTATCTAATTCTATCTAATCTAGGTTTATTTGAGTTTGTAGCTTTTGTCCACTTTATTTTACATTCTATTTCTTTTAGACAGAAAGTATGTAGAAGAAACCCACAAGCTTCAAAACTTTATATATATAAATTCTTTTCAGTTTGCCAAACTATTCTGTGAAAACATTTTTCTCCCCAAATCCCAAAGTAAATTTTTAAATGCTCATTTGCCTTCAAGAACTCCTTAGTCTGTCTTTCAAAAAACTCCTTCTCTTTAAATCATTAAACAGCACATACTTCCAACTATCAAACATAAATATATACATTCATATACACATATACATATGCATATTATAACCAGGAAATTCACCTTCTCATTTCCTAATGCAACTCATTCCAAATTTATCTGCAATTTAAATCAACAAAGGTTTTTTTTGCTTTTTTTATCTAAAGCCAAACAAAACACAAGACAATAAATTTAGAGTCTCCAGCTTATATTCCAAAACATTATCCCGTGAAAGATGACAATGAGGTTTTGCTCCTTTAGAGAAAGAAACCAATCTCGAAAATAATGCTCTAGGAAATAGCTTTTCCCTGAGATTTTCTTCTTTATTTTTATAAAGGAAAAAGAATACAAATAGAGAAGGCGAGCAAATCAAAGGGTAAAAAGCTTCCACGTTAGGCACACTTTTCTTTTTCTGTTTAGAAAAGAAAAGTAGTTTTATCTTATACTGCAAATACTGCAGAATGTTAAGAAAGGCATTTGTTCATCCTCATTTTTTCCTGAAATTTTTAAGTGTTCTTTCTAAGGCTTCATTATTACTTAAATAATCATAATAAGCATTACCACAACCAAGATTATATTTAGTGAACATGAAAGAGGAAAAACTGCTTGAACTGATCTTGAAATAACGGATCTTGAAATGATCCTTGAAATAACCGAATTTTTATATTTAAGAGAAATTCAAACCCCCAACAACTTCCTCTATATTAATTTACATCACATTAATAAATTACATTTATAATCAATTAATCTCAACTGAAAATGCAAACATCTGTCAAGGACAATTTATCGTTGTTTGTGGATAGGTAATATGAAGTGGATTTTGCAAAAAATATAGCTGCATTTACATCTTTTCTAAAATCATGAGAGAAATAAAGACCAGCTTTCATTTCATTACCACAAAATCCAGAACATTTTCAGAAATGCTCGACTCTTTTTCTAACTGTGTGCTAGAATGGAACCTTGTTTTTAATAGTTCTAACATTTACAGATTCTAGGACTTGGAGTCAGACAACCTGAGTTCAAGACCTAGTTCTTGGCTGAGTGATAAAGAGCAAATTATTTAATATTCTAGGCCTGCCCCCTACCACATAAAATGGGCTTTACAGGGTTTCATGAGGACTAAATGCTATTGTACATGTAAAGCACTTTTGCTGTTAGTGCCATTGAGATGCTTCCGACTCCTAGCGACCCTGTGTACAGCAGAACTGGACCCTGCTCAGTTTTTTAAGCCATCCTCTCACCTTCTGACGCTCTATCAGACAATGCTCCACTGCTATCCATAGAGGTTTCATGGCCAATTTTTTGCAAGTGGGTGGCCAGGTCCTTCTTCCTCATCTGTCTTAGTCTGGAAGCTCTGCTGAAAGCTGTCCACCATAGGTGACCCTGTTAGTATTTAAAATACAAGTGGCATAGTTTTCAACATCAACAGCAACACGCAGCCACCACAGTATGACAACCAACAGATGAGAGATGGGTGGTGTGATTCCCTTGCTGGGAAACAAACCTGGACTGCAGTGGTGAAAGCACTGAATCTTAACCAGTAGACCACCAGGGCTGGCTATAAAGCACTCAGCAACACCCATTCCTGGCTCACGATATGTCTTCAATAAATAACACTTGCTGCTGCTGTAGTTGCTGAGGTCCTGAAACACTTGTTCTTTCTGTCAGGTACACAAAGACTCCACTGGATGTACTCCAAAAGATATGTTTGTTTGATTGGCCAAACCAGAGCATCGATTGCAAAGACAAAAGAAACATGTTACTCTCCCCCTGTGTTCGCCAGTGCTCCTTCTTAGCCTTCACATAACTATGCAAAGTGGGCACTAATGTAACCTTATTTTGGACAAAGAAATATATGTGAACATGGTCACACAGCTCAGTAAAGAGTAGAGCTTAAATTTCTATCTCTGAATCCCATGGACATTCCTTTCCACCATGGTATAAACACACATATGAAATTGGGAGGAAGGGGGAAGGAACCATCAGATCCTCCTTTTCACCAGATTCATAGACATGAAATAGTAAAACACTGTTGGAAGGTTTGTCCCCATAAACTCTGTGAGGTGAGCGGTACTTGACAAGCCCCTCTGACAAATTCATACATATCTGAGAATCTTGAAGGCTCTCTTAAGCTCCTATTAAATGCAAACACTTTATTACATAATTCCTGAGGAAGAGTTAGTTGACTGTTGTCTGAGTGTGATGGGCTGGCAGAATGGAAGGCAGAATTGGGAAGTGGAGGGGTTGAAGGTGGGACAAGAAATGGAAGAGAGATCCAAGATGGAGACCTAGCAAAATAGTAAATGAGGAGATAATTCCCATGTATTGAGTACTTATTAGTCAGATATAAACATGTACTTTATAATTCATCTTTAACTTGGCCATAGTGGACTCATCAATTGCTACTCCTTATTATTACTAAAGTCATCTTCTGTGGGAAAAATAGTAAAGAAATTACACTGGCTTAGAGAATAGGAATTCTGCATTTTTGTCAAAGTTCTGCCATTTAGTACCTATGTTACATGAAGCAAATTACTACATAGATCTGCTTCAGTTCCCTCACCTGTAACAATTGCCTTTCTTTCTACAGGGTTGTTATGAAAGAAAGCTAGAGTATAAGCACACAGGAAAATAAAAATAATGCTGGGTTGATGAAATTATTCTCATGCAACAACCTCATCAAAAAATATTTGGCAAGTAACCCTTTATGCAAGGCACCATTTTACTATAGAGTAACCAAAGTAAGCTAAATGTTCATTTTGGCAGGAATTACATGTAACAAAATCATTATTATTCATTACCACTTATTCTGAATTCTTATACAGAAGCAAAATATGGTGCTACTAAGATAGGATTCTGAGACTATTCTAACCAAAGTCACACATTGGTGAACTCCTAAGCCTAATGCACTTGCCAAGTGTGTGAGGCCCAAGTTTCCACTTCCAATTATGCTGTCACCTGTGGGTGAAGAGTCACATACACTTCACTTCATCTCTGAATTGATCGGAACTTGAAGCCAAGCCTTAGGTTAATGCAAACTTGAATGGATCCAGTTGGCAAGCTCAGTATTTGTACACCCTTTCATATTCACAAGAGACTTATTGTTCCTACTTGAGTTCTAGCCTAAAAGAACAATGGGGAAGAAATCTACTTTTAAAATCCCAAAGAAAAACATAATTAACTGCTGCCAAATTTTGGCTGCTGTTGTAGCCTACAGGGCAGATATTGCACTGAGAAAGAGTCTCAGTAAATCCCTTGGCCCACACCAGTGTATCCCATTTATCAATGCAGTGAATTCTTCCTCAAAGTATCTTAATCATGAAATCATACAGCAATTCCATCCAGGTCTTCCCTCTAAGCTCTCATCAGCCTATCATTTCTCCTATCAGTTATATCACCTAGCTGTGCAACATGCCTTCATTTCCAAAGCCCTTTCCTGCAAAAGCAAAAGCAAAAAAAAAAAAAAAATCTAAATTGTAAAATTTACGCCTATTCACATTTATGTTCTGACAATTTCTTTCATATTTTTAAATTTTATTTTTAGTATGTGTGTGTGTGAGGAATATTAGCCCTGAGCTAACATCTGTGCCAATCTCCCTCTATTTTGTTTGTGGGATGCCTCCACAGCCTGGCTGATGAGTGGAGTAGGTCTGCATCCGGGATTCGAACCTGCAAACTCAGGACACCAAAGTGGAGTGCACGAAACTTTAACCACTTGGCCACAGGGCTGGTCCCCTAATTCCTTTCATTTTTAATGCCTTTGTCTTTGTCCTTTGCAATCACTGCATTTCTTTAATCTGTCACTTTTCTTGGACTCTGCTTGCTTACTTCCATAAACAATATCAGGAAAAAAATCAGTGAAGTTGAATTTGATGTTGGGTCAATGAGGATTTGAATCTTTTATTTACTACCGTGATCACAAAGCATAATTGGCTCCTTCAAATTACACTCATAAATTATCAGCTATTATGCCTTAGTGTATTGGTGCAAAGGTTGATGCTGAATGAAGTTTTAGAGGGGCAGGAGAATTAGTAATTTATATGTCACATGTGGTCACAACACACCTGCTTGTCACTTGCTTGAGTAGCTACAGAGGGATGGAGAAAAGGAGAGCTGAAATACCCTTGCGTTTGCCATAACTTTCCCTTGCAAATGTTGTGATGCATCCAAAACCTAGCTCCTGAGGTCCTAGACCACTTTGCTTCGTTAACCAGCTACTCAATTTTCAATTTTCAGCTTCAGAGGACCCAGTTATTTCCCTTTAGGAAACAGAAAAATTGTGGCCAAGTAACGAAACATACTCATTTTTAGGCACAGAGATTATTTCTGTCCTCCTAAGGTAAATCAGCAAAACAAAGTCCATAGACACAGCCACAGGCTTTCCTTTTGTCCATAAGCAAGCGCATATTTATTCCATTCAAGAGGAGCAAGGTGAAATTAACTCATGGAATATGGAAAAGGGCTTATTTAAATCTATTTTCCTCACTAAGCCCATAGTTCAGTGTTTATGAAGACTATTAAGCCAAGGACTCATTATTCATTCTGCAGGTAAGCCAACCCTTAGGTGTGCAACTCTTTCAAAATAATGATAACTTCTCTGCATTGTAAGTGGAGAAAAAAATTAATACATACAGTCATTGATGCTAGCACCAACATTAAATTTTTCAGTGAAAATTTAACCAAAGCCGGACGGAAAAAGACACGCCATAGAGTAGGAGAATATATTTGTAACTCATAAACAAAGAAGCCTCATCCAAAATATAAGAATAAAAATAAGAAGATGACAATCTAATAGAAAAAAATTGACAAGAGAGTTGAATAAGCATTTCATAAAAGAAGAAATCCAAACAACCAATAAACAAATTAAAACTTACCTAACTAGCAAGTTCGAAAATAAACACAAACTTGCAGTGAGCTATCAATACACACCCATCAAATGGGCAAAAAATTAAAGTGTCTGAAACTGCCAAGTGTTTGTGAGCACATGGAACAGAGAACTCTCATATATTGTTTGTGGGGTATAAACTGCACTTTTAAAACCAATTTAACATTATCCATTAAAATTGATGATATGTACACCCTAAGACACAGCACCAGATATACACCCTAGAGAAATTCCCATAATTTGTACAAGGATCCAGGGCAGAAGGTCAGTAGCAGCACTGTGCATGATAGTGCTAAAGAGGAATAAGCTAAGTGCCCATGACAATAGAGGGAACATAGAAATTGTAGTATGTTCATACAAAAGAACACTCTATAGCAGTGAAAATAAATGAGGAACAGCTACACAGAACTATATGGATACCTCCAGGGTTATATTGCAAATATTTAATAATTGATATGACATTGATTTTGAACAAACAGGAAACATACTAGGTATTAACAACTCATACAGGTTTGCTGGAAAAAGATCAATGAGCACTGGATAAGTCTCAAGAAATATCATGTAGCTCAAAAGAAAAAAAGTATAAATACTTATATAGCATATCATTGTATTCAATGAAGTTTAAGAGCAAGTAAAGTACATTTGTTTAGGGAAGTATAATGACTGGTAAAATTAAAAATAAAAGCAAGGAAATAATTTCCACAAAAGGCAGGATAGTGACTACTTAGAGGGGAGAGAGTGGCTTAAAAGGAGATAAGACGTAACTACCACATGTATATCTAGTCAGGGGGCTTTTATACAGCTATTCTCAAACCTGAGATGTTCATTTTTTATGCTATTTTCTATACAGAGAAAATATTTTACAATAAAAACATACAAACAAGCAAAATAAAAGAAGAAAACCAAAGTCGTATATACATTTGTGGGCATTTTCTTCAAGCACAGGGTGGAAATATTTATTGAACCATCAGAGTTTTAGGCTGACATTTGTTTTTTCAAGATTTTCCAAATTGTTACCCAATTCATACAATTGTGATTGCCTTCACACCATTTCATTGTCCCAGCTCCTTCAGAACTTGATGTTGCTCCTTCCTCCTGCACTTCTTCCCGATCCAGGCAGAGGCATCTTAGTAACCAGTGTACTGGCACAGGCCAGGAGTAATTCCTTCACTTCTCACTGCCACACTTGCCATCTCTCCTGTGAGTCATCCAGCCTCAAAATCCATCTGGGACGTCTACTTTATAGGGCCAGCTGTGGTACTAGTCATAGCCTGGGGTTCCCCAAAGCAGATACTAAGGTAATTTTGGAGGAGAATGATTCAGATAACATGAATGAGAGGCAGGAGGGAAGGCCAATACAAGAATCCAATACTAAGGGTGGCTAATACCTAATCCCGCAGGATGCTGGAGGATAAAAAGCAGAAGCATTAATCCATTAGCTCCTCTCCCTCATTCATCAAGAGGGACCCAAGAAGGGTTAACTCCTTCACATCTCTAGGTTGCACATGCTTGAGTGTTGAGAAGCTTCTTGTGAGCTACCTGTACCAGGGCAAGAGTCAAGAATATGAAATAAGGGCCTGAGCTGATGCTCTCTGAGGTTGCCCTTCCACAAAGCTTGTTGAAGCTTGCAAAGGAACTGGTCACCACAAGAGTGTTGGAGTCACTGGTAGTGACAAACAAGTGGTGTCTGGTACACTGGTATAAATCTGTGTAGGAACTTCCCAGCATCTATTGACTGTCTTTCATAAGAGAATCTCCATTTCCTTGAGGAACCCTTCATCCTCCAATTTCAGCTCCTGTGAATAGTTTGGGGTTGAAGCCATACCAAGCTCTAGAGGTGAGCTTATGAAGCAGACCTGGCCATTCACTTTCAGCGAGTCCCACCTGGGCACTTTTGTTGGAACTGTCAAGAAAGAGGAGGTTTTCTCATGGTAAAGCTAGAAAGATGTACACCTGGAGCTGCAGGAGATTACCACATGGAACTAGGCTGCCTGTGAGCGGAGGCAACACAGTGGAAAGGTAGGTGCAGAGAATGAAACAGAAAGATTTCTAATAATATGTTTTAAGTGTCTGTATACGACCAGGCCTGAAGCCAAAACACCTTGACTGTTTCTTTAAACATGAGCCAAGTAATTCAGGTTCTTCTCTTTTTCCTTACCATTTCTTAAATACCCCAAGAAAAGCTGTTGTGTCTAAGATTTTTAAAAATTTGTTTTCAAATAAGAATGAGACTTGAATTAACTAATTAAAGACTTGGATGTAAGACCTAAAACCACAAAATTCCTAGAAGAAAACCTAGGTGGTAAGCTCCTTGACATCAGTCTTGGCGAAGATTTTTTTGGTTCTGACTCCAAAAGCAAAGGCAACAAAAGCAAAATAAACAAGTGGTATTACATCAAACTAAAAAGCTTCTGCACATCAGAGGAAACCATCAACAAAATGAAAAGGCAACCTACTGAATGGGAGAAAATATCTACAAATCATATATCTGATAAAGGTTAATATCCCAAAAATATAAAGAACTCATACAACTCAATAGCAAAAATATCCCAAAAAATTCAATTAATAAATGGACAGAAGATCTGAATAGTTATTTTCCCAAAGAAGACATACAGATGGCCAACAGGTACACTAAAAGATGCTCAACATCACTAATCATCAAGGAAATGCAAATCAAAACCACAATGAGATATCACCTAACATCTGTTAGCATGGCTATTATCAGAAAAAACAAGAAATAACAAGTGTTGGTAAGGATGTGGAGAAAGGGGAACCCTTGTGTACTATTGGTGGGAATGTACACTGATGCAGCCAGTATGGAAAACAGTAAAGAGGTTCTTCAAAAAATTAAACATAGAACTACCATATGATCCAGCAATTCCAGTTTGGGGTATTTATCCAAAGAAAATGAAAACACTAATTGGAAAAGATTTATGTGCCCTTATGTTAATTGCAGCATTAGTTACAATAGCCAAGATATGGAAACAAGTGTCCATTGACAGATGAACGGATAAAGAAATGTGGTGTGTATATATATATATGTGGTGTGTATGTATATATATGGAACACTATTCAGCCATAAAAAAGAAAAAAATCTTTCCATTTGTGACAACATGGATGGATCTTGAGGGCATTATGCTGAGTAAAATAAGTCAGACAGAGAAAGACAAATACTGTATGATCTCACTTATACATGGAATTTAAAAGAAAAAACAAAATCATAGCTACAGAGAACAGAGTGGTGGTTGCCAGAGGTAGGGGCTGGGGGCCGGGAAAAATGGGTGATGGGAGTCCAAAGGTACAAACTTCCAGTTATAAAATAAATAAGTCATGGGATGTAATGTACAGCATGGTGACTATAGTTAATAATACTTTATTGCATATTTGAAAGTTGCTAAGAGAGTAGATCTGAAAAGTTCTCACCATAAGAAAAAAAATTCTGTAACTATGTATGGTGATGGATGCTAATTAAACTTATTGTGGTTATTATTTTGTGATATATACAAATATTGAATTATATTTATGTCAACTACACCTCAATAAAAAAAAAGAATGAGATTTGAAACTTAATAGGTCGTGGATGAATTTGTAAAGTTGTTTTTGCACAATTATCGTAGACATCCAGTTTACATGTGTAAATTCCTGGTCTCTTTAACGATACCTATCAGATTCATTGGGACAAGGAGAACATCTCAAGAGACAACTCTGACTTCCTAGAAAAAAGGGAAATGTAATAAAATGTATTCTAAGGACTTGAATGATTGAAAGCCTAACATAGGGCCTCAAGGTCTCTTCATAAGTATTTCTTTCACCAGCATGTATTGTCTGAGAATTAAAGTCCATATCTGCTTGAAAAACATTTTTTTCCCCAAACTTCAGGAATGTGCAAGGCAAAGCAAGGCAAGGACAAGTGTATAATTAGCTGGAGAGTGCTTTCTTATTTTCTTTAAAGGCACCATAATGCAGCAGAGATTCAAGTTCCTGTCTGCAGAACATGGGGCTGTTAATATACCATTCAGATGCAGTAGTTCTCTTGGCTGACAAGTCAGTTTGATTTTATTCCCTCTTAACAGTTTTGATTTTCTGAAAATTATGATGGAATTGACTGCAGGCAGCTCTGTGAATTCATTACGTGGCATTAACTAACAAGAGGATTTGTAAGAATAGGTGTGGCATTGACTGAACATGCTGGGGAAAGAGAAAGATGGATAAATGGACAGAGATAGATGTGATACATACACATTAATAGATACATTTACACAGGAAATATATGTTCACAAATTAAAGTTCACAAATGGCTTTTCTTATTTGTCTCATTTAAGGTTTGTAATCCACTCCTGAGGTAAGAATTTTTATCCAGATTTTGGAGATGGTTAAGTGATATTAACCATTGATGGAGATTCAGAAATTAAGCAGAATAAGAAACTCTGTTTTATCTTTTTTCTTTTTCTAATGTTCTTTCCACTCCAACGGAATTGAAGTTTTTGTAAATAAAGGAATGATGTTTTGATAAAAATTGGCCAGGATTTTACACTTTCAGCTTTCTGTGAATTCCTGTTGCACTTATAGTCTGCACTAACCAACTTATCAAAAAAATTTTTTAAAGGTTTTGCATCCTCGGATTATTATGCAAAATTTCAGATCTTGTATATACATCTACTAAGCACTAATCATCTTGAATTATAATTAGCTACATGTACTGGACTTCTGGTTGACCACACAAAACCCATTTTGTCTGCTGCTTCTTTTTGTTTTTTTTTTTAAAGATTGGCACCTGAGTTAACAACTGTTGCCAATCTTCTTTTTTTTTTCTTTCTGCTTTATCTTCCCAAACCCCCGTACATAGTTGTGTATCTTAATTGCAGATCCTTCTAGTTGTGGGATGTGGGACACCGCCTCAGTGTGGCCTGACGAGCGGTGCCATGTCTGCACCCAGGATCCGAACCCTGGGCTGCCTCAGCGGAGCGCGCGAACTTAACCACTTGGCCACGGAGCCAGCCCCTTCTTCTTTGTTAATACTTGTTCAAAAATCAGGTAGTCATGGGCTTCAATGGTGGTTGAGTCCCTCTGCAACACCACACCAAATTCGCTAGGTGAATTTTGACTGCTGAAATTTTGACTCTTGAAAACAAGTTAGTATTCTATTGCCCTTGTTAATGATGGGTATAAAAATGAGCATAGGATAAAATTCTGACCAGTGAAAAATGAGGGAAGTCTGCTGGGAGAGGTCTGATCATTTTTATTTACTTTGCAAAAAGAACTTCAGACAGTTAGGACCCATGATTCTCCCTCTCCCTTCTGGCTTTTGGATGCCGTTGTGTGAAGATGTTATGCTTGGAGTTGCTGTAGCCATCTTGACGCTATGAATGTAAAGCCTATGAAAAAAGACAGCTCATTAAGTATGACTGAGAGAAAAGATGAAAAAAATATGAAGCATTGCTCTCACTTTTGAGCTGCTGGATTTTTTTCCAACTTGTATTGTGCACAAAGTGCACAGATTTTGTTTCTTGCAGCCAAAAGCATCATATTGGAAACATTGTGTATATTTTTTGTAACAAATTAAACTTTGAGTAACTTGAGGAAATAGACTACATCCTTCTAATCTTTGTAACTACAGTGCCAAGCATAGAGTGAGTTCTCAAGCATTGCTAGCTAAATGAATGCATGAATGAACAATTTTCAAAATAGTGAAAGAAAGAAAGAACAATTGTGCTGTCACTTTAATTTTGGGCAAATAGCTAAATCAGAATTTTTACTGTAGAAGGGTTTAGAGAGGTAGAAATGCTGAGAATATTTGTTCCATAGGATTAACACTTAAACTTTCTCAAGTGTATAGTAATGGAGGTTTACGAATTCCTATAGAAGCCACTGGAAGTCTTTGTGTGTAAGACAGGGTATGATTTACACCAGCGATTTCTGTTGTGCTCTCCTTTTAGAATGTCTGTTAATACGGGTCATCTGCTAGAACAAGGGCATCACTTTGTTCTCTAGTCTCTCTCTCATCTATAGGAGAGCTCCTAACATGAGAATGACATCTAGAACAGAGAATGAAATAAAATAAGTGAGTACATAGATGACTTTTAAAAAAAAAGCTACCAAATGATTGATAAGTAAAAGGAATTATTTGGAAGTTTCATTTTTAAGTTGAAAAGAGAATTGAAACAAAAAGAGATTCAATTTTCCACACGGTCAGGGGCACTGTCTGAGCTCGAAGTGACCGCCCCACTCTCCTTTCTTCCTGTGCCACTGAATGGGGGCTGACTTTCCTCTGATAAACTTTTCTGATGCCTTTGAGCTGTCAAAGCAGTTCTGTCAAGATTCTTGAATAGATCACACATCATGATTTCATTTGAAAATATATACAAACATAAAATGGGTCTACTTGCCAGAAAAATTTAAATTTAGTTTGTTACAATGTTTTTTATGAAAGAAAGTTGTCTCCCACAAGAGATATATCTTATACATTGTATCCCTCATTTTGAGCTAATATTTAATCTATAATTTATATTTTTTATCTAAGTCTATCATCTTCAGTTTTTCAAAACTGTGATATTAATCAAAAACAGAGATGCAATTTCCTGCATTTATTCAATCACAGATTTGATCCTACAGTGACTTTAACATGCATATTACTACAAGCAATAGAAACTAACATTGGCTATCTTAAACTTAGACAGATTAATAGATAGATAGATAGATAGATAGATAGAAATAGACAATAGATAAACAAGATAAAACAATTTATTGGAAGGATAAGGGCATCAAGGGAAACCTGAATAGTCTGTTTTGGAAAGGACAAGAATCAAGGCAACCCCAGTGTCTAGGTAAGCAGAACTAACAGTCATGACTTTAGGGCATAATCTGAGGAAGAAATTAATTCCAAATATGTTTTGTCCTTGGGATTACTCACTCAGGATTAAAAGTCCAGGAAACACAGTTTGGATTTAGATAAAGAAGAGCCAGTCTTTTTGTGTCTATTACTCATCTAAGACAGCCTGCAATATAAAAGGGGTAATTCCTCAAGCAAAAACTATGGAGTTATTACTAAAAAAACTTTAAAAAAGGGCAAAGGGGGTTGATCAGACCTAGTGATAGAGAGCTTTATAATCTAACCACCAGAATTCCTGCATTTGAAATTCATGGCCCAGGTTATAGCTTTATCTTGCCTTCATTCCATTCATTAATATCTACTTACTATTCTTCTGACTTTAGATTTTGGTTCCTATAGGATTGCAACTCACACTCTCTCTAATGTTTGACACTTGCTACTCCATGTAAATCTTTGCCAGGCCTAGCCCAACAGCAAGTATCTTCCACACTAAAACATTGGAGTCTAGATTACTGTGGCTCAATAAAAAAGGCCCATGGAAAAAGCTGTTCATATACCAACCCTTTCATCAGATGTGACAGGTGCTATGATAGGAGGGGATGGGGCACAAAGATGAGGGAAGTAAAAGAAACACCATTTCATCTCTCATGAAGATTACCCTTGAGTGGTGGAGACAGACATTAAATAATAACTCACACAAATGAATGAAAATGATAACTGTGAGTAGGGCTAAAAAATAAAGTCCACTGTCGTATTCACAGGAAGACTTGATTATGTCTGCAAGGCTAGAGAAGATTTCCTTGAAGAAGGAACAATTACAATGGGATCTGAGGACATAACAGAAATTAAACAAGTAAAAGGTCAGGGAAATGGTGGCAAAGGAGAATGCGCCAAGCAGAGGGGCAGGTTTTGCAAAACCCCTGAGGTGAAATGGAGACCGACCTGTTCAGGGAAAAGAAGAGTGTCAGGGAGGCTGAAGGGCAGTGACTGTTGTGGGGAGGAGGCCTAGGAAGTTTGGATTTGTTTTGGATTGGTATGAGATGATCTCGGAAAACCAGGCAGGTACCAAACAAATCAGGGCTTTATAAGGGATTTGATCTTTATCCAAAGAGTAATGAAAAGCCAATGGAGTGTTTTAAGCAAGATCAAATTTGGAAAAAAAAAAAAAATCTCCCATCTACTGAGTGAAGAATATGTTGGAGAAAGGCCAGAACGGTGTTGGTGTTCCGACTAGGAAGCTGGGGCAGGAGTCCAGGCAGCGATGACGACCGTCAGGTTATGGTGATAGAAATGAAGATATGGAAAGAAGATATACTTTAAAAACTAGTTAAGAGTTAAAATTGTCAAGATATTCATATGTTGGATATGGGGAGAAATGGGGAGGGAAGAGGAAGTGTTTCTTGTGTTCCTACCAGAAAGGATGGTGGCACTATTCACTCAAAGAGGATGCAGTGGGAAAGACTGGGATTTGGCAGGATTCAGACAGGGATTGATGGATTTGAACATGCTGATTTTGAAATGTCCTTGAGACACACAAGTGAAGAGGTCTAATAGGTGACAGAGTATATGGTTCTGTAGCTCGGAATAGAGATAGAACAGTAGATGCAAATGTGTGAACCATCTGAAGACTCCGTTGTAATTTGACATATTTTAATTATTTTCTCATGTCAATCCCATTTGAAGAGGTCTGAAAATCACAGTAATCTTCAGAATTGTAGGTTCTAACTTGACAACGAGATTTTTTAAATGTAAAGTAATATAATGGAAAGATGGCAGCATTTGGTGTCAGAAGCCCTGGGCTCAAGTCTCAACGATGCCTCTTAAACATTTTTGTAATCTTTGGTTAATTGCTTTATCAGATTATATCGTTTCCTCCTCCATAGTGGAACAATAATGATACCTCCCTCTGATCACGGTTCTAAGGAATAATGTGATGACATTCATGATGAGGGTATATGGAAATGCTTTGTAAGCTGCTACAAATATCTGACCTTTTTTTTCCAAACTCCTTCCACTATGTGTGTATGTACAGTCTACTCGAGGCTTAACATAAACCATCAAACAAGCACTGGCCTTTGAACAGTCTCAGACTAAGTTGGCATGTTAGACTATTGCTGGCTCACTGGTTATCTGAGAGTTATGCAAAAAAAAAAAAAAAAGTCCAACCTCAGTTCCCTTTAATCAACACGACTTCTACATCATGGCTCCATCCTTTCCAATTAATTATTATGAAAGATAGAGAAAAGACTGTACCAACATGGGAATTCAGTGGTTGTAACAAGTGTTTTCCATTTAATTTCTTATCTTGTTTTGAATGGCTAAGCACTAAAATGGGTTGTGAAGCCTTTTTTTTTTTAAAGAAAAAAATCTGTTTTACCCCGTTCCTCTCTAGATATAATAGGTACCATCTCTCCACCTGCAAGATGAGAAGATACTCTCTCTGGGGGAACTGGACATAGTCCAACAAGTCTATGAAATAGTTGCAGGTTAAAACCATAGGAAACAATTTCAGGGGGCACTCTATCAACGTTCTAGAACGATTTCTGAGAGCTTACTTTATGATTTTGGAGAAAATCATCAGAAATGCTAGAAGAATGGAATTAAATGTCACTTAACTTTACAGATGTGTGACAACACACCTAAAAATTATTAGTCATTAAGTCACATTCAATAGTGAAATGGATATCTTAGTTCAGAGAACATTTTAATAAACACCAACTAGGAAAATTTCTGACCAAATATCCCTCATATGTCACTGTATTCTTTTACTAACTCCACACTCAGACTTACAAATAAAATTTGGATTCCTCCATAGTGTAGCTATCATTATTTTCCATTTCTACATGAACAATAATAACAAAAACATCAAAGTAAGCAAAGAATTACTATTTTCATTATGTACTATTATTAATTTTTAATAAGTATATAAATTTATGTTTGATACTTTATTATAATCCAGAATCTAGTGAGAGCTGATTATTACAGTTTCTGATTGGCTCACTTTAATATAGCATCTATTGAGGAGACATATCTACTGCTCAAAAAACGTTTAAATGGAAGATGGAAAACACTGATAATTTTCATCATTTCAAATAAGTTACCTTGACCAAGAGACCAAAGCTGGAATCACCAGTAATGAGGTATGCCAACTTCATGCACCTCCTAATGTGGAACACTAAGAACACAACACTATTTTCTGTGGTATTCTTGCCAGTGGAACCTCAGTCAAATCACAACAAATCCTTAGACGAGCCCAAACTGAAGGACATTGCACAAAATCACTGGCAAGTACTCTTAAAAGACAAAGTAATGCCAAGACAAAAAAAGACTGAGAAACCGTCCCTTATTGAACGCGACTGAGAAAACATGAACCCAACAGCAATATTGGATCCTTGATTGGGTACTGGGCTGGAAAAAATATATGACTGGGACAATTGGAGAAATTTGAATAAGATCTGCAAATTAGTTAATAATATTGAATCGATGTTAACTTTCTTATTTTGATAAACTATACTAAGTTTATGTAAGATAACATTTGGGAAAGCTGCGTAAAGGGCATATGGAAAGACCCATGTCATATTTCTGCCAATTTTTTGTTTACATTTTATAAACGTAAAATTATTACAAAGTTTAAAGTTTTTCTAAAGTTATGTTTTAGGTTAAAAATACAGCTTAGATTTTATAGATATACGTTGTAAAATTTGTTTATAAATGTTAACTATTTTAGAAACTGTTCACTTCATTAAATCACTTCAGTAATTATTGTCCAGCATAGTATTATTTGCCTGGAAACTTATTTATTGTAGACTTTGATTTGTCTTGTGAATTATTTTTTCGACAGAATTTTTGTATTTTGAAGTAATAATTCCTAAAAAAAGTTGAAATGTGGCATCATTCTTTGTAATAGTCATTCTCATAATAGTTCAGATTTGATAATAAAGTTCTCTTTTATTAATAATAGACATAGTTTCATTTTTATGAAAGAAGAAAGGAGATAATGTTTTTTAAATAATCACAAAAGACTTACGACCCATACATGCTGAGAAATGACTTATTGTGAAAAGCACGATGGGCTTCAGGACATGCTACACCGAAATATGGCACCTTGGCATATTGAATATCTTAAGCTGAAGGAGCTGAGAAAACAGTAGAAGCAGGACGGTCACTCTGACCTTCCCCCACCTCACCCTTCTTCCCTGAAAGCAGGGAAATAAATCTCCCATGTGAGAGGTACCCTCCCTGGACCAGGAGGTAGGAAGACACTCATCACCGGAGACAGAATCTGGGACTGAGAAACAAACAAACCTTGTTAAACTAACCCTTATCTTCCTAATTACTTCTTCACCACTTACTACCCCTAGTCCAAACCCCTTTGTCTTGTCAATCCTTCACAAATTTATTGTTCCTTTGTCTAAAAGGTACAAAAGCTTCCTGTTCTGGTCACCTCTTTGGGACTTCACTGTCTTGTGAAGGTTCTCATGTACATGTAAAAATTTAATACAATTTGTATGCTTTTCTCCTGTTAATCTGTCTCTATCAGTTCCAGCCAGGAACCCTACGAGAGTCAAAGAAAACTTTGTCTTTTTGTGGAGGAAGATTAGCCCTGAGCTAACATCTGCTGCTAATCCTCCTCTTTTTTGCTGAGGAAGACTGGCCCTGAGCGTACATCCGTGCCTATCTTCCACTACTTTATACGTGGGACGCCTACCACAGCATGGCTTTTGCTAAGCAGTGCCATGTCTGCACCCGGGATCTGAACTGGCGAACTCTGGGCCACCTAGAAGCAGAACGTGCGCACTTAACCACTGCACCACCGGGCCGGCCCTAAAGAAAACTTTTTCATCCTCTACAAGCACAAAGAAATTAAGGGACTTGCCCTGACTCACCCACCTGGTAAAAAAAAAAAAAAAAAATGCCAGGGCTTCCAGTCAAATCCATGACTATAAGCTCCACTTTCATCAGACTTCCTAAGATGCCACCAGTTTTCCCAAGAGGCTGCTTTAAAATATGATCTTTAACAAAGACTTCACTTTTCATCTTCTTAGTGAAGCCCAATCCTAGGACTTCATTCATCCCACTCATCACCAATCACATTCTGTCTTGTTATTGGAAGTCTACGTGTTCTCCATTTACTCACGATTAGAGTGAAGGGAGGGTGGAATGGACAGTCGCCCTCAAAGACTGGGATCCCACAGGTCTTATTTCATAACTCTGTTACGAAATGAAGTATCAGGCTGAAAGGAACACGGTGTAAGAAAATCATAATAGATGGAAGCCAAAAAATAGTGGCAGAAGCCACCTCTAGCCAGGCTGGTACAGTGGCTCCCCAAATTGTGCCATATGATACTATTCTTTCCACTCTGCTTAAGTTTCCTCCCTTCCTTCCCCATTTACTAGTTGCTACAACGAATCGCTAGACTTGCATCTTCATAATTTCTCATGTCAAAACTATTGCTTTCTGAGCACTGTCTTATTTAACAAAACAGCATGATTCCAAGGTAAAATAGATTCCAAGGTAACTTTGGCATAACTGGATATTCTCAGGATGCCTACTTTTTGCACGAGGCCAATTTCAGGATGTTTTAATATTAAGCAACAACAACATTAAATTAGCAAACAGTTATCAACATATACCTGCTTCTGAAAGCATTGAAGTATAATCTGGATTTTATTGAAGATGTCGTTAGAAGACTCGGAGGAAGTTAACCTGAACTCACAATGGCAAAATCCCTTATCTTCCTCCATTAACTCCCCTCCCAATATTCCTCCTCCAGTCATATCTTCACCTCCTCTTCTTTCTCCCTGACAGTTACTCTCTGCCCTGTCTCTCTACACAGCCCCACACACCAAAGTTCCTTTGCATAATTCAATCATCTGCCCCGATAGCTCAAACCCAAACCATTTTCTTGTTCCTCAATGTTTCTTCCCTGCAGAGGCCCCCATTTATTTCAACATAGAATTTTTATCATTAGATTCAAGATCATAACTCACTTTAAAATAGCAAGAGTAAATCCATTCTTTTAAGACTGCTCCTGATTTATGGTGTGAATTTTAGCCAATCAGTCAAATATTTCTGAATCTATAAAACAAAAATGTAAATTCTGGTACTTTCCAGTAGATTAACAGATATCAACAGCTCCTGATTTTGTGTTCCCAAGGCTGAAGTTGCCTTTTGAGTTACAAGAGTATGCAAAATGGCAGTTGGTGATCCAGAAGAAAACTGCAGATGGTTTTGATCCTTCATTGTTCATTTTTCAAAAATTAAATGACTTTAGTTTCGTAGATTTATATGCAGACAGATTTCACATCAACACAGAATTCTGGCTTCTCTTTAAAAATCTGGAAAACACTGGTATACATTCTATATATCATACTCATCGGTGCTTGAGGAGGAGCTGCCATCTTTCTACTGGGCATCTGATCTTCAGTCTCCACTCCTCCTTACTGTCTTCCACCTGGCCTATGTCTCTCACTTTCATCACCTGGCTGGCTCAAATAGCCATTTAAGCTTGCAACCCTAGTCTAGAAATAGAGATTCACATGGGATGGTCAAATCATTAGAGAACTACTTAATGTTAGTTAGTGAAGACTCCAGGGAGGGGTATTTGTGAGAGAAATCTACATATTTACACAGAAATAGAGGCACGTGCTCATGTAAATTTAAGCCAAATAATACGTGATACAAAAATATATTACCATATCCTAAAGCAACGGTGCATTTGCCACCTTAAGTTGAGTGTTATTTTTACTTTAAATAAAAGCTTTATGTGAAGTAATAAAAGCCTCATAAATTTAATTTTTATTTGGGTGGAACATTAATGAACTCCATAAAATGTAAAATAGCACAAAGGACCCTGAATATTTTAGACGTATTTTTTTCCTCAAGTTCAAAATAATTCTGCTAATTAACATTTTTTAATCTGAAAAGATTATTTAGAGGGTTAGAAAAAAAGAGAGAAAATTATTAGGACTACAGATCTCTGATACTGCATTTCATGGATGTTCTCATAACAAATTAGATTAAAAGACAAATAAATCCTATGCTTCCCCTTCAAGAGAAATAGACTTGTGCTAGTTACTATGGCAACTACATACAATTCCAACTATTAACTTTCTTATTACAGGAAAAAAATCAATAATGACTTAGATTACTTAAGATAACATATAGCTTTGGAAGACACCTGTTTATTCAATATTATTACAAAAACTGCTTTACTATGAAAAATGGAAGACAGATACTTTTTTAAAATGAATATGCCAAAAGTGAAGCAAGTGTTAGCAAAACCAGCCAGACTGCCCACATCATGGCTCCAACACGTGCCTAGACTAATTATGCGTAAAACATAATTCATTCTGGGCAGTCACGCTAGCTGTAATTGTGCATGTTATGCTCATAAAAACATATCACTAACCTTTGCAATTTCCTTTAAAATTAAAACAGCAGTTAACTTTCTTTCAGGTCAACTAAATGTTTCTGCCCTGGCTATTCTAGAACCGGGTTAGCATACTAAAACATAAATCAATGAGGGCTTTTTCCTAGAAAGGCTGTCCAGTGAAATATTATTTATTTATCATTTGGGATTTATCTAAACAATTGTTTGACCCACATGACACCCAGGAACAGGTTTGACTCTTGCGGCTTTTTGTTTTGTCTCTAATTTTTGTGTCACGGATTTGAATGCTATGTTTTACAATTGAGCAAACAGAGCATCAGGAGTAGTTGGAGGGGAGGAGCAGAAAACACAAGCCCAGTTCCCAGAAACAGAACATCCTCGTCTCTTCAAAATAACCTTTATCTATTCAGTTTGTATGGCCCCTGATGACACAGCCTAAGATCTCAGTGTCCCACATAGGTTTGTCTTTGCTTTGAAGGAAAATTGTGTGATGGAAAAATACCTTCCACTTTTTATTCTAACCTCATTCACTTTATTAATCAGAAATATGTTGGGGTCTTTTTCGTAAAAAAACAAAAGACACCCTCAGTCCAAACACTGCCTCTATATACCTTCATCCTCTCTTTCCCTCAAAGCAGTGGATCAAAAAGGAAATAAAATTATTTGGCTTTTTGTTTGTTTGTCTGTAGCCAAAGGACCGAAATGAAAATGAAGCTGCATGACATCTGCTGACCAAAAGGGTTGGTTTTATCCTTCACACTGAAAATGGGCCTCATGCTTTAGAGGTGAAAAGAATGTGTTATATTTTTATCTCAGTCCTCTTGTTCCACTCACCGAACAATAGCATCAAAAATTTGGCTTGATGTGTCAAAAATTTTACTCTTATTTCAACCTAAAATCAGTAAAGTGCAAGACATAAAGGTACAGCTCAGAATGTTTCATGATTCTCTGAATACTCAGATCTGGGAGAGCTGTGGCTATTTGCATTATTTTTTCATATAGATGATGGTAAGGCATTGAAGGAAACCAGAATATGCCACTCCAAATATACCACTTTGACATATGGATTATTTTGAATTAAAGGCACTTGAGAAACAACAGGTGCAAGAAAGACACATTGACCCCTCTTTTTCTTCCTGAAAGCAGGAAATAAAACTCCCATGTAAAAGATATCCTCCCTGTACCAGGAGGAAAGAAGACATTCTCACCAGCCGAGAGATGACACCTGAGGAATCTGCAAAGAAATCTTGCTCCGTTAGTTTCCTCCTGTATATTCACCCATAGTTTACAGCCCTTGGAAGGCGAAAACTACTTTCCTTTGTCCTGTGATTTCGCTACAATTGTATTGTTTTTCATTGAAAATGCGATATAAGCTGGAATTCTAAACTGCCATTTTGAGCGACTCTGGGTTTAGGTTTCTCCTGTGTGATGTGCGTTGCTTGTGTTAATAACCTGTTTGCTTTTCTCTTGTTAATCTGTCTTTTTTGTTACAGGGGTCTCAACTAAGAAGTCTGAAGGGTAGAGGAAAAATTATTTTTTACCCCTACAGGATAAAAATAAGACTAATGGGTGCCATTTTAGCCAACTTCCTGGATAATAGCATTCATGCAGATGCATCTGACATCACCATAAATAGAGACACCAGTAGAGTGGCCTATTAGAGAATGAAGAAGCTGACCTATAGTGATTCCTACATTCACTGAAGAAACTGATCAGGTCAAAACATATCCTAGTTTTTCCATTCATCTCCATTGGCTTCATAATCACTTTACTTTCTACATTGCCACTATGGTCCCCCAATCTCTTATTTATCCATCAACTTCTTTCTCACTGAACCCTCAAAAGAAGAAAATCAAAATAATTCTTAGCAACTATCTGGACACATTTCAACAATGGGTTCTGCTACATTAAATATAGTTCTACAAATGAGAAAGTCAACAACAACCACATCTAATTTGAAGATTAGATATGAGTGGAGAAACACTGTGTTCACATCTCCATATTGGACTTTGACTTTATTGAATCTGTCGTCATTAGGTCATCAAGCAGTGTTTAGCTGGACCAAGCCTGCTCCACGAATGGCAGCTTCTAATGGATAGCAATAATCAAAATGACAACAGCATCTTACGTCCTTTTTCACGACCATTCAAACCATTTCCTTACATACAGCCAGTGTCTCCCTGTTTTCCAACAGATATTGAATGCTGACAAATATGTAATTACTTTTACAGGCAGCAAATATTATTTAGTGCATTATTGCTGAAGTTGCATACCTTACTGGATGCATTTTACCAAGGTCTGACATAAGCACTGAGGAGTAGAGACTTTGATCATGTTTGTTTGACAAGGTAACTTTATGGTAAATTTCAGTTAATACATCATTTTCCAGATGGTAATACTCTTTCTCCAAATGGTTAGTTGATTTGCCTTAGGTAACACAGCTATTTTGAGACAAAGCTCACCCTTCATCTAATTGATTTTGCCTTCAGGAGACTAGAATTCCCACCATTCACTTGAAGGCTACGGGTTTTCAAATAGGGCAAATATTTACATTTGTTTAGATGAGTCTATTCTAGATAGACTGCTGATTCCCAAAGTAGCCTTTAGAAGCTTATAAACTGTATTAATTCATGTCCAAAATTTATGAGCTGATCTCATCTAATGACATATAAATCATATCAAATACATTTTTACTGATCGCTTTTTTAAACTGTCATTGTTTGTTTCAAAAGGGAATTTAAATTCCATGCTGAGTTCCACTCATCAATTATACATCCTCAAGTTAGATGCGATTATTCCCAAAGCAATCACCTTGAATTGCCATTTGTCTACAGCTCTGAATATGGTCATCACCCTCCTGGTTTTGGATGGACTGGGAGAAAGCATGCCAAAACAGCTTGGGACATTTATCCATCTTGTGCAGGATAAAACAAAACAAAAAATGAAATAGGATGTCAAAATTTGGAATATTTAGTTTGGTTTTTGTTTTGTTTTGGTCACTGAGAATGCTAGTTTCTTTATTCTCCTTCTATCTTGAAATCTCAGAAATTCATTTTTGATATTAAAGCTTTTTACTCTAATGAACAGAAAGTAAATCACAACAAAATGTGTACGTGCAATAGCTATTCACGTAAATACATACACTTTTAATCTTTTCATTTATTCTCTTCAATTAGTAAATGAGGACCTGTTTTAATGTTATTTATCCATATTTCCTGCATGATATTGGATACATAATCACTTCACTTAGATTTATATGTTAACAGGGAAAATGTAACACCTTCCACACAGTAAAATTAGTATTTCTATAAAGAATTTGGAGAAATGTATTCCTTAAAGTCTTTGTGCCTAATCAGAGACCCCCAGACCACATCTCTCACTCATCATCTCTCTCTCTTCCCCTCTCCTCTTTCTTGCACACACACACGTTACTTCACTGTATATTTCCTAGAAAAGCTATAATGTGGAATATTGTCTTCCATATGGAAGCACAAATACTCTATGGTTTCAAAAGTAGTAATTGTCTCATGACTAGATTTTTGTAAGAAAGAATTTGGCTGAGTCAAGTACCATGATATAAAATGTTCTTCCATTTCAATCTGCAACTCAATGTTACTAAGGAGGACTTTTGTATAATTATTGCAAACAAAACTTACCTGTAGCTAATTATTTAACCATTGTATTTCAGGCTGTGTGATGTTAGAAATGCAGCTCTTTCTCCTACTTCTACTTTTTCTCTCCTTTTCAAATCAATGATACACAAGTTATTCACTCATCTCAAGTTTTTGTATTTAAAGAAGAAACACTTGATTCTATGCAGGAATTCTCTTTCTTCAGTCATGTTTTATTACACATTTATCAAGGTTAATTTTTTCGCATCAATTGATTTAAACATTTTCATTAGCATTCAACATTTCAAAAGATTACACTGAGAAAAATGACCTATGGGTCAGATATCCAGAAACACCTTTGAATGATAAAAATACGAGCAGATGAGAAAACTTGAAAGCAGTTAATCTAAAAACACCAATTTCCAGCTTTGCAATGGAAATTCAATCTTCTGCCAAAAATTAATTTGATATTTCTATAGAAACAACCTGGTGATCACCTTCCTCTCTTATAGGTGCTATGATGCACATGTCCATCGACTTCAGATGCACTTCAACACACATAACAAGTGGCTGGTCATTTTCCTAAAGGGGGAGGAGAAGAGTGAGAGAAAAACAGGAAAGGGAGGACTTTAAAAACAACTATTAACACATTAACTGCATTTTTTATCCTTCATAAAAATTTATCCATTGAAAACTGAGCGTTAACTTTTGGAAAGGTGTTTTTTCTAAGCTGTTCAAAGATCTTACGGAAGTTAATCTAGGAATACTCCAATTCACAGGATGAGAAAAAATGCCATGGAATGAATGTCCTTACTATGTTGAGGTAGACAAATGGCTACAATTTCAGAATCTTACCAATCTCTGAACTTACACCTCCAACATATGACTCCAGAGAGGATACCTGCTTACTTCCAGGTATGCATCCTCCTTGTATCCTTTAGGCGAGCGCCTGGCACTGCTGATATTTGGGACCAAATAATTCTTTTTTTAGGGACAGTTCTGTGCACTGTAGGATGTTTAGCAGCATCCTGGCCTCTGCCCACTAGGTGCCTGTGGCACCTCCCATCCACATTTGTAGGAACCAACAATATCTCCAGATATTGCCAGTGTCTCATGGCAGAGAGGGACAAATTTGTCCCCAGTTGAGAACCCTTGAGCTAGAGGAGGAAAAAAATAACAATTAAAAAAATAAAAAGAAAATCCTAGAAATTATGTTTATAATATGTGCCTTAATTTAGGTCCCCCAGAAGATAACCCTAATGTAAGGATTTGAGCACGTCGTCTATTTGGGAGAGGGTCCCAGGAAATGCTAGTAGAGGAGGGGAAAAGTGACACAGAGAAGGAAGAAGCCAGTAGGGTTAGTTAAGGAGGAGATTACTGCTGTATGCCACTGGGGCTTAATCTTGCCAGGATCCCTGGGAGACTGTGAAGACCATGCCTAAGTTTTGTCCCCACTGAGAGCTAAGGGTGATGAGGTATTTGTTCTTCAACTCCCCTCCCTAATTGCTTGCAGCTACTCCCAAGATCATTGGCTCTCTGGTACTTTATGCCTGCCTCATGGTGAGCTGTGCATACCCCGTGCCCAGAGAAAGTTCTCAGGGAGAGTGACAGGTGTCTGCAGCAGAAACTACAGCATTGGTGCTCAAAGTGTGCTTTCTGAACCAGCAGCATCAGCCTCACCTGAGAACTTACTAGGAAGGCAAATTCTCCAGCAGCACCCAAGACATAGAAGAGGGACTTTGTAGCTGAGGCCCGGCAATCTGTTTTAACACGGCCTCCACGTGATTCTGATGCTGGCTCAAGTGTGGGAAGCACTGGTCCAGGGTAGTTACTCCCCCAGCAGTCCTTTCAGAATGTCTGGAGATATTATTGGTTGTTCACAACTGGGAGAGGAAGAGTACTACCGGCATCTGGTAGGTGAGGCTAGCAATTCTGCTAAACATCCTACAATGTACAGAAGATCCCCCCACAAGAAGGATTTATCCTGCCCAAAATGTCAACAATGCCAAGCTTGAGAAAGCCCGGTCTAGAGGAACGGAGAGTGATGAAGAAATAAGGGTGGGGCATCAACAGTGTCTCTCATATTATGAGTGTCACTTTCTTGTGTGTTTGTTTAATTTTCTTCCAAGTGCTGTTGTGTTTTCAATATTGCAAACATTAGCAAACATCCAACTAGTCGATGTAGCTGCCATGTACGCACTGCTGCTACTCTTGCTTCTTTTCAATCTGGTAAGCCACTTCCACTTATAAAGCCTCCTTTTCACCTCTCCTCCACTAGTCTCTTTGGAATGACCTTTTCTCTTGAGGAAGACAACCTGCTCTTCCAGAAATCCCTTATCTTTCTTTGCTGCATACAGCTAAAATGGCTGTCACCATCCCAATGTCTCCTGTCACATTTATCCATGATTTCTAACCTAAGGGCTCCCTTCAGAAACATAGGTTCCCTTCCCTATGAGCAGGATGCTGTCTAATCATCAAATCCGCTCCATTTCCAGCTCCTATAAACCTTACAAAAGGTGGCAGGATTAAGATCTCCTCTCTGATTTTAGTTTCTCAGTTTCAGGTGAATAAAGTTGCCATTAAAATACTCTGGTCTCAGCCAACTTCATAACAAAGCATCTTAAATATAATCATAATAACTAACATGCCTTGGAATTTACTTCAGGGTAGCACATTCATTTAGAATGTATATACCCCACATCATGGATGTGTTGTCCTAACTGTTGCTGTAAACAACCAATAGTCAGCATCCATTCTGTTTCAAGCTGTGTGTGCTAATTAGTTTGTGAACTGTAGTAGGAAGAATTTTAGCTCCCATGACTTTGCCTCCCAGTGTTACCTCTGTGACTGTTACATGGCAAAAAGTGCTTGGCAGATGTAATAAAGGTTACTAATCAGTTGATCTTAAAATAGTTATAGCATCCTGGACCATCCAGGGGAGCCCAACGTAATCACACAAGTTCTCACGAGCAGAAATAGAAGAGGATGTCAGGGAGAGTCTGCAGAAGGAAATCAGAGAGATGCCAACTGCAAGGAGGGTTCGGATGTGCTGTTTCTGGCTTTGAAGATGAATGGGGCGTAAGCCAGGGAATGAAGGTGGCCTTAAGAAGCTGAGAATGTTTCCCAGCTGACAGCCAGCAAGGAAATGAGGACTCAGTCTTACAACCACACAAAACCAAATTCCTGCAACAATGTGAATGAGCCTGGAAACAGATTCTACCCAGACACTTCAGATGAGAGCCCAGGCTAGCGGACACCTGACGCCTTAATTTCAGCCTTGTGAGACCCTAAGCCAGACCACCTAATTAAGCCTGCCTGAACTTCTGACCTCAGAACTATAGGGTAATAAAATGGGTGTTGTTTTAAGACACCAAGTTTGTGCTTTGTTATGCAGCAATTAAACGCTATTGTGCAAACAGTATTTCCCTTTATGCTCATGGCAACACTACAAGGCAAGGTTTTCTACTTCCATAATTGAGAAAAACAGAGGCTTAGAAATATTGAACATCTTGATCAAGGTTCCACAGTGGAGAAGTCAGAGAGTTGGGGTCAGAATTTAGACCTGCTTGTCACTAAAGACTGTAGCCTTACCAACAGTTCAATTCTGCCTTCAAAAGGCAAGCTATCAGAAGTTAAGAACAAGTTGTTTTAACTTATTGATTTATTTGGTGATACTCCCTAATGGATTTGAATAATTGAGTCATTCACACTAAGATTAGATGAGACTAGTCAGGAAAAAAATAATCCATAAGTCACATAGGCATTAGAATAAATGACTTCCATTAGGTTTTGGGGGTACTAAATGCTATATAAACTGGTCTGGAGAATATGATTGTAAGATAAAGTTTGTCATCTAGTTGAAATGAGCACAAACAGAACATTTGCAAGTATTTATTTCACTTAGTACAAGATAAGAAGAGTATTGATGCTGGAGTAGACTTCATGGTGGTGGGCTCTTCCTTTCATTCTTTCCCTCCCCCTCTCAATTCTAACACTAAATTAATTCTTTTGAAAGCAACAGACCCTCTCAGTACAAAGTCAACATTAAGGACCTCCCCACAAAGACACTGCAAACGTTATGCAATGTTGGATGGTCTTTTCTTCATTTTTCACGTTCTTATCTAAATCAGCAGTGAGGCACAGCAGGTTTCATGAGGCCTTCTGTATAAATACAATTGTACTTAATTCAGCGAGAGAAACTTGAAAGTGAACACATTAAGCACTACACACTTTTATTTCACATATAATGCCATGAGAAAAGGAAAGGCTACCAAAAGAGGTTAAAAAAATGAAGATGAATAAGTAAAATATGTTCGTGACAGGATAACAATCTGGGACCAGCTGCTGCTGAACAAGCATTTATTATTACCATCCATCTGAGGTTTCGTAGAAAATAGAATTTCCAGAAAGGCACCGAACAGGAAATGCATATCTGATAATCAAATATGCAAAGCTGCCGGCTCCTAAGGATAACGCTTTTCCAGAGAAACACTTGAACCTATTTAAGAAACATTTAAATAACTCAAAGCTTGTGTTGGGATAAAAGGAACAGAGCTCAGATCCATAGATAAGCAGACTCAGAAATAAATTCTATATTATTTTGGCAGAGAAACCTGCTAGTAACTTCAGGATCTCCCTAGTTTGTCCTAAGCCTGAAAGTTTGAAAGTATTTTTCTGGTGAATTGACCCTTTCTCAGAATCTATACTGCCACCCCCTTGGTCTGAGCCATCTTCATCTCCCACCTGGATTGCTGCAGACCTGCAAGCTGGTCTCCTGATTCCACCTGTGGCCTCTCTGTGACCTGGCTGCAATATACCAGCCAGAGCAATCCATTTAAAATGTAAGTCAAATCAGACCATTTCTCCTCTCAAAACCCTCAAACCCTCCATTGGCTTCCCATTTCATTCACAGTCAACATCTAAGTCTTCAAACGCACTGTGATCTGTCCCGCCTCCCACATCCCTTGCTTCCCTGACCTCAGTCCCTACTACTCTCCCTTTAATCTCACTCTGCTCCAGAGTAGTCTCTGGTCTCTTCATTGCTCCTCAAACAAGCTAGGCAAGCTTCCACATTAAAGTCTTTGCATTTGCTGTTCCTACTTCCTGCAAAACTCTTCCTCCATACCTGCATGATTCTTTCTTGAAATGTTCATATTTCTTAAAGCAACCTGCCCTCCCACTCAGGTTGAAAAACACATTCTATCCCCCTACTACACCTGATCCTTCTTATTCTGCTCTATTTCTTTTTTTACCCCCTACACCCTCCATCACTTTCTACCTGAACATAATTCACTTAGTAGGTTTACTGTTGATGGTCTCCTTTCTTCCGCTAGATTTGGATGTCCAACAGGACATGGCTTTGCCAGTATCTAAAAAAGTGCTGTCCAGGAGAAACACAATGAGAGCCATAAATATAATGTAAAGTTTTTTGGAAGCTTGATCAAAATATTAAAAGGCAACAGGTGAAATTAAAGTAAGCTATATTTATTATATGTAATAATATACATCTCTAAAATATTGTCACTTCTACCTGTGACCCCGGCCACATTTCAAATGCTCAATAGGCACATATGGCTATTGGCTCCAGTATTGGATAGCTCAAATCTGGAACAATCCTGACACATGGTAACTTCTGAATATGTTGGTTTAATTTACTGATGTTCAATTTGTTGAAAAAATGAATAAATGAGATTCCAGGGGAGTCTTGTCTGAAGTTAGCTGTCCTGTGGTAAGTGATCACTGTTCTGTCCTCATCTTGGCCCAAACTTCAGCATGAGGGAATTGGTGTTCTCTCTCCCTCTGAAGCACATCACTTGTCATATTGAGATTTAAGTCACTACAAGAGGTTTCCCTTCCAAGTCCCAAGTAACTTCCCCAAAGACTTGCAATTCTTATCTTTCTTGGTGCGTGGATGCCTTCTAGGAATATGATGAAAACAATGAACCCCTTTCAAAGATAATACATTCACACACACATACACACACACAGAGGACACATTTTGCACACTATTTCAGGGGCTTCATGGAACACTGGTTAAGAACCCTCATGATAGCTTAAGCTAGCAGGTAGGTTTTCAGGATTAATTCACTTAAAATGACCCTCAAAGCTCGAATTCTTCTGAATCTCTAAGCCTACAGCCCAGATAATTCCAAATCTGTGGAGCTCTGAGCAACCTCATCCAATCAACCCTTCCTCTCACTTTCCACCTTCCCACCTGGGATTAAGTAAACCCACATATATTTTCCTCAATGTTTCCTGACTCTTCCCATTCTCTCAAACTTGATTTTAACACAATTCTTCCATTTTCAAGTCCCTGCTACTGTTTTTCAGCTGATGAGCTAATATTTACAGATATATATTCAAAGTTGTGTCCTCTTTTCAGAATAAATGGTTTTCCAAAATATATACGAAGTGGGGCAGCTGGCTGTTCATCACAAATGGTTACTTCTCCTCTAACTTTCAATGGGCTCTGTATTTTCTGCATTAATCTTCCTAACAATGTATAAATTGGATTTGCATTCAACAAGGCCACATATAGTGCCTGAAGTCTGCAACTACTTATCTTTGGCAAGTAGGAAATACTATAAATATCCTTGGTGTGTGGAAAGCACACGACCACACAAAAAAAGGATACATTCTTATTTTCTAAGATGTATCTGGAGCAGATGCTGTCTGTGCCCTATCAATAATCCCCAACACTTATCGAGTCAGGGCCCACTCTTACAACTATGAGCCCATACATTTCTTTCCCTGAAGAATTTTCCTTTCCACTGGAGCCCATTTTGCCATATGCACCATAGCCCAGAAGTGTTGGAGAATTAACCCTTCAATTAATGACTCATAAGATCTGGTGTACAACATACAGGAGTGTTGGTGTATAAATCCTTGCCCATTGGGTGGGATAACTCAGAGCTGTGTATTTCATCCTACCTCCTAGAGTTTCCACAGAAGCATCAAGTTCCATTCACTTACAGTGGTAGCTGACTTGAAATGCACCTTTTAGAGGCTGCCTTCTCTCCCCTTCCCTTCCACACTTCTCCACTCTTTCAGCATTTCCTGGGATCATATCCCAGGAATTTTCTTATCTAAAATTTGGCTTCTGGAGGAATCCAATCTAAGACATGTCCTCTGCCAAAGGTCTCCATGAGACAGTGATACAAATGAAAATTATTTAGTGGTCTAGAAATAAACACTGAAGTCAACGAATGAACTTAAGTAACGGGATAAAATCTATGATATTTGATAAACTGATCATGTCTTCTGAATAATAAGAAGTAACAATTATAACAATAAAAGGTACAATACAAAAATTTGTTGTAAGGCACTTGTAGAGAGAGGATATTGAGCTGCATTCAGTGAATCCATATGACAAACTCATTGTCATTGTTCAAATTTAGAAGTAAAGACAGGCAACTTCCGATTCGACAGTACCCACTCAGTGTAGATCATGGGCAAAGCACAGGATAGGTGACGAAATATGAAACGTTAAGTACTATTCAATTTAACTATGGTTATTATAATCATTGTTAATAATAAGAGCAGGTAACATTTGTTCAATGCCTATAATACACAAAGGATATTACTTGTTTTATCTCATTTCGTCTTCCCAATAAACATATGGGATAGAGAATTCCATCCCCAATTATTAACTAAGGACACTGAAATTCAGAAATATTAACACACCCAAATTTAGAGAACAAATAACTAGTAGACTTAGGAAAAATAACCAGATATATTTGACTCTGCAGCATTTTGGTAGCTTAGCATCCATTCTGCCTTCTGTTCACAGTCATTTGGCAATCTCTCTCTCCTCCATTTGTAGTCAGTGCAATAGGTGTGGGACCTTCACGGGGAGAGCAGGTGATACAGTCTCAGCCTGTGTGATTGGTTTGTGATGAACTGGAGTCAATGAGGTGCCATGGCACATTTGCTAGGACATCTGAGAAAGGAACTCTCATCTTTCCTGAAGGATTTAAAGCTGAGACGAAATAAATTTTGCAAGTGCTAAAGTGATACGCAAACATGAGGAGAACCAGATGCAGAAGAGATTGAGGAACTATATCTTGCGGGGACATCGCTGGAGCCTCTTCTCTGAATTGAGTGTGATGCTACTCAACTTCCTTAGTATCACAGTTGCATGACACAATTAATTCCATTACTACTTAATCCAGTTTTAGTTTAGCTTTTCTGTTTCTTAGAATTGAAGGGAAAATGACTAATATTGAGCCCTAAATTCACTCGCAATCACAAGCCTCATCTCTAGAACTGTGTGACCTCTTTCAAACATGCAGTGTACAAGATTCTGTACTATTTTGTGAGGATGTTATTACTTTTACTTTTCTTTCTTTTAACATTACACATGATTTTCCCTGTATGGGAATCTATAGTTTCATGGTTTTTCATTCTGTACATTTGCAGATCTTTTTAACAGACAATGCAAATTCATTCTCCATTCTACCAGAGTAGTTTTTATTGAAAAGGACATATATTCTTCCAATTACTATAGCTTCTGCCCTTGCCCTCATACAGTCTTTTCTCAGCATAACAGCCGGAGAGATTTTGTTTTGAAAAATGGCAACAAAATGAGATACCACTTCACACACACTAGGATGGCTATAATCAAAAAAGCAGACAACAGCAAGTGTTGGTGAGGATGCGAAGAAATTATAGCTCTCACACATTGATGATGGGAACGTAAAATGAGGCAGCTGCAGTTTAAAATAGTTTGTTGGTTCTTTAAAAAGTCAAATATAGAATTACCATGTGACCCAGCAATTCCACTCCTTGGTGTATACTTAAAAGAAGTGATAAAAGGTAATCAAACAAATACTTGTACATAAAGGTAGAAACAACCGATGAATGGATCAACTGATGACTGGATAAACAAAATATGGTATATACATACCATGGAATATTATATAGCCGTAAAAGGAATGAAGCACTAATACATGCTATAACTTCGATGAACTTCAAAAACATTACGCCAAGTGAAAGAAGCCAGATGCCAAAGGTCGCAAATTGTGTGATTCCATTTATATGATATTTCTAGAATAGGTAAATTCATAGAGATAGAAAGCAGATTGGTGTTTGTTAGGGCCTAGGGGGATGGGGAGTGGGGAATGAGTGCTTAATAGGGATAAGGTTTCTTTGGGCCTGATAAAAATATGGTGGAACTAGACAGAGGTGGTAGTTGTATAACATTGTGAATGTAGTAAATGCCACTGAATTGTTCACTTGGCTAATTTTATATTACGTGGGTTTCACTTTTTTTAAAAAAGTGGGGAAAAAATAGCAGTTCGAATCACTCAGCTTGTCAAATCTTCCAATGGCTTCTCATTCCACTCACGGTAAAAGATGAAGTCCTTACCGTGCCCTGCAAGAACCCACACAGTCTGATTGTCTTTACTTCTCTGCAGCCTTTGTGTTCTACTCTTACCCTTTTCATTTCACATCTGCCTCCTTGCCATTCCTTAAACACTCATGTCTGCTCTCTCCAACTGCCCAAGGATTTCATATTTTTGAGTTTTATTTTTACTTATTTATCTATTTATTTTTTATTGCGGTAACATTGGTTTATAACATTATACAAATTTCATGTATACATCATTATATTTCGATTCCTGTGTCGATTACATCATGTTCACCACCCAAAGACTAGTTACAATCCATCACCACACACATGTGTCTAATCACCTCTTTTGCTCTCCTCATTCCCTGCTTCCCCTCTGGTAATCACCAATCCAATCTCTGTGTCTACATGACTGTTTGTTGTTGTTTTTATCTTCTACTTATGAGCGAGAGCATACAGCATTTCACTTTCTCCCTCTGACAAATTTCAGTCAGCATAATACCCTCAAGTGCCATCAATGTTGTCACAAGTGGCCTGATTTCATGGTTTCTTATGGCTGAGTAGTACTCCATTGTGTATATATACCACACCTTCTTTATCCACTTGTTCCTTGATGGGCACTTAGGTTGCTTCCAAGTCTTGGCTATTGTGAATAACGCTGCAATGAACATAAGGGTGCATGTATCTTTACACATTTGTGTTTTCAAGTTCTTTGGATAAATACCCAGCAATGGAATAGCTGGTGTATATGGTAGATCTATTCTTAATTTTCTGAGGATACTCCACACTGCTTTCCATAGAGGATGCACCAGTTTGCACTCCCACCAGCAGTTCCCTTCGCTCCACATTCTCTCCAACACTTGTTGTTTTCTGTCTTCTTAATTATAGGCATTCTGATGGGAGTGAGGTGATGTCTCATTGTGGTTTTGATTTGTATTTGCAAATTTTGCATAGTTAATGATGTTGAACATCTTTTCATGTGCCTGTTGGCCACCTGTATATCTTATTTGGAGAAATGCCAGTTCAGATGTTTTTCTCATTTTTTAACTGGGTTGTTAGTTTTTTTGTTGTTGAGATGTATGACTTCTTTGTTCTTTGTATATTTTGGATGTTAACCCCTTATCTGACATATGGTTTGCAAATATATTCTCCCAATTGTTAAGTTGTGTTTTCGTTTTGTTGATAGTTTCCTTTGCTGTGCAGAAGCTTTTTAGTTTGATGTAGTCCCATTTGTTTATTTTTTCTGTTATTTCCCTTGCCTGCTCAGACATGGTACTTGAAAATATGCTGCTAAGACCGATGTCAAAGAGTGTACTGCCTATGTTTTCTTCTAGAAGTTTCAAGGTTTTGGGTCTGACATTCAAGTCTTTAATCCATTTTGAGTTAATTTTTGCATATGATGTAAGATAATGGTCTACTTTCATTCTTTTGCAGGTGGCTGTCCAGTTTTCCCAACACCATTTATTGAAGAGACTTTCCTTTCTCCATTGTATGGCCTTGGCTCCCTTGTCAAAAATTAGCTGTCCAAAGACATGTGGGTTTATTTCTGGGCTCTTGATTCTGTTCCATTGATCTCTGTGTCTGTTTTGGTGCCAGTACCATGCTGTTTTGGTTACTATAGCTGTGCAGTATATTTTGAAATCAGGGAGTGTGATACCTCCAGCTTTGTTCTTATGCCTCAGGATTCCTTTGGCTATTTGGAGCCTTTAGTTCTTCCACATAAATTTTAGGCTTCTTTGTCCTATTTCTGTGAACAATGTCGTTGGAACTTTGATAGGGATTGCATTGAATCTGTAGATTGTTTAGGAAATATGGACATTTTAACTATGTTAATTCTTCCAATCCAAGAGCACAGAATATCTTTCCATTTCTTTGCGTCTTCTTCAATTTCTTTCAATATGTTTTATAGTTTTTAGTGTACAGATCTTCCACTTCTTTGGTTAAGTTTATTCCTAGGTATTTTTCTTTTTGTTGCAATTGTAAACAGGATTTTATTCTTAATTCCTCTTTCTACTACTTCATTTTTAGTGTAGAGAAATGCATTTTTGTATGTTGATTTTGTATCCTGCAACTTTACTGTATTCATTTACTATTTCTAAAAGTTTTTTAGTGGATTCTTTAGAGTTTTCTATATATAAAATCATATCACTTGCAAATAGTGAGTTTCACTTCTTCCCTTCCAATTTTGATCCCTTTTATTTCTTTTTCTTGCCTGATTGCTCTGGCTAAGGCTCCTGATACTATGTTAAATAAGAGCAGTGACAGTTGGCATCCTTGTCTGGTTCCTGTTCTTAGAGGGATGGATGTCAGTTTTTCTTCACTGACAATAATATTAGTTGTGGGTTTGTCACATATGGACTTTATTATGTTAAGGTACTTTCCTTTTATACCCATTTTATTCAGAGTTTTTATCATAAATGGACGCTGTATCTTGTCAAATGCTTTCTCTGCATCTATTGAGGGGACCATGTGATTTTTATTCTTCATTTTGTTAATGTGGTGTCCCCAAGGCTTTTAAACTTGCAGTTCCCTCTTTCTGGAATATTCATCCTTCAGATGTCTGCACAGCTCACTCTTTCCCCTCCTTTGGGACTCTGCTCAGCTGTTACTTTTAAAGTGAGGCTTTTTCTGATCAAAATATTTAAATTGCATTTCCTCACTGACAGTACTGCCTACTCATCTCTTCCTTCCTTTATTTTCCTGAAGCACTTATCACTATCCAATACGTTAGATATTTGATATATTTTATTTCTTTCCCACTCCAGAATGTAAGATCCATGAGGACAGGGTCTCTCTTCTGTTGTCTGCTGTGTCTCCAGTGCCAAAGCCAATGGCTGGCACATCGTAGACAGTCTAGTCATTCTACAAATACTGACTTCCTTCTAGCTCTATGCTCAATGAATCAGATGCTCTAGTGAGGGAATCCGACTCAATGCTGAGTTAGATGGAGAAAAAGGCAATTGTGCTGTGTTCCTTGTGTGGCTCATCACTTGGGCTGAGTGGTTCTGGAGTTGGCAGTTAAAGCTGCATCTTTCTGTTCAGGGCTCAGACAGTGGCTACCTTGGGGGCCGACTACTGTAATGAGTTTTGAGAATCATTCTTGGAAGCTCAGAATAGAGTATGATTCTTTAATCTTCCCAATCATTCTATCAGATATTTAAGCCACTTAATGAATCCCTTGGTGCTTAATCTAGTAAGAACGTATGGATTCTGTTGTCTTTGAATGAGAACCTGACTGATATAATATGATACGGGTAGAAGAAAATCATGTAGCTATTCTGCATTCAGTTTAATAAACTGTCCCATTTCTCAATTAGGCAAATATCTACTATCTCAAGAGTGCTTGCTGCTAAATATATATGTATATTTATATATATAATTTTATTTATATATTTAAATTATATATAAATTATATTTTTGTATTTATATTTTATGTTTATATATTTATATTATATATGTTATTTTAATGTATAAATTATAATATATAATATATAAGTATATATATTTATACATATAATTTGATGCAGAGAATTTCTGCTCCCTGCACCCCTAGGTTATAAATTCATTACTTAAAAAAAAAGTGTGCTGAATTATTAAAATATCTATCCCCGAAAGTGAGTAATTTACTTTCTTGCGCTAAATAACAGAATTGCTATCCATGAGCAGCACTATTTGTTAGTTCTAAATATTCTTTTCCTACATTTCCGTATCAAGCAACTATTGTTGCCTAACCAAGAACCACGGTATCTTGGTGGTAACAATAAGAAATTATTTACCGCATGTCTCTGGGTCAGCTGGTTGGTGCTGGCTGATCTGGAAAGAGATGGTCTGAGGGACCCAGAGCTGGCCCCTGTCACTTCTCCACATTCCATTGGCTAAAGCAAGCATCATGTATGTCCAAAGGTCAAGAAGTGGAAAACACACTCCACCTGTTTTTGAAAGAATTTCAAAGTCTCATGGCAAAGAGCAAGAATTTGGGAAGGGATGAAAAATTGGGCCCAATGACTCAACCTATCCCACCATCTCTAGCTTCCTTATTAGGAGATTCAGAGCAATCAGAAACGGTCCCTGATTTTATTATTAGTTTTATTATTTTTAATTTTAAATAATTGGGGAGATACATTTTATAGTTCCTGTTTTTTAAAAAGTAGCAGTCAAAATCCACTTAACAATTTGTGAGTTTAGTTTTTATAAATTATTTACATTTACATTATAAGGAAGTTGATAGAAACTCCTTAATACCACCAGGGAGTACATTTCCCTCTTCTTTAATGAATACCTTTACCCAGCATGTAGGTTGAGTCGAATTCTGAGTCTTTCTCTTTCAGGAAGCCACAGTAGATGACCATACATCTATAAAATGTGACATTTTAATCAAGCCCCAAGCTGTTGGCTAATTACCTTCCACTGCACTTCAAGGAAAACCAGGAGACGTCAGGTTGGTGTAGAGATGAGCACAAAATTGTCCTTAGTCCTTCAGCGATCATCATGAGTACCATGGTATCAAATTACCCAGAAAAGAGAGAGTAGTAAATCCCTCTAAAAGTCATATTTCCAATTTTCTTTTCAATTTCATTTTGGAGTAAATTTAGACACAGGTTTATTCAAAAGCTGACATTTTCTTTCAATATGTCTTTTCTGTGCAAAAAATATGTATAATGGATCTACTAGCAGCACTGGAGACCATTAAGCTACAGAAGCATGAAATCAACTAGAAATTATTATTTTAATTCTATGCACTTGTGCATAACAGAATGAACACTGCGCCAAATAGACCTTCATCGGGACTGTATCTAGTATTCTACATGCTAATGGGGCTTGAAGTTTAGAATACAGATGTGTGGCGATGCAACCAGAGAGATGCACTCAAAATCAAGAGATCAGTTGCCTATTTCCAGAGAATTATCAGCTGCTGAACTAAGAAGTGAGGCAACACATTTGCCGCCCCTCCATTGTCACTTGGCTTTTCTTCTTGGTGATGTAACTGGCCTAACTTGACCTGGTCTTCTAAGGACATAAGATGTGAAATACTCAAGGGATACTGTTATTCTGTTAAAACATGAAAAAGGTAACTGACCAAAGGTGCCAGCCATTCTTTCAGCTCAAGGAAGCAATAACTGAGTTTTTGACATCACTCTGGCGTATATTTTTTCCACAAGGTAATCTCACTTTCCACTGAGCTATTTGCTGCTATGAGTAACAATTTAAAGTGAGAGGATGGTGAAGAGTAGCAAAGTTATTTTGTATTTTATCACTTTTGCGCCTCCTGAAAAGAGAAGGGTCAGTGTGAATAGCAAGAAGAATTGACAGTGAAGTGAAATCACTGTGGCGCTTACCACAAAGCACCTGCTAGAAGCAGGCATGTTTATCTTCCTTAGACTCGTATCACATTTGAAAATGAAAAATATCACAGGACTAGAAAGGCCTTCAGAACATACAGTATCCATTCTTTTATTCTAAGGCTAACAGCAAAGAAACAAGTAGGGGAGTGAGTAAGACTTGAACTGTAATTCTGCAATTTTTCTTCCTACACCCTGGAAAGCGCTTGATTTAAAGAAATTACGGTGTTCTGTGTCATTTACTAACTGAATGTCTCAGAAAATCTGCATTTCTGATATCCCCCATTCTATGTGAAAATCTGGTCATAAAGAAGATAGGTTAAGAATATAAGATTGTCAGATAATTATTTATCCTTTTTTCTTTTTCCCTGCCAAGGTGAGGACTCCATTTAAGTCCTTCTTCTTAGGGATATTAGATGATTGAATGATACATAGATAAATAGAAAAACATCTTTTTAAAACATTGCAATCAATAATTTTGATAAAGAAAAATCATTGTTCTTTCTTTAACTCAATCGTATTTTTGAGGATAGGCAATATATGCTCCAAAAAAGAAGATAACCGGAGAATGCATGTATTTCCCAGTTCAAGGTTGTTAAAGCTCATTTGAATTTTCCAAAGGGATTCATCTTGCTAAGACTTTTTCTGAATAACTTCATTTAGAGATATACGAGATTACAATGGTATGATTTTCGGTCTTCTAGAAAGGATGTTCAATGACCTTGTCCCTCACTTTTCAGCATCTCAAGTATCAATTCTCAGCAGAAGCACTCAACTAAAATTAGAATCCTGTAAATTTTGCCAAATAACAACAAAATGATGTGTGATCATCCTGTTAGGGATAACACGCTTTCCCGAGTTACCATCAGAACTGAAGTGAGTTATGCGGGATGTGCTACACTGAATTATAAAGGTGATTCTAAAGAATAAACTTTTCCAAAGTTATAAGACACAAGACTATGAAAGCAAATCTGCTAAGCTATCATTTTGGGGGATTAAATCAAATAGTTACCAAATAGCATTACAAACTTTATAGCAAAATAAGCTTTTACATTCATATCCTTGAATTCACTGATTAAACTTCTTTCTCTTTTTTTTTTCTGGAATGTATGTAAATTTATAGTTTTGTTTATCTTAAGAGGAAGTGTGTCAAGCCAGGATTTATAAACTTTTTTCAGTTTTAGATTTCTGTCCAATTGTTAAAGAAAAATTGTGCTTATTTTTTTGCCTAAGCACTCAAAGTTATTTATAATGCTATTCACTATGTACTAGAAGCTATCTAAATTGTGCTTGAGATTTCCAAAGGCCTGATCTAAAATGGAAATTGCATTCAGAGACATAACACAGAATTACCATGTTTTTAATAATTTACTAAGCTAAGAAAACCCAACAACCAAAACCCTTGGATACATCCTGGAAACTCAACGAGTCAACTATCAGGGTAGTTTTCTATTTCCATTTGCAAATAAGCGATGTGAATAACAGTTAATCCTTTCTGTAATGACTGCATCCTTGACCCCATCAGTTATTAAAAAGCTAGAGAGACAGCTGGAGAAAGCAGTGAAAGGGGCTGGAATTATTTGGAAGAGACTTTCCAGGCTATAGTCTTAGGATAAAGGCTGAATTATAAATGAATCTGAGAAACGTTGCAAGGTCCCGCCTGTGAGTCCCACGCTGTGCAGTATGCCTGTGCAAAGGAAAATCCCCTTTGAAGAGATTAGCAGAGGTGGTTTGTATGCGATCACAGCAGCCAAGAGGATGTGTGACTCTTGCCTAGCTTAAAGTGGATTAGCAAGACTTAAAAGAGGGAAAATTATTTTGCGCAAAGCTCACCACGCTTTTGGAAACATAAATGAAATCACAGTCCTATGAACTTAAATCTGACTTCTATTAGTTCAACATGGTGAAAATCCCCTTCTAAAAGTTTAAACAAAGAAGGGACTGTGGCTTGCCAATATTCACATCAGCTAACGACTGTTACACATTTGAAAACAATTTCGTAGGATTTTATTTTATAGGCTTTGGATTCATCCACATGGATGTCACTTTATGTATTTTGGGAGATAATGTGGTGAAATACAACACTGGGTAGGAAATAAAATAATTGGATTTTGTTCCCAATTAGCCACTACCTATCTGGGTGACCCTAGATAAAATACTTAACTTTTCTTAGCTTTTGTATTCTTATCTATAAAATGGGAGAATGTGCACCTCACAGCCTTTACAATTTTGCAGGGTGTATCAATTATATTGTGTATCTGAAAGAGTATTAAAAGCAATGAAGTATTCTTTAAGTTTTAGGTATTACTATTATTCACATCTTTGGTTATAACTATTGATAACTTCTATTGTTATTACATAATAAAGTGATGAATCAAAGTATTATTTCTCTGAAAACCTTTGATTCCATAACAACAAGAGGAAGACTAAAGATGAGTTATATATGACAGAACAGATCACTGGAGTGCTTGAATGTTTTTTAATCCCCTTCTTCCACAGCAAAATTTATCATTCCATCTCACTAGATAATTTAGGTTTCCTGTAAGCCATCAGACCTAACTTCATTTTTCACAAACATAAGAAAATAAAAGCTATAGCATATGTTTAATAGTTACCCATGGACTATATATCTTTTCACAAGAAACAAACAGTGTCTTAAAAAGTCAAGAGAGCCCACAGGGGGCATTTGTCTTTCTTTACTTTTATATTGGCCTCCAGATGTCCAGCATTTGGTGCATTTTTTTGCCAATCTTTACCAAGAGAAAGATACTTTTCAGCAAACTATCAAAGTCATTAGATTATAGATATGAGTCAACCATCTGTTTTTATATCCTCTTTTTCCTCATTGACTTTTGACAGGTGCTTAAAGAAAGAAATATTTCAGAGCCCTGACATTTTTGTAAAAAGTAAAGAGGCCCATTGACCAAGTACTAGGACAATCTTTGGTTAAAGGTTAATCTCAGCTTTTAGCATTTGGGGATTCCAAAAAACAGCACCTGGTCTGTTATGCTATCACTTTACCAGCCATGACGTTTCAATGTAGGAGAATCTTCAATTAAAAACGAAATCAAACAAAAAACAGAACAAAATACACTGCAAGGGAAGTTTATTGGATGAGACAGAAGACAGCAACTAGAAAAAATTGTACATCACTCGACCACTGACATTCTTCTAAAATTATAAACCTTTTGACCTGATTCAGATTTGCACCTTAGATATCTGTACCAGTTACAAAGCAGAAACTATTAAGAATTCATATATTCAAAATGGAGGAATAGTCAGCAGGAAGTATGGCATAAAATCTAAGCAGGAAAATAATACACACCACATTGATCCTTTTCATTCACTGTCTCAATTAGTGATTGAATCTCAATAACTTCATGTCCATATTTCTAAGGACAGACAGATATTTAGGGAGGTTAAGTAACAGAGATGGAATTTGACTCCCAAAAGTCTGAATTCAAACACTATTCAGACTCTCATAGAATACACCATGATGAAACAAACAATTTGACCATTTTTACCAACCAAGAAATAGCTTACAAATATCAAGATTATAAATACATTTATGACACATTAAATGCAAAAATATAAGACCATAATAAAAATGTAGAATTTAGTATGTACAAATGGCACTTGATATTCCTGAAATATTAAAGTATATTATAATATAAATATTATAGCATATATGTAGTATATTACAGTAGAGTCAGACATTTGATGATGCAGTTTCTGTCTAGTTCTGGACTTAAAGCAGATGTAGAATCATTGGATAACTGCTGGAAATCCTACATCTTCAAAGAGAAAAGCCATAAAAATCTGAAAGAAGAACCTTTTGTAATGGATATTTGAACAAGGCCCACCAACTCAAGTAATACCTGTTAATGGCATATCACCCATTGGACCAACGTAAATCAGGCCCAAGGCCTTTGTTCAAACTAATGAGAAAGCAACAACCTCTCTTTTTCAACAGGTTTATACAAGAAGACAGAGGCTGTTTATAATGACCACATGACTCTGATAATGATTTAGCAGATTTGAAAAACAAGGAAGAGAGCAGGTAACAATGATATCCTACAGCACCTGAATCCAGCTATGCTTGAAGACAGAAGATTTATTCCTAGGTTTTTGCATTAGATGAATCAAATAAATTCACTTTTATGTCTAAAATAATCTGCATTGTGAGAGGATCTTGAAGTTCTTCAAAACATGAAGATTCAGTTTAAGAATTTCTCCCTAATAAGAATTGTTTAAAAAATGGAATGGACAAATGTAATAAGTTAGAAATGTAAATGCCATAAAATAAAAGAATAAATTTGCTCTTTGGAGTAAATCTAAGATGATTTAAGGACAAACAATGTAATATGGCAGGAAGAGCTTAGGTACAATATATCATTATGAGAATAGAGACAAAAGAAAATACAAAAATACTTTTTGAAAGAAAACCAATGGATGCCAAGAAGAAATAGATTAATAATGAGTAATTTTTTCCCAACACTTAAGAATAGACAGTTCATCTTTGAACTGAAGAGAATAGAACTAAAAAGGAAAAATACAAGGAGTAAATACGATGGCTGCCAGAATAGTAAAACCTCCAATCAAAACGATGGCTGCCACTTATGTTATGTTAAAAATATTCCCATATAATTAAGATGGAGGGGACAGAACTGACAACACTGTAAGATGTTTTCTGCTTTGCTCCCAAGCCCCTTACTCCATAGCCATGGGATTTCAGATTAATGTCATTGACGACACATTGTTGGCCAGCAAATTTTGGAGTAAAGTTATCAGATATGAATTATATCCCACGCCGTTGTGGTCAAAATACACTGCAGACTAAATGTGCCTCAGGGAAAAAAAAAGCTTTTCACAAAGATTAATAAGCTCCAAATTTAGAACTTCCTAAATAGATTCACCTCAAATCATAGTTATCTCATATTGCCACATCCATCCACAGCATGCGATTTTAACCTTTACATTTGTCTTCCAGGTCTTATCCTGTCATTTGATATTCCAATGAAACCCCCAAAGTAAACCTCAAAAAGCCAAAATTCTTGACAGCTGTATACCAGTTACTCTTCACTCTTTCCATTCAGTCAAAACCATTATTTACCAAGGGCTAGAATTGAGGCTAAGGTCTGAAATCATGTTCACTAAACAGAAATAATCAGTCGATTAATTCAGAAAAAAAGAAAAACAATTATAGGCAAAAGAAAAGTCTTTTCCAAATGGACATCCAAAAACCAACCTACCTCAAGCTAAAAAGTTTTGCACTCTTGAAAATAACTTCTAATTCTGTTTATCATCGTGGCCATATAAATGATCATAATAGTTTCTTACAGAGTTCTGATTTACTACTAGGTACTGCTTTTAGCGTTTTACATGAAGTAACTTAAACACTCACAACAACCCTATGAGGAAAGTACCATTATTTCCAGTTTAAAAAAAGAGAAGACTGAGTTACAGACAAGGTTACACAACTTGCTAGTGCTCACATGGCTACACTCTGCATTCTACAGCTGAACAGCTCTACCATCACTCCACAGCACAAACAAATACTCATGCAATGCGTCTCCTGGGCTCTGTAAAGAGAACCCACGTGTTTTATTCAGGTTAATTCCATGTTGTATGTACTAGACGGTACTAACCTGAATATATCCTTGGGGTTTATAATTGTTTAAAAACAAACTAAAATAAAAGATGGAGGCAAGTGTACCATATATTAAATGCTAGCAAGTTAATTAAAATTAATATCAGAAACATCATTTATATGCAAAAGTTTGTATGTCTTTTTCTCTCTCATTAGCACCAGCCCCATTGAACTTCCGAATACATCTGATTATTTTTGCAAATTACAGCCCATGTCTATTTATGAAATCATTCTCTGTGTCGAAAGAAAAAGACACATTCTCCAAAAAAGTTCATACTCAGAGTAGACGGAGTATGAAGGTTATGGGCAGCTAGCAATTCCATGTCTGATAACATTGCGAGAATACAAACCCCAATGATGTTATAAGCTGCCTTTACTTCTACTGCTTAGATCTGATTATTTATATAGACATAAAAATATATGTGTTTAATGCATGCAAAGAAAAATTGAGTTCTAAGCAAAAGATGCACTTTTTTGAATGATATTTAACAGTAATCTGATAAATGAGTCATAAATATTACTTGAATTTCAGTGTTTTATGAATCAGACTGGCCCCTCCCTTCTCTAAAAGCAGGTAGACAAAACTCACGCCTGCAGAAGGTTATTTGTTATGCAGGCACTGAATTATCAACTCCTTGCATGGTTAACTAGTGGGTATGATAATTTTTGTCCAGGAATCAGTGCCTGGTGCTTGAAGAATGCTTTCTCTCATTCACTCAATAAGCATTTATTGAGTGCCTACTATGTGTCTGGTACTCACCTAGGGGCTGGTGATACAACTGTGAACACAGCAGACACAGCCAAGAGACAATCAACAAACAATTAAATAGGAGAATAATCCCCATAAGCAGGAACTGACTTAAACGTTATGAAGATGTACTAGGTTAAATGGTGTCCCCCCAAAATTCTTGTCCACCTGCAACCCATGAACAAAACCTTATTTGGAAATAGGGTCTTTGTACTTAATCAAGTTGCATCTAATCCAATCATACCAGATTATGGTGGGCCCCAAATCCAATATTACTGTAGATCTTATAAGAAGGGGGAAATCTGGATACAGAGACACGATACACAGGGAAGAAGGCCATTCCAACACAGAGGCAGAGATTGAAGTGATGTGTCCACTAGCCAAAGAACATCAAGGGATTGCCAACAACCACCAAAAGCTAGCAAGAGGCAAGGAAGGACCCTCCCCTGGAGCCTTCAGACAGAGCATGGCCCTGCCATCACTTTAATTTGAGACTTCTAGGTTCTAGAACTTTGAAAGTATAAATTTCTGTTGTTTTAAGCCTTCAGTCTGGAGTACTTTGTTATGGCTGCATGGGCAACTTCAGAAGGCATGAAGGAAATAAAGAGATGAGTGTAACAGAAAACATTGTGACAAGAGCTGTTAGGATAAGGTGGCTAGGGAAGGCGCATTTGTGAGAGGCTGATTTTTAAGGAGAGACCTGAAGTATGAATCAGCATTATGAGGAAGACGGAGGGCAGAAGTATGCCAGACACAGGCAACAGCAAGAACCAAGGTCCAGAATCAGAAAAGAGCTGCAGGAACTTAAAGGAGGGTAGTGGAGGCCAGACGAGAGACAGACAAAGACAGAGACCAAGAGATTAAGACGGATGAAAAGAAGAGGTAGAAGAGAGGGACATGGGACAGAAGAGACCAACTCTTTCCTAGTCTGAAGGAGCATCCACCCTAGTGAGGAGCAAAACCACATTATTAATAGCTCTAATTCATCGTAGGCAATAATAAACACTAAGGAATACATAGCGTTCAGAGAGAGGAAGCAATTATCTCCCTTTATGAGAACAGTGAAAGATTTGCTGACAAAGTGCCATTTGTGCTAGGTTTTAAACATACAAATATAACTTGAGTATTGCCTTATGTCAGATTCCCTAAAAGTGAAGCCTGAGATGGGGATTCTCATGCAAGAAATTCATTAAGGAAGTGTTCTCTGGGGAGGGCGAGAAGCTAAGGAAGGATGTGGTTTCAGAAGATGTGTAGCCTCATCCCGCAGGAAGCAAGAGAGTGAAAATTGCACAGGAAATCTCTTTTGCCTGAAGGCAAATAGCTGGGCTTTTATATCTCCTGCACCAACTAGTCACTGGCTCTGGGTCAAGTAGAAGCTTCATTCCCAAGCCCCTTCCTGGAAAGCAACTTCTATTGCCCAAGGACAACCCCGTGAACAACAATATGTATGGGAGCCCTTGGCAGCCACTCCTCTGAGGGCAAGGGGCATCAACTAGAGATGTGCGAATACGAGTTGGTCACAGAATTATTCCAGGGGTAAGAACAATAAGGACCAAGACTTTCCTATTCAAATTGACTCCAGCTGACTAACCTCATACAACGAATAAGGAGAGACGGGCCAGACCCACAATGGGGGTTTCTGTAGGCAGTCTCTACTCACTTTCTCATCTCAGCTTCACTCTTGCTACAGTCCACTTCTATTAAAGGATAACGGAGAAGAAAAAAGAAGAAAAGCTTCTCTCCTTACTGGAAGGTTTCAGGATGAAGCAAATCAATGACAAGAATTTTTAAGTTTCGATGTTGAGAGTAGATGCTGGATCAAATCACATAGTGGTTACTTCTAGACAAATTTCCTGCAAGACAAAGAAAGCAGCTTGGTTTTGTCTCTGTCCCAAGAGACAGCTGAATGATTAGTCACTCCATCCTCAGAGATTACAATATTTGTCCCAATTTCCCTTCAATGAATCCTTGAAGCATCTATTTTGTTCACTTAACTTATGGACATTGAAATTTACTTACATCCAGAGGACATCATCAATCTCAGGGGAAGTGAGTTGCAGAAGAGTAAAGATGATTTCATTGAAGTGTTTTGCCAGAGTAAGAATCTGAGTAACATTATTCCTGATACAGAGCCACACCTGTAATATAATGAAATAAAAACAATGCCACCGTGTTTGAAGTTTTTCACTTCTAGATTTGTTAATGTAGTCAAAGAAATACTGAAATAATTTTTCAGAAGAATCTATCACATATATTCGTGGTATTAACTTGAGTGTATCCTTTGGGCTTTGATATTCTATTGATGCCCCATGGAAACCATATATGTGGATACACAGAGAGAGCGAGTTAGTTTTGATGATAATGGGGAACATGGGACTGAAGGAAATGTGTGCAGTAAAGAATTGTAATCATAGGGTGATAGGGTAGTTCAATCCTTAGAGGTAATTACAGAAATACGTTGATTCACAGCATGAGTACTGGTTGTTCATTAAACCCAAGGGGACTTCTGGGTTTAGATCAATAGCAAATTGGAGGAAAATCAGAAGTAGGAGATTTATTTCTTAAAGTCACGTTAACTATTATTGCCTTCTACAACTTCAGGGCATTGTCTGTAACTATTTTAGCTCATATGACTTTTCCCTGCACTTAATGGGAGGGAACTTTCAGCAGAATAGCCAACTACTATTATCTTTGCATTAATATCAACACTGATCATTATGCTATAATTGTTGGCAGTTTTCATCTTCTAATAAATAATTTATAGTTATTTTTCATACAAGAAGTTATAAACTACTTCTTATAGTTAAAAGCTTACCAAATTATTTTAGTTTATTTTAGAATGTCACCAAGATGAAAGATAAGATTGATTGTAATGTTATTGCTAACCAGTTTTTTGCTAATGCTTCCAGTTTGATCAGCTCTATGTCTTTTTATGCGCTTACCCATGCAATTCAAAAATCAGTTGCAGATACATGGAGATTTTAAAGTTTGCTTTAGTTGTAAAAATTATTGAAGAGTATCAACTATATATTTTATATATTTCAAATGAATCCCTATAAAAGTTATTCAGTGAGAGTACACCAAAATTTATATAATGAGAACACTTATAGACATAAAGTACTTGCCCTGAAAACTAGGCCATTAATTCTATAACAGGCTATAGAAATATGGAAATTTGATAAATAACATTTAATCATTATTCAAATATGTAATTTATTTCTTATTCTGTTCATAAAATGTAATAGCACTAGTCAGATAAATATTTTTCATTTTTAGAGAAACATTGGGATTATTTTGTAGCTTTGCCCACATTCTTAAAAGTCTTTCTAGCTCTAGCTATTCTGTTCTGGCTGAACTAAAAATTATATTAGTTATATGTGGTCTAGGCATGTAAACACTTATAATGCAAGGGCCTATCTCTCAGGTAGTATTAAAAAGCCTTTAATAAATATAATCATGCAATTTTTTGGTTAAATTGTTACATTAAACAAATATTGATGAGTTTATTCAGCATCTTTGTTGAGAGGCAGAATAACAGTTAAGATAAAGGGGCTAGAACCTTCAATTTCAGTTCCATTCAGTGCTCCATCACTTATTCATTCTCAAGGTATTTAAGTTCTCAACTTCAGCATCCTCGTTCATAAGGTGATGAAAATAATAGCACCAAGTGTACATGATTGTTATAGAGATTAAATGAGATCTTGTATATAATGTGTTTGGACCAGTGTCTAGCACATAGTAAGTGCTCATTTAATCTTGACTGTTATTACAGAGTTTAGCCAGTGCTAAGTACAGAATAATAAAAATAGTTGTCGCATTAGTTAACAATCAGGAGAATGTGCACAGGTTAATATCCTGAAAATATAAATTAACATTTTCTAGGAAAGACAATCTAACAAAATGGAAATTACCCAAAATTTAAATAACATACTCCAAAAGAAACAATAACTGGTTCATTTTTCAAATAACTTATCAATCTTGAAGTCTCAGATAGTCTTCTTGACAAAATTACTTTAACACCTTCATAAATATCCTGGCACACTTTAGGTCAAAACTCTTTCCTCATATTCGCCTACCATATTAGGACTTGAAATTGTCTACAATCATAGAATTTATATATTATTTTTACTAAAGTATAACAGATATACAGAAAATGGGCAAATTGATGAGTGTTCAGTTCACTGATTTTTCTCCAGAGTGAATGCCCGCATGTAACTACCAATTAGATCCAGAAATAGAATTTTACCAGCACCCCTGTAGCTTCTATCAGGCCACCTCCTGGTTAGTAGCCCCTGAAATTAATCACTATTCTGACTCCTATTGTCAGCAATTAGTTTTCCATATTTTTCCATTTATATAACTGGAAGCACACAGTATGCACTCATTTGTTTCCGGCTTCTCCTGCTTAATATTATGTTCATGATCTACATTCATCCACTTCGTTGTGTTCATTTTTATTGTGGGTAGTATTTCACTGCATGAGTACATAACAATTTATTTATTCATTCTGTTCTTGATGCAAAGTCAGGTTGTCTTCTAAACTTAGCTATTACGACAATGCTGCTATGAACATTCTCATACATATCTCCTAGCAAACATATGTATGCAATTCTGTTGGGTTTATACCTAGGAGTGGAATTACTGAGTCAGAGGGTCTTGGGGAATCTCCGAGTCAAACTGCATATATTTAGCTTGAGCAGATACTGCCAGAAGGAATCTACTTTAACAAAAATGGGACTTAGTAATTACTCATTTTACAAATGGGGAAACAACAACCCCTGTGGTTAAGTGATTTGTCAATGTGTCTAAGAAGTACCAGTCACAAATGTGGGAGTAAAAGCACATTGAATACCCACATGTGCCGGGCCTGTGCGGTGTTGGGGAAAAAATGGCAAAAGAAAAAAAGGAGCCATGACCTCTGCTTTCACAGAGCACAGAATCTAGTACAGGAGACAAATATAAAATAAAAAGTCAAACTTAAGAGTTTATAATTATAGAAGAGTTCAGTGCTCTGAATAAAAGGAACATGATCCTAAGACATCATCTAACAATATCATATGTTCTAAACTAGGAGTTCAAAGAAATCTTCCCTCGGGAAACAAGTTGAAGCTAATATTCAAGGAATGAATAACAGTCAAGTAGGAAAAGATGGGGCAGAAGGGTCTCTTCCAGACATAAGAAAAGTACGTACACAGCCCTATGATGGTGAAGAGAATGGCTCTTATGGCAAGACCTGAGGAGGCGGTGGTGAGGAATGAGTCCAGAGAGACAGGCAGAAATGAGGATATACTTGGCCTTTAGCCACTGTTAAGATTTTGAGATTCTTTCCTATGAATAAGAAGTCGCAGAAAGATTTTAATGTGGGGATGGGGACAGGCACACCATGCTGGTTGCTATGTAGGGAATAGATTGGACAAGGGCCAGCATGAATGCAGGGTACATAATCACAGAAGAGATGATACTCTCTCAGACAAGGGTGATGGCAATGGAGAAAATGAGAAACTGACTGATTACAGTGATAATGTAGTGAGTAAAATCATCAGCACTTCGTAATGGATTGGATGGGGGCCACGTTAATAAAGAACACATCAAGGATGACTCCTAGGTTTCTGGTTTGCTCAACTGGATAGATGAGTAACTTCTTCACTCGGGGGAAAAAAGTCATCCTAGCTGTTGAGGTAGCTAAATATAATGTAGCTTTTCGTTTTTTTTAACTACATTTAAATCCCAGAATTGAATCCAAGGACAAATTGACTGAACTGTTTTTTGTCACCTTTGGAAGTGCCGATTCTCCTCCTGACACGGACCCAGATGCTGCCAACTTTTTACATCTCTGGCATCCGTCTCAAGTCTTCAGTCTTTTTAAAGCTATTGATTGTGAATTTCAACATGAAACATATTTTTGGAGGTGTTTAAAGATAACATCTGCTGTATGTGCATATGAAATAGATCAACGGTAATAACCCACTTGCTATCTACTCATCAATTTGAATGCTATTGAGACATCATTATGAATTCCTTCTCATTTCATTTCCTACCATTACAAACACTCCACGAATTTGTTCTGAGTTTAGTTTATTATTGTAAACCTAATGAAAACATTTCATCTACATGGAGCTGTCACAGAGAGATCTATTAGTATTTTGTTTGAATATAATAGTGGGTAAGAAATGCTTAACTGAATATATCTTCATAAACAAAAACGTTTCTAAATCATACATCTGTAATTTGGGATTCATTTACTACACACCTTGTCATATCAAAGCTGTGAGTAATTCATATATTGTTCTAGTCAGGAACTATGTTTTGGATGACTAAAGACTCTTTTTACCAAGTTGGAAATTCATGAGAAAAGAAGAGTTAAACATACATTTTTATTTCCCTCTCCTTAACTCCATTTTTCCTTTTTAAATTAACTCTGCATATCACTGCCAGATTAATTTTTCTAAAAGTACATTTTGTATTATGTCATTGAATTACTTAAGGACAAAAGATGCTTTCCCACCACACACTGCATGAAACTGCTTCACGTCTAAGGTCTTCCATAAATTTTTCTTACCCTAAAAACCCAACTTCAGTTCTCTCTACTTCTCAGAAGGCTGGCTGTACCATAGTCAACCAAATTTCTTTGTCTCCTTTCTCCTTTGAAGACTGAACTTTGTGCACTTCTCCCTCCCACCTCCACCAGCTCCTGAAAAAGCCATCACCTCTCCAAATACTACCCACATCCTGAAGCTAAGATTAAATCCTACCTCTTCCATTAAACTTTCCCTCATCATCCCAGCTCACAGTGATCATTCACTTCCTACTTACTCAATTACACTTATAACTAATGCAAGTTGGCTTACGCAATTAATTAATTGGTCTGTAGGGTAACATTTTTATCATTAATAGATATCATTTTCTCTAAAGGAAAAGACTTCCTTATATATTTATGTGTCTGTATCAATGCTGCCCATGTAGGCTCTCAATAAAGAGATGGTCAACTGATTAATTGATCGACTGGTTAGAACACTTTGAGCTGTTTATTAAACACAATTCTGTAATTTGGGTACATTATTATTTTCAAAGTTGTAATCATCCTAGGGGATAGAAAATAGTCCATTTATGTTGTCTCATCTTTCCTTGTAATTCTGACCTGTAATTTTGCGGCAACTGGAGAGAAAGCCAAAAAGGAAACCTAAAATGAAAGTAACTGAACCATTTGGAAACTCAAAGTTATTGAAAGAAAAGCTGTGGAGATTAGTCACACTCTTCCTGCAAATCTGAGGCAGCATATGGCTGAATATTTCCTCAAGAAACTTGCTCAGTGAACTCTGTAACTGAATATAAGCACAACAAATGTACATCAATATGTCATCCAACAATTACCATCGACAACTGTAGGATTATGTACAACTCTAACTTTTCAAAACTGAACATCAATTTAGGAATGTGTATATGCAAATAAATATGATATGCATCTTAGAAAGTGTTTATATGTAATTGATATTAAGGTGTATGTGAGATAGCTGTCTATATAATACATTCACCTATTTGCCCAATACTTATATATTGAGCACCTGCCACGTAACAGGAAATATACTAGCTGCTAAAGACACAATAATGACCAAGAAAGAAAGACATGAACTCTGGCTCATGGATCTTACAGTTCAGATGCACAGAAAGACAAATAGTAAAAACATAAATACAAAAAGGATAAATCGGGATTATTTCATTTACAGGAAATAACCAAGTGTCATCATAAAAAATGACTGGCAGAATCTGCTGAAAGGTCCCTCTGAGGAAATTAAATTTAACTTGACCCCTGAGGGATGAGAAGGAGCTGCCCATACAATGAGACCAATATTATTTTCTTTACTAAATATGTTTGTAGCAGTTATGGTGAGACATAAAACAAAATTTTATTTTATGAGATCATAACCAGTTCCTGTGGTCCCAGATCAAAGGCTGTTCAACAAGGAGATTCTGTGATATGGGCAGCTGATTATTTGTTGTTTGTCAAAGTAATTAGAGATACAATTTTAAGAAGAAATATAATAGAAATTTTAAGAACAATATATAAATCATTATCCTCATAATTCTCTTTTTCTACTCAAATCTCTGGCTCTTCTCCAGGGCCTCCCATTTCCTTCTGGCATGTACCTTATTTTTCTAAAAATGACCTAATGATTAAAGGATCAGTAAGATTTATCAAAAATAACCAGATTTGGAGTGAAGGTGTTTGCGTTCTGGTTTAATCTTCATCCTTCAATGGCTGTTGGCTCTCAAAAAACTCACCTCCTCTTGAAAGAACTGAATCTCCTCCCTGATACATTGAGAACCTCGATCCTCTGAAGTTTTCCACCCATGCTCCTGAAGACTCTAGGATTTCACAGAATGCCTCAAGGACCACCCAGCTGGGGCAGAAGAAGGGGATAATAGGCATATTAGGGCAGAAAGAGCTTTATGCCTCTTCCTCCTACTGCAATAAAGTAAATTCTGACACATGTATTTCATATTTTGGCATGCTGAGTGAGATTTAATTAGAAGAATGGGTTCTGTGTCTAAAGTGACTTTGTAAACCATTGGATTAGTTGATTTGGAGATGCCACCTCCAAACAGAAGTTTAAGAATCCATGTTTTTCAAACCAGGATTAAAATTATTACCGTTTTCTTAGAATGAAATACAAAAGAACTGGAAATTATAAGGTCCAGCTGTTCTAACACAATTAGTTTAAGTCACTAGTTAAATTATTTTAATTAAATTATTAGTTTAAATCACTTTTAAACAAATCAGTCCCATTTATCTGAAAAAATTAGGGACATAAAAGCAGAGGAAGTTCAGTGAACAAATGATTGCATGAGAGAAACAAGTTATACTTCCCAATGGGCATTTGTGCACCATATACAGATACTTCCATGCAATGATTCTGTGTCCATCCTGGCCACCCTGGGTGTCCCTCAGGTCACTGTTACCTTCAGCTACATCCTCAGAACACAACATTGACCTGGCTGACCCTACACTGAACTGAAACAGTTTCACTCTGTATTTCCATTCTCATATCTTAAAGGCTCACTCAGATGAACTGTATGGTTATTTATGTGACATTAAAGGCAGGTACAAATTGTGATTAAAATTATATAATACTAGATTTGCCCATAATTCCTTCCCAAAATATGTGGGGGTGTCTTATTCCTGTAATGAACAGACTCTCATGACCAAGTGGTGCACACATTCCATGAGAATTCACTTTTCATAGGGTCTATTTTGACAGAAGAGATCAGTATGGCCACTTCCAGTTGGTGAGTTTCTATTAGAAAAAAAATGGCAACAATTTGGAAGGAAACTATTCTATAGAAACGATCCATTTTCAGCAATATTAAAAATATACACATATTTCCAATAAAATCCTTGCAAAGAAAGATCTAATAGGCTTTTGAAATAAAGCCAATTTCATACAAGGTACTTGCTGTGAAGAGTGTCTTATTGTTACACAACATTGAAAAAGAAGGAGAGAATAAGACAGATAGGAAAGAAAATAGGAACTGTTTACCTTTAAAAATTGAATTACTAACAATGTTTTGTGCCAATTTATTCTCTGGAAAATATATAGAAGGTGCATTTTCCTCTCTACCTCAAGTGATAAAGTGTTCATCTGAAAAACTAGAAATGTTTTAATATTTCACATGAGCCCTTAAGAAACATCCTTTCTTCAAACCAATTTTTTTCCCTGTTGGCTTTAATTAAGTTTAGAATAGTGTACCTAGATACTAAAAAATGAATACAAATCAAATTACTGTCTAGACCAACAAGTTCTAATATTACCCCTTAAGGCTGTATCCCACTTTCAATGTGTTCATGAAAAGTTTCTCCTAAATCAAATTTCTGATAATCAATCACACTTTAAATGCACTAGAAGAATTTGTTATTTAAAGGACTCTCTTAGAGTGAACTGAACAACTAATAATCCTGTGAGGTAACACACAATCTTTAACTGCTTTACATACTGTATAAATCTGTCTTCACACTTAACAAATCTGCTTAAATAGCAGAGCACCAGGACAACGCAAATGCTCAAATCTTTCAATGTCATCTAGGAAAATAGTGACGGTTAAATTGTAAAAGGGTTATTTACTCCCACCCTCACCATCAGCACCAATACTCCACAAAACTGTCCAAAGTTATCTGCTGCCAATGCCCCCAGCCAAAGCCCACCCATAACACAGCTGTGGTTGAATAAGTTGGGTCTATTATCCATGGCAGTGAAAGACAACGCTTGACATGGGAACCAAGGGCCAACTCAGTAAGAGGTGTTGGAAAGGATTTGTCATAGAATTCGGAATTGTGTTAAGTGATTTGGAGGAGAGTTCATCTCAAGGAGGTAGGGGTAATTCTATGAATGAGTATATTAATAAATCTCATCTAGAAGAAGGAAAGACTAAATTCTTCAGCTTTAATGGGTGAAAAAGCAACAGTCATGCATATCATAAAGGACAGGGCAGTGTTTGGTATTTTATGGTTTGGACAATGTTCATGCTTAGCCTGTGTTCAGACATGATTACAGAGTGGTCTTATTTTTGTCTTGATCCATCATGCTCATGGAGTTACCTTGTCTGATGTTGATATTCTGTGAAACTGTGTTCCACAGGGTAACACTAAGGCCTGACTGTGAACATCAGGCCAGCTTATTGCAACACAAAGTTCTAGCTGGATGTCAGGGGCTGCTTTTCTCTTTCTCAGCGCAAATGTGTTCAAATTTCAGCTTGGCATTTTGCTATTTCCTGTGGGGTCATATTTGAATCATTAAGCTTGTATGTTTAGTTTACCTGAGTAGGCTATCTAACTCTCAGTAGGCTTCCAAAAGTTTTTAATGCATTAATTCAATAAATCTGAACTCATGCTATGCATGTAGTGTCCATATGTTTTTGATTTTCCAGGACACCCTGATTTCAAAAATTCTGTAGCTGGTTTGGCCTACATACTCTCATTTCTCAATTTGAGGCTTGTAAATTATAGTCACTCTAACTATACAGCCATTAGTCACTAGGCATCTTAATTCACAAATTACCAAAAATTCATTGTCAAAATCCTTATTGCTTTTAATGTTCACTCTTTTGTCCAATTTTAAAGAACCCAATTGCCTAGTTCACAATACCATGTTATTTATTCAATATTTGTTGATTGAACATTTGTTGTTTATTGAGTGCTATGTAGCATGTGCTATTCCAAGTGTTTTACATAAAACAGCTAATTTAAGCTCTGAGCAACCCTATCACCCCAATTTCACAGACAAACATGGTACTTTAGAGACACTGCCCATTTCCCCAATTGACAGAAGAGATGTGAGAGTGGCAGATTTGAACCCAGATAGTCTAATTCCTAAACTCATGCTCTTAAGCACTATAAAATATTGGGCCATGTACCTTGGGAAAAATGAAAAATTGTAATATCTCATCTCTGAATTCTGATATCCTAAATTTCTACATACAATGTTGTAAATAACAGACACAATAAAATATAAACAATTTAGAGAAAAGATGAAGCATGTTTGAAACTGATTACTTAAGGATCTTCCTAAAGGAAAGAAGTGAGATAGATTTTGAATGTTTCTAATTTTGACATAGAAAGATGGTGGAAGCAATATTTTAGTTAAATAATGAGATGTCATAGAAGAAGAAATCATCTCTTTGGGGGAGCTCAGCTAGAATAATTTAGCTAGAGTTGGTAGGGGAAAAATGGGGACTGAAAAGATAGCAGAAGATATTGCATAGCAAGTAGTCAAACTGTCTGTACAAGTGAGAGTGCACTGCTTCTGAGCTGTGGTTTTGTTTCCTTCAAAAGATGTATATGATGAAGGCAGTGTATTTAGAAGATTAACCCCACTTTTCTACAGAACAAATTTTGCTTTGAACAACTAATGTGTGGGTAGTTGGTGTTAACTTTCAAATAGTCAGAGCAAACAGTTCTAGAAGTGTCCATCTAAATGGCAGTGGTAGCCACAAGGCCAAATAGCCTAAGGGAGAAAATAAATGAAAGAAGGCCTACTCTCTAAGTCAAGACAGAAAAAATGCAGCCTAATATGACATTCTAGAGAAATGGTTCTCAAAGTGTGGTCCCTGGACCAGCAGTATCAGCGTCGTCTATGAACTTGTTAGAAATGCAAATTAGTAGGACCCACCCCAGATGCCCTGAATCAGAAACTCTGAGGGTGGAGTCCAGTGAGGCTTGTTTTAATCAGCCCTCCAGGTGATTTAGATGCACTTTAGGCTTTGAGAACTTTTGCCCTAGACATTGCTACTCCAGTTGTGATCAGTGTCATCAGCGCAGGCATCACCTTGGAGCTCATTAAAAATACAGAACCCCAGGCTCCACCCTAGATGTACTGTATCAGAATCTGCCTGTTAACCAGTTCCTCCAGGTGACTCAAGAGTACGGTAAACCCAGAAAGTGTGCTAGGAAGTACATTTTCTGGATTCTTCTCTGATTGGCTGTTGTGCAAGGACCTTTCTAGGTACCTTCCTTGAAAGGAAGGAACTTTCAAGGTAGCTAATAAGGCAGGTTAGTTACAATCACTGTCCTCCCTAGAATGTCTGTATACTCTCATTTCCTTCCCTTTCTACACTCGAAGTCCAGTCTGACATTCAAGTAACAAGTTCCATGTGCGTAATTCAGGAAAGAAGTGCTGGGCCTACATTCTTTTGCTGAATATAAATATCTCAAAATATTTGTCTTTATATCTCACTCTCGAACCATTATGTAATCATAGTGATTCCTGGTTACAGGAATAATTATAATGATTCCTGGTTATAGATTCATATCACTATTTTTACTATTTTCAAAATTCTGACCAGTCCCTCCCCCCTCTACACACACAGATATTGAATTAGAATCTTTGGCAATCAATCCAGTAATATGCATTACTACAGACACCAGCATGGAAAACCTTTACTACGTTAATTTTTTACAAAATATTGCTTCTGGTCCCAGAACTCAATAGTGGTGCAGTCTCAGAGTAATTTGGATTTCTTGCCCAACACGATTGCTTTTCGTAGAACTTCTTTGGGATTCTACAACACATTCCACCATGGGCCACCATTTACATTTTATTTAGAAGCCACTACCCTTGGGTGATTGACCTATCATTAGCCTAAATAATCTTTGGCTGACATTTGTCATCTGTTGCTTCATAAACACATTTATTTTAAAGAAGCTTATTCTCACTCCTCCATAGTCATCTTATGTAGATGATTTTTCAAAGTGAATTTCTCTCTCCCGCTTGTTATTTTGAAAAGATGGCAACGACATCCTTCCTTTGCTAATTAGTCTATCTAAACTTTGTATTACTTTCTTGAGAAGTAAATTAATATTATATCATGTGTATCTCCCCTTAGAAAAATGACTAAGTAGGTGATCTGTACATCATTTACCCCAACTTAACTTGCCTAATTCTTCACTTTTTCCTTTGTCTGAAAGTCAACCAATAAAAGAGTCATTGTGATTAATTAGTCCTTCCCTCAAACTACAAATAACTCTGAGAACTTTATAGACAAATTGTTATTCACATTTTTTATGAATATGTAAAGGAGCACTTTTCCTAAACCCTATCACTGAGCCAAAGAAATTGGGAATTTAGATGTCTTGATAGAAATGGAAAACTTCTGTGACTCCTTTTAATAATGTCTTTAGTATCCATTACCCACATTTACAACATTATAAAGACATTCCAAGTTGTTGTTTCTCCATTCTGCAGCCCTGCGAAAGATACTTCTTTTTTTTTGAGGAAGATTAGCCCTGAGCTAACATCCGCTGCCAATCCTCCTCTTTTTGCTGAGGAAGACTGGCCCTGAGCTAACATCCGTGCCCATCTTCCTCCACTTTATATGTGGGATGCCTACCACAGAACGGCTTGTGAAGCGGTGCCATGTCCACACCTGGGATCCAAACCGGCGAACTCCAGGCTGCAGAAGTGGAACATGTGCACTTAACCGCTGCGCCACCAGGCCCTAAAGATATTTCTTAAGACTTTCCATGTCTAGAACCAGCTAGACTTAATCACCTAGTGGATTCCAGATCAGTCACCTGTATGAATTGAATCCAGCAATACAGTGCATCTAAAGTTCTCTTACCTTTGTTCCCCTCACAGTCAAGAACTGAAACACCAGAGCATTACACTGGAGAACTTGAAAGAGAGTGAGTAGAATGTAATTTTAGTCTTTAGTCTGGGAGAGAAAATAGAAGACAGTGGGAGACCAATGATGACTGTCTTCAAGCAGCTGCAGTAGTGTCTTCATTTCTGTTGCTCCAGGGGGCAAAAGCTACATGACAATATGCTCATTATGCAATGAGTAGAATTCTTGCATTGGAAAGTGGATTGATGAGCTTAAACGTCTGTCCAACCTAAGACTTTGGGATATGGCCTGGGAACACAGACAGCGCTTGGTTTATGGCATAATTATCCTAAGCCATTTGTGCACTCATTCAAACAAATATTTGCGAGGTGCCAGGCATTGTGCTGGATGCCAGTGGTGCTTTAGAGTTCACAAGAGACAAAGTATTTGTCCTTATAAAACCTATTTTATAGTACACACGCAACATACCCTACAGAGAGAAACATATAAATTAACACATGAGTACAGATTGTGAGAAAAGCCATGAAAGAAAAAAACTGGCTTCAGAAAAAAAGAAAATTAAGCCCATCTTAACAATTACTTAAATTTTAACTTAGATGATTAAATCATAGGGTTAATGAAGTCAAACAGGTAAATTTTCTTATTTCTATTTTTTTTTTTGCTTATGTTTTCACTTTTAACTTTGATTCACAAATATAGATCATTAACATTGGGATGATGGAGTAGTATAATATAGAGAAATCAATCTAAATGTCTTCATTATTAAAAAAACATTTAGATATTAGATTTGCTGAAAGACTGATTTAGAACATCAGCCACCTCTAATTCAGCACAAATAATGTATCCCAGGACCATAATATCACCTCCTCAGAGCTCAGAGATCTTAATTCTTATTCAAGAAATTTTTGCTATATCTTGGCAGAGAACTTATACAGATAATAATTGCATTTATTTCTGGTTTCTTGAGGGAGATTTCATTCCATGGAACACCAAGCAAATGACTTAACACAGTTTTATATGATCTTAAGTATGATACTTGCATTCAAAGTATAAAAGCAACTAAGCAAATTCCATATCACAAAGTAGCATAGGCAATTTAGTTGGATAAAGCACAGGCGAACGGATAAAGTCTACTTTAACAAGGTTCACAAATCTTTCACCTAAACAGGAGAGAAAAATAAAAACAGGAGAGAAATACACCCCATATATTTCTGACCAGCACAGAGAAGCTTCTGTGAAATTGATTGAAAGGGGGATTTGGACCTACGAAAATAAGATTCAACGATGACAAAAAACAACAAGATGCAACCAGAAAATCTCTTGTGTCGCTTTAAATAAAAGCCAACAGGTCAAGGTGGGATTGTTCCATGAGTCAATCTAAACCAAGAGTTTATGTTTAAACACCAATCATGAAAAATATTGTGCAATTTGAAGAATTCTGCTTTTCATGATGAAGCATGTTACCTACAGCTTTAAAAAGTCCATAGAGTTCCCTTGTGTCAGCAACTTATAAATGTCGGGGGTTTGTTTTGTTTTGAAATTTCATGACCAGGTTGAGCTTTTGAGGAATAAATGGTATCAAAGAAACTGTTGCTTTAAATCCTCATTATTCAAGCATCTGAATAGTCATGATTAATTTACCTCCCACAACATATTTAGATGAAAGGAAAAGAAATTGAGGCTAATCCATGCATCTTAACTACATAACGTGAACACTATCTCAATTTATTTGAAATCCAAATATTCTCACCTGCAAAATGAGTATAACTTAGGATCAAACATAATTTTATCTAAGAAAATGTTTCTTTCCAATCGAAATATTTGCACCCAAATCATGTAAGCTTCTTTCTCTTCATTTTCTATGAACATATTGCAATTTTTCATACAAAGCTATTTTTTAAAGTTTTCCTTACTTTATTCCAATTTATCAACCTCTATAAAATTCTTATTGATTTTCTTTGCATTTCTGTGTATTATGTCATATCAGAAAATAATTTTCTCATTTATGTGACACTAAAAATGTTCAGCGGCATTTATTTGAAAAACATTACATTAGGATTATTTAATTTCCTTCATATAGCTATAACTCTTTCCTAGAAAATAATTATGACCATGTTTGTCTTATTATATTTATTATAAATAGGATGAATTTCTATCCTTCCAAGTGAGGAATTTAATTTTAATAAATTAAAATATATTAATTTAAATAACGTGTTTACAAAAAATTCATCTTGCTTATCTTGTTAATTTTTAACAAAAAACAATGTCTACTTCAGATCTGAAGAGTGCACGCCTCAACAAACAGAGAATCTGAATGTTACTGTGATAAAGAGAAGAAATAACTTGTCTCTAATTATGAAATAAGAGCTCTCTTTAAGTCAAAATATTCAAACTCATGACCTTTGTAGTTTCATGGTAAATAAGTTTAACTTGTCACAAAGGAAGGATGGAAGGAAGGAAGGAAAGGAATGTAAGAAAGGAGGCTTCGATATAGTTAGTAGGGAAAGTAGAAAGGCTTTTAAGACATACAAAATCTCCACAGTAAAATGTTTACTGCAGTGTTTCTCAACACGTTATACATATTACTTAGGTTGAAAATAAACATTTTTATTTTAGTAATTATTTATTATAATACCAACTAGAAAATCAAACAGTGATTTTTAATGTCTATTACTGCTTAGGGTGAAGCTAGAATTATTTAGGTAAAACCATGAGTCACATTAAGTAAGTTATTAAATAAATGATAGCTTAGTTGCTATGGAAGAAACCATGAAGATAGCCACCAGTGACTAAGGTTTAAAAGAGTTTATGATAAATCTGTCCTTCAGAACTGGGATGAATAAACTGGAAAATGTGTCAGGGAGGAAATAATAGCTATCTTTAAATATTTTCATGGAATTAGTCCTTTTTATTAACTTATTCAACGTCAAGGGAAAGCTGATCATTCTGTAGATACTGGGGGAAAAAAGGTTGAATTTAATTGAGATACTTTTCTAAAATCAATTTAAAGAATGATGAGTATCTAGAAAATAGATTGATCTATCCATTTTTCCATCAACAATCCCATCTGTCCAGCTATCAATTTATTTTCATATTTGTAGAAGAAGGTATATTTATTTTTAGGGAGAAAAGGAGCTTCAGCAGAAAAAAAGAAGCTGACAGAAAGAACAGAAAAACCTGCAATCAGACAGACTTGATGACTCACTAGATAAAGGTATCAAGAGAGCCAGGTCTAATAGATTTCAGGCCCAGGTGACTGGAACAGTTGGAAAGACATCGAAAAAAATGGGGGAAATAGAGACATTCCTTCAAATTTAACAAGTAAGTTGCTTTATACATATTAAATATTTAAAACTCACAAACGTTAATTTTTGTATGTGTATGTTTGCTGTGCATTTTAAATTAAACATGAGTTAGATTTGCAAATTACAATGACAAGCATCAAATAAATCAATTTTCTATTAACTTTTTCAGTTCACAGCTTTTGCTGAACTAGGCCCAATCTGCTCATAATCCCAGCTAATGATGTTTTCTATAACTTCAAATATTGTACTTTTTAGTTCTAGGATTTCTTATAGATTCATCATAGCTTTTTTTTTTTTTAAGATTACCACCTGAGCTAACATCTATTGTCAATCTTCTTTTTTTTTCTTCTTCTCCCCAAAGTCCCCCAGTACATAGTCGTATATTCTAGTTGTAGGTCCTTCTGGTTCTGCTACCTGGGATACCGCCACAGCATGGCTTGATGAGCAGTGCCATGTCCATGCCCAGGATCTGAACCAGTGAAACCCAGGGCCACTGACGCAGAGCGTAAGAACTTAACCACTCAGCCACAGGGCTGTCCCCCATTTTTAGGCTTTTTATTCCTTTCCTAAAGATACCATGCCTTCACCCATTATGTCTATCTTTTCCTGTAAACTATTTAACATATTAATAAGTTATTATAAAGCTTTTGTACATCTGAGTCACCTTTGGATCTTTTTCTATGGTCTCTTTCTTCTCTTCAATATGGTGAATCTCCCTAACTTTTTCATATGGATAGTAACTTTTCTATTACTATTGTATTGAAAATTGAAGATAATACTCTGTAGAAATGCTACATTTTGTTAGCTTTCTCAGAAGAATTTTTTTTCTAGCACACATTTATATTGTTTATGAATCACTTTAATCCTGTGCAATTTTTATTAGGCTTTATTAGGTCAGGGCTATTTTGGTTTTGCCCTTGATCCTCAGGCATGGACTTTACTGTAGATTTTACTCCGAAAGTATGACTCCAAGGAACCCAGCAGAAAACAACAGATAAAAGGTTAAATTCTTTTAAAACTGAACCTATGGTGTAAAGGCCCATCTCAAGGGAAAACTTACAGAACAGAAGTATAAATAAGGATACAGCAGGAAAGAGGCAGTTTTTTATACAAGGAAGTCATTCACCCATCAGGTGTTTGTAAACAAAATAATAACCACATATTTACACACACATACACACTCACCCACATACACACTTACATAAAGCCTCCAGAGCACCTGTACATAAAAAATGTATTTCTTCCTTTTTTCTGTATGTTTAAATAGTATTCTGATATTTAAAATGTCATAAACATATAAATGCATTGTGTTAGATATTTATAAATATTTGTTTTATTGCATAACATTAGTACTCATGAGACAACATAAAAGAGAGAATGAAAATAAATATAAATCTACATGTTTTAGATTGAGTAATTTTGGATAAGAGATTTTTTTTATATTTAATAAAATTATTTACCAGAAAACCATGTTGATTGTTCTTTAATATTCTAAACAATTTGAAATGTCTTCCTTAGATACTTTAAATGTTATCATGAAATTTACATTATATTTTGGTGTTTCTTTCTCTTTTTCTTTTTTTATTTTATTTTTGCCTTTTTAAGATCTTGGACATTGTCAAAAACAGTTAAGGCGTAATAATGAATCGACAATTTGAGGATGAATGAACTTATTCATTTAATTCTACCATGTTGAAAATACTACTGTTTTAAATCCTAATCATGGAACCAAAGAATACATGGCATAGCAAAATCTAAAATATAGAATATTAACTAAAGCACACAGAAAAGTTCCCAAGATAGAAATAGTTCTGTCAAAATATCTGGTTGTTAACTCAAAGATAAATCAGAATCAAAGACTGGCAGCTTAATTTTTTCATGGGAAAATACTTATCTCCCTTAACATTCTGTATTTGCAAATAGCAGGACTTTATTTGTAATAAGAAGGCATTTAGGGGAAAAATAATGGGATAACTTACAAGCTTGAAGGAAAATTGGCACAATCAGGGCTCAGAAAGTCTAGAAACTACATCCAGATCTAGAAAATGGGAGCTGATGGGCTTTCTCACAGCAAGCTGGAGTACCTGGATTGGCAGTCTCACCAAGACTGCAAGAAACGAGGAGAAACAGTTCCCTAAAGGAAAACACACTTGCAGCAAACAGAAGAAAGTGAAATGGATGCAGGTTAGCACAAACCATTAGGTGCCAACATCAGTATTCCAAGATAGCAGGATAACATTGCTAAGATTGTATTAAGGATAAAAATGTAATAGTACAATTTTGCTTTAAAAAATACCAGGAATAGTTAAAGCAAAATATTCACCAGCATAGTCATAATATGGACAGGTAGGAAACGTCCAAATATCAGTCAGTGGAATTAGATTTTTTCTTTTGCTACAACTGCAACAACTAGCTAAATTATTCAATATGGTAGTATGGAGCTGGCAATATGGAGACATATGAAGAACAGAGAAAGACTCTGCTCAGCTCTCTAACTGCAAGAAGAGTGGTTTGAGTTGTCAAACTCCTGAATTACAAATTGCAATTATCCTTCCTTTAAAATCTTAGAACCAGTTTTCTTTGATAGTTTCTAAAATTAAGGCCAAAATTTCTGTTTCATTTTTGGTGAGGTAATTTGACCATGAAAGCAATAAACTCCACAGATGTGTTCATTAACATTCTTTAATTAAATGTACTAGAAATCATCTTGAGGTAGCTTATACAGATACAATGGGAATTTATTATGAAGATTCAAAGTATTTTCCATTTTCCAAGTGTGAGGATGTAGTAAGGCCACAGAAAAGGATAATAAGAAATGGAAAGGTATCTGGAACATAGGAATTGTTTTATCTCTATTTTTATTTTTCTCTGCACAACTATCCATTCTTCTTTTTACTATTGATTAATAAATAAGAGTTGCATCATAGCACCTTTGGAAAGAGAGTATGATTGGCCTAGTGTGAGTCAGTCATTCTTTCTTGGACATGGTCAAATGTGTCCAGGACAATAGTCTTTTATTTCACAATTAACTGTAGCATCACATTCCAATAGATAAAAGTATTGATAAGTGGGCTATAATGAGCCTGAAAGACATTGGAAAAGTTACCTTGTTCAATGAATATAAGCTGTATAAACTTAAGCTAACTTGCACGTGTGTTTTTCATTTCCTTTTTTTTGTTAACAGAAATTGAGTTTGAGTTTAGAAAGACGTAAAGATAAAGGAAAATGTTATAATCAGAGAGAAATTTGTGACATGGATCATGAACTGAGAACAGTGAGATAAGGAATTGAGAGCCTGGCTGGGGAGATTACCAAAAGGGAATCACTGTGAAGAACAGTGTGGCCAGACTGGCCTTGCATCCAAGAAGAATAAGGTTGGTCATTGAGGACGAAGCTCAGAGACAGTCACAGCCAGCCTTCAGGGTGAGTCTGTAACACCAGCAATTACTGAAGTGGGACTAACCCATCAAGACTGAGCCAAGAGACCAGACCTCAAGGTCACCAGCCATGGACTACAGTAGTAGAAAGAGCTGGCTGCCCAGGAATAGCGCTCAACTAACTTCACCCTACAGACACCACCAGTGAACACACAATACCAGATCAGTCATCCTGGGGAGGATATCAACGGTAGGTCGAACCCCAGTCAGCTCTTGCCCATGAGACACAATGAAGACCTCTCACTTATGTCCAAATGCCAGCTTGGGGAAGGCTGCAGGGGACAGGTGAAGCAGCGCTGAGAGGAACCTGACTGCTAACCTGACTGAATATTTAGACCTGAAAGGTACTGTTAAAACTGGAAGATGCGGAGATATTGCTGATAAACCAGAGGTTCCACCAACTGTCTAAGAAGAAGAGTCTGTGAAAAAGTTTAGGTCAGTTACATAAAATCATTAAGCTACGATTTTTGGGCACATCTGAGTGTGTGTATACTTTTACAATCCAGTTACTTTGGTAAAAGCTTAGCAATTTGGATATAAAGTATAGAAAGTAAATCTAATTTAAAAGAGGAGAAATTAAATAACGGGAATTGGAAAAGACTACAAAAAGGTCGTATCAAACATAAATATGTATAATGGGAGACACAGGAGCGTCATAAGAGAGACAGAGCTGAGTCACATCTTACACGGTCAGGTGAAATGACAATGAAGGGTAGTCAAATTCACTCCTGAAAATCCTTGGGAAGGCAACTGTTTTGTCCCCTGTATCACTTCTTAATAAGGACAACGAAGGATGTCTTACAAAGCCCTAAGACTAAATTTCCACAGATTATCAAATACATTATAAAGCTCTCCATTTCCATACTAAATATCTTGTAAAATTTTTTAAAAATGAGGGAATTTGCATTTTTTGCATTTGACATGATGCGGCTGCAAGTGACTAATTAAATTTAAATTTTCCTTTGGTTTGTTGGATCAAGCATGCTCACCAACTGTTGCAAACAGAGAAAATGCATTACAGAATTATTTTCAATTGTGAAAATCTATTACAAATACTAATTTTACACTTACAAAGGTTGAATTCGTGTTTTTTGTAGACATTTAATTAAATACTGACTGACTTTGCTTTTTCAACTTTCTGAATATTGAGGTCAATATATTTTGTTTCGAGGGTCAAATATTTTCAGAGGGCTTTGAATGACTCGAAAGCCTGAAAACAGCGTGCTTCAAAGATAAAGCAGCATTGAGTCCTGTGCAGCCAACATTAGAAATAAGAACAGTAACAACCACCACAAAAATTGCTGTTTCTCGGTTGAACACCTCATGTAATATTTGGTTTGACTTTGGGAGCCACATAGTGAAAATATACATATCTCAAATACCAGAATCAAATACAACAGGGTGAAAGGGTCAAACTAAGCTACACATGCAGGAAACTGGGATCATCTTCAGAACAGACACCCCACACCTCTGCTCACTTTGGGCCCTACATTTATCGACTAAAACAGTCGGCAGACTCACCTGCACGAGTTACATGGTTGGTTTTTCTTTAGCTTCTCTCTGTCGATTTCTCTCTCCCCCGAGTCTCCCCATTGTGTACCATATAGGTTATGCCGGGACCCCAAAGTTCAATCTGAAGGGCTGCGAGAAAGGCAGGGGAGAGCACACACTCAAGAGGAAGGTGTCAAGGATAGTTCATAAAGAAGCTACTTTTGAGTTTGGCATTAAAGAAAAAGTAAAATTTTAGCAATATTCTTTTTTTTTTCCTAGAAGAGTTGGCATTCTTGGTGACAGAAGAGCATAAACAATGGAATAAAGGCAGCAGAGGTTGAGTATTTTTGAAGAGTAGCAGAAATCAGAATATGTTCAGAATAGTAGTAAGAAATAAGGTTGGAAAAAAAGAGACAGACACATACCATGGAGATTTTTTCCTAATGTTATTCCATACTGTTTGGAGGTGTGTTAAGGACAGACGTTCTTCATCGCCTCTTCTGCTGCCTTGACACTGCTCTGAGTTCCTAACTCAAAGTGTGGTGATTTATTAAGACCAGTAATGACTACTTTCTGCATTTCACATTCCACACCGCCTTTCCTCGAAAGTTGCCTAATTAATACCAAGCCTCATTTCCACATGTGTTTCTCTACTCATTTGACGGTGTTTGCTCGAGGGCGCTTTGCAACTTGCAACAGTGAAACTGGGAAGTAGCAGAAAAGGAGAAGAGGAGCTGTCACTGTCAGATGCACTAAAAAGTAAGATCTGAGGATCATGTGCTACCATCAGCTGTAACTACCTCTTCAGTAAGAGTAAGCCAAAGGAGTTCCCCTGCTCACCCTTTCTAAATAACCTTTCATACCTTCTGTCAGGGCAATGTATAATTTTGTTTAGGGGACAAGGGCTTTTTTAAAAAGTAAAGGATGTTGCTAATGTTGGATAAAGTAGCAATAGTTCTTACATTGTCTTTTAAACTGTGTCTGTTTGACTGCTATGTTAAGGAAATTTGCTTCTATAGTTTTCTTCTGTCATCAAAGAAGAAACAAAGGACCTCTTCTCTGACCTTTGACCACTACAAGAACAAATAAGTGTTACCTAACTGTTATTGAGCCCTTACCATGGGTCAGTTGCTGTGTTAGATGCTTGTATGTTGAAATATTTTATTTAATCCTCATACCAACTTCATAGATTAAGTAGTATTATCATCCCCGTTTTATAAAGGAAAATCTTAAAGTATAGAGGTTGGGTAACTTGCCAAATGTCAGAGAACTAGTAAATGTTAGAGCTGTCATTCAAACTCATCATTTATCATCCTTGTTCTATTGCTTATAAAATATTCCATTCGTATCAATAACACTTGGCCTATTTATTTTCCATAGCACACACTTATGCCCCACGGTCTTGTGGAAGTTATGTACAGTTTGTAGTGTACTGATATCCAGAATAACCAATGCATACTATACCTTATGCACATTTCCTAGGACTTGAACCATATTTTCATAGTTTTCCCCTCATCTTGGAGTTCTTAGTTTTGTATCTGCCTATGTGACAGGTCACCAGAGAAGTTATGCTATCACATTCCCCATAACTGTTTCTTGATTAGAACTCAAAGTCATAATTTTAGTTCTGGGGGCAATTATGGTCTGCTCCACATTCATGTCCACCAAGCATTCCACAGTGAAAAATGGAGAATACATACAGAGAGTGGCCTATGGCATCTGAAACTATAGATTCATTTATTTGGACCAAAATTACACTTTGGTTAAATTCCCTGAGGATATTTAATAGGTATATATTGTGCAGATTAAAGTAGGATGGTAAAATAAAAAGAATGGAGGATGTCAAACCAGGCTGTCTGAATTCAAAGCTCAGTTCCCCATTACTGTGTCATTTGTATAGATCGCTTTTACCTCCCAGAGGTGGAATTGCCTCACCTAGTGAATGAGGGTGACTATAATGCCTGCCTCACAGACCAAGTCATTGACCAAGTCCCAAAATAATCCAATACACATGCAGTATTTTTTAAATCTGTTTTTTAACTATAATTTTTAAAGTAAGGATAATGGATTACCAGCTCATCCTAACTTTCCAAGTCCAATATATTGATTAGCCATTTGCTAATAAAATGCCCTTAGGATATATGGTTAGTCATAAATATGCCAGTTAATTCAACTGAGACATCTGTCCTATGTTGTCCAATAGAGTCGTTCCCTCTAAAAGACTCCCAAGGAAAATACTGTTTAATAACAGAGTCTTCTATTTATTTTCAGAGAACTTCTTTTTATTTTGTGTAAACATCTTTGCAAGAGGATAAAGCACATTTTGTTCCAGTACTTCATGATCTAAATTGCGATTCATTAAAAGCATTGTGGAGCAGAAAGCATAGCCCCATTGACACCCCAAAAGGTATGCATTTAACTTCCAAGAAACTTATCACATTTGTTCTCTTTAACTGTCATTTGATTTTGCTGCTGTAGACATCTGCTACATGGCTCTTTTAACTTTCCACCAAGGCAAATTACTGGAAACCTGGGTTACTATGGCAATGAGGGGTAGCCCCCATTGTTTTTCCATGTCAGTCATCTCAGCAGTGTTAGTCTAGTGGTGAGTGCAAACCAGTAGGGGAGTTAAGACCAGCATACCTTTGCAAAGCTTTAGACTGTGAATCCTGGGATGGAACTGCTCAGACGGAAAGGCCTGTTTCCATGGCAACAGGAGCAGCTCCTATTGTTTCAGTTTGTCACTCATCACAGCAATGTTTGCCTTGGGAGACTGTGCTAAGCATTTCTAGCAGCATTTTGTTGTGGATTCAAGAGATTGGATGGCAACGCTGCTATGGTTACCAGGGTTTTTGTCTTAGGGGAGATCCTAGAATAAAGTAATCTCTCTGGTTCCAACAGAAATTTTAAATAACTAGCAGTGGAATAAAAAGAAAAGAAGTTGTGATAACTAACTCCTTTTGGGACAAGGATAAAGTCTGACCTCCTTTTTTTTTCTTTTGGTGCTTGTGCTGATGAGGTGGTGGAATTGAGAAGTGGGAAAGGTTAAGGATGATTAGAACAGGAAATAAGGAGAACATAAAATGATCATTTATCATTTCTTTTAAAAATAAGAAGAGAAAAAAGGATGGCTCAAAGAAAAATGTATAGCAAATATGCATATATTCAAGGAGTTCCTTTTATCAGTCTCTATATAACTTAATTTAAATTAATTTCTCCCCACACTTATAAACATAATTCATTTTCCCAGCAATACCAGGACCTCTTCCCCAGCACTGATAACTTAGGATGACAAAGGGATATATAGGAGAAAAATCTTCGAGCTAATCATTTTGGGAGATTTTATTTGCCCCTTATTCCCACTCTTCATGGGTCCCAACATTGATGTAAAAAAAGAAACAGCCATTGAGAATTATGGAAAAGGCCACAACCCATACTGCGATCTTTTCTACAATTATATGGTTACAGTTACGCCTCCAGAGTATCAGATTACCGCAAACTTGAGAACCATAAACACAAATTTATTTTATAGCAAATTATTAAAAGCACAGGAAATAGTAATACAAACACTCAGAGATGAACACTGTTACTTTGATTTCATGATTTCATCTTAGTATTTCTCTTATCTCAGATCCTCCAACGTAAGTATTGAATCAAGTGCACTACTTGTATTATTTCACTTAAATTTCACTAAAACCTTCTGAGAAAATTAGTATTATTCCTATTTTCAGAGGGAATTAGTATTATTATTATTAATTAGTATTATTATTATTATTAAATTAGTAGTATTCCTATTTACAGCTAGTTGGCAGAATTATTTGAAATTAGACACTGAGTTCCACTACTACATCTATCTGAGGATGGAACGTTCTCTTTTTTTCAATCTCCCCAAATCAGAATCACACTATATGCACTACCTTATTATTTCCTGAGCCTGAGCGCCCTGTGAATTATCAAGAAGTTGTCAATAACTAGACATTATTTTAAATGTCTAGAAACAGTGATACTTTCCCCCTTCATTTGCGGACTTTGACAAATCTTTTATGTTTATATGGTTATAACGAGTTCTTTTGATCTTAGCAAACATTTAATAAACAACCAACTATTCTGTGATAGACGCTTTAATGGGTTATGAATATATATGATATGTGCTGTTTTCTCAGAATATTCTTTTCGGACATATAGCATAAGATACTTAAATATATTTAATCTTTTTGCCTAGAAATGATATGGATGCAGCCAGGGTTGATGGGGCACAAAACACCAAGGAGACATCTGGAGAAGAATCTATGATTCTGCCCATATGGCGGGGACAGACTGCTCGCCCCACTGAAATGTGAAGTCGTCTCTAACTCTCTGGGGATCTGGTTCAACAACGTATGTTCTCCATAAACTGTATCTCTTAATTCCAGTACTGAGATTAAGTAGAATTGGTCTGTTAAAAAAACCTAGCTCTCCTCTTTTTTCTTTTTCGGGATTTTAGTCACATGGCAGTAATGCGTTTTTTAAATGCTTTCTCCCATAAACTTTATTCCCAGCGTAAATACATTCAGAGCTTTTAAAAGAACTTAGCTTGAAATACAAGGCCATTTTGCAAGATGCAGTCAAGGAATGTACAGTACAGGAGGTGTGGTAATTGCAGAAATTGAGAAAACAATTTCAACCTGAATAGACAGCTTTTTAAAGAAACTAAATGCATATGTGTACGCACATGTGTATATCCATAATCGTATGTGTGTATAAATATATACCCAGCTACTGCCAAGTTTTCAGAGCTTAATCAGGAGAATAATGAGAGCTTGTATTAGTGCCTTTTACATAAGTAGCATTCTGCAGCTATTTTTTGAATGCATGAATGAATGAACGTCAAGAGAAAAAGATGAATATCACTTGACTGTTTTAGTTAAAATGGAGGGTAATTATCATTCTTAATTCAGAGCTTAGGATTTTCATGATAATTTTTCTTTACTGTATTTCTCATTTGCTTAATATTCTAGTTGCTTTTACATTTTATAATTAAAAGGTCATTATTTTCTTATAAACAACTAGATTCAAGGTCTATTTTATGCCTTGCATACATTTATTCTTGAGGTTGGCAAATTGTCTACTCTTGCCTACTATCAGGTGTCATCTTCTGGGAAAACTATAGGTTTATCCTTTCATTCAAGAAATATTTATGAAGGTCTTCTCAGTGCACTATGCTGGGTATTGATGGAAGGGGGATGGAATGGTGGTGGGGAGATGGACTGGCCATGCACACATCTGTGAAAGTTCACCCAGAGTATTTTGATTAAAGGTCAGTGCATTTTAAATTATCTTCATTGATGAATATATTAAGATCAATCAAAAGTAAATATCTGCTTTTTAAAAATCAGCCTAACTCATAACTTCCAAGAATCAACTCAGGTCATTTGACCACCCACAAACATTTACTGAGCATCAATTATGTGAGTCAAGTTTTACTGTGCAGAATAGAGATGTGAGTCATAGAATGTCTTCCAGAATATGAATTGTTCCATGACCTACCTAGTACGCCACAGTCTTGACTTTTGACATTCCATGTGCTTGGCAGAACCTTTCTGCCCTTGTTCTTCTGTGTGATCTTTATCTTCAAGAATCGACTAAAAAATCATATTCCCTTGATGCTGTCCATGGTATTTTGGTCTCCAAGAATGGGTACAGTGCCCTTTCTTTGCATTCCCATAGCATTCCAACCATAACTCTATCATGGAACTGACCAGGTTGCTTTTTATTCATTTATTTTTTTGGTGAGGAAGATTGGCCCTGAGCTAACATCTGTGCCAATCTTCCTATATTTTGTATGTCGGATGGTACCACAGGATGGCTTAATGAGTGGTGTATAGGCCTGCCTCCAGGATCTGAACCTGCAAACCCCAGGCCACTAACACAGAGCATGCAAACTTAACCACTACACCACTGGGCCGGCCCCGGCTTGCTATTTTTAATTAAACTTTTTATTTGTAGATAATTTTAAAACACATATGCAGTTATCAGAAATAATACAAAGAGATCCCATGTACCTTTATTCAATGTCCTCCAACGGTAAAATCTTACTATAGTACAATATCACAACCAGGATTGACATTGATACAGTCAAAGTATAGAACATTTCCATTAGCACAAAGATCCCTGAGATATATAACCACATCTGTATCCCTCCCACATCTACACCCCCCACCCTGCCAGCCTTAACCACTGGCAAACAATAATTTGTTCTCCATTCCTATAATTTTGTCATTTCAATAACGTTATATAAATGAATCATAAAGTATGTAATCTTTTGAGATTGCTTTCTAACTAAGCATAATTCCCTGGAAATTCATCTAGGTTGTTGCATGTAAGAATAATACGGATGCACCACACATTGTTTAATCATTCACCTGTTGAAGGACATCTGGGCTGTTTCCTAGACTGCTAGGAATAAAACTGCTATAAACATTCATGTACAGGTTTTTGTGTGAACATAAAATTTCATTTCTCTGGAATAAATGCCCAAGAGCGCCACTGCTGGGTCATATGGTAGCTACATGTTTAGATATTTAAGAACCTGCCAAGTTATTTTTCAGATTGGCTCCACCATTTTACATTCCCACTAGCGACGCATGAGTGAGCCAGTTTCTCCCCATTCTTCTCTGGATTTGGGGTGGGTCTATTGTTTATTTTTATCTTAGTCTTTCTGACTTAAAAAAAATGTAAACAGACCATCACAATACAATATGAGAAATGTTAACATAGAAATAAAGACAAAGTTTACAGGAAATGTAGGAAAAGCTCCAGTCCAATCTTGGGTGGGGATTTAAAGAAGTCTTCTGAGAGAAGAAGCTAATTAAGGTGGAATTTAAAGGATTAAGTTTCTCCATCCAGGAGAAAAGATAAAGGAAAAATCTTGCAAAAAGAAGAAGGCATATGTGTCAAGCCCAGGGATAAGAGGGAGCACCAAGATGTATTCACCTTCCTACCACCAACTCGGCCCTGCCCCAATCTCCACCGATGAAATTCACAGATGAGGAAATAGAGATTCAGAGATTTTGAGCAACTCAGCCAAAGTTGCACAGCAAGTAGGTACGGGTCAGAACTGGAATCCAACTCTATTTAATCAAAATCCATGTTCTTTCTGCTAGATCATATTTTCCCATAAAATTTCAGTTTGAGAGCCTGGAATTAAAGCCTCATGAAATTGTTTCAGATTCCAAAAATTGTGAACTGAGAGGAAAAGTATTCTTACAGAGAAATGACATCTTGAAACCTCGTCTGTTATCCTCACCAAAGGGCACACCAAGGGAGTGAGATCATTTAATAACTGAGTTCAATTAATCCAAAATCATTCTCTCTCCAAACGTAAAGGATGCTTACTCCCCGGACCCTTCTAATTTACAGAAAGTGCCTACTCAGAGTAAGTTTCTGTAGACATAATGGAGTTCACTTACAACGGCATTTGTTCTAAAATATTTTTCACAGCAAAGAAAATATATAAATGCAATCTTTTAAGTTAATAGCCATTAAGGGAACAATAATAACAACAATAAGAATGGTGTACAGGCATTCCTAATGAAAGGAAAAGAAAGATCTGGTAGACCAGAATCTCACTATCCTATAAAGGCCTACAGGAAAAATGTGAATAAAAGGATATACACATTTTTCCTAATGTGTAATTCATGATTGCCCAAACTCATAGGTGTATGTTACATGAGATAGGGTAGTCTGATTTGTTCCTCATCCCTTTGTTAATTTTCAGGCCAACAATTTTAAGATTGGTAGGTTGGAGGAAGAGGGTTGCTATAATATATGTGACCATTCATTAGAAATCACCTTAAAGCAGGAGCACTCAGTGGGGGCCATTTTGCCCCTCTGGGGACGTTTGGAAATGTCTGGAGACATTTTTCGTTGTCTCAACATGGGGTAGAGGAAAGTGCTGCTGGCATCTAGTGGGCAGAGGCCAGGGGCACTGTTAAACATCCCATAATGCACAGGACAGTCTCCCGCAACAAAGAATTTTCTGGCCCAGAAAGTCAATAGTGTTCAGGTTGAGAAAACCTATGATAGTGGAAAGGATAGCCTAAAAGGAAGAATTACATAGGGATGATTGAATAAAAATAATGTATTATATCATTAGTATTATGCATGATTTTTAATAAAACTGGACTCTTCTCTTCAAAGATGGCATTACATACATATCTAACTGTATACATATACCCGTTGGACCAGCAGCCTATATAGCTAAGTAAAAACAGTACAGTAAAGACCTACATAAGGCATGTTGCCAATTCAACCACAAAGAGAGAGATAAATGTGTGATTGGAAAAGTATTTGCGAAACAATCTGCAGCTGTGTACAGCTAATATTTAATTGCTCATCTAGAATATATTACCCATCAGGCAGAACAAAGGTGGGTAATTTGCTAGGATCCACTGAGATGATTTACCAAATTATTGCATAAAAATACACTTAGCTCGGGGCTGGCCCCGTGGCCGAGTGGTTAAGTTCGCGCGCTCCGGCCCAGTGTTTCGTTAGTTCGAATCCTGGGCGCGGACATGGCACTGCTCATCAGACCACACTGAGGCAGCGTCCCACATGCCACAACTAGAAGAACCCACAACGAAGAATACACAACTATGTACCGGGGGGGCTTTGGGGAGAAAAAGGAAAAAATAAAATCTTAAAAAAAAAAAAATACACTTAGCTCATATTAGAGTTATGACACTAACCAATCAAACCCAGCATATTCAAAATTAATAATGATTTGTGTGTTTTCCATTGTGGATTTTAGAAAATATACTACAAGAGAACAAAGCAAAGTTAGTAGAGAAATCTCAATTGGAAACCAGAAATTGACGTCTGAGTGCTTCCAGAACTACTATAAAGATTTCAATAAAGTTTGGTACTCAAAATTATAACACGTAAAAATGTCAGTAATAATTTTAAAAAAGGAACCAAATTGGTTATTGCATTAGTTACCTATTATAAAATTATATATTGATATTAGAGTACAGTTTAATTTGAATAGAAATTTAATGGTTTTGAACTGCACCTTGTTGGATCTTAATAACAACATCTACAAAGACTTGAATTGGAGAAAAATCTTCTGATAGTTGACTTTGCCATCAAATGAGCACCAGAAATTTACCTCTGGTAAATTGTATCAGTGCTCTCAGTTCTTCACTCCTGTCCTGCACTGGAATAGCAGACTCCATGCCCTTTGTCACATGACTGTGCATTACCTCCCACGAATGTGGTAAGAGTATATTCCCACATTCTATTGATGTTGGGTTTGGCCACGTGACTTGCTTTGTCCAACAGCATGTGGGCTAAAGTGAGAGAGTCCTAGCTACAAGCTGAAGGCATTAAAGGCATTTCATAATTCTGCTCACCTTTCTGGCTTTCATGCCATTTGCCATTAGAGAAACATGCCTCACAGGGTTATTCTCCAATAGAGACATAGAGCTGACCCACAGACTTGAGAGCAAGAAAGATCTCTGTTGCTGGAAGCCAGTGAGACTTTTGAAGTTGTTTGTTAGGCAGCAAATCTGATTATTACGCTTTCAAATGGGCTTTCTAGCAATGTTTACACTATGGATGCTTTATGTTTATCTCCCCAGAATTTGTTTCTCTGATTTTCAACTGGAGACCCATCCTCACTCCACATTGTATAGGAAGGGGTCCCAGGGTGAATCGAGTCCTGGTCTTCCTCTGGTCACTGTGATTTGATTCAGTTATGGACACATGATTTTAGAAGGACCAATGAGAATAAATTTTAGGATTTTTGGAAGAGCTACCAGAAAAGAATTTCACTGTTTTCTCCTAGTTTAGGCTACTGCAGACAACTGCTGACACAAGGGAAAGCCTAGGGACACCTAGACTTAAGTCAACAATGTCAAGAGTAGAGTCAAGAGACAGAAAGAAACAAATCGTGATGATACGGCCCAGTCTCTGAACCCAGCTATATGGGAAGACAAGTGTAGCTCTAGATTTTCTTCTTTATATGTGTTGACAATTTCCTCTTATTCCTTAATCTAATTTGAACTGAGTTATCGGCCACTGACCACAGAGAGATTCCTAATGGAAACAGCATCTCTGATTTTAATTCAAAGGATGCAAAATAGAGAAATTATTCTTTTTAAATACTATTTTCCTTTATTTGAACTGAAACAGCCATTCTGTAATGTGTATAGAAAGAAGAATTTATAGGCAGAAAGAGAACAATTATAAAAGCATATGAAAAATACATGCCTAAATCTCCCTCTATTCTTATAATTTTCTTGTAAAAGTGAGCATCATTATGACATAATTATAGTTTATCCGAATCTCAACATGAAATTAACATTTCAAAGATATAATAGAATTATAATATTTTTCCTACAGGATAAAATATTTTATCAATTCAGACTAAATTTATAATCTTCCAAACTTCACATGAAATATAAGAGACTAAAACTCTACTAAATTTAAAGTGAACAAATTTAATCCCAGGTTTATAAATAAGACACAAAAAAACCCCTCTGATGACAGAGAGAATAAAGTATGTCTGTCCTAAAGTCAAGTCTGTATAAATCTATTTTTCTAGATAATGTAGGTAAAGTGTTTGTTCTGTAACTGAGTAAAGGAAAGTTATTTCTATTAGTTAATCAGATTGCCTCAACTCAGTGAAAAGTTTTCCTTGGCGACCATCAGTAATGTACACACACTGCCTCAAGTGGCTAAGTGATTCATAATCAGATTATCAGATGTTAATATTTCACTTCTCGTGGCTTAGCTACTGCCTATATTTTAGAAAATAATATTCTATTTCCATGTGATACATGCTCATTTTATACAATTTGGAAAACACTGAAAGGTACAGAGAGGAAGTAAAAGCCAGCCACATTCCAAACACAAGATATTTATTACTGTTAGCATGTTATTATATTTCTCTCCAATACTTATTGTCTAGAATTATACTGTTTATATAATTGTGTGCCTCGCTTTCTTTTTACTTATTATATTTGAACATTTTCCTACAACAATCATTTATTTAAAAAATCTTTCAATAAACTCTCATATAATATAATATATTATACATATATTATATACATACATACATATATACATACATTATATATATAATATAATAACACAGGAAGCACTGTTTATCAACAGGACCTAGTTTCATATGCCTGACCTTGTCCTGAAAAAAAGTCAATCCTAGTTCCTCTAAGACAGTGCTTTTTCTAATCAGAGGAATGTAGGCGTGAAGGTAGAAAGGTGAGGGTTCATTTCTCATCTCACCTGAGCATGAGAGGCGCTACCTTCTTTTAGCTGGGTGTCCAAATGTGTTGTACTTTCCTTTATTCTTCTCAGGGGCTTCCACCACCACACTAATGATTTGCATCCGTAAAGCAAATGACCTTTGCTACCCAATGTCTTTTTTTCCCTTTAACTTGGGCACGTTACTTTTTTCCTTTTAAATATTATATCCCAACTTGTTAGTACACTAGTAATAATCTCAATCTTCAAGCAATTACATCCTAGTTTTATTCAATTCACCAGAATACCTTGTTCTTTTCCCACTCCATTTATATTGTACTTTAATATAATTTCTTTTATTGGGATATCAGTTGCTTGCTGGATGCATTATGAAACTCCACATGGATGTATTATGAAAGCAATACTTTCTAGCTGGGCTCAGCTCTGCCCTAGTTTTGCTCAAATATGTCATATGAGGGAGAGGGGAGGGCTCCTCCTTTAAATCTGGAAAGGCAGTGACTAGACTACTGTTCACTGTCCCTTTCACCGAAAGGAAACTAAAATACACTTGAATGTTACAGTCCTCTAGGACCACCTAGAACTTGATTTCTCAAAATAGAACCTATAGTCGATATCTGCATCTGAAGCAGCTCAAGTGCTTGTTAAAAATGAGGACCTCTATGCCCCACCTGAACTTGTTACTGAAGTGAAAATTGCAGAGGCAGGACAAAGGGATTTGCATTTTTAACAAGTACTCCAAGTAATTTGTGTGTGTATTAATATATATATTAAACACTATTGTTCAACAAATAAACGTTCCACACCTGTGTGCCATTTCCTATGCTTATTTTTGGAATATAATCATACACAGAAATAGACATAATCCAAGCCCTCATGAAATTTCAACCTAGTGGGGAGACAGATATTAGTAAATGACGCACAAAGGAACACAGAATCTTAACTGGGACAAGGGCTATGAAGGAGAGAAAATCCAAAATATGGATACTTGGCCTTGCCAGGATTCAAGGAAAGTATCTCTGAACTGAAGCTCAAAGCTGAATAAAAATTAACTCAGGAAGAGGGGGAAAGGAGGTTGTGTTCCAGGCAGAAGGAAAATGACATCATAAATCATGGGAGAAAGGAGCATGGAGAGAGAGAGACTGGTACAAGAAGCCCAGGATGGTGACAGCACCAGGGCAGGGGGAGCCAACTGTGAGCAGCTAGATTGGTGGCAGCTGCCAGATCACACTGAGTCTTGCAGACTAGCTCTGTCCTCACTTCCTGCAAATACAATGGGACCCCTTGGTGGGCTTAAGCGGGGAGAGACACTGGCAGGGTTATAGCTGAGATTATCTTTATTGACCCTAGAGCTGTGCTGTCCAATAGGAGAACCCCTAGCCATATGTGGCTATTTAAATTTAAATATAATAAAATTAAAAGCTCAATTCCTCATCCACACCAACTACATTTCAAGTGTTTAATAGCCACACGTGGCTGGTAGCTACCTTTCAGACAGCACAGATATAGAATATTCTATTGGCAGCACTGCTCAGAATGTGGTCTGCAGACCCCAGCATAGGGCGCCTCCCCTGAGAGCTAGTTAGAAATTCACAATGTTAAGCCCTGCTCTGCACTCTAAGATGATTCTTAGATGACCTGTATGCATATTAAAATTTCAGAACCATAATTCTAAAAGGTAATTGACCATTTAATGGAATGCTATTAATAATGTGCTACCTTCAATGGGGTGAAAAGCACCAATAAACTTCCGATATAGAGAATAATGACTGAAGAGATGCCAATATTGCCAAGTAAAGTACCAATTTGGGCCTCAATTTCATGAGATCTCTACAAGTCCCTTTAGGAACTCAGTGAAACGCACGCACCACCTGGTTCAAATCAAATGCTTTACATTTGGGGAAAAAAAGATTGTCTTACAGTTCTTTCCAAAGATGATTTCGAGGTATTCCCCCGCTGTCCTCCTGTCTCATCCATCCCCCTGTATTATCCTCTCTAACTTCTTGCTGTTATGAGTAGGATTGCTACATATCATACCAATAGAATTCAGGTTATGACACAAAAAGCTTAATTTTGTTTTTTAGGGTTCCCCGTGGAAGACTATAATGTGTGAAATGTTATTTGTTAGATCATTAAAAGAAACTAATGAACTCACTGGCTTCCTGAAATTGTAGTGCTATTTTTCAGGAGTATGGCTGCCTATTTATTTTTAACTGTACTATTATCATACAAATAGATCAACCTGTGGTTGTTACCCATTTCAGACACGCACTCCACTCCACTTTTATTGCACAATCTGTTACATGACAAAATACCTGAGGAAGCTCACCAAAATCCCAGACTTGTAAACAAAGCATTACAACATATGTGAGGAGAGAAAAAACTGCCAAATAGCTAGTCTATACTAAGGTTTAATTTTGAGCTAAAGAACAACTATAACAATACAATGATAATAATCTTAAAATGAGCACTAATCTATAATGAACACTTACTAATCATTATGGACTGACTGTTGGTGTCCCCCTCAACTTCATCTGTTGCAGCCCTAACCCTCAGTGTGATGGTATTTGGAGACGGGGTCTTTGGGAGGTAATTCGGGTTAGCTTAGATCATGAGGGTTGACATAGTGTTTCCTTGACCAAACTTAGCCATGCTTCTCTAAATCTTCTTCCCAACTAGGCCTCCAATTTTGCAATAGCCTGTCCACCTTCCCATTGTGCAATTTTGCAAGAATCCTGCTGAGTCAGTTTAGCCAGAATTCTCCACCCTTGATATCTGATCACACTCAATATCTGATTGGATTCCTCATCGCCCTCTACCTCCCAGGTGATATCTGATCTCCTTGGCCTGCCCTCAGCAAGAATCCTGTCAGATCAACTTAGCCAGAATCCTTCCTTACCTCCAATGTTTCCTCTTAGTAATTTTCCACCCACACCCCCACCCTGCTCCTTGGCTATAAATGCTCACCACCCCTTGTTGTATTTGGAGTTGCACCCAATCTCTCTCCCTACTGCAAAACCCCATTACAGTGGTCCCTACAGCTATCCCAATAGTCCTGAATAAATAACACCTTATGGTTTTAACAAGTGTCATGATAATTTTTTCTTTAACAGGGGGTACCCTCACAATGGGATTAGTGGTGTGATAAGAAGAGAAAGAGATCTCTCTCTCTCTTTCTGCAGAATCATCAAAGAAAGGCCACCTGAGGACGCAGTGAGAAGGTGGCCATCTGTAAGCCAGGAAGAGAGCTCACCAGAAACCGAACTGACTGGCACCTTAATCTTGGACTTTTCAGCCTCCTGAACTGTGAGAAACACATTTCTGTTGTGTAAGCCACCCAGTCTGTGGACTTCTGTTATGGTGGCCCAAGCAGACTAAGACACTATGTGCCAGGCCCAACACTACACACCCCATAGATATTGTCTCATTTGATCTTTGCTTACGTTACTAAGCTAAAATCACTAACATTAGGGGGGCTGGCCCCATGGCCAAGTGGTTAAGTTTGCACACTCTGCCTCAGCAGCCCAGGGTTTCATTGGTTCGGATCCTGGGCACGGACATGGCATCGCTCGTCAGACCATGTTGAGGTGACATCCCACATGCCACAACTAGAAGGACCCACAACTAAAATATACAGCTATGTACTGAGGGGATTTGGGGAGAAAAAGCAGAAAAAAAAAGACAATTGGCAACAGTTGTTAGCTCAGGTGCCAATCTTTAAGAAAAAAATAAATTACTAACATTGTAAACCCTTTACAAATGAGGAAACTGAGGCTCACAGAGGTTAAGTAGTTTCCCAAGGTAACCTGTAATTATTCCAAGGTCATCTCACATTTACTTTTAATCCAAGTCCAAGGAAACCCCATGTAAAGCTTCAAGCAATACATATGTAAACTAGCAGCAGCTGTGGTACCATCTAAAGCATTCCATGTTCTTGAAAACAGTGCTAACAAGTTTTGACAGCTATGTTAAACTATTACCTGCATTTAAACAGATGCTATTACTTTTACAGGAATAATTAGGCTGTGTGTACAAAACAAACACATCTGTGGCTATTTCCTGTTTTTATCCACAAAATCTTACTTATTTGGATTGACGTAGCACAGACAGGATGGCCTGCTAACCATAAATGCGCTTCATAAGGGAACTCCTGTATGGATAGGAAATCTGAATTTGAGTCCTTTTTTGTAACTAATTCTGTGACCTTGGGCAGGTCACTTTCTCTCTTAAGACAAAGTGTTCTCTTGTGGGGAAAAAAGGCTAATTTTTAACATTCACCTCAGAGTTAACACTCTGATTTTGTGTTCTCAAAGAAAGCCTTATCGAGAACTCCAGTATCTCAGCTGACTGCTTAATTTTTTTTCTTTTTTGAGGAAGATTAGCCCTGAGCTAACATCTGCCACCAATCCTCCTCTTTTTGCTGAGGAAGACTGGTCCTGAGCTAATATCCGTGCCCATCTTCTTCTACTTTATATGCAGGATGACTGCCACAGCATGGCCTGCCAAGCAGTACCTAGGTCCACACCCAGGATCCGAACCAGCAAGCCACAGGCCACTGAAGTGGAACGTGTGAACTTAAATGCTGGGCCCCTAAAATGTTTAATTTTTATAACAGGTTTAGGTCTTGCCACAGGATTACTTTGAATTTTGATCCCTAGGGTCAAAATGTAAAAGAATAAGAAAAAGAAAGAAAGAAAGAAAGAAAGATCAATCACATGTACTATTCTAACAATGAGCTAAAAATTTTTAAAAATCCAGACATCGATCAGCTGATAGAATCTGTGGTGCTGACAAATGTAAAATAAGTAGGTTGTACGGGTCAGGACTCATTCAATTACAAGTGACAGAAATCTATCTCAAAATGGATAAAGCAAAAAAGAACAAAATATATTTATTGATTGACACAAATGAAAAGTTCATGGGCGGGTATGGCTTCAGGCAAATATCTCTGCCAGCAGCTCCAGGCTTACAAACTCTCAGCTTCTCGTTCCAAATAAAAAGTCCCAGAATTAAATCCCATTAGCCAGAAGAGGGTCACACGCCCATATGCGAATTAGTCCTATGGCCACGATAGGTTTTATGCCTATGCTGTGAACCAGAGATGAGGGCACCTCACTCTTAGCCACGTAGAAACCACAAGGAAAATTCAGGTACCAGAAGAATGGAGAATGGATAGTTGGGAAGCAAAAAACAGTCGTCATCCACCTTATCAAGCAAGATATTGATGTTAGCAAGATAATGGTAAGTGACTGACTGGTTTCCCCATCTTCATAAAGATAATATAATAATAGCTATAAATTATCGAGCATTTCCTACAGGCTCAGGATTGTGCTAAATGCTTTACACACATTATCTACTTTATCTTACATACAGATGAAAGAGGCTCAAAGAAGTTATGTCACTTACACGGAATCCCGAAAGCTCATAAGAGGCAGGGCTAAAATACAACATGGATTTATCTGACTTCCCAGCTCATGTTCTGAAAAGTCTTAACCACTATGCTGCTTCTATAAGAACAAACTTGATATCTTATTTTCAGAGAGCACAGGAAAATAGAAGCTGCAAAGTAAAATAATTTCACAACATGGCTTCAAAAACCAAAGGTGGTTTGCAGCAACAAGAGTACAATAGAACATGGTTTACTGATAAAGGCCAGAATGGATCTGTTACATAATGAGTATCACAATGTTTTAAATAATTCAGTTACCTTACTTCCAAAGTACCATGGTGATCCAAAAACTAATTTTCAGGATATATACGTATATGTATGTACATGTGTGTGTATACATACACATAATTAGAATTCAATGTTTCCAAAAGAGTTATTAACACTCAGAACGTGTAAATCTGTGAGAGCCATCCACAACTCATACTAATTATATCAGAATTACTAGTTATATCAGTTACTAGTGATAGAATTATTCTAAGTCATGCAGCTTGGGATACTGTGACATCCTTAACCAATCATTTGAAACTTGGTTGTTCATAAGACTATAACCCACCAACTTCTGCAGCCAGTGATTAAGTTACCACAACGGCATGACTAGCTAAACAATTTTCTATAATAGGGATTGGCAAATGATGGCCTGTGGGTCAAATCTAGCTGCTGCCTGTTTTCGTAAATAAAATTTTAATTTGAACATAGCCAGGCACATTCACTTACATACTGCCTATTGCCGCTTTCGCATTACAATGGCAGAGACAGCTGCTACAGGGACCATCTGCCCCCAGAGGTGGAAAATATCTAGTATGCAGTCTTTGACAGAAAAAGGGTGTCAGCCTCTGTTCTAGAATATGGCATACACACTACAAGGGGAATTTGAATTTTTAAAGGGAAATTCCAAAGACCCAGAAATTTTTCTCCTATTTTGTAAATAATAGGGAAGGAAGCTAATATTTTATGAATAAAGATGGAATTTCTAATGCTATAAAAAGAAGATCACATCATACCTCAAACTGACCTTTGGAAATGCAGTACTGCAGTGTTTACCAGGCCCACTGCTCCAGAACAATTGAGAGGTCATCCGGATGCCAGGAGTGTGCTCTCCTGCTTTGGGGCATTTTACAACTTTATATTCTCTTTCTACTTAGGCCTTTAAAAGAGGAGTTAATGAGCTGGAATCTTTTCATTTCTGCTCTCTGGGTCAACTGACATTTAGGAGCTATAACATGAACTTTTTTCTTTAAAAGTTTACTTAAGACCTTTTAAACCTTAAAACCTTCCTAAACGGGTTCCCTTTCATTGGTTTTTACTAAGCATATCTTGTTTCCTTCCCACTAAATCACGTTGACCCTGCAGTCGTATATAAATTAGACACAGTCAACCCTTAACAGGCATTCACAACACCGTGTGGCTACGGAGGGACTTTGCTTATCCACTTGTCCTTTGAAAGATTAACTGGGCACTTGGCCTTTATTGGTCTGTACTTGGAATTATTGTATTTCATCTGTTTTCCTTAAGCAGCCTGGGCTTTCGATAAAGAAGGTATTTGCTTGACAGTAGAGCATATTGTATCTCCCCCTGATTCTGAATTAAACTCTAGGAATAATGCCTCCGGTTTTTACACACAGACTGAATACTCCAACCTTCCCTGACTGGATGGAAAGAGGATATTCTGGATGCAAAATTCAAGGCCTGATCCTTCATCCTCAACTCTAGACTGCATAGGGAATCCCTGATCAAATTTCCAGCAGTTACATGTCAATGTATTAGGCGTTAGGGTATACCACTGAGAAGTCTCTCTAATGGTTTGCAAGTTGCTGGAGAGATTTCACTTGTGCTATTTAAATAAACTAGTCATGTCCCATTGTGCACCATAATATCTCACTGTTGGCCACACAAATCTTAGAATTTTCATATTTTCAACAAATTCAAGAGCAAAGACGTGAATTTAAAAATATACAAGAGGAGTTCACCCCAAGCCAGAATAGAATATACCCTCCACAAAGGAGGAACACATTTTTGGTTGTAAAAAGACCAAATGGTTACCAGAAAAGCAAAACAAACAACAACTCCTAGAACATGTTTACATTATCATGAGAAAGCTGTTGACAAGGAAAACAAGATTGCAGGGTGGGTGAGAAGACCACAACTCTGAGTTCAGATCTTACTAAGAACAATTCATTCATTGTTGTCTGCTGCTCCACTTCCAGGGGGAAATTAACCTCCCTCTCTAAAGTCTGTCCCCTCCAAAAGAGCACTGGCGTCAACCCTTATATCTGTAAATTCCCCTCCTGGAATGTCAATTCTCTGGTACTGAAACTGCTAAAATGCAAAAAGAAATGCTTGCACCAATCCTGTGGTTACATATATCTTGATACAACTGCCTTAAGGCTTGCTTGCAAATACACCAAGTGTGTTCGATACCGGTTTTTCCCTACCAAGCATCCATCCAAGGAGAAGACCATGTTACCATGAGGGGATGATCTGTTCTAACGTCAGCGTGTCACTAACAAACCAGCTGGAACCAAGAACGGCAGGTCTTTCTCTATAACCATTAGGAAAGATGAATCGTCTTTCCACTGAGGATGCCCAGCTGCTCATGGTAGGCCTGGAGCTGCAGGTATACTCGTACCAAAAAGGGAGAGTCGGTCTGAGAATGGACTCAGCACAGAGAGCAGAGCTAGGAGACTCAGAAAGACAAATCCCAAATGGCATCGTTTGAGTGGGGAAGCACTACCTAATGGAAGAATCATTGTACCTTTTAAGTTAGTTGTAATAAATTCACTTTTTGCCTAAGCCACTTGAAGATGGGTTACTGTCACTTGCAAAAGGATAGTCACAAATACAAGACATTTTTACAAATGATCAAAACATAGCAAACTCTATTATGATATGTTTATCAGACATCAAAATTTTGAAGATATGTGATACTTGACAGGAACATTTTGATATGTGAGGAGGAAGGAGAAAGAATCTAGACGAGTAAGCAGAATCCATAAGCTCTGAATGGAATGCAGAATAGTCAGGCACCCGGAAAGAGAGGGTGGTGGGCTGGTGATGGGAGGAGCATTAAAAAAGTGAAGTGGGGGCTGGCCTGGTGTCACAGCAGTTAAGTTCGCACATTCTGCCTCGGTGGCCCGGGGCTCACAGGTTCGGATCCTGGATGCGGACCTGTGCTTTGCTTGTCAAGCCATGCTGTGGCAGGCCTCCCACATATAAAGTAGAGGCAGATGGGCACAGATGTTAGCTCAGGGCCAGTCTTCCTCAGCAAAAAGTGGAGGATTGGCAGCAGATGTTAGCTCAGGGCTAATCTTCCTCAAAAAAAAAAAAAAAAGTGAAGTGAGTGGAGGTGGTAGACATACTTTCATCTACTTCACCACCACATTTGGAGTTAGGAATGATTTAGCAAAATGCGAGATCTACAGTTTTATGTAGCACTAAAGCTAAAATACTCCAGCAAAACTATTTCTCCACTGATATTACCTCTGACATGAGCCAATATGTTAATATTTATTACATATTTTTTACCTTTTTAATAAACATCTCTACCACTTATCAGATCAGAGCTTCCCAACCACTTTGCTGAGCTACTGATGGCCTCATGCCCTCTGGATGAACAAGTAGGTCCTGGCGCAACCAAACCCCTGGGCAAGTCACTGTCAACCAAGAAAAGCCAGGAACAGCACCAGTGGGAATCACTACCCTCAAGTGTGTTTTGTTCAAGTCATTTTTACCTCCCTAAGACTTAGTTTCCTCATCTGCAAAAGAGAATAGAATATGGAGTTTATACACTATAGAGATTCGTAGTGAAAATTACAATCAAGAAAAAATAACATGAAGCTTTACTGTGTGGTGCCATAATATAGTAGGTAAGAATTAAATTATAGCTGCTATATTTTCTCTAAACAAATTTTACTTTGTTTGCCAATTATATTTGCATTTGTCTGTAAGTACACATCTTTCAGACTGAAATTATTTTTCCCCAACAAAACATATACATGAAAGAACCTATAAAAAGAAAAGCTTTGATTTTTCAGAATCCTATGTTGTTGTCACTGTTTAAACACTGGAGTTTCAAAAGAAAAATACTTGGAATCATGTAGACATCTAATTAACCCATCCTCCTAATCAGGTAATTAATTTATAGCAATTATTCACATTGAAATTAGTGGACGCCACAGTAAAACAAAATTGGATTTGAGCAGTAATTTAGGCTATAGTGGTTTTTTGAGTAAATAATATGCATACATGAGATATATTAATAATCTACTTAAATTATGAATTCCTTTAGAGCCTGTTTATGTCCTAATTTCAA